>NC_051252.2:21805115-22444345 GCF_015237465.2 Chelonia mydas | reverse complement strand
GGATTCCCCCACTAATTTCTCACTTGTTGCTCCTATACCTTATTGTAATTTACCATTTCCTCCACCCCCAAACATTTAGTCATCTGTCAGGCTCTTTTATACCTACCTGTGGGCTTTTGTCACCTATCCTCTTTGAACCTGGTTTAAAGCCCTCCTCACTTGGTCACTGAGTCAGTGTATGAAGTTGCTCTTCCCATTCTTTGTTAGGTGGACTCTGTCTCCTCCTAGCAGTCCTCCTTCACAGAACAACATCCCATGGTTGAGGAAGCCAAAGACCTCCTGTTGACATCATTTGCACAGTCATGCATTTATTTCCAGGATGTATATATCCCTGAATGGGTCTTAACCGCAACTGGAAGGATGGACAAAAACACCATCTAGGCCCCTGACTCCTTCACTGTCTGAGAGATCTGTAGTCACTACTGATATGCTTAGGGTC
Organism: Chelonia mydas; assembly: GCF_015237465.2. Taxonomy (NCBI): domain Eukaryota; kingdom Metazoa; phylum Chordata; order Testudines; family Cheloniidae; genus Chelonia; species Chelonia mydas. The sequence continues at coordinate 22,443,906 of NC_051252.2, read as the reverse complement.
ACAGCTAGCAGCATCATTAGTGCCTACATGGATGAGCAACATGGAGCAGTGGTCAGAGCGCTGGATGAGCCTCAGCAACCTTTCTGTAACCTCTTGGATGCAGGCTTCAGGCTCACAGAAAACCTCCCAGGATATCTGGTCAGGTCAGCAAATGGATGTGACAGAGGATGGGTGCCTATTTGTGAATCTTCCCATCCATGTCTTTTTTTTTTTTTAAGCCTCTCTTTGTCAGTTGTCCAAATTCCTGTGCCTGGTGCTGCTGACCACCCAGTTTACTCCCTTTCTAGGTGAACTTGTAGCTATGTCTGTGCTGTGTTACAGTGCAGTATTTCCTCAATGAATTGTTGTACACTCTGAAACCTGAAATACTCTAAATTCCACAGCATGCCAGTGTGCACAAAACAGGAATTTGGACTCCATTGTGCATCAGAGTGCACAACAGCAATTCAATGGTGAGATGCTGCAAGCTGCAATTGGGCGTAACAGGCACAGCTGGGCTACAAGTTCATCTTGGTGCTAGGGTGGCAGACTGCAGAGCACAGAAGGTCAGCCAGCTGGGTGATTATACTAAAACTGGGACAAAACACCAGCTTCAGTATAATCAGCCAAGCCACAAAGCCATTCCCAACCCCCACAAACACACACATGCAAAACCAGGACATCTGGTTACCCAGGCCTCTTTATTTGTACTCCCTCATCAATGATAATGATTAGCATCCTAGGCAGTGGGAGTTTAAAGGACACCCCTGTTTTTGATTACTGCTGGAAGACATTTTGATTCTCAAATCAGAGTTCAGATGACATTTCTTTGCCTTTTGTACTCTTATTACAGTTATCTATTTTTCTCTAGAATGTAAATCTTATTAGAAAATATGCTACAGCTTAAGAGCTGATTTTAAATGGTGAAATATTAATAAACAAGTAAGGTCTTCCTAGACTTAATGTGCAGTGGATCTAGATTCTGCTGATCAAAGATTCAGATTCAATTATGCTATATCATTCCAGTGTAAAAGCATTTTTAAGCAGTGAGGGCTCATGTATAGATAATGAACAACATCATTTCCAAATCTGCAATATAATATGCCAGCATATTTCTTATAGGCAGCTGTCTTATTCTGGCAAAAATTCAACGTTAATTTCTGGAACAGGTGGTCATTATTTCATAACACATCCCCTGAGGAAATTCTGATAATGGAAAACAGTGTAGATCATTTTGTCATCTTATAAACTATGATTTTAACCTGCTCTATCAGCAGTAACCTCTTTTTATCTCAGTACTATCTAAAGGCCAAATCTTTTTAGTGTTACTCAAAAAAGTAATCCCATTAAAAACACTGGGTCCAATTCATCAGTGCAATACAGCCCTATATGCTGACTCCAGTGATCAAAGTGGTCATAAACCTGGCAGATTCAGCCCTTAGAAATTCTCTAATTATAGGGGAAGTCCTTATGTATTATAGAGCTGGAGCAGGAGCTCTGCACAATCCTGCTTGCAGTCTCCTGCACAGGTGGTATGTAGGGGTCATGGGCAGAGATAAGAGAGTCTAGCCACTGCAATGGTCCTTTGGTGTCACAGCCAGCCAGTTATGGCATACCCACGGCTACTCTAACCTGTCACACAGGCTCAGCTGGCTCTGGACAGTCCCAGCTTAGCCCGTGGTTAAGGTTAGAGCTATATTATGTGACAGTGTCCCTTTTATGGAACCAGACATTATAGATCAAGGAACAATATTTGTCTAGTGGCCATATCCAGATCACACAATATTCTCAACTGCTTTTGACAGTTTAATTTTAAATTTCTCAAGCCATAGAGCTTCCAGCACTTCCGGTAGATTATCCCAGTCTCATAGATATCACTGTCTTAAAGTTTTTCCTGTTATTTAACCTATTTTTCCTTTTTCAAATTTAATCACATTAACCCCTTGATAAAAAAAAATCCTTTTCCAATTTGGTGTCTATTATCAATCCCCCCTCCTCACATACCCCAAACAGAACTTGCATCAGGTCAAACTGTCAGCAGGGGCTCATTTAGTGTTCCCCAAAAGAGAACAAATAACATATTAAAGGGACACCATCACATAATATAGTTCTAAGTTTTAGGTTTTGTGAAAAAGAAGATTTTACAAAACTGGGTATTTTTTGTTAATTAAAGAAAACAGCTACCAGAAACTTTGTTTGTTTGGATTTAAACATTTTCCTGCATTGTCTGCATCCCAGATATACAAGCATTGTATTAGGATATGTGTAAGGGACCGGGGCATAGGCAGTTTGGCCTAGTGCTCAAGGGTGGTAGTTAGCAGGAGTCGGAAGAATTGCTAGAGCCAGGTTCAGTAAGGAGGAGAAAGGGTCAGGCTGGAAATCAGAGGTAGTACCAGGCTAGAGATCATCAGGAATGCTTTGATGAAACTTTTTTTATCAGAAAATGCTAGTTCATACAACTGAAACATTTTGCAGGAAAGGGTCAGTTTCAATTAATTTCTCCTTTCAAAATATTTATTGCAACAAAAATTAGAAATTAAAAATTGTCATAACTTTCCAATTGGGCATTTTTAAATGAAAAAATCTGGTTTTGTTTGAAACAATTTTATTTAAAAAATTAAGTTAATTTATAATATTTTTAAAATAAAAGTTGAAACAATATTTTGAAATTATTGAAACATAATGTTTCAATTGACCAGAACCTTTTTTTTTAATTTTGGTTCATGAAAATTTTGGCAATTTTTCACATTTCATCCTAATTCATAACTGGAAAATGTTTTGAAATCTTGAAAATTATCACCGTTTTCCACTCAGCTCTAGCCCCAAGCTCCAACCTATTTAATCAGGATTATGTATACACATTGTGCTGCCCACTATGTTTAATAAGTAGACAAAGAGATCTTCAACCTCAGGCTGTGATATTGTCAGATCTTGTAAGCTAAATAGGGTCACTCCAGATCTGTAACTGGATAGCAGACCTCTGCAGAACACACAGCCTGTTTAATAGATGGCACCCACCCCTCTAGTGATTAATGAAATATGCCTTATTTTTAGGGGACACAGTGTGGCAGAGCTAGTTCAGAAAATATTGCCAAATCTCTAGCTGCAGAGGACCTCCCCAAGTCATGGAGTCTCTTCTAATATTTATAGTAATATTTGTGTCATGTTACTGCTCATGTCCCAGTTCCACACTGTGTAAAGGATGAACTGCTTCTTGCTCATTTCAAGATCAGTGGTGGAAATAACCCACTTGTTAACTATTTCATTACTGGTCATTTTAGCAGAAACATGCCTACATCACAATCTCAGACTGCCTTCTATGCCTTCATAGGTGCCAACAGATCCAATTGTCTCTGTGCATCTGCCCCCAGCCAACTTCTAGAATGTGGTAATGCATTTTCAATACAAAACAGTGCAGCACATTGAAAATTATACATTTGGGGGCAGTGTACAATTATATCAACTGAAACATCACAACAATACTGTACTGATTGGGGATCTTCAGTCTGATCATGGCTCAGGAACGCAGAAACTATATCAGCAGTTTTTTCCAAGTTCAGTTATTGCCTATCAGACTGATGAAGTATATTAGATCAGTTCCTGTTAAAAAATAAATTAAGGGTATAGGGAAGACTGTACACTGGCTTTCTGGCTTTTTTAACATCAGATCATTAACCCACCCATCATCTTCATCTTACATGCCAAGTCTTGCTTTTTCCTGCTACACCCCTTTCTGCTCCATTGGTGTGCAAATTATATTACTGTTGTACACGCACTGAATGCCAAATCATTGCAAGTTACAGTACTTTTGTGAGTCAAACCAAATGTAACACCTCCATTTCATCACCACTTAATTTGTCTCAGACTTCCATGTGATTTTCATATAATTACAGTAGAACTTTTGTTGTCTACAGTACAAAGGCTTTGTGATATAGCTTTACCAGTGTAGCTATACTGGCATACATTCCTAATGTAGTCCTAGCTTATGTTGAGTGCCAACAGAAGGAGGTTTTCTGTCAGCGTAGTTATACCACCTCCCTAACTGATAGTAGCTATGCTGACTGAAGCACTCTTCTGTCAGCATAGCTATGTCTACACTGAGGGTCTTGCTGGCATAGCTAGGTGGTGTATTTTTTTTCCCCACATCTCTGACTGACATAGCTATGTCCACAAAACTTTGTAGGTTAGTCCTAGACTAGGTCTGAGTTTGGTCAGAGGTGTTCAGCTATATTACAGGAGATCTTTCCATACTTTGTAATCTAAGCTTAATGTCCAGCTATGAATTTTGTAGTGCTGAGGCTATCTGTGTTTATATTTTCCTTAATTTAGTTATTTTGCATTTAATAAGAGGTTTTCCTCATGTCTACTAAGTCCGATCATTAGATGTTGTCATAAATATAAAGGGAAGGGTAAACCCCTTTAAAATCCCTCCTGGCCAGAGGAAAAATCCTCTCACCTGTAAAGAGTTAAGAAGCTAAAGGTAACCTCACTGGCACCTGACCAAAATGACCAATGAGGAGACAAGATACTTTCAAAAGCTAGGAGGAGGGAGAGAAACAAAGGGTGTGTGTGTCTGTTGGTATGCTGCTTTGCCGGGGATAGAACAGGAATAGAGTCTTAGAACTTTTAGTAAGTAATCTAGCTAGGTATGCGTTAGATTATGATTTCTTTAAATGGCTGAGAAAAGAATGGGGTTGAATAGAATGACTATTTCTGTCTGTGTATCTTTTTTGTAACTTAAGGTTTTGCCTAGAGGGATTCTCTATGTTTTGAAACTAATTAACCTGTAAGGTACCTACCATCCTGATTTTTACAGGGGTGATTCCTTTACTCCTATTTACTTCTATTTCTATTAAAAGTCTTTTTGAAAGAAAACTGAATGCTTTTTCATTGTTCTCAGATCCAAGGGTTTGGGTCTGTGGTCACCTATGCAATTTGGTGAAGATTTTTACCAAACCTTTCCCAGGAAGTGGGGTGCAAGGGTTGGGAGGATTTTGGGGGGAAAGACGTGTCCAAACTACATTTCCCAGTAAACCCAGTTAGAGTTTGGTGGTGGCAGTGGTTATTCCAAGGACAAAAGATAAAATTAATTTGTACCTTGGGGAAGTTTTAACCTAAGCTGGTAAAAGTAAGCTTAGGAGGTTTTCATGCAGGTCCCCACATCTGTACCCTAGAGTTCAGAGTGGGGGAGGAACCTTGACAGATGTTATACAGAAAAACTCTTCACTGTGTTTTTCTTCAGCACATCTTTGGGAGACTGTTTCATTATCATGCATGGGAATATATTCCCTCAGGCAAATTCATCACTGATGAAAGCCCACTGAATTCAGTGCTGTCACACCAGAAATGGACTTGGCAGGCAAAGGGTGATATAACTTCTAGAATCATAGCATTACGTTTAATATTGAATACAGTGCCACAAGTTCTCCTTTTCTTTTTGCGGATACAGACTAACACGGCTGCTACTCTGAATACAAGATATAGTTAACAATAGACAGGCAAGACACCACCTTCACAGGCTTCTGTGAGAACCCACAAGCAACAGACTGAGAAATATCCATTTGAAATAAATGCTTTCAAAGACATTCAGTACAGTGAGAAGTAGTTACCTCACAAACTTTCACAAAGGTGTAATGTGCAGGAGTGCTGGTAAGATACAGAACATTCCCTAGTTTTGTGATCTGCTTTAATTTAGCTGGAATATAATTTAGTACACATACAGCTAGAATAGCTTTCATATTCACTTAAGGCACTCAGTACAGTGATAGGTATAAGACTAGACATGGAACAAAATCTGTTTTCAAGATTTACTATACGTTTATTCTGAATCTGAAATTTTTGTTTGGGGAAAAATATTGTGAAATATCTTAAAATAAATCTGGCTTTTATTTGTATTGTGTGAGCAAACTAAATCCAGTCTAATAGCTTTTAAACTTGCAGTTTGAAAGAAGCTGTTTTTGAGTTGTAGGAACACCCATTACACTCTCCTAATTTTTGAAGATAATTGAAGAGAGGGGTGTATGTATGTGTTTTTATTTTATTATTTTGCTTCTGGTTTGAACTGTTTATATTGCAGCAGGTTTTAGCCACAAGTAATTTTTTGCAGCCAAATTGTAAACTAATTTAACTATGCTCATTTTGCTCAGTGCTGACTTGTGCCCACCCCCTAAAAGGCTCGTTAGGCAAATCAAGCAAATGTTGTATCCAGCTGATAGAGCTAACAATACCAGCATAAACACTATGGGCCTGATTCTCCTTTCATTGATGCCAATTTTATACTGATGTCAGTCCACTGAGCTCAATGGATTTGCTCCTGATTTATAGTAATGTGAGAGAAGATGCAGACCCTTTACGTCTGATAGTATATCTCTTGTTATGAAGGAATAGGCAAGAGCCAGGATATATACAATTCATACATACAGAATTAAGGCGGTTGGTACATCCTTTCCCCCAGATTGAATATTTTAAACTATAAAAATGCAAGTTATCAAATAACACACCCCAAAAACAAAATAAAACAAAAAAAAAAAAGGTAAAAATACAGAGCTCCAAATCACACATACTTGAACCAATGTGTAAGCACTAACTAAGAATAGCTCACATTACTCTTTGGAAATGTGTCATTGCTCCATTTATTTTCTCAACAAACCATACCTACATTTTACAAGATATTAAACAGAGCTCTGTGTGTGTATATAATATACAAGACAGTTGAATCTAATGCAAAGTAATACATGGATTCAGGCAATGTTGTTATCATCAGTGTTGTGTTGCATTTTAGATGCCACATCTTGGACTGGAGAATGATACAAGACTTCCTTTTTGGATACTTAGGGTTCAGCACTGGCATAATTCCAAGACTCCTGGATATGATTTTTTTACTTGTTCAGCAGATAGATTATATATTGAAGCCATGCCCAATCTTCCGATCTAGATGTAGAATAAAATGGCTTGAGAATTCAGCATTTATATTCTTTTCCTTTCAGAAAACTGCAAAATATATTTTGAACTATCCTTTAACTTTGGTCAAGTATGGACTGATATGCCACATGATTAATCCAAAGTAACTCATTCTGAAATGCAGCATTTTAAAGTTTAAAATTGTAATCACTTTCATTATCCAATTCATTTGTATTATTTTTCTTTTAGGACTTTAACAAGATGTAATTTATCTTCACATGTTTAAAACTATATAATAGCATAACCATATTGCAAGGAGTCATACTTTACTGTCATAAAATTATTAAAGTACATATTTGCCCACATACCGTTTTCCTCCCTCCCCAACGTGCACAGGTGAATGAGCTGTCAGTAGGATCTTTCCACTGTTATTCAAGTACATCAGATATAACAAACAATAATTTCTTCATTAAGCCCCCTTTTACTGTATGATTACAACAGCAAATGACTGTACACATGTAGACCTACTATTCTGCCCAGACTCAGCCTGCATTAAAAGACTAACATAATCATATTGAGAGAAAGCATTTAGAGAACTATAATCCAATAGTATTCCTGAAAGACTTTTTACATAATGAAAATCTGTGAAGAGTAAATATATTGATCAGAAGCATCGAAAACATTTCTGTATATATGATCATTCCTCAGTATAATTTTTGTAAAAGGCTATAATCAATCTTTCAGGTTACAAAAAATGGGAACTTGGGTTTTATTTTTAAATCCCAACGCTGCTTTGACATCATGCAGTTTGTTCAGTATTGTTACTTTGAATAATTTCATTCATATTAGAAAATATTTTTACATAGTTCTGTATATTAAATGCTGAGACTTTAATCCTACCTCATATTTATGATGCCATGAGGTTCACATTGTGCTGTCAGTTTAGAACATGAGCATTACCAATTAGTCCGGTGTTCAGGTAGTTTATGAACTAAGGCCCAGATCCTGCAGACTTTCCCATGCGCTTAACTTTATGGATGGGGAACGATTCCAGAATTAATCTTGTCAAGTTTAACAATTGCAACATTTCACAGAAACAGGTTAGCTTCCACTGTTGTTATGAGAGCCAATGGCCCACATTTTGTGGTCCTTCAATCGAGCAAAACTTCTATTGCAGTCAATAGGACCTTTGCTTGACTCAAGACCACAGAATTTGGGTCCCAGACATTAGAGATGGAAAAGATTTATTATATCACTGAGGTGCAGACTCTAATGGTATTTAGGCTCCTTACTTCCATTGAAATCAATGAAACTAGAGTGGGCAAAGTATTAGTATATAATGTACTGCAGGAGACAATGCTGTACTAATGGGGTTAGGGACCAGGGCCCAGATCCACAAAGGTATTTAGGCTCCTAATTTTGGAATAGTAGTCAGAAGGTACTTGTTTTTTCTTTAATAGGAATGTAGAATTATGGTGTTTGTATCTGAGAGTTTGGTATATCAGTCAGATGATTTAGAATGAAATAGAATCATCTGGTTTATTGAGCTAATTGTCAATAGACATAAAAAAAAAGACTTTTTAAAAATAATTTAATTACTGCTGCAAGTGAACCAGTTAGTTAACAGAACATACTTTATTTTAAATGGAAGAAATAATAGTGACATTAGCAAGTTTTACTGCAAGTATAGAAAATGTCATTCCACCATGTACAGGATGGAATGATGCAAGTTCATTCAACTCTAAGATTTTAATATTTCACAGACTCATATTAAAATGGCTATGCAATATTGATAAGACAAGTATTTTGAAATAAAATCTGATAGTATGAAAAAAATGCACATTGCTTAATTTCTTGCTGAATACACAGAATAACATTTGTGGTCCCGGGTTAGCATCGTAGTCAAAATATTTTTATTTTTGTCACACATTGAACATGTACAATATTATAAAGCTTGATTTTAATAATCGTTATTTGCAAAAATATTCTTCTCAATCCCTTCAAACTGCAATTATAAAGTTCATTCCTAGCATGAAAATCTGTAAACTGAACAGAATTTTCAGAACAAAAGGATTAATTTGTTTCACAAGAAACCAAATTTCATTGTTTAATTCAGCTTTTTTTAAAAGGTATTTGATGGATAAATAAATTGTAATTGCTAGTTAATGTCTTTCAGGTTGCTCATTGGGATGTTATAACATTCTCCCCATATTCTATTTATAATAAGATATTCTAACGTGACACAAAAAGCTTTCTAATAGCAGTAAGAATCAAAGTGCAAAATATTTATTTGGTCGGGGGACTGCTCTTGCTCCCATTTAAATCTAAGGCAAAATTTTGGATTATTTGATGAGACTAGGATCTGATCCTTGATGCAGACTTGCCCAAAGGGTTTTTGTTTATTACCATTTGGATTTTATGCATGTAAGTTTCCCTGAACTATGTCACGTTGTACATACAGTTGTACTGGGTATTTTTAGGAGATTAATGGTAGGGTATTAGTCAATTAAGTGGTGCCAATCCTGCTGTCAGAATTCTGATTATCTTTTAATATCACATACCTGAATGTAAGCTCAATTGACAATACTGATGTTGTTGAGACATGGACAAGTTAATGATAGAAAAGTTTAATTTTTTGGAATGATAAGGGGTCCAGTCCTTCAAAGGCTTATTTATGGGAGTAATCACACTGAAGTAAGAGGAGCTACTTACATGAATAAGGGCTACTCACATAAATAAAGACTTGAGTAGCTGAGTCCATGTGTCTTGTATACACTACAGATTTACAACTCATTAACCTGAGGCTCATTTTTGAAAATGTCAAATAGTTTACTGTTAAAACACTTATACAACTAACTGAAGACAGACAGTATACACAGTTCAGGACTTCAAGACAATTAATAATTTATTATCCACCGGATAACAAAACTGCATTCCTTGGACAACCAAAACTCCTACCAAAGTTAATTGAGCACAATAGGAGTAAAAGGTGTGCAAGGAAAACAGGATAAGGTCCTAGCTCTTATTCAGTTCCTTGTAAACTGAACGATGGGAGAGTGCAAACAGTGAATAAGAATATCTAGTGATTGGTGGTAGCAATCCAAATCTATAGTATTAAGGTTTTCCTGCAATTTTTTGTGTACGTGTGTATTTTTAGAAAAGTTGTCAAGCCCTTATGGTTGTGAAGGAGTCCTTCACTTGTAAGTCAATGCACAGCAGTTTCAGCAAGTCTCCATCTAGGCAGACTGGAACAATAGCACCAAAAATACAAACTTTCTCTCTCTTCTCAAAATAATCTGTTTGTGACCATTAAGCAGTCAGATTAATAATCACATACAATATTACCCCAGTAAAATAAGTGAACTGTATTGGTTAAAAATCTACAGCCTTGCTGTGAATCCCCACAACACATAAAGACTTAGCCTGGGCTGGACCATATGCAAAATTCACATTAGCATCTATGAGAATTCCACATGCTGAGCAAGATCAATATATGGCCTTAAATTCAGACTGTAGTAGCATGGATTAGTGTTTCCACTTAGTGTTAACTGACCACTTCAACATGAATGGTCTCTTGAAATATGTGTTTAAACATTCTGTTCCACCTTATATTTAGCTGTGATACTCTGAGGATACTTCCCAGACTGAAGAGCTCTGCGTCAGCTTCTCTCTCTCACCAACAGAAGTTGGTCCAATAAACTATAAAAAGAAAAGGAGTACTTGTGGCACCTTAGAGACTAACAAATTTATTTGAGCATAAGCTTTTGTGAGCTTCAGCTCACTTCATCGGATGCTGTAGCTCACGAAAGCTTATGCTCAAATAAATTGGTTAGTCTCTAAGGTGCCACAAGTACTCCTTTTCTTTTTGCGAATACAGACTAACATGGCTGCTACTCTGAAACCAATAAACTATATTAACTCACCTGCCTTGTCTCTCTGATATCCTGGGACCGATGTGGCTACAACACTGTATAGGTTGAAATATGACATACAAGAGCTTTTATTTGCGCTCCAAAAATCTAACTTTACTCGTCTTCACTTTTAAAGGGTAAACTCTGGGGGCACGAGGAGAAAACTGTGGAGTAGCCAACCAGAAACTCCAGTCAATAACGGCAGAAGCAACCAAAGCAGGGATTTTTGGTCCACTGGAGAACTTTCTACAGTTTTGACCATGCTTTATCTCTCCTGTGTTGCTCGGCTGTTTGCTCCAACCTTCCTGCTCCCCACTCCTCCCTCAGTCTCTTCACCTCAGAAGAGCATCTTCCTCCAATCTTGTCTATTTAGATTGTAAGCTTTTCAGGGCAGGAACTGTCTACTGCTCTGTGTTTGTATGGTACCTAGATATAATGGGGGACTCACTCTTGGTTGGCCCTTAGGCATGACCGTAATAAACATGGTTAATAATATTTTAAATATGTTTGCCATCTTTTGAATCACAAAACTGTTTTATTAAGAAAGCTAACATGATTTTGTTTAAAACACACTACACACTAATACTGCATATGCCCAGTAACTTCTTGTCAACAAATTTCATGGTGAATTTTAGTAATGCGTCCTTTATGCTCAATTCAGAGGAGTCATTAATTTATCACTTTACACCCTATAAAGCAGTGCCTTGTCTTTATATTTGCCTGAACAGTACAATCTATGCCCCTGGCATTGTATAGCTCCTCAAGAATCTGTGTGCATAGGAGCAAGTCTACTTTAATCAGAACAGATGTACATAATTTGTATATTTAAAAAATGGATACATGCATTTTTATGCAAGAGATCACAGAAATTCTCTTCAAAGTCAGTGTTGTGTCAGTACTCAGTTTTATTGGGGGAGGGAAAAGAGTTTAAACTGTCTACATGCAAACAACCAAACAAAAAGAAAAAAATGTCAAAGTTAGGCTTTATGCTCTGTTCTTACAAAACTGCACAGGCATCCGATTAAAGATAGCAACTGTAGGCCCAATTTTGCATTTCCAGTCATGTCAATTGGACTAATCAGGCAAATAAAAACAACAGGATTGAGCCCTGCAGTTCTAATTTCCTCTGGATTCCTGCAGATATAGATCTCATTAACAGGAAGAGGTCAACATGAGATTAGACCTCTATTTGTGCTACAGAAACTGAGGCAGACAAGCTAGAGCATCGGTTTTCACTTTACATGATTTTGTTAGTTTGCCACAACCTGTTTTAGAAATTGCTATTTCTAATTTTGGATAAATATTTAATTTTGCAGCTGATGTGAAGTCCAACCACTTGCATGGAAAGAAGAATTTGGACAAGTAGCAAGAATCAGTTTTTCTGCTGGGGAAAATAAAAGGAGATGTATAAAAGGGAGGGATGGAGCCTGTTAATATCTCTCTGTGAAAGCTGTTCTACAGAAGATACTCTCCATCTACTTTGAAGATTTTGATTGCCTTTAGTGATTATTAATGTATGCCGTGCCAAAAAGTGCAATTAGGGACTGTACAAACAGTGCATTTGGTATCAAACATTGCACACTCTCCAAGAATTAAGATAAAATAGACATTGTTTACATCTTCTTACTGGGATTTTCTATTTTTTCTTCTGGACAGAATATCCTGTGTTTGAGAGGAAAACTCACACACGTGTCCATTAGTTTTGCCACAGACATCCACCTTAGACCCCAAATCCTGTGCAATTCTCAACTACTTTGTAAACATGGACCAGCAATGAACATCAGAGCCTATTAAAGAATAATTTCAGGCTACTGAGAACAGTCATCTATTAATAGCAGACAAATCCCTGCTATAGCCTGTAGTGATAATACCCTGATACTTTGCACACAGTTAACCATTACAAAACCAGCAAAAAGTCATCCTATATTGTAGGCTGATCTGTACCTTTAGAGCTTTCAGACAAACCAAAACCACATACATCCAGATGCTGCACGCATGATCAGATTGTATGCCATCCAGATTTGTTTTATATGCAAGATGTTAAATTGTCAGCTCTTCCAAGGGACCCATCCTGAAGCGAACCATACTGCATGAAATACTTGTGAGAGAGAAAGTGGCTCTGTCTTGCAGGAACACTAAGCCAGCCTATGAGAGTTTTACCACACACACCGCCAAGACAATAGCGATAATGAGCACCGCGGAGAAAATGATGCCAGCTAGAACTTTGCTGATATCGCAGAAGGATTTGTTTTCCTCCACGGAGATCATGCCAATGGAGGAGGCGCCCACGCTAATGGTGGATTTGAGTTCAGCCCCAGGGTCCTGCTTAGCCTCTACTGTCCATTGGGGGACATTCACCTTCATCTCCATCTCGTACATCATCTCTCCTACTTGGTTGATCTCGTTCTCCAGGTCTTTCAAATCCACTACATCTATGTTGTGTTCAGCCTCGTATTTCATGTTCTGGACGCTCATAGCCCTGGCGGCCACCCCAGAGGTTCCCCCGCTCATGCCCGTCTGGATCAGGTGCTTTTTGGGAACGTTAAGGGGGAACTCCTGGCCCAGCTCCAGGGCTCTCTTCATGTCAATCTCCAGGATCTCCATGCAAGTGGAGAAGATCACCCAGAGCCTCTCGAATTCAGTCTTATCCTCCTTACTCACCGTCTTGTCCTTCAGGACGGCGGTGAGCTTGTTCCTGTTAGCCACTGCCAGCTCCTGGGCTTTCTGCCGAGTCTTCTTCAGCTCCTCCCGCAGGTTCTGCGAGTCCGAGGTGCCCCCGATGGTCAGCACCATGTGCCGATAGCAAGCAGTCACCTTGCTGAGCGCATCGAGCAGCGCTTTGCATTCCTCCTTCACCATGGCTCAGGCAGGCTGCAGACCAGTGCCCCAGCCAGCGGGCTCCAACGGGCGGGCTGCTCGCTGGGTGAACTGGTGTCCCCGCTGGTCGACCTCCCGCGGCTCAGTTCAGATTACCCTCTATTGGATCCAGGGAGCTGCCAGCGCCAGATGTCACCAACACGCATGGTAATAGCGGAGCTCGGATCCCGCATGCAAATACTTAGATCGAGTCCCTTCCGACCGCTCACACGGCTCCAAATCCTCCTACGGTCCATGCAAGCGGGAGAGGAGTTTGGGGAGTGAGTGGTATCGCTTTGCGCACAGTATTCAGCATCCGAGGGAGGATTGCCCCAGTCCCTGCTCCAGACACACCGAGATGGAGAACACCTGCGGTTTCCTGCAGGCGGCTCCAGTACAAGAAAATCAGATACACGTTGTTTTTAAATGCACCAATCCGAATCGCCAGGAATAAATTAAAAACAGAGCTAAAAACAAGACAGCCTTTAATTAAAGCCCGAGTGCTGCCACCATGTGTGCCGGGTGACCAGAGGCCGGTCTACAGCGCCTGGGAACTCGCCTGCCCAATACCAACCTGGCGCCTCAGCTGTTGACATTAAATACTGCACAGCTGGAGCACCTGGAGGAGTCACGCGGTGCCGAGCAGGAAGTAGCGCCGCGGCTTCTCTTTCCAGCGAAATACAGCCGCCGTGCTCCTCGGCGTGCCTAGGCTCCGCCTTCGCAGGCTGCTGATTGAGTGGACGCTACCGCCGTCGCGGGAGAAGCCGGGGCTCATTGGCTTGGCGTAGCTGGGGTGCTGTGGTGCGCCGCCCGCTCGGATCCTGGTAGGGCTTGGTTGAAATGCACAGCAGTTAGGGGGGGGAGCTGGGCTGGACCGCTAGTGGTTCTCTGTGTCTGGGGAGGAAGTGAAACAATGTTACCTTTGTAAGTAAGTAAATTTTCTGGTGTCTGTTGACTCCCTATTCTCTAAAGCGGGCTGTGGGGACTTCTCCTCCCCCCCGGGAGGGAGTGTATGACTTTGGGGGCTGCTGGGCAAGTGGGGCCCCTTCTCCTGGCCTTGTCAGCACTGACCGAGACGTTTCCTGTGGCAGAGGGTAGCACTTTCGGGGGCTGTAGCTGTCCTTGCGGTGCCCCCAGCTCATCCTTAATAGTGGGGGTGACTGAAAACAGGGTTTGCCGCTGTCACATGGTTTTCATTTTAAATTGTCTTTCTACCAAGGCCTGTGAACTCAAGCTTCGAAAACCACCTTCCATCCTCCTCTTCTACCCCAGCGTAAGAGATGGGATGGAGGGGGAGTGGGAAGCATGTTTTGTTCCAGATCTCTGTGTCCTGGCAGTGCTGTTGCTTCTCTGTGGGAGTTAAGTTACAGCGTAATGCGGGCATGTGGGGCTTGTACACAGAGCTTCGGCTGGCTTCATTTTTATACGCTTCAAGGGAGACACCGTTGCAAAGAGGGTGTGTGTTTTCAGAGAGTGAACGTGTTTCAGAAGGGAAGTATGCAAATTCTTTTTCCACCCTCAACACAGTGCAGGACTCTGGATGGGATTGTTGTAATTGTTTCTCCGGTATAGCAACGTTCACCGTCTTAAATGTTGACACTGCAACTCTGTTGTTGATATCCGATCCAAACTATAGGTTTCTGTCCAAACATGTGTCTTAATTAGCCCTCTGGAAGTCTCCATTCTGATTGTCCCATGGGGTGGGGAAAGAGCTCCAAATATATTTTTTAATTAATTGGGGGGAAAAACTTTACATTATGTTGGGATTAAACTGCATGTAGTATAAACACGGGGTTAAGGGTCTTTGAGTTAAACACAGGGTTATTGGTTTTTCTTGTGGTCCCACTTGCGTTAATAGTTGTTGCTGATTATTTCTCAGACAGTACAAACTTTTTTTTCCTTGAGTAAATACTGTTTCTGTCAGGCTAGGAGAACTGATACTTTTCTGCAGCTTTAATCATAATACTATCTTAGTTTTTTTTTTTTTTTTAAGAATGCAGAAGGTGACTCAGACTCGTTGGTTAGTAGTATCAACACATTTTGCTTCCTTCCAAAGCTTATGATACAGAAAGTAGAGTAAAAGGTTGTGTGTCTCTCTTTGAGCTCATTTAAGTGAGTATGAACTGTTTAGGAAGCTTTGTAGCAAGTATAGCTGTTGAGCCAAGAGAGGATTTGTGCTTGAGTTTTTTATAACTGTATATGCAAATTAGCAGTAAGTTAATGTGACAAACTTGAACGCTTGTTATAAATTAGTGAAATATTGTGAATTGACTGCTTTGAAAATATATTGTAGAAATACTAATGTAATAGTTTTTAGTGGTGAGTAGTGAATATTTCATACTGTGCTGACTATATTATAATTTTAAAATTTTCTTGGTAGCTATATACTTTGGTAATGGGTGCTCTAGACTCACTTAAATGGTAATAGTGAGTACTGACCACTACACTGTACAGTAACTTAAGCTGTTTTGCAACACAGAGTACATATTTATCAACAAGGAGTGCCAGAAAACTTAATTGCCACAGTCTCCACACCTTATTCACCCCTGGTTTAAGAAACAGCCAGATGGCTTGCTGAATTAAGTGACTTGAAATAGATACATTCTCATATCCCCATAAAGAAAGAAAAAAGAGAAAATGTAACACATACCATCATAGTGGAACAAAAAATACCATATGTTCTAAGCGGTATCTAACTTCAGAAACTTTCTTGAAATTTGTCATGGAAGGCCCAAGATCAATTAAGTAGCTGCCTACCAGTTTCAAGGCAATGCTAATCTAGGAAGGTTGAGCCAAAGTATGTGGGATCTTGCATGGGAATGCAATGACACTAGGTGAACTTGAACTACGTGTTAGCAAAGATTTGTAATTGCATAATGGTCCTAGTCAGGTGGAAAAAGGATAAGCCCTAGCTCTGGATCTAAAGTCTTATGTGACTTGATGGTGATAAGCTTATGACTATCCAAATTATGCATCCCTTTATACTTATTGAAAGGGTTACATGTAAAAGTCTGATGCACTTCAGTAATAATAAGTTACTTATTTCAGTGCATCAGACCTTTAAATTAGAAAGTCTCCCATCTAGTTTCAGGCAAGTTAACTGGTTGAAGGATTGTCTTTGTCAAGAGGAAACATGATGTTTCAGGAGCTTCTGACTAATTATTTACACCTAGAGGCAGCAATAGATAATACCTGAAGTCAGATACTTCTTGACCACAGATCTTTACATGTATTATTACATGGAAGACTAAGAACAGCATTCTTCCCCGGAATACGTGCTTAAGTTGGTGAACATGTTTTCCAATACCACGTCGCAGATGGTACCTCTACTGCAGATTCAACCACAGTTTTGTTATAGGAATTGTCAAATGACAGGTAGAAAATTCTTAAAATCCAAAGGCAAATATTGATACTTTTTTTTTAGGGCAGAGTACTCTTGCAAATGTGTTTGGAAAATGTAGCTCTTGAAAGACATTATGGAGAATTACTTGCTAAATCCCATACCCTTAGTTTACCAGTGTTGAGTACCATCATCTAACATTTGGGACAATATAAGGGTGGGTTTTTTCAGAGGAGGGGTTGTGTGTTTTTTGTTTTTCATCTAGATATAGCTTGAAAACTTTGAAAATAGAAAAAAAAATTGGTACACAACTCAAAAAGCCTCGGCCATTATTCAGACCTGTGCTAATATTAGACCAATTTCCTTCAAATAACAACCAAGAACATACTTCGATTAGTTCTCCACCTGTCTCAGCTGTAACTACTGTGCAAGTGTTTTGAACAGTGGCATGAAAATATTCTTGATTTTGTTTATCACAAAGCAAAGTAGCAGCCAAGTCTGAAGCTACTGCAGTGACAAGTGTACAGGTTAGTTATTCTGGTACACACTGTATTATGTAGCTTTAAAAGGCCAGTATTGCCTGAAATGTCACTAAATGTTTTAGTGAGTAAAAATGAACTATGGTGGAACTGTTTGTCTTAGTGCAAAAAATGGTAGAAACACTAGTATTGAAGTGCAGTACTGCTCTGATAAGTGAATCCAAAAAGTTGTCATAGGACTCCATGATTACCATGTCTCAGAGAACTCAAATGAAAACTTTTAAAAACTTTCCCTTTAATGAGAAAAATGTCTTTCCCAGTTCCTGGTTTAAAAAAAAAAACTGCACAGGCAGTCCATTCCACCTTTTTCTTCCACACTACATTTTATGTACTGAATTCTGTACAGACACATTCAAATCTCTTGATCTCCACATGGTGTAATAAATTTCCATGTATTAACTCACCCTTTCCCTTATTTTTTTTCTTTAAAATCAAATACCAAAATATCACTTAATAGCTGAGGACTCCAACCCACAGAAACTGGGCTAAAGGGAGGAAGGAGGTAATGAGGGGAAGGAAATTCAGAATTGTGGCTCCCAGAGCAACTGTCATTTGGCCATGTTGCAAGTATTTAACCCCCTGTGCAGCAATATAACACTGTTCAAGCCCAAAGGGACTGAGTTATAATTGTGGAAACTGTTAATGCGATAAGATATTCAAAGTTTAAATTCTCAACCATGATGATATTGTTTGGGGGTGTCATGCAGAGGATAAATTCTATTCTGAAGTCCAAGGTATGTTGTGGGTTTTGTCCTCCTTTATTAAGGCACAGTATACATCTGCTATCTTAATTACAGAAGTGTTTTAATTGGTTTTTATTTTTGAATGTGGATTTGTTCATCTGTATCATTTCATTTTGTTGGTGCTCTAGATCACACTGAACCATGTCAGAAGTCTGCTTGTCCGATGGCAAATGAGTCTATGCTGCTGCCACTAAGCGGTTTAGAGCTAGTTATTTGTGATGTGTAATCTGATGTGCTGGGAACTGAAGTAAGATCACCACACTGAACTCTCTTCCTGTGACCATCTGTCAAATCAAAATGATTTTAAATCACTCTGGTCTGTCTTGGATTTGTATTATGTTCTTTTTAGGTCCAGGCAGTGGATTACAAACAGCACATTTATCTAAGCTTATCTATATTCATAAATTAAATTCTGTATTTTGCCCATGAGTTGGGATGTGATGGTTGGAGATGGTGTGGTTTCTCATGCACACCTCCCTCTTGTGTTTTCTGTTCAGCTTTATCACGTGGTTAAAGGGACAACTAAAGCTTTTTTTCAGTCGTCTCTTCCAGATAGAAATCTGAAACTCTGTTCCATGGATCTATGGTAGAAAGGAAGTTGAACTTTTTTCGTAACCTTTCTGAAAAAATAACGAAGTAAAAACTGTGACTGGCTGAAGGACACTTTGTGTTCCCAATTTTTATTTTCTCTTTCCCAGCCTTTGTGGTATAGGAAACTTAAACCCCGTGTTCTAGCTTCTTGACTTAACATATTAACATATTAATGCTCTTGGAGTTTTTCTGTAGCTTGTGAAATATCGTTTAGCAGTAGCATATGACTAAACAGTTCAGCTATTTATGAATGAGAATAGTTCCTGGCAAGTCAAATGTTAAAATAGCGTACATTGGGAAATACATGATCTTAGAATATAGACACAAATTTAGTTTCCTGCTGAGATCCGTGTAACTTCTTTAGTTTGAATCTTTAGACAAGAAACCGTTTTTATATGAGAGCTAAACTCAGGATAACTTTTTTAGTTTTGTACATATCTTAATGTTGCTGCTGCTGGGATAAACTTAAATCTGACTCTCTGGATTGAGCCATATATGTGAATCTCTTCTCCTTTAATCCTGTCCATGCAAAACCCCACATGATAGTCTTGGCAAACATTACTCCCATGAGTAACTCCAGCTTTAAATAAGATCAGACATTTGAATTATTTACATGAGTAAGACTTCTCAAGATCAGAGAAGCGGGTTCTAGCCCAGGTAAACTATAATGATCCTATCTTAATTATAAATAACACACCAAAAACTACATTAAATGAATGTTAAGGTTGCAAAGTCAAGCGCTACAAATTTAGGAAATACCTGAATTAAGATTGCATATGTAACCTTAATTCAGACTACTCCCGTATATGCATTATGTTATCATTTCTAATTACATGATCTCATACTATTTTTTTTCCCACAGGACCCCTGCCTCATTCAGTGCACAGGATGGATAGTACTCTGGGAATGCACCAGGTGGCATTTGAGTCAGGTGGCTTCCTTTTCTTTGCCTCCTGGGTGCCAGCAGGGGGAGCCTTGAGAGCACAGGAGAGAACATGTTTCTGCTCTGTTCCAGGGCCCTAGCCTGTAGTAATGGGAGAAGCAATTGCAGGGAAAATCCTGGTGAGCTGTTGAAGCATGCTCAGTGCAGGCAAAGTCTTCAGAGAATTTAGCTGCCCAACTCTAATAATTTTCTGCTGAATATGTATGACCTGAGACTGGCCAGGCTATCAGCCTTTGGGTAAATTTTTTCTGGGCAAAAGGCACATCCCTGATGCTAGAGCTGACCTCCAATTCTACACCAGTTTTCAAGTCTGTGGTCTGAACCATGGAGCTGCTAGAACTTTTCAATGGAACAGCTGTAAGACATTTTAAAAAAAAGAATCTTTTCCCTAATCTAATTTTTGGGAACAGCTGAACTATTTTAGCTGAAGCTTTTTGAAGGAGGTCAGCCCAAGGCAGATACCCAGCATTGAAAAATTCAGCCTGAGTGGTTATCCTTTGGCAAAGTTATAAGCAACTGAAAAGGGGGTCTTGCAATGCAAAGTATCAGGCAGCCTTCGCTATAGGCTGCACTACTAACTCTTCCTAGAATAGGGGGAGCTCTCAGTCTGGTATAGGATCATAAGGCTACATCTGACACATCGTGTAGCTGCCTCTTAGCCTCCAGTTACACTATCTGTTTTGGAAACTGACATCTTTCTGTCACATGCACTTCCTGGACCTAAGGGAGCCTCAAGGAAAGAGGCATTGCCCTTCTGCCAGCATGGTATACAACCAAGAAATGCAGAGGGGAATTATTTCACAGCTCACTAATATGAACAGTGTGAAAGTATGAGAGAATATCTAGCATTTTATTAAAACACAATATCTTAAAACTGCAACTGCATGTAATGAAGAAAATGTTTAATGGGGGAGAAAGAGGGCAGATACATTGGGATAGCAGAATTCAAATCTAAAGGTTCTTGAAAGAGTATCTGGAGCAATAAGTGACCTGTTGTATGCTGTACATATAGAAAAAATTAGAATAAATATCTTACCCTTTATCCTCCTACACTAAGTGAATAGTGCCATTGTGTTTTTGCTTCATGGTCTATATAGTACTGTACTAGAAATTTTTTTTCATGACTGTGTACTATGTTTTTTTTATTGGAAATAGAAAAAACTGATTCCAAAATAGGTGGTAAAATAGACTTCCGCTTTATAGAGTGCCTCTGACCTACCCTGTTATAACCAGTAGTGCTTATAGGCTCCAGTCAGACTGTACAAACACACAAGACATTGTCTCTGCACCAAAGAGCTTACATTCTAACTTGAGACAGGGAGAAACAAGTGTGTAATGAACAATTGGAAGGAATGCGGTGACAGGACTAATGAACTGTCATGTTAGATGCTCTGACAGTTTGCAAAACTCGAAAGCTCTGGCCATAATAACTTATATTTTATCACGGGTCATGTTGCTGTTTTTCTCTGTGGCCTTGTGAACAGTGATAGGAACAGCTTCTAAAGATATCTGATATAGTTCAGTTGTAGATGGGCAGAGCTCTTCAAACTGTTCTGTTTGTCTGATGCGTCTAAATGCATTCCCCCAAATGACCTCTGTCAAATTGAAAAGGGTGAGTGAATGACACTCATATATTTTTAGGGAAATTAATGTGCTAAAGTTAGGAAAGCTCATCTAAAACAAAAATATCTTTTAAATGTTGTGGATGACGCCCAGATTCCATGCTGAGTTCCTCTTTTGAGTGAACTATTGGTCTTAAGTCTAGCCTCTTTTGAACTTGGGGATCCCATTACAGACTTCTATCACCTTCTGCAAAGGGGATTGTGTAGACTTGCCAAGACTACATACTATAGAATGCAAGTTTTGGTTGAGAGCATTGATAAAAGGGTATCTTGTAGCATAGTTTCCTCTGCTACAGTAGTAGTTCTGTGTAAGGGATAAAGGGTGGGGGAGGAATAGATTTTTTTTTTTCCAATCTAATACATTAGGAATTTATGTCCCAGGCACTTGTAATCTTGACTGACCTCCTTTCCATCCTCTGAGTAAAGTAAAAATTCTGAAGTCATTCCAGAGGCATCCCATTATGAGTCACTGAACCTCACGTTTGTGAAACGTGTACTGTAGAACTTCTGTTGAGAATTAGAACCTAGGAAGCCATAACTCGCATGGGGTTTTTGCAGCTTTAGAAACAAAGAATTTTATTTCATGCATTAGTTCAGTTATAATAAGGACTTTTTATTTTTACCAAAAGCATACTGTGTTTCAGACTTCTTCCATCAGACATGAGCTCATAGACAAACTGAATGTTATAACACCTGAATTCATTAGGATTGGTTCACAAATGTATTAATGACGGATCAGGTAAAAAATGTTTTTAGACTCTCCGGGCCCAATTCTTCCACCTTGAATCAATGGGATTACTTCTGGAGGTAAGGTATTCCTCAGAGTGAGTAAGTGTGGTAGAATGGGACACTTAATTAGTTGTAATAATTGTTAGTGGTGGCTGTCTCAGAGTACCCTTAGTCCATATTCATAGGGAGAAGGGCAGGCTTGAAAGTAGGAATTAGTTTTTGGCTAATTTCTAAAAGAGATGACATAGACCAGTGTTTCTCACCAACCAGTCCATGGACCCATGTGGGTTCCTGAGATTTCCCTGACAGTTTAGGAAAGGCAGCAAACTGGTCATCGGTATCAAAAAGCTTGAGAAACACTCACATAGACAACTGTATCCAGAACTTCTTGGTTGTGTGCCTCATTTTAATATTTGATTGGTTCATAATAGATGCACTATTTCATATAATGGAAATTGTTTTCCTTAATTGACTTTCCCCCTTGATAGCTGAGGATAGTGTAATGGAAATGCCTGTGTATTGTGCAATTTACATTGGTGTCTGTGTACAGAATACTCATGTTGCCTGTGTGTATGTCCATGTTTCTAAAATAAACAAGAATGTCAGCATCGCATAACCAGACAGATTATAATGTATGTACAAAGAATAATGGTAGAAGTGGTTGTGTTATCTTAGCAGGGTTTGTTTTTGGTACACAAGTTTACTGTAGTAATGAATGTTTTAAAGGTTAATGGGTTTTTTGTTTTGTTTTTTTGTTTTTCGGACAGCATACTGCAGTAACTCTTTATAATTTTTCTTGAAATTGATTAGATTGGGTTGTTTGAAATCATCTATTTATAATTATAGCAGCATTCAGGCCCCAGACAGGTAGTGGTCAGATTTTATTAGAAGAGATGGTCTCTGTCCCAGTAGCATAAAGTCTAACTTAACACACACGTGGGTGTAAACAGTTGGAAGAACTGGGGAGGGATAATAGTAATAGGAAATGCTTGGTTATGAAGACTGATTTTGCCTGAAGTTCCATGGTTCTGTATCAGTCACTCTATATTAAAGTTAGCTCCACATATTTTGTATCTTGATGTGAGACAAGGAGGGGAATTTATTATACTTCTAAAACATGAAAGGAAGTATACAAAAAATCCTCTTCTATATTCCCAAATGTTATTGCATCTAACTATGAAAACTAAACAATAAAATATCTGTTTTTAACTTCTGTAATATTAACACTTGTATCTCTTCTAGAAAATATCTTTGGAATCTCTGACATCCATATGGCTATGTATGATGAAGATCTCTTGAAAAATCCTTTTTATTTGGCTATTCAGAAACGTCGTCCTGACCTTTGCAGGAAAGTTGCAGAATTCCATGGTATTGTAAGTAAAGAGCTTTGTTTTAAATTGACTGACTACATACAGAAGCAATAAAATCTCTCAGATTCTCACTGAAGTTTAGGAAAGGGTGAGAGAGAGCCAACAAACTAGATCAAAACTGAGATACATAAAGTATATTACATTCTTTTTATTTTAATATATACATGAGGGAATGCATGAGGTAGTAGATGAAATATATGGTGGGGCTTCCACCCTCTAGGGGGATTCTTACAATGATGGTTCATAGCAAGACCCAAAATATAAATGCATTTTTTTAAAATATGGGATTGGCACTCTTGTGTTCATGAACCTATTGAAGTTCCTGGCTTGAAGGGAAGAAAATAATGGTCCTTTGACCAACAAGCTACTTTATTTTATGTGACATGAGGCTATGAATATCATGCCACTATTGTTTGTGTTCAGATTTATAGACTCCAGGTGGCTGTTGACTGCACTACTGAAAGGCTGTCTGTACTTGATGGATCTTTATTTATCGAAACTCTTCTTATCAAGTCTTCTAGTTTTCCTTGCTGGTCTGAATAACTTGTATATCTAGTACTGTTGGTCATAATTATGACCTTGAGAGACTGGGAACCGAAGCATTTTTGCAATTATGTTTTTATATTGTAAATCAGTATGCTCAAATCTGGTCTGGCATTAAAACATCAATTAAGAAAAATCCAATTTATTCCTGCTTTTAAAGTGTTAATAAAATTAGATGAGGGGTAGTGACCTATGACTCCTATGGAGGATGCTATATAAACTGTATATTGTTTATTTTTCAAGTGCCTAGCCCTAGGATGCAAATGTACTTGCTCAGTAGTTTCTGCATAGCCTTGTCAATGCTAGGTTTTTCTTTAGAACTTCCAAGTGTTGCCAACAGTGATGCAGTTCCATTGATGAGTGCTAATGTAAATGAAGCACCAGCAGCTGAAGGTGTTTTAAGTGCTTTGGTGTTTATACCCTCTTTAAAGCAGGTCTAGACAAAACAGCACTTAATTTGAGGGTGAGAGGGGAACTAACCACTGGTTCCTGGGCCTCTGTCTGTGCTAGTTCCCAGCTAGGGGAAACATCCTAGCATAAACACAGCTTGTGAGTAAACCTTGCTTGCAAGGCTAATAATTTACTGCTTTCTACAGCAATCTGGCCAATATTTCTAAATGATCTTGGTTTCTGTTTTTATTTATTAGCTACATAGAATCTTATTTAGAGGATGAGCTCTAATTCCAAAGCCTACAAAAGTGTTTTATTCAGTTAAATAACCTCACTTATTTTTGGGCTTTTGGATCATCCATTAGCAAAGACACGGGAAAAATTAGTCAGCCTATTTATCTTAAAATCTTGGAGAAAGCCCTGATGATACATTTAAAAAAAAAAAGTAGGAAAAAAGCTAAGTGTCAAATCACTTCTGCTGTGAGCGGTGTTCAGAGTTCAGAAACTTAACTATTTGTTGAACGTGTGTGAGTAACCTGCAGTATGTGGAATACATGGAGCAAGAAAACTGAAATATTGGGGTTGCCACTTTCAGGGGATTTGAGGGGAAATGTTGAGTGTGAAAACAATAAGTTCTTACAACTGGTTTTTTGGTGGGAATTGGGGGAGAGGCAGAAATCTGATTTTTACACAGGCTGTGTTCTAAATCAGTATTAATAATTTAAACTTTTACCCTGTCTACATACACAAGTGGGCCTGTGCAGTATCCAGTTTTTTACAACTAGTGTAGGAGGACATTGCATGGTATTGTTGGAACAGGCTTTAACTGTAAAATGTTGTTTTGACACTGTGCCTGTTAAGTTTCTATAAACTGCTCCATTTAAACTTTTAAATGTTGGCAGCACAAAAGGAAAAAGCACTTTTTTTCCTTTTAAAATTTACCGTACTTTTAATTCAGTAATAAGATCTTCTGCTTGTTAAGAAATAAATAAGAGGCAATAGGGTATGCTTTATTTATTTTAAATTGCATACCAAAGGAATGTAGGGAAGTGGACATTGTTTAGAGTCCCATTAGAGTGCTTTGTGAATGTCTGAAACTGCAGTGATGCTGTTAGAAATGTAAATATTTGCAGAACTTACACTTGTCAAGATTCATGGTACCTGCTGCTGCTTTGCTCATCTTAGGTCTGATCTCTTTATGGAGGTGATTCTGCTGCTGCTAATAGTATTGCTTTTTGTGCCTCCAGAAAAAAAGCATTTTTTTTTTCTGTGAGCAGTGTTAATATTTCCAGAGAGTGCTCTTATCTGAAGAGTAGAAGTGCTTCTGTAAAAAGTATCTTTCAAATACTGAAAGGGTTTTAGTTAGTGCAAAAAATTACAATTTCTCCTGTTCCAGAGAACAGCAGGAATAGACAATGTTGTACGTTGTGACAATATCTTTTATTTGAAAACTAGGCATGTATATTACCAGTTTAAATTAGTTTCTTGATGGAAGAATAGGGGCTCAAAATACTCACCAGGTAGTTTTAATGGTAGGAAGGCAAATTTGTATGTATGAGCTAATATGCCATTTGCCCTGGTTCCTTTTAAGACTACCTTTCCTCGCTCTCTGTTGGTTTTGACCTTTGTGTGGCAAGCATCCAAATGGCAGTGACTTGGGAATGCAAGAAAGAATGGTACTGCTACCTCATTAGTATAACTGTTCTACTGGAGAGAAATATTGCCATTACCTCCTGAAAACTAAATGCTAATCTAGCACAGGCCAAGTGAGATGCTTGTTAATTTCAATTAGATGCCCTGAATTGCTCACTAAAATAACAGCATTTAGCTAGTTTGTTGAAGTGCTGCTTTTAAATGTAGAAACTGGTGTGATCCCAGTGTTTTAAGTTGTCCCTCCATTGTGTGTGGCATTTTTTTAAATGCATAGCTGATACAGACAGAGAAGAGTGAAAATGTTTTAGAAAGGAGTATTAGATTTGTGAAAGGCTTTGCTTTAAGAGCTGTGCAGACTAGCTCTTAGAGGTAGTTACAGCCCCACTTCCTATTCTTCTCTGAATTCTTCTTTTCAACTTTTAGTTCTATGGCTGTTCAGAATCCTGCTGTGCTACTTCTGTTTTAAAGTCTAGCTGTTTGAAGTAGTTGTTGAAATACTGAATTTTTTTTTTTCCTTCTCTGTATGACTGAGTAAATTGGCTTCTTAGTGTGTGACTGATTCATCTGAGTTGCAGTAACTAAGCACATGTGGAGGTGAGGATATATAACTTCCTTGCTGCTGTTGAGGTGGTTGGCAGCGGAGATGAGAGGTAGGGAAGGGTAGATATCAGTCTTGTGTAGGAAGAGTTCTCTAAGGGTAAGTTTACACTACAGCCCAAATCCAGGCTCTGAGATCGATCCACTGGCAGTCAATTTAGCGGGTCTAGTGAAGACCTGCCAAATCGACAGAAGGTCGCTCTCCAGTCGACCCCTGTACTGTGATTGATTGCAAAGGAGGCAGACTTTTCTTCCTTTTTAAAACCTTTTCAGACAGCTCAAATCCTGGTGAGGATAATAGCAACTGCAAGTCACGGCTCTTAACATTTCACCACGCTGCAGTTTAGTGGCCTCAGTCCACTCCTAGTAATTATGTTTGTAGAGCCAGCGTTAGGCATAAGCAGACTAAGCAATTGCTTAGGGCCTTAAGCAGTTCAAGAGGGCCTCCCATTCACTTTTTTTAATTGTAAGAACTTGCCTGTTTTAGTATTGGGGATTGGGAGGGGGGGAATATTCCTGCTTCGGGGCAAGCACCGGCACTTGTATGTTTGCATCATGAATCCACTGCAGAGAGTACAAACTGGCAGAGATGTAGAGGATTGAATTAGCAAGGTGATGGATAAGAGGCTAGTTTTTAAAAGATGTTTCTTCCAGGTCAGGGTTGAGGCACAATGACTGGGCAGCATGCAGGAGGGAAGCTTGGCAATATCACTGTGCTGTATCCTATGAATGAAGAGTCTGGTGCTGGATTGACTGCTCCCAGGAACATCAATCTGGCACCTTCCATGAGCACTAAATTCTCACACAAGCTGAAAACAGACTGTACTTCATTTCAAATGATTGTATAGTTCAGTACTATTAATGTTCTCCTGTTGATTCCATAATTCACTCTCGAGCAGGGTTTCTCAACCTCTTTCTCTCTGAGGCCCCCCCCCCGCCCCAACATGCTACAAAAACTCCATGGCCCACGTGTGCTATACCTGTTTGTTTTTCTGCGTATCCAGTAGATTAAAAACCAGGGCCAGGGTTCAGGATAGCAAGCAGGGAAATTGCCTAGAGCCCCACACCACAGGGGACCCTACAAAGCTAAATTGCTTTGGCTTTCTGCCCTGGGCCCCAGCTAATCTAGTGCCAGCCCAGCTCTTCAGTTTATTTTGGCAGACCACGAAACCTGCTTGTGGCCTCCCCGGAACCCTGTCTGAGAACCACTGCTCTAAAGGCTCCACTAACCTGTTAATGGGAGGAGGTCCCACTATGCACGTTTTGTTCCTTTTCTGGTGGTCTTTCACTTGGTCTAGGAAAATACCTTAATGAACGCTTTAAGCTGCTTAGTCTTGGTTTTTAATTTAGTGTAAAAATGTCAGCAATATAAGATCTATATCTATACGACTGGGGGTCTTGCTAGAGGTGTTGCTTTTTGCCTTTCCTTTTGGCTACAGCGTGCTCTGATTGTCCCCAGCTTGCTATACTTAGGAGATGATCAGAGCATATATTCTGTCTCTTGCAGCTAATTAGAAAAGGTGTGTGTGATCTGAGATGTTGAGCGGGAATCTTGGTTACGGGCTCTGTTCCTTTAAAAAGATAGGTAAATTGTAGACACGCACTGTCAAACATTGTTACAAGTCTGATATGAAGAGTGCTTGATGAGGAACACAGAGAACAAAGGTTGTTTGATTTGGAAGCAGTTGGCACACTGAATTTCCTCCTACAAAGGCATGCGATTGACTGATTTTATTCTTTCTCCAGATATTAGTACCGTGCAAAGGGAGCCTTTCAAGCAGCAGTCTCTCTATCTGCCAATTTGATTCCTATGTTCTAAAACCAGTGGAAGAAAAATTTCAGACCTTAAATGGAAAGGTATTCCTTTGTTAATACAGATCTGGTGGAGGGGTCCTGCCTGGGAACATGATAGACAAGAGGGAAAGGGGAGAGACCAAACTTCAAGTGATCCCAGGGTAGGCAGTGTTTGAGACAGTGCTATCTGATGATTAGAGCAGGTAACTGGAGGTCTGGTCTCTGTTCCTGATTCTGCTACTGGGAGTGTAACTCCAAACTCATTTTACAGAAGGGGAAATGGAGATACAGCTTCAAATTAACATCATTGCATTTGTGCAAAGTATTTGTATTTATTCGTAGAGCTAATTAGTAGGACAAACTCAGATGGACTGTCTGTTCTGTCCATGAGAACTTTGCATGTTTTGTTTGAGTTTGTTTGCATGTTTGGATTGAGTTCTGTGCTTGTACTCTGTGTGTACTTGTAAGACAGTAAGGGGAATGTTTGTCCAGAAGAGGATGGCACAGTGTCTCAAAGACTTTTTTTCTTAAGTTATAAATTGCTGTCACCTCACACTGTTTCTGACTCATTTTCTGTATTCTTGTGATTTAATGTTACAAAGTAAAAGATGTATTAAAAAGGATAGTCATGCTAATTGCTATAAATGAGGAGTCCTGCCATATAGTGTGCTAGTATCCATTAGCATGGCATTGTTTTTTCCAGTGCAGTTTGAAATAAAGAAGTTCAGAATTCTTGTTTAAATGCGTGTTTTTTGTCCGTAATGCCCATAAAACAAGTTTCAGTGCACCTAGAGCATTTCAAAAGTTCTTTTTAAAAAAAAAAAAATGCTAAGGGTGAATGTGGAAAAACATGATGGTTTTAATTATTATTAAATAAACATGGCTAGTGATTTTTGGGTGCCCAACTCAAGGCACCTTTTAAAGGGTCATGACTTATCAGAAGATGGGTACTTGGCATTTTCTGAAAATTGAGCCCTTTTAAGGTGTCTCAAGTTGAGTAACTTAAACTTGGGCACCTACCCACTTCTGAATCTTGAACAAATGTGTCTGAATTTTCTTTCAACAAATGATGCAGTGGAGAACAAACTGGGGACGGAGGGGGGACACAAGATCATCCAAGATTATGAATGTGGATTTAAAAAAAAATCACTCCCTGCAGCACTGACTTGTTGAAGCAACAAGAATATGAAAGGGTCTCTGACCCCTCTCCCCCTCCCCCAAAAGACTTTTTTTTAATGGTGGTTGTCTTTTTTTTTTTTTTTTTTTTTTTTTTTGGTCTTACAAGGATACCCCCTTCTTTTCCTAGTATACAGAACTATGTATTACAATTGTCAACCTTCTGTTTTTCTGCTCAATATTATGACTTCTTTTCTTTTTAATTTCAGGAAATCTTTATCCAGAGAAATTTGATTATTTTAGGAACTGGTTTTAATCATCATCTCTCAGTACCTGTTCTCTTTGAGGAAACATTCTACAATGAAAAAGAAGAAAGTTTTAGCTTATTGTGTATAGCTCATCCCCTGGAAGAAACTGAAATCTTAGGTGCGTACAGAAATGCCGGGAAAATACGAACGGTGGGTCTGCTTTGGTGTGCAACAAGGCAGTCCTCTATTTTTATAGGGTTCAGTATAATTTTAGGTTTGTCTCACAAAGCAGTACTTTGGATTGAAAAACTCAGGATTTTTTTTAATTGGCATGTTATCGTTGTTGATAGTATAGCTAGGAAAGAGGCAGACTTAAAAAAAAATACTGGTCAAGGTTATGTAGTAAAGACTTAATAAAATTATATTTTTAAATGGCCTGAATTTAAATTAAAAATCAGCTCTGTGAAATGCTTGTTTTTAATGCAACATGGAATTAGAATTTCAAGTAGGTCATTATCTGTCAATTTATTGTCTTGACTCTGTTTAAAACTAGTATTTGTATCACTTATTAATGGTGTTGCCCCTTTCTACTGAGATCTTGAGATTAGGGTAAACTTTATGATGTGATCAGTTGCCATCTTTAAAAGTTGTCTAACTCTTTTTTGTAGCGGCTTTTCTTTTGGTGATGTCTGACTTTAGTATTAGAATTTTTAATTCTTGCTTCTTAAACTGGCTGCATTTGACATGGATCTGAGTAACAACACTTTCCTGCTCTGGGTTGGAGATACTGTAGGTGAGACTAGGGAGATATTGCCCGAGTAACTGCTTTAAAGCAGTATATGTAGTCTTTTGCAGAATTTTGGCAAGTCGTCGCTGCTCACAAAAGGTAAAATAAAATTAAAAAGCAAAACTGAAACTTCTAATGCTGTCCCTAAAAGACTAAATATACTTTACTTTGTCTTGCAGAGGGTCTGGTAAACTCTCTAAATGAAACTGACATTAGGGAAAGTGAATTAATAACTAGGAGGGAAGTGTGAAAACTGGATTTGAACAATAAGTTGAAACGAGTCTGAGTTAGTCCTATATGGAATCAAACCATAAACCTTAATCTGGCTTCTGAAAATAACTTCTCTTTATAAAGGAGTGCTGGGTTTTTGTTAGGTTTTTTTTTTTTTTGGTCCAGTTATTTACTGCACCTTCAGAAGAGCAGTAGAAAACTGCAAGGTTAAAATCTGGTTTGGAGGGAATGGAGCTGAGCTTGCTTATGTCCGAGCTTGCTTTGGCTGTAGGTGGTGGTTAAATTGCCTAGATAAATGGGATCTGCAATAGAGATGGAAAAAGAACCTGGATGTTTTGTGGTGCACTAACTGCTAGCTTTCATTACAGAAGAATTTAAAACCCCATCAAATTCTTATTCCCTGAAAAACATTGAGGATGTGAAAGATTTTTTGGGAAGACACTCTGAAAGATTTGACAAACACATTGCATCTTTCCATAGGACTTTTAAAGAACATGAAAGAAAAAGCCTACGACATTACATAGTCAGTATCTCATTTTTAACCTTTGATAACCTAGAATTTTGACCTAAATGTGTGTATCTAGGTAATTCACTATTTGAATTTATTTTATTAAAGCTTTCCATGTAAAAAAATATTTTGTAAATAGAATTGTGAAAATGTGGGGTATTTAGTCATAAAGGATTATGGTAGTTTGCTTTATTTTTTTTTTTCATAATAAAAAAAAATCAAATCCTGCTTGTCTCCGCACTTCAGTAAGTCCTACTAATTGAATGGGACTACTTGCTTGAATAAGATAATCAGGATTTGTCTGAGTTCTAGCATTGCATTGCTCATATTTAAGTAACATAGTGACTTTTTAAAAATCTCATGTCTTGATTTTTTAGGATTCTGTTAATGCGCTTTACACCAAATGCCTCCAGCATTTATTGAGGGATTCTCACTTGGTAAGCACTACTTCAGTAAATCTGTACTGTGAAAATAGCTGCCTATTGTTTAGACAATGTATTTAACTCAGTGCATAAATTCCCATATTTTTTAGAGGATGCTTGCAAAGCAGGAACATCAGATGAATCTGATGAAACAAGCAGTTGAAGTAAGTTTCTGAGGCTGGGCAAAAACATCAATGGGTTATTTTATCTCTTCTTTCCTTTTCCTTCCTAAACTCTGGTGTTTGTTCCCCAGATGTATGTGCATCATGATATTTATGATCTGATCTTTAAATATGTGGGAACTATTGAGGCAAGTGAGGTAAGATTGTGGGTTTTTTTTTCCTTAATATAATTAATCTGTGCAGGACTGATGGACAAACTTTTGTACAGCTTCTAAAAATGTTGTGTTTTATTCACTGCTTAGGATGCAGCCTTTAACAAAATTACAAGAAGCCTCCAAGATCTCCAGCAAAAAGATATTGGAGTTAAGCCTGAATTCAGGTGAGAGTTGCATGATGAGGGGCTTCTAAATGACTCCATCAGGAATGGATTAAAGTTAAGTAGGTCTCAGGTCAGGCAAAAAGCAAATCGGCTCACTGCTCCAGGGGAGGGAAGTCCATTTCTTTCTGTACTAGCCCCTGCAATGTTCTCACTTCTCCAAAAGATAGAAAAGTAAAGGGTTTGAGGGCGCAAGCTTGGGTTAGCTGCCTCATTGATGTTTTCTTAATTCCTCATTGCTTCCAGTATCTTAAAACTTCTCTCCATTTTTTAATTTTGCTTTCAGAGGCGTCAACTTTCTAATGTGCTGGGGGTGCTCGATCTCTGCTGCGCCCCACCCCTGTCGCTCCTCCTCTTCCTGCCCCCAGCGCCTCCTGCATGCTGCTGAACAGCTGATCACCAGGAGGCACTGATTGGCAGGGCTGCCAGCGGGTGGGAGGGCTGGGGAGAGGGGGAGGCGCTGGTGCGTGGGAGGTGCTGGGGGAGGGGGAGGAGCTGATTGGGGGGGGCTGCTGGCGGGTGCTGGGTACCCACTTTTTTTTTTCTTTTCTGTGGGTGCTCCAGCCCTGGAGCACCCATGGAGTCGGCACGTATGTGCTTAACAACATTTAGAACAAGAAGTCCCACCTTTTGTTCAAACATGCAGATCTCCCTGATTCCATGGGTGTGCAGAAGTGTGCGCACCCTTTTGGGCTTTAATTCGTGTTATTGCCTGAAATTTGAACAATTGCACAAGCATACTTAATTAGTACAGCTCATAAATCTGGGTTGTATACTAAGGCTTTTATCTTTCAAAAATATTTTATAGCTTTAATATTCCACGTGCAAAGCGAGAATTGGGTCAGCTGAATAAATGTACCTCCCCACAACAGAAGCTGATCTGTCTTCGAAAAGTGGTGGAAATTATTATGCAGTCTCCTAGCCAAAGAGGTTGGTATTCAAAGCAATGAAGTGGTAATTTAATTTTAATATGTGGCACTTTTCATCTTGAAAGTACTTTACATACACTATAACTTTATATGCCATATTTTTATATATATGGAAGAATTTGTGTTCAAACAGAATACTAAGGGTCTGGCTTGCAGAATATTAAGTACAACAGGCAAAACTAGGGTGACCAGATGTCCCTATACAAATCGGGACAGTCCTGATATTTGGGGCTTGGTCTTTTATGTAGGTGCCTATTACCCGCCCCCATCCCCTGTCCCGATATTTTTTTCACACTTGCTATCTGGTCACCCTAGGCAAAACAGACCCTTGAAGTAGTATACTTACCTCGGGCATAAACATCCTATAATAGTTATTGTGAGTGGAAAATACTTGTCTTGCATTGATACCTCAGCAGAGAAAAAGCCTAGTGTTGATTTTCTTTCTGATGCAGAGGAATATTTTTCTTCAAGGAGTTGAGTGATTCATTGTAGCGCTGTTGAGTTGCTACAACACTCTGACATTTGCCTTGCCGTCCACCATAATCTTGTAAATACACTGACCCCCAAAGGATGTTAAGTTTATTGAGACTTTGTTTACAAACTTAAAAATAAAATAAAACTTTGGAACAATCGTGGAAGATAAATGTTTGTTCCCATTATTGCATGATGCCTTTTGTTAATTCATTGAAGATGTAAAATTAAGTTCCCTCAAATGAAACCTGACCCTCTTGAAGTCAGATATTGAGTGTTGGTATAGTCACACCAAACTGTTTAATGGGACTGAAGTAAGTAACTCCCCCTCAAGTGAAAAGGGGGCAGTAGTTCTCCACAGTCCATGCCTCTCCTCTCCTCTCCTCCCCATCACAAAGTTATTTATTATTTGAATATTTTAAAGGAAGGCTCATTGGCTGTGAGGCTGTCCATTGTAGGGCTATGCATGGCTTTGGGGGGAGTAATTATTTAAGCCCTAGAGTCGTAGAAACTCCTTTACTTATTGTGAGGGAAGAGTTTGGCAGAGGAGACTCCAGGGTATTTTTGCACTCTACCATAGACTGACACTTCTTGAATAGGCTGGCCTACTTGGGTCATCTAGAGGGTGCATGGTCTGTTGGGTGGGTCCTGTTGAGTATATCTGTAGAAAATACTGAATAAGTAACCTTTCTATCTGAAATGAGTTTCAAAAAGTTTAATTATTAAAATCCGCATTCAGTCCTGGCTCTTGTCTTTGGCCTATTATAGCTTATGTTAAAGTTTTTCCTATTATAAACTCTTATTTCCTTCAGTTAACATGGAGACCATGTGTGCAGATGATCTTCTCTCCGTTTTGCTGTATCTGCTTGTAAAAACGGAGATTCCTAACTGGTATGTAACTTTTTTTTTACTGTACAGACATATCTGTAACTTGTACATAATGTTGCTGTATAAATAAATATAGATGCTTCTAGAAACAGCTAGCTCTACAAGACAAGCTTGCTGTTTATTATAAACTACTTTTAAAAAAAAAATTCTTAAATAGGTTTGAAGGAATCTTTAACACTCAGCAATAAAAAGGAACTTGCTTATCTCCGGTCCCTAGGGAAAGAGCTGTAAACCTTGCTTCCATTCCCTCTCCTTTTTATAGCTCTTCCATCACACATTAAATGCTGCTTGTTTTTTTCCCCTTCCGGACTTCTTGATGTGACCTATTTCATACCAAAATTCCTGACTTCGTCTGTCTCAAAGCAGCCAGGAACCAATCCTCAATTCTCAGTTTAGCTCCTGGGGAACTTGACATTCAAAGGTGTGGAACACCTGGAGATTAGTCAATGTCCTGACGAATAATGTAACTAGAATGTTGCTGAAATTAACTTAACTATTTACTGATCATATCTAACATACTATTAATATCGAATTCCAGTATCCATAAAGGCATGAATCCATGCATTTAGATGTACTTGCAATGTAACAGTTGCATTAGCATTGCAATCTTGGATGTGGCTTTTAACAGGTTTTTTTTTTTCCTTTGTAAAAAAGGCATCTAAAATTAATGAAGTGCTTATGTTTTCAAGTACCATAGAATTTAGCACCGTCTCATAATCCTGGAAAGTGTGTCCATACTGAATGCTAAATGTATCCATATTTTGCATAACTCTTCATTCTTTCATCCAGCAGTTTAAGGTCATTCTGTATGTAAGATCTTATCTCCCCTTGCTGGACAATTGGTTCAGCCTTTTCCATTCTCCCCTTTCTTCTCAGTTTCAAACAAATACTAAAATAACCCAAAACATAATGTAGTTTTATCTGAAAAGGAAGTGAAATATTAGAGATTCTCATTGTGGGTCACATCCCTCATGGGGTTCTTGGCATAAGTTTCCTTTGTCTTCCTTCCTAGGGCTCAGAACAAGCTCAGGGGTCTGTAAATATGGCTGCTCGCTCCTTGTGATGAGAGAATGTGAACTGGCTTCTAGTTCCATCCACTTCTTTCCCCTTTCTGAGTAGACTGAACAGCAATATTAAAAATAAGCCCCTCTACCCCACACCTTCATGAATCCTTAAGGATTAGTGTTTTTTCTTTACTTTAGGATGGCAAATTTGAGTTACATCAAAAACTTCAGGTTTTGCAGTTCAGCAAAGGATGAACTGGGATACTGCCTGACTTCTGCTGAGGCTGCTATAGAATATATCCGACAAGGAAACCTCTCCGACAGACCAACAGTAAGATAATTTTATGACAATATTTAGCCCCTTACAAGTATTAACTGCTCCTTCTAATACCTTTTTAGAGGTAGGTATTTTTCTTCTCTTACCAACAGAGGTGGGGAGGGGGAAGCTGAGTGACATCAGCTTCCACATTAGAAAAAAGAAGGAAGTGTCAACCAGTTGTCAGACCTTGGGATTTCCATGTCTCCAGTCTTGCAATGAATCTGTGCATCTGTCTGTGCTGGTGTAATATAATTCAGCAGAAAGCATTCTGTCTTCCAGGCCAGTGGTTATGTTCAGTTTCTCAATGAAGTTTGGCCTCAAACACTTAATGGTGATCCAATAACAGGCTACTTAGGAGAGCGAGGTTCCATCCTTTGGGGGAAAATCTCAAACCCAGGGTCTCCATCTTCTACCTGCACAGCCAAGAGGGAGGCAAAAGATCCCACTGCAGTTCTTCGAAAAGAGTAGTGAGTTGGTGTCCTAGTTAATGGTCTTTCTCAAGTGTGGATGAGGGAAATGTGAATTTCACTGGTGAGCACATAACATCTGCTGCTTTACCTGACAAATCACTGGACTACCTTACCATCCCCTAGTTGCTTATAAAGCAAGTTGGGACACATAGCATGTTAAAGGTGCCATCTAATTCCAAATTCTTACTCTAGCCTTTTATGTGGATCAAAGGCTTTCAGTAAGCTGAGGATAAATTAACAATTGATCTTCCATTCTATCTGTTTCTGATGAAGCATTATTATCGAGAGTTTTGGGTCCTGAAAATGAATGGCATTTTGTAACTGGCAACAGTTAGATGTAGTGAATCCACAAGACATGAAAAGGAATGTGTACTGAGTAATCAAATTTAACTATAGGCAAATGGTTGTCTGTCAAAGTGGAGTACGCTGGGTGAAAATATCACACTTACACATTGCACATTACTTAGCAAGATGTCATGTAGCCTGAAGCATACAACATAATGAACTGCTGTGGCTGGTTGTACAACAACACTATAAAAAACCTGATCTTTAAAACTGCATTCTTAAAATATTTACTAAAGAAACAAGTTAAAATGACAGGATCACAAAATGGTTTTTAGTAACTTTTTAAAAAAATGCTAGAAATTTTTATCTGTATCCAGTTGTCTTATTCAATAGCATTATAGCTTTAACCTCAATACAGTATTCTAGAGCTCAGTGCCATGCTTTCTCTTAGAATGCGGTGCAGCCTTTTTCTTTAATGTTTATTTTAAAAACCTGGCTCAAACCTACATCATAGCCATGGGAGTGGAAAAAAGGTTGCACTATAGATCAAAACAGAATTATTCAGCGAGCCTTGACCACCTAGTGCAGCTTCTAAATGTATTCCATTTATACTTCCCAAATAGTGGGCACTGCCTTTGGATTTCCCTCTTGTGAAGCTGATGACATTTAACAAATGATTTATGCAATGCAAATAACTCTGTGGCACCAGCATGATAGCCCAGTGGTTACACAAAGCTCTGTGGTGCTGGACACCAGAGTTTGAAGCCCAGGTTTGCTCTTGGGTCTCTAACCTAGCAGGGGTCAGAAATGCTGCAGATGCAGGGGATTAATTTCATGGTGGGTGAGCATGCCTTCTGTCAATCAGCTGCAGTCCCTGCAAGCCAATCAAGGGATAGTGCTGATGTGACTGTAAAAGCTGCCATGGTCAAAGGAGAGCCCCTGTGGCTTATTTAGGGTATGGAGCCAACCTCTTACATGTGGAAAACAGACTAGGTCCTGAATTTAGATCACGCTTGTTTCTTGTGCCAAGTGAGGAGAGCCTAAAAAGACACCTACCTAGGGTTTGTTTTTTTTCTTCTTAAAGTCCTTTTAAACTTTAAAGCTTTCAAAAAGTGTTCTGTAGTCTGTTTACTCTGTTTTTGTGATCTGTTTTGGTTAAGCTCTCAAAACACTCTAGAGTTTCTGCTCTTGCAAAAATAGGTGTTCCCGGTGTGACCTGGAAACGAAAGGATGTGAACATGGGACCAGAGAATTCGACAAGTCTCAGTCTGTCAACTGCATAGCACTGGAATCTGGATTACTGTGGCTTGACTGATTGGCTCAGGGTTTGGGGTGTGACAATTCCACGGCACAATCTTAACAAAGCAAAACCTCTTAGAGTAACTTCAAAATTTTATTTAAAGAAATACTTTTATGGTAATATGCGTTTTTGCTTTTCTGTGGTGCTCTTTTCACAAATCTGTGGCACTCTGAACTATTGAACATTTAGAAAAGAACATGACCTTTTGTATTTAGTATCTCTTGTTTATATTGCTATATTGAATCTTGTTAAGAAAACATAATAAAGTGTTAATGTTAAAAACAAAGTTTGCAATTTTTCCTTTTTAATTTCAGCCGTCAAAATTCTTGTAATTCTCAGTAATGTATGAATAGCAATAGTTCCAGCTCACTCTCAGTCCAGAAATATTAACATTTCTAAATTCCCTTAGTTCATGTGCTGTTTCACAAAGATGCCAGTAAAAAAAAAAACACGCTGTTTTGAAGATGCCAGTAAAAAATTGTATTTGGGGGATTGTGGTCTCTTTTTCAAAAGACAATTAGTTTTATATCAAGCAACGTGCTCATTTAAAAAGAATAAAAATTGCCTTCCTCTAAGTCTGGTCCCATCTGTCTTCACAACTGAATAGAGCAATTCTTTACATTACAGGAGATCTCACTATATATTAAAGGTTGTTCCAATTTTCTGACAGTGCTGCCAATCTTAGATGTCTGTTCTGAGAATGAACACAGATTCTTCCAAAGTTCCAAGTAAGAGAACCAGGGACCTGAGCAGTGCCTCAGAGTATCTCCCTGGTACCAACTTGTTGCATTTGAAATCTCTAGACAGAGTATATGCAGAGCAGTGATTCCAGCCTGGAGGGTTCATAAGCCTTTCAAATGACTGAGGACAGCGCAGACTCTGAATGTGCTGGTGGTTCCTAGTTTTTCTCTTCCTCTGGGCTTCCTTCCTACATTCAATTTCCATTGTTACCTAGCTGGTGAATGGTCCTATGTTGACTTCTGAGGAAAGCCTGCAACACCAGGGAGCAACAAGATCAGCTTCAGGCATCTAGGGAATCTCATTCTTCCCCCCCACCCCCTTTCTCTTTCCCCTCCCCTTCCATGTCTGTGTCGGAAGCCTGCAGCAGGAGCCCTCTTCCTCCTACTGTCAACAGAGGGGATTGAAAGCTGGGACTCCATGGTGGCCCTATAATTAGTGCCATTTCTAGGGATGTGCAAACCAGGGAATACTACAGTGCTCCTTTAGCAGCTGCAGCACTGTGGCTTGGGGGGGCAGCAATAATGTTTATTCTAAGAAAGATGGGAAGCCTGAAAATGACAGGACCCACATGGGGTGGGGAAGTGAAATTGGGGCCACTCTTCACCAGCACTCCCTCTCCTCCTCTGTTGGGTGCCTGGCCAGTCTGAATTTTCTGGATTACCCCAATAAAAAGAGATCTGAGAACTGGCACTGTTTCTAGACAGTGCACTATGAGCCATGTGCAGTGAGGAGTAGAACCAGGAACTAGCACAAAGCACCCAGCAGCTGCTGAACAGGAAAGACCAAAATTCCCAGAGGGAAGGGTGGGGTGGGAGGAGGGTGGTGTATACAGAAAAAGGTAAAAACTCAGGGTAGTAATGTAGTCTCTGCTGCTCTCACCAGCCCTCAGCAACTGAACAACTTTGCATGTTGATCCCTAATTTCCTATTTAGTTCTGCCCCTGCAAAGAATAAATCAATGGGTCTTCAGTTTTCTGGCTTGGACACTAGTCACTAGGCCAAGTTTCAGGCTCTTTGCTTGCCATAGGATCCTGCTGAATCCTTCACTCCGTTCCAAGGTGTCCAGTACTGGTGGGGGGGAAACAGGAGTTAAATGGTAAGGAAAGGTGCTGAATCTCTAGTTCTACTGTGACCACTCCTGATGCTGCTTGCAGTGGGGACAGATAGCTTCTGAAAGAGCTGCTAGCAATCAGCCTGCTCCTTCTTAGCCCTTCCTGCCACTAGTCCCTAGAGCACCCAACTGTGGGCAAAACACATAGGGAGGAATCAGCCTATCCAAGGCAATAGTAGGCAGCAGGACTGGCCTGTTGACAGCATATGTGTCTCAGCACTTTGAAAAAGCAAATGAGAAAAGACCAGAGACACAGTGGAGAAAACTCGAAGCGATTGAGGCACAGCGGGGAGAGGAGTTGAAAAGCAAGCCCATATCTAGATGGACCTATTGTATGGGTGGTAAAATGGATAGGGAGTGGAGGAGCATGTGAGTTATGTGGGCCCCTCTTTGAATTTGTGCCTGTGGATAGTTGGGCTTCATAAATATTATGCCCTGCTGGCAGGGGGGCAGTAGTGAAGGGCTTCCATTTAATGGGCCAGAATGTACCAAGTTCTAGTTCAGAGATTCTGAACCCAACACCTGTCGTGTGTGTGTGTGTGTGTAGGGGGGTGGAATTGGGAAGAGAAGACTTTTGCACTGAAATACATGGACAGTACATGTCCTCAACCATCCAAGAGTTCTGCACGTCCTCAGAAGGCCTAAAGTGGTGTTCATTATAATAAATATCCCCTCTAATTAGTGACCCATATCAGCACTGATGGAAATGGAGGTATTTACTGTCCTGGACTCAGTTATTATCTGAGGATTTTGGCAGGGGTTGAAGGCAGGTTCTAATATATTTCACTGTCTCTCTTGTCGTGTAGATAAGGGATGATATGTGCTTAAAAGTTCTCTAATTTCTGGGAATGCAGTCTATCTTGTCCTACTGCAACACAAGCAATGTTTTGGTAATTATCTGGAGTATTCTAACCAAAACAATCCATTCAGGGGACCATGCTCTACTCACAAACAAATGAAACTCATTCTCACTCCCTGAAGTGTGGAACATAGCTAAACCAGAACGTGCAATTTATCCTTTCAATTAATTATCTTGCTTGTAGGAATGGTCAATACTGTTTCAGAAGGTTACCCTTCATTATTTCTCTTTATTCCCATGTAGGAATATGTGCCAGTTATGTAACAGGGCAAAATCTTTCCTGATATTTCATATGTGACAAGCTTGTGCTCTGGAGCATGAGGACTGCCATCATTTGGGGGAGGGGGAAATAGTGCTGAACTACTTGCCTGGGATTTCTGGTGTTCATTAATTCCATAGATTGTGATTACTCACAGTATTAAAACTATCTCTGATCAATTGCACTACACACTCAGGCCAACATTTTCAAACCTGGGTGCCTCTAATTAGGCACTAAAATCCACATTTTGACACCTACCTGTCAACTCATCCAGTGGGAGCAGCAGGTGCTACATCACCAAAACCTCTGAAAAACCTGTCTACCTATTTAGGTACCAGAATGCGAGGCACCCATGTTTGAAAATGTTGAAGTCTCCTGCTGTCTTTTCTGTGTGTAACTAAAACACAAACCAAACCAATTTAGAGGATATACATGTTCTCTAGTCTCACATCACAGTATTGAGTTTTTACATGTCTGTATTGAGTTTTCCATTGTAGGTCAGTCATATGCATAGTTTAAAAACTATTCCATGGTTTAGCATGCATAACTAAATACAGGGGCTTCTAGTGATCAAAGCCAAGCAAGTTCTTAGAATAGTTAGTGCTTTAAAATTTTGTGTGGAAAATTCAAAGAAGAAAACAAGCAATGTTAAAAATTGTACACCCTTTGGGAGAGAACAGCTCATATAAGTGCAAGCAAATTGAGTTCCTTTTATTCATCTTACAATTGTAAATTTAGTGACTAATGAAATTGCGGTAAGGAGAGCACAGCTCATGTGAGGTTTAGGAAAAATAGTATAATAGCACATGTACCCATAATCCTTTGCAAGTTTCTATCCTAAAATTTCTCTATATCAAACATGTTTAACTATTGAAAGAAACCGTAATTATAGCCAAATTATCTAGAAGCACAAGTCTGAACCAAACAGATTTCTGTTTCTATTAAATTCTTAAAAGAATAGTTCTAGTGGTGATGGTGGCTTTATAAATAGTTTTGAGAGGCTTTCTCCATAAGATCACCTACTGTGTTAACATTAAAACCTCAGGGATCCAAGTTTCCAGAAAAGCTGTTGGACTCCACATTCCAGTACCACCAGGAAACCTGAGTGGTCTTGTGTTCATTTGCTCTGTATTGATTTTTCTAATGCTTCAGTTTGACATGCTGCCTTGTAACCTTCACACGCAGGGCACTGGCTGAGTATTTGTTACATGCAAATACAGGAACTGTTATTTTGAAATTTAATCTCAAGTGCTGA
This sequence comes from Chelonia mydas, assembly GCF_015237465.2. Classification (NCBI taxonomy): domain Eukaryota; kingdom Metazoa; phylum Chordata; order Testudines; family Cheloniidae; genus Chelonia; species Chelonia mydas. The sequence goes on along the minus strand of NC_051252.2, from coordinate 22,401,706 downwards.
AGAATGGGTCTCTGTCAAATCCATTTCATCTCAACTAGTATCACAGGAGCTAACTTGGCAGATTTTGTGTCCATGTTAGGTAGAGAAGCCTTCAGCCAAATCCAGCATGATGCTGAGGGGCTTTCTGATTCTGGGGCTGCTTCTTGACTCTGCTACATGGCTGGCAGCAGATAGTATCTGCCCTGGGCCTGTTTTTAGGCAGTAGCTTTGTGACAGTCCATCTTACTCTTTAGCATACCCCCTTTAGTCTGTGTTTTATATGAGGCATATCTCTCACCAATTTGGCCACTTCAAAAGCTGCTTTTACTTTGGTTTTTCTGATAGAAAAAAATATTTTTATTTTGTTAATGAAACTCAGATGTTTTAGTACTAAAATGTCTAAGGTGTGCCCGGGAATTATTTTATGGACTAACATCCAGTTAGCTGGCAGGGGATGCTCTTGTACAAATGTACAAAATCATTGATACAGAATTTTAAGTATTAAATCAAACTTTTAGGCTTTAACCTGTTACATAAGCTAAGAGCTGGTAAATATATGTATTGCTATTTAAAAATAACTTTTTATAAAACTACTTTCTTTTTGCTAATATATGGAATATTGATTGACATGGCTTGTTTCTTTTCAGGAATCTGAGAAGTTTAGTGACAAGTTCTTGAGACAAAGAATGAACTTGCTGTCCCAGATGTCCACGACCCCAATAGATTGCTTGTTCAAGGTGAAAAATCTGCATTGCAGAACATTATATATGTACAATCTCTTACACACAGTTTTCTAGACTATAACACACACTTTGTAATGACTTTGCCATGTTGCTTGTGCTTGGGAGTGCCAAAAAAGCCATATGTTAGACGATAAAGAGGTGCCTGGGTAATCAGTGCATTGCAGTTCTGTGCCAAAGCTTCTGCAAGTTGGCAATGTATTCTTACAGATTCTAGCACAGAAACAAATGGAGTTGGAATAGTGCTGCTGTAATAGTCAATGGCCCATTAAAACAGAGTTGCAATGCCAATGGCTGTTAGTCTCTAGAGACTTTGGTGCCTAAAACCAAGAAGTTTTGCTGAAAAAAAATCTAAAGTGCAGTCACCTCCCATCTCCTACATATTTTGTTAATCAATCTCATAATGTAATTCTAAAAAGAGAATTTTACCTGTGAAAAGACACAAAGCAGAGCTATTAATTATACATATTCACATGTATGGCTAGAGACTGCAAGTAATAATGTGTCTGAACAGAGGGAGGTCATGGTTGTAACTGAGTCTGGAAGAAAACAATGTGAATTTTGTTTTAATTTTTTTTTTTATGAAAAGCAAACCCAAGATCAGATCTAAGGGCTATTTATACTGAAAACTCATTGCGGATTATGTGCAGCAGCCCTATCCAGCCTTGCACCAGTTCTCCTAGTGCTTCATTTATAATCGGTTGCTTTGGTTTTGTGCTTCAGTGGATGAAGTAGGTTTTATTTTAAGCTTTTTCACATCAATACCTCATTCTTCCTCCTCTTGGTCTTTTGTAGTATATTGCTTCAGGTAACCAGGAGGAAGTGGAACGATTACTAAGTCAAGGTGATAATGATAAAGACACTGTACAGAAAATGTGCCACCCACTCTGTTTCTGTGACAACTGCGAGAAGCTGGTTTCTGGGTAAGGATTCTTCATCTCCATATGAAAAGCTTTCTAAAGGTCTGCATTCTAGGATTTCCTTTAGAGTATGAGGGCAATACTGGAATGTGCAGTGCCTTGTCCAGAAAATTCTTCTGGTTGGAGGGGATATTGGCTGCATTTCAGCATTGTGTGTGTGTGTATATGTATCTAGGTTGAGAGGGACAGAAGACGTAGGTGTCTCAGAATTATGCATGCAGATTTGAATAGGAAAGTATTGAAAAGCTGGGAGCTCAGTTACCTAGATAGGGGAGATAGTGTGACATCCTTTGGACATGTTAAAGAGTGACTCTCTTCTCTGTATTTGGATTTCACAGTCAAAAGAATATATGTCTGGATTTTTTTTTCTTTTGGCTAAGTAAAAAACCCATATGGAATAATCTGTTAATGAGAAATGATAGAGGGTAAATAGGTTTGAAAACTTAAATAGGTGTAAAAACTATGTAGAATGAGTGAGCGTGTGCGTGTGTAAACTTTCTCCAGTACCTGATATAGAGACTGGGAGTGGCTAAGTCATTATGCAAGGTAACCTATTTCCCCTTGTTTTTTCCTAACCCCCCTTCCCCCCCCCCTTCCCCCCCAGACGTTCTTGTTAAACCCTGGATTTGTGCTGGAAATGGCCCACCTTGATTATCATACACATTGTAAGGAGAGTGGTCACTTTAGATAAGCTATTACCAGCAGGAGAGTGGGTTTGTGTGTGTGGGGGGGTGTGTGTGTGTGTGTATGAGAAAACCTGGATTTGTGCTGGAAATGGCCCAACTTGATTATCATACACATTGTAAGAAGAGTGATCACTTTAGATAAGCTATTGCCAGCAGGAGAGTAGGGTGGGGGGAGGTATTTTTTCATGCTTTGTGTGTATAAAAGATCTTCTACACTTTCCACAGTATGCATCCGATGAAGTGAGCTGTAGCTCACGAAAGCTTATGCTCAGATAAATTGGTTAGTCTCTAAGGTGCCACAAGTACTCCTTTTCTTTTTGCGAATACAGACTAACAGGGCTGTTACTCTGAAACACAGCTAACTTATGTTCTTGAAAACTATCCTGTTTTATAGGAAGATGAATGATCCTTCCATTGTCACTCCATTTTCCAGAGATGACAGGGGATACACACCACTTCATATAGCTGCTATTTATGGTGAGTATTGCTGTCTTTCCATGACTGTGTAATATTTACCTTCTGTTTACTCTTCATTAAGTCCTTGAAAGAGGGGACACATTAGCTTATTTTTCAACTTACATTCTGTGATGAGTTTTGCATGAACTGTATTTTACTTGTGGGATAGACAAACTGAAATCTTGACCCAGAATGAAACTCTTGTATTCCCAGGTGCTCTTGTCTGCATTTTCTTTTGGTTTCTTATTTGTTTTTCCTTGGCATTTCTTTCAGCCAGATGGGTAGATTAGGAGGTATCCTCAGAAAGGAGATATCCTATTACAAACTGACAGCGTATGTAGCAAGTCTTATATACATCCTGTAGCCGAGTATATGTGGCATGATATACGCTATCCCTCCCCACTCCTTGAATGTGCGTCCTGGTCCTGACCTCAGGCTTGTAAGCAGACACATTAATCTACTCTGGAGATTTTTTTTTATTTGTTCTTGCTTTTATTACCTTTGACTTGCACAGTACATATGCCAAGGGCAGAGCACTTTGTGTGACATCAGTTTACTTTCCATTCCCTGTTCACCCTCAAGATACAAGTGCAGTTTAGTTGCAGTTAGGGGCCCCCTTTCTTAGCTGTGCCCTTGAATAATCTGTAATAACTTGACTGTTCATTACAAAGAGCAACTACTAAGAAAGCGAATATGCAGTGTGCACAAGAATGAAGAGTGTCAAGGTTTGAAGTTCACATTTTAGTTTGAAAAGTAACTTTTCCTGTGAGATGTTTACTTCTCAGTTTTAATGACCACATATTTTCCACAGGGCAAGCGTCATTAATTGACCTGTTAGTTTCCAAAGGAGCTGTAGTCAATGCTACAGATTACCATGGTTCAACACCTCTTCACCTTGCCTGTCAGAAAGGATATCAGAACGTTACAGTAAGCACTGAAAGGATTAACCAGTGAATTTTTTTAATACATATATAAGTTGAAGAAAAAACAAATCTCACTATTGCTGCTCTACTGATACCATTGTTCAGGGATGCAAAAGCTTCATAATAACTGTGTGTTATCACACTTCAGGGCCTTTCAGCATTTTAATTAAATGCTAAACTTTATAGGTTTATAATCCAGATGTCAAAATTTTCTCAGATCTACAAGATCTCATGTTGAGAATAAATTCTTGTTCCCTCTGTCCTCTTGGTTCAAGTTTTTTATTTTTTTAATTTTATTTAACATTTTCTAAATTAGTTTGAAAACTAGATTTTGAGAGGTTTGCCAAATGTGACATGCTTTTCTGCATTCCCAAAACTCCAAGTAGCCTTATTATCTCCAGTTACCTTTTGTAAGCCCATTAGTTCAGAGTGGGATTTGTATGGCTTTGCTTATTTCTGAATAACTCAGTTGTTAGTCATTATGTATGCATAGTATTTTTCAATATGTTTTTTAATTCATGTCTAATGTTTAGCACAGACTGATAGGATAGTGGAATCTCTGCTCTGGATTGATGCAAAAGAGCTATTATGATCAGTCAAGTAAATACAATGCTTTAAACATTGTTTTGAAAATAGACTAATCATACAGTTCAGTCAGTTGTTGTACACTTGAATTTTTTAACAAATGTTTTATATAATAGTACAGCAACTCAGATGTTCAAAACTAAGAAATTCAGAGAGAAGAATGATGCACTTAATTAAACCCATTGTGCCTTTGCCTTTACAACGCTCTTAGAACACTGAGTGAATATACATGCTATCTGAGCTGAAGTACCTACCTACAGTGGATGATTTAGAGTCAGTCTGCAGATATACTCTGTGGTTTTTAAATAGTGTGTGACAAGAACTGGAGCAAAATAGTGGCATTAAGCCAAGGACAACCATCTTTACTTACTGGTTTAAAGCAGAAGAGATGTGGTTCTATTTGTACTATAGTAATTCATCATCCTAGAAAACTAAAGGGTGCTACAGCAGTAACAATTGTTTGTCCATTAATTTTCTGTTACTTAGATGTTGACTTTCTTTTTCTTTTAAGCTTCTCTTGTTGCACTATAAGGCAAGTACAGATGTTCAAGACAATAATGGCAATACTCCACTTCATTTAGCCTGCACTTATGGTCATGAGGATGTAAGTAATTGTTTTGTAACAAACTAAATAGACATCCTAATAGGATTACTGCATGCAATGAAATTGTGATGCCAATTTGGATTACATTTGTTTATTTAAAAAAGTAAATAAAACACAGTTTTGGAGGATGACTCTTTAATTCATAAACTGGCACTTTATTATATCATAGTATTTGTTTAATGTAGGTATCCGTTTACATTGGTGTAGATGCTAGAAAGCCTAGTTGTTTTGGTCCCTTGTATTCATTGTTTATTTATTATGGCCTTTTAAAAAATGACATATATTTGATAAAAAACCTACCCGAGAGAGTAGATTCTAGGATCTGCAATAAAACCAGCATTACTGTTCAGATTGCACATGTTATGTGGATTGGGAACCAGTGATATAATTCATTGGTGGTTTTTCTTTTCTTTCCAGTGTGTCAAAGCTTTAGTCTATTATGATGTACACTCTTGTAGACTAGATACTGGTAACGAAAAAGGAGATACTCCCCTCCATATAGCTGCTCGCTGGGGCTATCAAGGAATAATAGAAGTCCTGCTGCAGAATGGAGCCAACCCAGATATTCAAAACCGGATGAAAGAGACTTCCCTGCAGTGTGCATTAAATTCTAAGGTATTCTTCCCAATCTGCTATCAGGGAGGTTTTTAAAATGCATTTCCACAGTGATTTAGCTGTATTTGAAGCTTAGTTGTGAATGGGATATGTGGACATGTACTCTTACAATTAAAAATAATTTCCATTCACTTTTAAGAAAGGAAGCTCATATTTTACATCTTAAAATGCATGGCAGTGGTTTTTTTTAGTATGGAATATAAACATTGCAAATTGTTGCTTTAATCTGATCCGTCATAATCTCTTTTGCTGATATTAAGTGGTTGGCTAATTTGTGTTTCCATCAGTAAATTCCTCTTGAAATTGAGTTACATTGTATCTCTTCATTAATATTTTTTCTGCAGATTTTATCATTGATGGAATTAAACTACCTAACATTTGAAAGGGGACAGAGCGCTTCTGAGGTAACAGTGTGAGTTGCTAATCTTTTGCATACATTTTAGCTATTTAACATGAGGATGTAAACCCTCTTGTTTGTTTTGTTTTTGTTGATCTGATTAAAGTCTCCAGTTAGGTCTCCTCAGCATTCAGCAGACACCTTCAGCAGAGGGTCATCTGTCTCTAGCTTGTCATCAGCATCAGCAGACACCAGACAAGAAGTTAAAAATAATTACAAAGAGGTAAGAGTAATAAGAGCTTAGTATTTAGCTGTGCAAAGGTAGCCTTGAGTGCCAATTCTACAGTGTCATTTTAAATTACTCCCCCAGACATAGGTGTCTGGGATAGCTAATTAACAGTAAGCAATAAGCATAAGCATTAGCTAGTCCTGCACTGATAGTAAACTAAGGGAGAGCTCCAGAAAAGGGCAATGGAAGTTTTTTCACTTCAGCCAAAGGGAAAAATCCTCACTTGTCTCCTTTAAACACACTATGACTTTCCTGCTCTGAGAAGGATTCCATGGAAAGAAAGCTCATGTACTGTACTTTCTCAGCACTTCACTAAGCATAAGTAAGTAGTCAGAGATGGCTCCACAAACAATGAGGTCTTTCAGTACTGTTGCACTACGCAGGAATCTTCTCTGTACAGGAGCACCAAGTGGAGCACCCACTGGATTGGAATACTGTGAATAACGAGCTGCTGCTTTGTGAGTGAATCAGAAATGTTCCAAGTAAGGACTCATTCCCCAAGTGTGAGGAAAACTCTTAAGACACCTGGCACTATATATATCTCTGGGTGCGGAGGAGGCACGCTACTGGTGTTAGAGCAGATGGTGAAGCACTGCTATTCCGAGGTATCGGCTGTCACCTTGGTATCTAAGCATACATTTTTGCTTGACTCTTAGGAAGTGTTAATGATGGAACTGTATTTTTTTTAAAAGTGTACTTTGCAGCTGTTAATATCACAATGTGGTTAACTGGGTGCTCTGTGTGTTCATAAGCTCCTGGGGGCATTCAGTCTTCCTTTCTGTCTATAAAACTCAGCATCAGAATCAAATAACATCGTATGGTATGTTTTAAAATTAATAATAGAAAAGAGAAGATTCTAGGCGGGGGAGTTGACAAGAAACATGATGAAGTGCAAAGAACTAGCTTTTGTAATAAACCATAGGAAGTCAATTTTCAGAACATAGTAAGGAATATATCTCATCTGTTGCCCTGCCTGCATGTCACGTGTCCAGTTCCAATGTATCCAAAATGTGGCTGATAAAATCCACTCTTGCCAGGTCACTCCCTTTGAATTTCCACACTCACTTCCTCTCACCTTCCACCTCAAACCCATACTTCTCATCTTCCCTTCCCAAGCCCTGCTCAACTCCACCCTTACCTCTCAGGTTTCATTTCTTCTTCCTCTTCCGACTCCTCTGTTCCTTTCAAGCCACCCTCTTAAATACCTTTGTCTCCTTCCATACTACCTCTTGCTTAGAATTCTCTTTCCTTCCTTTTACCAAAAAAAGGACACATCCCTCCTCTCTTCATTCAAATCTCTTAAAACTTTTATTCTAGGAGGCTCTTGGATAATTACTCCAAAAAGCATGAAGGAGCATGAGTTGCAAATCGAAAAGGAGTACTTGTGGCACCTTAGAGACTAACAAATTTATTTGAGCATAAGCTTTTGTGAGCTACAGCTCACTTCATCAATGAAATGAGCTGTAGCTCATGAAAGCTTATGCTCAAATAAATTTGTTAGTCTCTAAGGTGCCACAAGTACTCCTTTTCTTTTTGCGAATACAGACTAACACGGCTGCTACTCTGAAACCTGAGTTGAAAATGTTAATTCACACTGTGGTATTATCAGTCTCTTCTTGTATACTGTGTTTATTTGTGTGTACACTTTTTCCAGTGTGTAATTTACACTGTAATATCTTTATAACAGGTCCATGTCTGTGTGTACAGAGCCAAGCCCAGTAATGTTGCTCCATAAATAAGGTATAATGCACACAAAATCTCACCCAATAACAGGTTGAGGATTTGTTTTTTCTTAAAGGGACAAACTTATCACACTCCATAGGCTGAGTCTGTAGTTCAAACCAGGAGAAAAGATTACTAGCAGCTTATACCTTAGTCTGTTGAGGTTAATGGCCTTTCTGTAATCCAACTTTAGTTCATTACCGTTAGCCAAGTTTCACATGGGCTCACTGCTATTACTCCCACTAAGCAAGAAGACCAGAGTCTAATTCTGCAAATTCTCCATGTAGGTAATTGCCACTGGAATTAATAGGAGACTGGCAGGATTGGCTCTACAGACTGTAGGAGTTAGACCATGGGCTAAGGGGTCAATGCAGTCTTTATCCATCTACGCTGCTGGCTGCTAAATAACTATTTGTCCAAACAATTCAATGCAAGGAGAGACCTATTTGGTGTTCTACACAAATGACTGGCCATGACTTACTGGCACCATGGAAAAGAACCATTAGTAAAGAGATGGGCAAATAATTTAGGAAATTTCTCTCCTGAGGATCTTACAATAACTGTTTTGCCCTCTGGCAATGGAACAATATAGCAAGTAAGTGGGTGAAGCGGAAGCAGACTTTGTCATGTGGAATTCTGCATCTTGTGAGCTTGCATGCAAAGGAAGGTACAGTTCTTCCATTGAGGAGAGAACAACCTGGAGGGGTGCCAGACTTTTTTATAACCATTCATGAATCATGCATAAGCTACACAACAAATGGCTAGGTTCCTCTGACTAGGTTAAACTCCCGTGAGTTCTTGGATGCATAAGGATGTGAGTGTTTTAACAGAGAGTTGACCACAGAGCTGTGTATGCCTACTATCCCATTCTATTACAGGAAGGCTGTAAGCTATAAAATCAGACTCTGACAATAGTCATGATCTTGTTTTGATCTCTCTGGCAGAGTTGGACACAGGTTTAATGTAACAATATGCAAAGTAATATGTACAAGTCCCCATCCAAGTCCCTTTTCATCTTTGAGTAGATGCCGCATTTCTACATGCCCAGGACATCCCTGCTGACTGTGACAATCCCAAGATTGTGGTAAACCTCCCTTGACAATTGAGGTTTTACAGCATATAGTTCAGGGCACCAAGGGAGCGAAGGCAAAGCATAGCATTCTAAATGGAGAGCAGGGAGGAACAGAAAAGCCTTTTCTACACTATAGTAAGTCTCCTAGCCCAGTGGTTCTCAACCAGGGGTACGTAGAGATCTTCCAGGGGGTACTCAACTCATCTAGATAAGTGTTTCTCAATCTGGGGGATGCAGCCCCCAGGGTGGTCATGGGATGTATTTTTGGGGGGGGTCAGAAGTGCAGGGCCGACATTTGGAGGTGGCATGCGGGGCAATTGCCCAGGGTTCCATGCCATGGGGGCCACCTGTAAAGTTAAGTTACCTGCTTCAGCCCTGGGCAGCAGGGCTTGGGATTCAGACAAGACTCACCAGTGAAAAACAGGCTCAAGTATCACACTGAAATATAAGTACAATATTTATATTCCAATTGATTTATTTTATAATTATATAGTAAAAATGAGAAGGTCAGCAATTTTTCAGTAACAGTGTGTTGTGACACTTTTGTATTTTTATGTCTGATTTTCTAAGCAAGTAATTTTTAAATGAGGTGAAACTGGGGGTACTCAAGACAAATCAGACTCCTGAAAGGGGTACAGTAGTCTGGAAAGATTGAGAACCACTGCCCTAGCCTACAGTGTTAGGCAATATGATGGTAAAATGGCAGAGCCCTGTCTACTCTGACTTCCACAGTTGCTACAGCTGGTGGAGCCACACTGGTATTGAATGATGGCTGAAAAGTTTGCTAATGTAGCTCTGCCTTAAGGCATTCAAGCTATGCTGTGAGCTACTGCTGTTGGCTACTGTGTTGTGTGGGAGCTTCCGGAAGAGCCCTGTGCAGTTGCACTGCTTCAATAGGCATAATATCTCTAGAGCTTTCAAGTGTCAATTTCCTATAGTAAAGTTGCAGTCTGTTCCATTTCCCAAAAGCAGCACCTGATTGGTGGATTGGGAATAGGGTTGCCAGGTGTCCGGTTTTAGACTGGAATGCCCGGTTGAAAAGGGGCCCTGGCGGTTCCGGTCAGCACCACTGACCTGGCTGTTAATAGTCCAGTCGGCGGTGCAGCGGGGCTAAGGCAGGCTCCCTATAGCTCCCGGAAGCAGTGGCATGTCCCCCCCTCTGGCTCCTATGCATACGGACAGCCAGGGGACTCTGCACGCTGCCCCCACCCCAAGCACCACTCTGAAGCTCCCATTGGCCAGGAACTGTGGCCAGTGGGAGCTCTGGGGGCGGGGAGAGCCTGTGGATGGGGCAGCACACAGAGCTGCTTGGCTGTGCCTCAGCGTAGGAGCCAGAGGGGGGACATGCTGCTGCTTCCGAGAGCTGCTTGAGGTAAGCGCCGTCTGGAGCCTGCACCCCTGATCCCCTCCCATGCCACAACCCCCTGCACCAGCCCTGATCCCCCTCTCACCCCCCCAAATCCATCGGTCCCAGCCCGGAGCACCCTCCTGCATCCCAAACCCCTCATCCCTAGAGCCCACATCCCCAGCCGGAGCCCTCACCCTCCCACCCCCATCCCAACCCTCTGCCCCAGCCTGGAGCCCCTCCCACACTCTGAACCCTCCGACATCCCAAATCCTTCATCCCCAGTCCCACCCCAGAGCCCGCACCCCCAGACAGAGCCCACCCCCTGCCCCAGCCCTGATCTCCCTCTCGCCCCCCGAACTCCTCAGTCCCAGCTGGAACACCCTCCTTCATCCCCAGCCCCACCCCAGAGCCCCCTCCACCAGCCAGAGCCCTCACCCCCCTCCCATACCCCAACTCCGTGCCCCAGCCCTAATCCCCCTCCTGTCCTCTGAACCCCTCTGTCCCAGCCTGGAGCTCTCTCATACACTCCAAACCCCCTAGTTCCAGCCCGGAGCACCCTCCTACATCCCAAACCCCTTATCCCCAGCCCCACCTCAGACCCTGCACCCCCAGACAGAGCTTGCACCCCAACCCCCTGCCCCAGCCCTGATCCCCCTCCCATCTCCCAAACAACCTCAGTCCCAGCCCAGAGCACCCTCCTGCAACCTAAACCCCTCATCCCGAGCCCCACTGCAGAGCCCGCACCCCAGCCAGAGCCCTCACCACTTCTCGCATCCCAGCCCACTGTCTCAGCCTAGAGCCCCCTCCTGCACCCTGAACTCCTCATTTCTGGCCCCACCTCAGAACCTGCACCCCCAGCTCAGAGCCCGTACCCCCTCCCACACTCCAACCCCCTCCCTCAGCCCAGAGCTCCCTCCCATACGCCGAACCCCTCGGCTCCACCCCAGAGCCCCCTCCTGCACCCCAAACCCCTCATCCCTGGCTGCACCCTAGAGCCCACATCCCCAGCCAGAGCCCTCACCCTCTCTCACACCCCAACTCCCTGAGCCAGCCTGGTGAAAATGAATGAGTGAGGGTGTGGAGAGCGAGCAACAGAGGGATGGGGGTATAGAGTGGGCGGGGCCTGGGAGGAGGGCCAAGGGTGTTCGGTTTTGTGAGAGTAATTGGGAAGAGATAGGGAAAGGGGAACATTATGGAAAGTACAGACCTCCCTGATTTGATTTGATTTGTTTTATTGTAGATTTATACAAACATATATTGCCTATCCCTGGATTGCTTTTACCATATATTAGAAATATGGTAATCTAACAAAATTAATTTTAGCAACCTCCCCAAAACCAGGATGAAAACCAGGGGAGTGGAACCCATGAACCACTCTAGCCTCAGAGTCCCTTGCCCTCAAGGCTCCTATTCCAATCTCCTCCCCAAAAGCCTGGAGAAAGAGATTATCCCAATAAACAATACTTTCCTCTCCAACTGATTATTTCTTTCTTACTTTATTGGTAGAGAAAAGAAACCTAAGACTAAAGCTTCCAAAATAAGTCAGAGAAGGAACTAAGACCCTAGTCCTACATTTTGATCCTTACTGAGAGATTCTTGAGTCCCCATAGAATCCCATTGAATTCACTTGCTCCCCCATTTATTTGGTCTACTCATGCAGGTCCAACTGCAGGATCTGGGCCTATGTAGCAGTTCTGTTTATCCAAACCAGAAGTCATCTTTAATTTTGTACGGGACAGAAAACAATAAATTATGTATTTTCATCTAGAAATTATTTAGCGATATTAAGTAGTTTATGCCCAAAATGTAGGTTTTGTAATAAATTTGTTGGAATATATAATTATATATTCATATTTTTTTTAAATTACAAAAAAAAAAAGATTTTTGGTTTTTGCAACTCCAGCACTGAAATACTGAGCTAATGCATGAGAACCAAAACATGAAAACCAGTTAGTCTGTTTGTTTGTCCAAGCTGAATGCAATACAAATGTAAACAAAAAACATAAATCTCAGGCGTTTATCATCATGATCCAAGCGGTGTAATGTTGAAAAGTAAATTCAGTTTTAATCATCTAAGTTGGTATTAATAACAGGGACAGGAGACTTGTTTTTAGTGATTAATTTATTTATTTTGTGTTCATCATAGGACTGCTAATGTGCCTTCAAAAATACTTGAATGAATAATTTTAAAGCAGACCTCTCCATTAATTGCAGAATGTTCTTTGGACTTTGGAAATTGAAAATGTTTTGTTCACCCTCAGTTACACACTTTCTGTCTGGCAAAGGAATGTGTCTGTCTGTCTTTTGAATGTGCTCAGATACTACCAGTGATGTGGAATGTAGAAATTTCTAGATAGAAGCTGAAATGTTAATCTTGCCATTACTTAGAAATGAGGTCAACTGCCACAGTATCTTATGCTGAAACATCTTTTTATACACTAGTATCACTGGTGATAGCACAGCCCTATGAATATTTGTTAAATGCTGATATACTGGATCATCAGAGACCTTTTAACATGCTTTTGCAGGTGCAGCAAAAATACTGCATGTTTTTATACCTTTTCAGTGATGTCATAGTAAGTTTTAATTATTTAAAAAAAAGCAAACTCCATACTTAGAATAAATTTAGATTTTGGGTCCAATTTGACAATGTTTATTTTAACACTGAAGTAGAGTAGAACTTACAACTACTACAAACCACTAATATGCAGATGTAAAAGTGCAAAACATGTTTTGACTCAAACTACTATTTAAAAAAGAAAAAAAAGGGACCCCTTTTGGCATCAACTACCAGCCTAGCAAGAGCCCAAAACAGTAGCATCATCCATGGGGAGCTACATGCCTTTAATAGCTTTTATTTCTTTTGTAATGCTGGATCCTAAATAAAGGTACACGCATAATTGCTTGTGAGGTTGAAAAATGTATTTGCTGTATTAACTAGCATGAGCTTATTTACATATGCACCATATGTGTTCTATATTTAGATGATTATCTTCTGCTGCGCAATTCAAAAATCATTGAATGGCTCTATAGCCTTATACAGCTTTTGTATTTCATAAGTTAATAACGTTTTCCTTTATAACTTTATCAACATATCTGAAATGGGCCAGCTGTAATCCTTCAGCATCAGATTAGGAGGTTAATAAAGGACACTGGATTTTCAGAGTACAGTTTAATACCAGTATTACCAAAGCAACTAAAATTCCCTTTTCTCATTTTAAATACAGATAGAAAAACTCTTAAGAGCAGTTGCTGATGGAGATCTGGAAATGGTAAGTTCTTAGAATGACTTGATGTAGAGTACTGAATTCCCAGCTATCCTGCTGAAGTTGAGGAAGCTGTTTACACATAACACTGAATGGGGAATGCATAGTCAATTTCATTTTAAAAAACTATGACTCAAGTGCTGATTAACTCATGCTGCTGTGAATATTCATTTCACATTCCAAAAGTACTCAGCTAACAATATTTTTAAGTCAATAATTTGAAATTACTTGGTGCTCTAGAGAATAATTTAGATCTGAGCAAATACAAAATATTGTTTGTTAAAGGAGAAAACTATGGATATAATTCTTTTAAACATGCTCCTCTTTATTCATTGATTTGAAATATCTTAGTTTTATTCTTTTATTTCGTGCCCTTGTGATTTTAAAAATAAAACAAACTCCAAGCTGATGTATCCTATGCTTACTTCATTTAGAACATTCCTCAAATGTGCTTAGTAGCACTCCAGCCCAAAGCAAGAAATGTCTTCCAGCTCAGATAGACCTACTTTCAGGGCACTAAATAAATGCATATTAGAAACTGCTTTGATCCAATTATTTTTGTAGCACCAAACTATAATCTAGGTGGCAGGCCTCCAGATTTCAGAGTTGCTTACCACTGGTGAAATTGGGACACTTGTGACTCCCAGAAAAAAACAGTGTCTGATTCTCCTTTTGCTTATGCTAGTTTTGATCTGGTGTATCTCTGTGGACTTCAGTAGAGTTTCTTCAGATTTATTCCAGTATCAGTGAGAGGAAAATATGGCAAAGTCACTGTTCCTGTATTACTGTTTTCCTTTCTTCTGTGTTTTCTGAATCCTTGTTGTTTTTGCTGCTCCACAGGTTTGTGTCTCCATTTCTATAAATAAGGCTTATGGGTTTTGGAGTTCTTTTGGGTGCCACATTATTAGGATATTGTGGGTTTTTTTCTATGTTATATTCCATCTTCTGTTTTTTTTTATTCTGAGTAATTTATTTACACTGTTCTTCCTTGTGAATTAAAGCCAACACTTTAAAAATGTGCACATTACCCCACTTCGCATGTGCAAAGAGCTCAGACTTCAAGAAAGTTCACAACTCAGTTTCCCTTCATATGTTATAGCAATTATGAAAGTTTGAAGTTGGCAAATATTTCCTGAACTCTAAGTTGCTAGCACCTTTAGTAGAGATGGATCAAAGCTCCAAATCAATCTAAACAGAAAGTTTCAACTTGCTGATTTTAAGCGCTCCCTGTTCACAGTGTATACATAGTACATATATAACATATTTGGGCATGTGCACATACTGTAGGATGGAAGTCTGGCTTTTCTTATTTAGTGTTTTTGGCAATAGCAGAGACCATAAATAAAAAGTTAAGTTGGCATTTGTATGTCATTAGTAAGTACAGAGTAAAAATGGGTTTAAATAGTACACAATTTGGGTATATTTTGACTTTTGTACTTCACTTCCAATAAAGAGCCGACATCTACAGCAATATGAACATGAACGTTTATATCCTATAATTTGCATTACTTACTGTCTGTCTTGATACATTTGAGCTACTGTAGCAATTTCCTTCTTTTCTTCTGAAATACTTGAAAATTATGGTACTTTTGAAGATATTTTACTGAAAAAAGGCAGCTGACATTTAAAAAAAATTAGAGTTCTAAATTTGGGGGTATACATGGGTTTTTGTTGTAGTTTTTTTAATACTCATCATAAAACAGAAGATTGTGGAAACCCTGTAACAGAGTATATGGTATACTGGGTTTATGTACAGTATGTACATAATGAATCTTTCTAAAAATTCCCATAGGGTAACACATACCAGAATTAACAGATATGTTGATATGGCATCATACAGTCATCTGTCTGAATATAATATATAGTATGTAGTTGATTCTCTAGTGTCTTCTATACCAGTCAGGTGGTAGGTATAAGTTTACCTACTAGCTGATTAAGAAAAGGAAAGAACCATTGGTAATACTGTACACTCATTAGTTAAGTAAACATGTAAAACCCACATTTACACATAGAGACACCTGACCTTATTGATTAGTTCAAGGTCACCCAGCAAGTCGTTGTCAGAAGTAAGATTAGAATACAGGTTAGCTGATTGCTAGAGCTATGTCTAGTCCTTACTGCCTCCTATGGTTAGGCATTTTAACTTTGTGAGACTATTTCCTAATCTGTAAAATGGGATAGTAATACCCACTTGCCTGGGGCTGGGGACATCTTATATCCTGTTTATTCTCAGGCTCACATAAAGTAAATATTGTTGCCCTGTTTTACAAATGGGCAACCTGAGACGCAGAGAGGCTAAGTCCCATATTTCTACAAATGGCCTTTTATTTTGGATGCCCAACTTCAGACCCCTGTGAGTTTGAATTTTTTCCCCGAAGGTGTGGAATGCCTGCAGTTCCCATTGACTTCAGTTGGAGTTATGGTTGCTCAATGCTGAAAATCAGGCCCCACGTGTCTCAAGCTGGGCATTCAAAAACTCAGCCATGTGTAATAAGAGGAGGCCACTTTCGAAAATGCTGCCGAAGTGTCTTGTCATGGAGGCACTTGTGATGATTTAGGGATCTTGTCTGTACTGCTTCTGAATCGGAGATGTTTTTACAAAATTGTATCATGAAATTACTATGCCATGGAAAGCTTATATGTATGTGGATCTACTCTGAGTTAGCAAGGTTTTGTCATGTCTCTCTGCCAGGCCAGAGACAATGGTGAATGATCAACATTCAGTGTTTTTCTATTTACTGTCAAATACCTTGGGACAGAGGGTTTGCTCTTGCTGGGAGAAGCTACTTCCTCCTCTGGTCTGAAGGGAGGATAGGGTTGTAAGTAATGGAAATTTACCAGGCAGAGACCAAAGGAAGCAGGTGACCCCAGCAGGAATCTTATGAAAGGACTGTGGGAGAGCCATTTTGCACCAGATTAAGAGTAGGGACGCTGCTGCAGGGGCAGGGTAGGCAAGGGGGCAGAGGACCCTGCCTACCTGGTTGACAGAACACAAATGATCCCTCTTGGACTTCTAAGGGAAGGGTAAGCTAGTGAGGGACGTTGTGTTTAGAATGTTTTATTGTTTTGTATGAGCGCTGCTATCCTGTGCTGTGACTGAATATAAAGATCTTAAAGATGGTAGACTGTACAAAGCGTGTTTGTGTTGAATGCTTCACAACTACCGGATGTTCCTGAGGGAGTTAAACAGTAAAGCAGAAGGTTCAGCGCTGTTGTCTACTGCATTAGAAATCTGAGGCCTGAGTCTTACTGTGGTTCAGACACTGATATGTTGTGTGGTCTTGGGAAACTCAAGTGAGTTGCCTGACCCTCAATGTCTCATCCATAAAATGGGAGTATTTACGTTCTTTGTGATTAAGTCTGTATAAAAGAATAAAGTAAACGTGCACAATTTCACATTAATTTGCACAAGTGATTTTTTTCCACTAGTTTTGCCAAAGCCTAAAACATATGAGAAAAATATTTAAGACAAATGAAACAAATTACTGAGATTTCAGCTGGAAAGACTGAGTTCCAACACTGATGAACCCAGTATTTGACAATGCAGCACACAGAGAAGTGCCTTCTCTGCATTCTGATGACAAATCTCTTGAGCTTATACCTTGTGGCTTCACTTACTACAGTTGCTGAATGGAATTGCTGTATGTCCTCTTGTAAAACTTTTCATTATGAAAGGAGTTGTCTGGCTGGCTGGCACAGGTTCCAACTGTGGGTATCTGTTAAAAAATGTGATTATTTTAAAGCCCTTATCTTGTTCTTGACAATCTGAAGCCTGTTTCCATAGGAACAGAAGCAGCAGTAGAGTCATTAGCACTGTTGTAGATTTTTGCTGTGACTGCTAGCTGAGCTTTGCAAGAGCAAATTTTTAAACAAATCCTAAAGAGCCTAAAGATTTTAAAAATTGTTATGCTGTGGTTGTGCAGGAAGCCACAAATAAACAGTTCTTTGCCTCCATCATAGCATCTGCAAAATCTTAGACAGCACATTTGTTTGGGCTATACATAGCCTGGTTAATCCAGAGTGTCTTTTCTCAGGCCTGGTTTACACTGGGGGGAGACGGAAGGGGGCCAAGCTAAGTTGGTCTAAGTTACTCAACTTCAGCTACAAAAATAGCATCTTTACTGCGGTAGATCGACTGCTGCCGCTCCCCCGTCGACTCCGCCTACGCTTCTCCCTCCGGTGGAGTACCGGAGTCGACGGGAGAGTGCTTGGCGGTCAATTTATCGCATCTTCACTAGATGCGATAAATCGACCCCCCGCTGGATCGATCACTCTGGAGGTAAGTGTAGACACGCCCTCAATGTCTGGTTCTTTGGAAGGAAACTTCTTCTTATTTTGTAGATAAAAGTAATTTCATTTTTGGCAAGCTGTTTGGTGGTCAGGTTTTTTTTGCAGGATGGTAGCTGGGAGAAAACCCTCACAGAAATGACTGTTCTATGTCTAATGTTGCTTTCTGAGGTACTGGAGTTGTTGGGGAGAGCTTCATGCCACGACCTATGCCTTTGATTAAACATCAGATCTTTATGTCCTTTCTGTAGGGTGTAGGCTGTGTCTATTATTGGTGTAGATTGCTAAGAGTTGTGTTAGAGAATGCTTGCTACCAAACACTTTGAAGGAAACATTTGTGTGGTTTTTGCTCAAGAAAACACTGCTTGCCGTGAATGATGATTATCAGTCTTTCATTTCTGAGTAAGTCTGCTGAGAAGCTTGTGGTAAAATAATTCACTCCATATGTGGATACTTCAGATCTCCCTTTGCTCTAGGACCAGACCTGACTTTAGTACAGCATCTGACTGACTGCGTCGTGGATGAAGATCATGTGTTCCTGCTGGTATTAGAAGACCTGTCAGTTTTCAGACCTGTTAGAAGCCTTCAGTTCTATTGATCATGGAAGGGTGTTGATTTTTCCACAAACCTTAGCAGGAGTAAATGGTGCTTTTCAGCAGCTTTGTTCTTTTCTCTATGAGAGGTTCCAATGGGTGTTAACTAACAGCTGCCCGTTTCATAGAATCATAGAACTGGAAGGGACCTCGAGAGGTCATCTAGTCCAGTCCCCTGCACTCATGGAAAGACTAAGTATTATCTAGACCGTCCCTGACAGGTGTTTGTCTAACTTACTCTTAAAAATCTCTAATGATGGAGACTCCACAACCTCCCTAGGCAATTTGTTCCAGTGCTTAACCACCCTGAAAGGAAGTTTTTCCTAATGTCCAACCTAAACCTCCCTTGCTGCAATTTAAGCCTTGTCCTATCCTCAGAGGTTAAGAAGAACAATTTTTCTCCCTCCTCCTTGTAACAACCTTTTTTGTACTTGAAAACTGTTATCATGTCCCCTCTCAATCTTCTCTTTTCCAGACTAAACAAACTCAATTTTTTCAATCTTCCGTCATAGGTCATGTTTTCTAGACCTTTAATCATTTTTGTTGCTCTTCTCTGGACTTTCTCCTATTTGTCCACATCCCTCCTGAAATGTGGCGCCCAGAACTGGACACAATACTCCAGTTGAGGCCTAATCAGTGCGAAGTAGAGTGGAAGAATTACTTCTTGTCTCCAGGCAAGGTTGAGCAATTCCCCTGGTGTGGCCTCATGCAGGTGAGTCATTGAATTGTAGCTTCCTTGCTGGACAATGGCTGTTGATGGGTTGTTTGACACCCTACTCGGGTGTTGGTTACTTTCCTTGCTCTTGCCTCAAGGGAGCTAATATCTGGCTGATTCCCCAACTTACATCATGTTTTAGTGACAACCATACAACACAATTCTCATAACTTCATATGCATTGATGATATACATATATGGATAGAGAAATGACTTTCAGCAGATCATAAGCTTTCCCTTGATATCTTACAAGGCATGCTTTATATGTAAGATCACGATTACATAAAAATGAGGAATATGGGGATTACAGGATGCTCCCCCAAGGTATAGAATGTCACACTCGTGTCTTGCTTACAAGAATCCTGCTAATACATCCCAGAATGATGTTCGCTTTTTTGCAACAGTGTTACACTGTTGACTCATATTTAGCTTGTGGTCCACTATGACCCCCAGACCTCTTTCCGCAGTACTCCTTCCTAGGCAGTCATTTCCCATTTTGTATGAGTGCAACTGATTGTTCCTCCCTAAGTGGACTACTTTGCATTTGTCCTTATTTAATTTCATCCTATTTACTTCAAACCATTTTTCCAGTTTGTCCAGATCATTTTGAATTATAATCCTGTCTTCCAAAGCACTTTCAACCACTCCCAGCTTTGTATCATTCGCAAACTTTATAAGTGTACTCTGTATGTTATTATCTAAATTATTGATGAAGATACTGAACAGAACCAGACCCAGAACTGATCCCTGCGGGACCCCACTTGTTATTTCCCCAAGGAGTCTCAATTGTGGGATCTGCAGGTTCTACTTCCTTATCCCTCTTACTCAACTTATAGATGGGGCTGTTTGGGGGATAAGGGAGTGGGCACGGAGTGCACTGTTTTCAGTATGTGGATTACACTCAGTTTTAAATCTTCCTTGACCAACCTGGATGACACAGATGAGTGCCTTAACTAATGTCTGTTTTGAGACAGGCATGACGGCTAAAATTTGGTCCAGATGAGTTTGAATTGGTGATAGTAGCTTGAGGGAAGGAGTTAGAGGATATGGGACAACACTGGCCCCTTTGAGGGTATTTGTCCGCTATCAGTTGCCCTAAATGGCAACTTGGACAGTGTGATAGATCCTCAGTAGTCTTCAAAGAATTAGTTTAGTAGGGACCATAGTAGCTTCACACTATCAGCATCTGGCCAGGGGATTACAATATTTTCTTTCTAATGCAGACCCTGTTACAGAACAATTCAATATGGAAACTGAAGCTGGTGCAAAATGCAGCAGCCTGCTTTCTTAAATGGTATATTTCGTTAAGAGCCAGTGCTAGGGGACCTATATTGGTACTTACTGGTTTCCAGGTGGACTTTAAGCTGTTGGTTTTACCTATAAAACCCTCAGTGGCTTTGGGCCTGCCTATTTGAAAGATCACCTTAAAGAACGTCTCTGAAATAAATTTGCATTATTTCTGATGTTTAAAATGTGGCAAATATTTTACATGGGTGATTATCTGGGTTGAGGGATGTTGGTATGTTTATGCATTTAGGGCTAGCTCTTTACTTAGGCAAATAGGAAATGAAGTCAGTGGGCGTTTTGTCTGACAAAGGCAGGCTTATTCAGGTCACGCTATGGTAAAGTCAGTTGGTTCTTTGAAACACATAATGTGTAATTACTCCTGACATTAACTTCTAGTATTGCTTGTCATTACCTGTTCTTGTGTGTCCTAGTAGAATGTGTTTTATAGTATACTTCAGAAAGAGAATCTGCTACAGAATAAATAAATATTATGGGTCTCCAGGGAGCTAGCAGACTTGCAAAACGGAGCTCTTTAGTCCAGGAGTGCAGTATTGGTTGCTTTTCTGGGTTGCATCTCACTCAGAAATGTAAAGAAGCTGTGAAGTGACATACATTAATTAGCAAGATTCGATTATAACAGCTTCATGAGATACTTAATGTGTGTGTCTATTTTAAAGTGCATTTAATGTTTTGACCAAAATCCTTGGTTAATCCATTGTAATTGGAAACAGATATGCTTGGGTAGCATGTTTCAAAGTTTTGGTGAGACATAAATTCAAATCTCAGCATTAGCATTTCGAAAGGTTTAATGCCGGGAGAGGCTTATGCAGTGGTGAGCTGGAACCAGTTCGCAGGAACTGGTTGTTAAATTTAGAAGCCCTTTAGAACCGGTTGTCCAGCGAGGGACAACCGGTTCTAAAAGGGCTTCTAAATTTAACAACTGGCCAAAAGTGGCGCCTTAGGCACCGACTCCGTGGGTGCTCTGGGGCTGGAGCACCCACGGGGAAAATTTGGTGGGTGCAGAGCACCCACCAGCAGCTCCCCGCCCCGCGCCCGGCCCCAGCTCACCTCCGCTCCACCTCCTCCCCTGAATGCGCTGCCCTGCTCTGCTTCTCCGCCCCCTACTCCGCACCCAGTTTCACGCGAATCAGCTCTTCGCGCGGGAAGCTGGGGAGGGCTGAGAAGCAAGCGACAGCTACATGCTCAGGCCCAGGGAGGCTGAGGCGCAGGTGAGCTGGGGTGGGGAGCAGTTCCCCTGCATGCCACCCCCCGCCCCCGGCTTACCTGCTGTGGCGCGGGCAGCCCTCCTCGCGCCCCCCCCCCCCCCCAGCTCACCTCTGGTCCGCCTCCGCCTCCCTGGGCCTGAGTGCGAAGCCGCCACCTGCTTCTCAGCCCTCCCAAGCTTCCTGCGTGAACAGCTGATTCACGGGAAGCCGGGGGGGGGGGCGGGGCAGCGTTCAGGGGAGGAGGCGGAGCGGAGGTGAGCTGGGGCCGGGCGCAGGGCGGGGAGCTGCTGGTGGGTACTCTGCACCCTAAGGCATCACTTTTCATGTGATCAGTGGGGTGGAGCGGCTGCTCCCCCTGCTCCCCCCCAGCTATGCTCCCCCGCCCCTAGGAGCCAGTGGGACCTGCCGGATGCTTCCTTGGAGCTGTCCCAGGTAAGCACCGCTGGAACTCCCCACCTCGCCCCCCGGCAGGTCCCTCTGGCTCTTAGGGGCAGGGCGGGGTGGGCACCCACTACGGTGGCCCACGAGACCTCAGTTCTGGGGGCTGTCAGGGGACGGGGGAGGAGGGTGGATGGGACAGAGATCCTTGGAGTGGGGGGCATCAAGGAACGCTGGGGGTTGGATGGGGCAGGAGTCCCGGGGGTGCGGCGGCGGGCCACAACCTCCTCGTGGGGTAAGGAGGGTACCGGTTGTTAAGATTTTGGCAGCTCATCACTGGGCTTATGTTTGTGATGGTGATTATGTTACTCTGTGACAGTACAGAGTTGGAGAGTAGGGTCTGCAGTGTGAGAGCCTTGCAGATTCTGAAACTATTTAGGGTACTGAAAATTGTTTTCCTGTGGTCAGGGTGCTGCAGTGACAAAACACTGCCCTTTTTAGCTATTGCTGGACATGCACAGATACACTGGACAGTAAAACCTCGCTAATCTGCTCTTCTACAACCGCATACTTACCCAAGAGAAGTTCTCAGCTTTGCAGTTTACTGCATTTCAGAGAGGTGAGACCTTACTTGTGAAGAGGGAGGGGAATACAGGTGCAGTCATACTCTCCATGGGATGGCAGGGAGGACAACATATCCCTTTTCTATCTCTATCCCCCAGCACTTAATACCCTGAAACAGGCTTAAGGCCCTCATTGTTTCTCCTGGTGCTCTTTCCAGCTGCTTCTGCCTGGGGGCAAGGCCAGGCTGTTTGTGCTCTTGTGGCTTGCTGAACCACCATGGGGGTAAGGAGAAGACCTTGCTGGCACCTGCAGGATTGAACTGAGTGGGTGAAAGGGATGAAGCCTGTAGAAAAGCTGCCCCTCTCCCTTCTGCTTCAGCAGCAGCTTGGAGATCTATTGCCTGTGCACTCCTGCAGCATCAAGCCCCGCTCTGGAATCCAGTAAAGATGCTCTTATTTCTGTCTTCAGTTGGTGGGAGGCATTGCCCCCTGTCTTTGCCCTACACCACTGCTCGTTGGAAGGCACAGGGCAGATCTGTGAGAGACTCTCCCCCTCAGCAATAAGGCAGTAACCTCCATTTTCACATGCTCCTGCAGGGGCTTTTAGTGCTGGAGCAGCACACAGGCATTTGTTCTATTATAAATGCTGCTGCCTAAGAGGAGAGGAATAAGATGGCACATATTAAAGCTTTGCACTCTCCATGCTACCATAATCCTGCAGCTAATGGACAGGTTCCTCTCCATTCCTGTGGCAGCCCCAGAAGAGCTACGTGAGCCCTGGAAGCCCTTACACCATGCATCAGCTGGAGGGGAAGAGCACCAGCACCAAATAAGTGCCCTTACTTGTTTCAGGCTGTTCTTGAGTGCTGGAGTGAGGCCAAGGATAACATGATGCTCTGACCACTTTAACCCTGCCCTGACACCTGGAAAGGAACAATTGTCCATTTGTTTGGGGCACTACCTTGGGATTTGGGAGACCTGGATTTAATTCCCTCTTTGGCCATGGACTAGCTGTATGACCTTGGGCAAGCTACTTAATCTCTCCATGCTTCAGTTCCCCATCTGTAAAATGGGGATATTAGCACTGCCCTTCCTCGCAGGTGCTGTGAGGATAAATACATTAAAAGATTGTGAGGAAGTTGGATACTACAATAATGGGCTTGATCGAAGTACCTAAGACAGATACAATTACTTGGTATTCCCCAAATCTCATTGGTCCACAATGGGTTAATGAGGTTCTTTGTAAACAAACAAAAACAAAAAAGAACTACTTAATGGTGTTTTTGTTATTTACAACTACATGTAACACTAATGTTCAGTGAATATTCACTATGTGCAGCATTACTCTGTAGATTGTCTTCAGTGGAAATGTGTCTTACAAATGAAGGAATCATATTATTTAGACACAAACATAGGTCGCTCTTCCAGGCTTAGGAAATGCATCCAGCTCATGGGAAGTTACAGCTCTGAGGAGAAAATGTATTGCACCTGCACAGTTTGTATGCTGGTTAAACTTCGTCATCCTTGTCACTTCTATACTTTTAAAAGCAGATGATGAACAAAGAATCATGTTGACGTGAACTGGCACAAACTTTGGCCTAATCTTTAGCAATCCGAGCTAAAAGGATTTGAAAGGGTTTAAGCAGAGGTGAACACTGAAGTCTTGATTAGGCAGTAGGAAGTCATTTATAATTTACTTCATTGTTACTTGGTGAACTGCTGCTGGCTGCCTTGTCAACTGTAACATTAATTTTTTTTAATTTGGCCTGCAGGCTCTCTAACTTATTCTGTGTTTGTGAAATTAACATGTACATGTTTTTAATTATCAGGAGATAGAAATTTTGGGCAATATAAAGTGGGATTTCTTTTTTATGCCAGGTTCGCTATCTTTTGGAATGGATGGAGGAAGATGTAGAAGAAGCAGACGAAGCTGATGATACAGTAACTCCCGAGCTTTGTCACCCATTATGCCAGTGCTCAAAATGTGAGCCAATACAAAAGGTTGGAATTTTTTTCTGTTCTGTAGAAAGAATAACTTTTGCATTCCTGTAGTTAGGTTTTTTTAGTCCAGGGAAATAATATTCCTATTCTTCTGCACAGCTGCGTCTCTGCTCACAAGAGTCCTGTAATAAATGTGCACAGATCTTAATAGAGTTCATCACCTTATGAGATGAAGTTGCCGTACTTGATAATCAGGCTGTGGAAAGGATTGGAATAGAGAATCAGTGTTCAGAAGCTCATTTTGCTTTCTGATGGAGGAGTGGAAAACTTGTGTTTTTGGATTTTCTTCTTCACCCCCTTTTTGTATTGTTTTGGTCCAGGATTTGTAGTCCATGTTTTCAGTAAGTTCTGAGTAACTTCACAAACGTGAGGGTAAAGATCAGCTCTGCTCTAGGCCTCCCAGTTGTTTCCTTTACCCCCTTATCTGCTCTAGGCCTCGCCAATTTCTCTGCTGATCTTGGCCCTTGATAACTTGCCCTCTCGGCTCACGGAACATTTTATTCTTTGGTAATATCTTAGCAGGAAATTTCCTGTCCTCATAAATATCAATACAATATTTATAAGACCACTTTATTGTTTATCATATCTTTCATTCAAACTGTATCTAAAAAACTAAAGAGCTAAATAAAATTATGGAGAATTGTTGTCTCCCTTACCCATTATTTATCATATAGCAGAGAGAGAAATGGGCTATGATATGGGATTAATCATGTTCCTTCTTGGAAGCCACTGCCATGCCTCCTAATGAGGAGTAGTATTGAATGCATAAATACTGATAACTGTTTCCTTAGAATACATGTTTTGGGTCTCATTTGTGGAAATAAGGAATGCTCATAATTTAAAGAAAATAGAAAGTTAATTATCTGCAACTGAGAAGGAAAAATGATTATTGTGACTGAGTGATGGAATCTCTTGCTTACCGAAACAAGGGCTTTGAGACATTTTAGTTTAGCTAACTGGTAACTGTGGAATGACCACCTGGCTCTCGAATAAAAATAAGAAGGCATTTGTTAAGTAATCTTGCAACTACACACTGCAGTTGGGAATAAGGAAGAATGGGAAAGGTTCACTACCATTGTGAAACTTTGGCTTCCATGCAGTCTGAGAGAGCAGTAGAACAGGACATTCTCTAAGTAGTCTGTAGGCCACATCCCAGTTGGATCTCAAGTGACTTTTTCCATAGACGGCCTCCAAGGAATTCATGCCATATAGCCCCCTCCTACTGTTCTGTCTCAGTCAGGGTACTGTTTCCTAAAGGGCTGTCATACGAATGCAGATCAATAAGGTTTAGCAGATCTGCAGAATTCCATTTCCTCAAAGTTTGTGATTTCCCAAAGACTATAGCAATTATTAGTATACACCATATTGTGCCATGGATTGTTTCCATAGGACTGGAATTAATTTTAGCTGTAGTTGTAGCCCTCAAAAACTGGATCTTCTCATAGCAGGGAAGTAAACTAAGTAATATCTGTCTCTAAGAATGTAGACTGTGTTCAGTTCTATAATCAAGTGTGTAAAACAAATGTGAGGTGTAACATTAACTCCTACCAGTCATACCATACTATATCCCACTAGAGCTAACAACTAATGCAAGTCTGGATCTCTTAAATCACCTGTCAAACTGAGCAGTTTTCAGTCCCTGCTAATAATAAAAATCTTTTTGTGAAATTTCTCTATAGTAACCTATCTTGTTTAAGGAAGGGAAAAATAAGACAATTATCCGTCACCAGTGCTCAGGGCCAGTTCTAGGGGTGGGGCAGCAGGGCGATAATTCCCTGGGTGCCAGTTTTCAGGGGGCACTATCCTGCTGTGCCACTTGCCTTTTTTTGCTACCATCTGATTGGCTGACTCTGTGGGGTTTTTTGGGTTTTTTGGCTGGGCTTGGGCTGTTGATGCCAGTGCCACCCAACTGCTTGGCTTTACCAGGTATCTCACTGAAGGTCTTAAATAAGACTCCCTGGACAATAGTGTTTGTAATGTCTGTCTGCCTGTTTCATATGTACTATGCAGGTATTTAACTGCTCTTTACTGAGTAGAAAGTGTTGTGATCAGTTTTCTGTGGTTTTTATTCTTTCTCCCAACAGAAGCTTGCAAGAATCCCTGCTAATGGACTTGGAGTAAATGTTACAAACCAGGATGGCTTTACACCACTACATGTGGCTGCACTGCATGGGCATCCTGAGTTAGTCTACCTTTTGTTGAAACACGGTGCCAATATCAGTGCAAAGAATACTAACCATGCTGTACCTCTTCATCTGGCTTGTCAGAAAGGTCACTTTCAGGTAACTGGTTCACTTCATAGCTATAAGCACAGCAGGTAGATTTTATTGGGGTGTGGGTGGTAGCTGAGTAAGTGTGTGTCCTTGGAGGGAGGAGACTAGAACGGGGACGAAAGGGGACAAATTCCTATCCCCTCTCTGCATTCCAGGAAGTGGGAGGGTTGGTTAAGGTAGCAGAGGCCAGAGTATAAAGGGGACTTCATATTATTGTTCCTTGTGCTGCTTTATGCTGAAGAAGCAGACTGGGCACAGTGAGGCGCTCTGTCTGCTTGGGTAAGGGATAAAGCCTCTTTCAGTAGCCTCAGCATGGACTGTGCTGGGCTAGCCTGAGGATTTTGTTTTGAAGGGTGAAGTGAGTAAACTAGACCAGACGGGTCTGGCCCCTTGTTTTGGAGAGGGGACACAGGATGAATGTATTCCTCCTAAATGTTAAACTTGATATGGTGCCTCAGGGACTCCCTTCCGAATCCAGAATGGTGGTGGGACTTGCAGGAAGGCAAGCTATTGTCACTTTGCAGCAGTCAAATGCAAGTGGGTTATAGCTCTGCTTTACTGCACAACCTGACAGACCTGAGGTCTCCCCACACTCCTGAAAATCAATAGTAGTTCCCAGTGTGTGTGTATCTTCTTTATATTAGTGAACACACACATGCAGATATCAGAATATATATACAATTTCAAAACACTTGATTATAGGCAGTCTGTCATAAAGGCATGTATGTGTCCTCTGCATCCATTGTATTCTCTTAGTGAGCTTCTCTATATGGTACAAACATAGAAACTAAAGGTATTTCAAGAGAATCTGTGATCTAAATAGGTGAGGCCTTGATGGTTCTCATTAACTCACTGGGCCCCCAGTCCTACTTCTATTGGAGATTGTGGGAGTTTTGCCATGACTTCGGTTGGAAGCATAATCAGGTCCAAGAGACTGTCTTGACTTGTCACTTGGCAGCAGTCAACATCATGCAATGAAAATTAGGCCTTCTGGAGTGAAAGAACTAACCCATTAGCCCGCTACACTAATCTGCTATATACATTTCTTCAATCTGCAAACTACTTTGATACTGACTTCTTACAACTCATCTTGTGTAGTGTATTAACAGTGAGAAATATCTTTACATTCAAGTGAGGCACATTTGGGTGTATTAAAAATTATTAAAGCTTCCATATATAGGCAGCTGGACACTTCTTATTACAAGGTAGAATGACTTCCCCCAAATTAACCATTTAAAGAGGGCTTCTAGACTGAAAAGATTTTAGTTTTGTGATTACTTTAGCCTCCCAAGCTCAGACACTTTTCAGATACCTATGCTGTGGAGTAGGCTTTTAATGTGGTTTTCATGTACATTTTTGTGGTTGAACTTGATTTAATCAGATTATTAATTCCTTGGGGCAGGGATTGTGTCTTCATATGTGTTAGTACAACACCTAGCACAGCAGGAATCCAGTCCTGTTGTGGGGGGGTAAGGGTGAGGGTTGGCCATCCAGAAATATTACTGATAACATTCTCAGCCCAGAGTGTATATTTGTAACATCACTTACTAGAATAGATTTGTTTTGTTCTGGAATAGAAGGCCTTGACCCTGGTCTGTATCCCAAAGAATTGTCACTGTTTACATTGTTTCCCGTGTGCTTTTTGTATTGTATTTGGCATGGATGTGTCAAAAATGACAAATTGAGCTTTCAGAGTAATAGTTTTAGTCTCCACAAAAGAAATATATACTACAGGATATCACCTCTAGCGGTCTCTTCATCATACGTATGCTTAGAAAAAAGTATACACCCAGTAACACACACTACGAACTATGGGTCAGTCAAACATTTTTTATGTGAAAGAATTCTTTTCACTTCAAAACAAAATACAACTTCCTTATTGGTGGTCTGAACTTTGTGGCCAAACAAGCAAAGCAGTTTGCATCAGGTAGTGCTGTTAGCTAATATTTCACGTTCCAAAATAACTACGTGGTTTTGGAAAATAGTCGAGGTAAGCCTGACATAGAGCAAAAAGGAAGTTAAAGGTTTTTATGTCTTTAAAAAAACCTCCTATCCAGAAAATTCTCCTAAGAAAGAGAGAGAAGATGCCTCCCATGCTGCAGTAACCACTCCCTCAGTACTGAAATTGTTTATGTATGGGCTTTCTCCTTCTTAATGGCCTGAAATTACTGTATAATGTAAGTGTTGGCTCAAATGGAACCATTTCATATCAAACATGTTATAATAAATGGCTTGTGAACCGGCTTTTCATACATGTTTTTATTCATTTTTAGACTGATTTCAACCCATGTTTAAAAACTTCTGCCTCATGTTTAAAGATTTAAAAAGAAACTAATTTAATAGCTATCTGCTAGCAGCAGAATTTCTGCTAACAGACCTCATGAAATTAGCCCTGCTGAGACTGGGAGTGATGCTGTTTTAAGTAGATTTTCCCAGGATTTCATCCCCTCTCCATTTCATTGCCTGGCTTAGTCTCCCTTATGGCTATGTATTCATATACTTTGGGTCATTCTTTTCTTTGTGTTGTGCTCCATTCTTCTCTGAGGACGTGAAGTCATTGAGTTCCTTTTACATGCACTTGCTGCTGCATTTTTAGATGGAATGTGGTCAGTGTTGGACACACCGGAGTTTAGTTTTAGCGTAACGTGGATCCAGGGATTGAAACTTCCTTCTTCCCTTCAGAAAACTGTAGTCAGGTGGATCCGTTTCATCCTGTGGCATGTTCATCTCCTGGGCTTTTCAGAGGGTTTGTTCAGTGTCTTTTGAGAACTTCACAGAGGAAGAAAGTCTCTCCCTTCAGAGTTCAAGGATATGTGTGTGTATATGCATGCACACATTGGAGTCCTTACGGGGGAGTGCTACATTCTTCTGCTCTCTAATCATGCAGCCAGAGCAGGGAGACATGCCACTTGAAGCTCTGTGAGTGGTGTTCAGTTCCCTGTTTGGTTCCAGGCGCAGCTGCGGACATGGGAAGTACTGAAGGAGAAAAATAAGCTAGTTGAGGTGGTGGGGAGGAGAGAAAGTGGTTGAAAAGACTGATGTAGGGGAGACAGTAAATGGAAGGGGAAAATATTGGATGTGAGAAAGCAGGTGGAAAGGACAGAAATGGAGAAGGGGATGAGAAATCTGATATTTTTCTTCCTTTTCTCTCTGGAGTGTGGAAAGAAGAGAGGAAAAGCCAGTACAATGGAATGAAAATGAAGAGAACTTTAGAGAGAGAGAGAGAGAAAATACTAAAGAAAATGTAAACAAGGAGGAAAAGATGTCCATGAATGGTCAATGAATGTTAGTTCTCTGGTGTTAGACTGTATAGTACTTACCTGCCAATTATCCTACAACTCCCTAATCTGCTAGGATGAGGGATGCCAGGATGGCGTTGCTGTGGAGCATTCATCCTTTATAAGGTCATTGGCCGTGTGTGTGTGTGCGTGCACACACATACAATTCACATGTTCCAGAACCAGGTTATTTATTTTACTGACTATATGGGACTGGTGAGGAAAGTTTCAAATTAATTTTTTTTAACCTCTAAGGAGCAAAAGATTAAAACAAAGTAGGTAGAAAACTGTGCCAGATGGTCAGCAGTTGACCCGGAGAGAAGCATCCTTCTACTGCTTGTCAGCCATGATGAGCGCTGTGTCATCCAGACAGATACCAAGCAAAGCATCCAGACTTCAGACAGAGGAAAAATCTTTTCATTGTTTGGATTTTCTTTGAATGTTAAATTTATATTGGATCCTTTAAAGATCTCCTCCAACCTGTTTATTTTAAAGGAAAGTAAATTGCATGCAGCGTTCCTAGATTAGATGCTTAAAATAACTAAACTTTCTTATTGTGACCAGTGGAAATTTATACTGAAATTACTGCTTTTTCCATCTATCTGTGTTTGTTCTCCATGAACTTAACTTCCCAAAGTTGACTGGTAAATTTGGGTGCCTCCATTTTTGGCAGCCCCACTTTGAGCAAGCCTGGTTTTCAAAAAGTGCTGGGCACCCAAAATCACAAGTCACATTTGAAAATGCAGGGCCAGGTAAGTCTGATGGGCATAGGTAACAAAGCAGCCTTTAGATTGTCTGCATAAGATGCTCCTTATTGGCATTACAACAAGTTGGCACAATATAGGAACATGGAGCAAGGGGTACACAAGGTTCAAGAATCCAGATTCTCAATTTTTCCTAGTTTGAACCAGTGTTCTCTGCATCAATGGGACTCTTAAATTAAACCACTGGTTCTGAGTATCTGAAACACTTCAGTCTTCATTTACAGTATCAGAAAATATATTCCATTAGAAGTGTCATTAATGGTGATTCAGTAATGACAATGGTATTTTAACTCTATGATTCTGGTAAGTTAAAGTATTTTAAACTGGCATTTTAATCTCTCTTCCCATAGGTAGTAAAGTGTCTAGTGGATTGCAATGCTAAACAAAATAAAAAGGATGTACATGGAAATACTCCCTTAATTTATGCTTGCTTGAATGGCCAACATGAGATTGCTGCCTTGTTGTTAGAGGTAAGACTTCTTCACAGAAAAGGTTATGTTCAAAATATCCTTCCTCTTGTGATATTTAAGATGGAACCTTTAATATTACAAGTACTGAATACAAAACATTAGTATTAATACTAGTAATGCATTTATCCTTTAAAACTGCTGGAAGGAAAATTCAGAGCAGTTTTGTATCCCTCCCCCATTAACTCCATCCACTATGGTGTTTTGTTTAGATAAATACTTCTGTAATGTTATTGCAAGTAACATATATTATTTAACAACTTAGTGCCTGGTGTCTAGCTTTTCTGCTAATGGTGTATGTCATCAGAATTCCAGATAACTGGTAGCAAAAGCTGATAATATACCAAAAGCATTTTCTTCTTAAAGATCTCTCTCAGGCCTCACCAACATGAGTGGGATATGTAGCAGATATATGCAAAATGAGATGAGTTGATTCATGAAATTAAGGGGAGAATGATCATTGTTGTAGGGTTTATTGCTGTTGAACTCACTGTGGAAATCTACACTTTCTGTAAGTAGCTGTAAGGTTTCTAATTGATTGTTTTGGTGTAGTACTCTGTGCTTTTTTACAGGAGACAAGAAGAAAGGTAGTGTGATGCTATTTTTTTCCTTATAACATTTAATTCAAATGTTTACTTTTCCTTCCAGCATGGGGCCTCAGTCAACCTTTCTAACAGAAAGGGAAATACAGCACTGCATGAGGCTGTGTTAGGAAAACATGAAGTCTTGGTAGAGCTGTTACTTCAGAACGGTGCTTCGAACCACATTAGGAACAAAAGACAGTGTACACCTCTTGACTGTGCTGAGCTGGTAGGTGAAGAAAGTCCACATCTACTATTAGTTGTTCCATTTTAGCTTGTTCTAAACTCCAGTATTAATCTCTTAGGAGGAAAATGGAATTGTACAGGCTTGTCACATAACCATTTCCAGCCAAACATAAGCGAGGATTGTCAGGAATATTGTTAATTTAAAATGATAGGTGAGGGCAGGAAATCCTGAAGCACAATGAAGCTCTAGTGCTCATTTGATAAATCTTGTTTTTGATTAACATCTTACAATATCATTTCTCTCCTTCTCCTTCAGTTTTGTTTTATCACAGGTCTGTTGAGAATTTCCAGCTAAACAAAATTTCCTTCTGTTTGAACAGCCACATTTGAGTTCTTCAGTAGCATTCTAACTGTGCTTCCAGAGGACTAGAAATGGCCTTATTTTGATTCTTTCAATTCCATGTAGCTTCTGTAGAACTGTCTGGCTAAAACAGCATGTACCACAAGGAACTGTGTTGCAAACATATTGGTAAAAGCAAAATAGAATTGGGGTACCCATCTCTGTTAACTCTTAATGAAAAACTGCCATTGGTTACTTATTGAAATCTACAGCAAAATATGCCATCAGGGAGGGAAAAGATAAAACAAAACACTCTTTAGTAAAAGAGGATGGAAGCTTTAAGTATATGCAGAGCAAGTAATTCTCTGACTTAAATTATCACAGGATATGCTTCATGGCTGGGTGAGTCAGGGCAGTCTGAAGGACCATATTGTTGAGTACTAGAATTCTTTTGCCTCCCTTAGGAGAATCCTTGCTTGGCAGAAGGGGAGGAAAGAAGTCCATTGAGGGAAGCTGAATGGTTTCTACCATAGATGATAGTGAGGCAGATTGTTCAAAGGAATAAGGGCTCTTCAGATTGTTTGTTTGTTTTTCTCCTATCATATATTTCCAAAATCCTTTGTCAGGGAAAGCAATGTTTTAGACCGAGGCGGGCAAACTTTTTGGCCTGAGTGCCGCATTGGGTTTTGGAAATTGTATGGAGGGCCGGGGGTCGTGGCCTGGCCCCCACCTCCTATCCGCACCCCCCCGGGACCCCTGCCCCATCCAACCCCCCCATTCCCTGACGGCCCCCCCCCGGGACCCCCGCCCCATCCACACACCCCCGCTCCCTGTCCCCTGACCGCCCCCGGACTCCTGCCCCTAACTGCCCCCCGCCACCCCATCCAACCCCTCCTCTTCATTCCTGACTGCCCGCCTAGAACCCCTGCCCCATCCAACCACCCCCTTCTCCCTGTCCCCTGACTGCCCCCCACTGCCCCATCCAACCCCCCCTCCTTCCTGACTGCCCCCCTGGGACCCCTGCCCCCATTCAACCTCCTGTTCCCGCCCCGCCCCCTATCCACACCCCTGCTCCGAACTCCCCTGCCCTCTATCCAACCCCCCCTGCTCCATGCCCCCTTACTGCACGGCCTGGAGTACCGGTGGCTGGCATTGCTACAGCCGTGCCACCTGGCTGGAGCCAGGCCATGCCCCGCTGCCACTGCGCAGCACAGAGCACCGGGTCAGGCCGGGCTCTGCAGCTGGGCTGCCCCAGGAGCTCACAGTCCTGCTGCCCAGAGCATTGCACTGGCGGTGGAGTGAGCTGAGGCTGCGAGGGTGAGGGGACAGTAGGGGAGGGGCCGGGAGCTAGTCTCCTGGGGCAGGAGCTCAGGGGCTGGGCAGGAGGGTCCCGTGGGCCGTAGTTTGCCCACCTCTGTTTTAGACCCATTTGCAGTCCCTCTTGAGTACATCCCTTAGGTGCCTGGCTTGGCTTCCTTCTCTTCACTGTGTTCCAACCACTTGGATCTCTGGCTTGCAGTGCCCTGTGTTACAGCGCCTGTAAATACGACAGGCCTAACTGTATTAGGCACCTGCAAGAAACTTTTCTTTGGGAGCCTGTGACCAGTGGCTAATTATAGTGACCTCAAAACAACTTCTTCAGAACAAATATATTGTTTATTCATCCAAAGGTGCATAACCTCGCAAGCAAAGAGAAAAGGGTTAAAACACCAAAAGTCTATATGAATCTGGTAAAATCTAAACTTTCCTTACAAATTCTGGTAAGCACCATTTAACTCAACTATATCCATTTCTGTGCTGGGAGCAACATAGCCCTGCTGAAGCTTCTCTCTCTCTCTGTTTCCCCCGAGCAGCTGCTGCCCAGCCCCGACTTCCTGTCTAGGTGAGGGTTTTAATGGTTTAGTATCCCTTTGATCCTAGGTTCTGGCCTTGGGGGAATAAATCAGGAACCAGGTAGGTAGGCATTTCCTGATTCAATAGTGTCTCTCTTTCCCCCTCTCCTCACTTTCTGTTAAGGACGCCTAGTATTCTCTGAGGAGGTTTCTATCTCTTTTTTCATTTCCTGCTTGTTTTTTTTTCTTAACAGCCCCTTTGATTTAACTCTGTGTAGTCAGACAGAATTAATATCAAGCAAATAAACTGGGGTACATATAAAATTCATGCAAAAATAATACAGCTCCCCCTCATTCTTCACATCCATACATCCCTCTCTTCTTATGCAAACCTTGCTCATTCTCTGATTGATTTCTCATCTTGATTACAGAAACCATTTTTTCCAGTCCTCCATTTTCTTCTCTCCTCCTCCAATTTGATATCAGTCTCACTGCTAGTTGTATTCCTCACTCCAGCTATCTCCACATTTTCCCTTCACTCCCTTTTGCTGTTTCTTACCATGTCAGACTCAAGCCCTTCTCAGGCTCCCCTTCAGAGGTAATGCATGATCTTGCCTCCAAATCTTCTTGCTTCAGCCTATTGCCTTTTCTTACTCCCTACTCTCTTCCTAATCCAGCCTCCTTACCACTCCCTTTATTGTCCTTTTTCAGACAATATGCTACCTTATGCTTGGAACAGTTCCCCACTCCTTGCCTGCCTGGTGTCCTCTCTTCCAAGAATACATCCTACACTAGTCTCATCTTCTCTAGTAACCTCCTCACACTTTCCCTTACCTGAATTATTGTCTGTTTGCCCTCTGGGGAGTGCCTACCTCTTGTAACACACTGTGTTCAGTAAGTCAGGGAAATTTAAAGTGACTGTACTTTTTTTTTTTTTTTTTTTAAAGAAAATGGGAGAAAGATTATATTTTAAAATATAAAACAGCAACAGCCTTCTTTCTGAGCCACATGGGTATAGCCACATGTGTATAGTCATGCTCTGAGGGAAGAGCACTGGGAATCTCCTATGGCTACTCCCCTAGTTATTGCTTTAGTAATGCTTTAGAAATCAAGAAGATATTGGGATATTCTAATTGGCTGTGAGTGATGGGAATTCTACCTAAATAATGTTTAGTT
Organism: Chelonia mydas; assembly: GCF_015237465.2. NCBI lineage: Eukaryota > Metazoa > Chordata > Testudines > Cheloniidae > Chelonia > Chelonia mydas. Next base: position 22,366,217 of record NC_051252.2, on the reverse strand, counting down.
AAATGCACAGCTCTAACTTCCCCATTTAGTAATAGCAATAAACGCTCCACAATATTAAATTACCCGGGATTATTGCACTGCGTGGGTGATTACAGTCACTCTGCTTTCAGCTTTGTACTCTATAACAGCCCCTAAGGTATGTGATAGTGGCCCTAAAGTGCACTACTGCCTGGATCTTATTACATCTATTATTTATTCATAAATTAGATCAACCCATAAATTACCCGGTTTAAAACAGCAATTTGTAGAATTGGTAACTTTCATCTTTTCCAAATCTGGAATATTTTAATGGTAGACCATCTGTGGAGAATACAACCTTTAGCTCACCAGTTTGGAATAGCAGAGCCTATGGAACATTAGATGAATTTCTGCTTCCATTTAAACTTTAGATTAAAATATTCATGTAATTGTAGGTTTGTATTTATAAAGGTGTATATCATGCTGTTTGTTGCAATCATTTTGGCTGAAAATGATTAACCAGCACATTCTGCATTGACTACTAGAAACCTAATGTATACTGATGTTTTCTTTGTTTTAATAATGGTGAAAACTGAAACTCTTGTTATTAAGAATTCAAATATCATGAAGTTGCTACAAACAGCACCAAGCTATGCACCATCATCAGCGGAGGAAGGAGAAACAGACTATGGGCAGCATGTTACTATCAAGATCAGGAAAAAAGGTATGTGTCACATTTTTATTAGTATAAATAGAAAGAAGAGATTTGGGGATGAATTTGTGCTAGATCAGATATTCTCTAGTATTTATTTTATACATAAGGAACTTTAAGGAACAGTCAACTGCTTTACGTACTATTTATTACAAGTAACATCTAAATTTACTGTAACTGAAAAAGATTGGAGGAGGGAAAGTAATTTGGCTGTTAAATTTACCTTGTGCATTTGATGTTACTTTGCGTAACTTTCATAGTCTCTTCTGAGTAGTCAGTTTTCTCTTTTTGCTTGTGAGTCTCCATCACACGCATCAATAGAAGAGAGACATGTAACAGTGGGGAAAATGTGGCAGTAAAAACCATCACAGCTGCTGGGGAATTGAGGAGAGGGTAGTACCTGACACTGCTTTTAGATTACTTTTTAAAATTGTGACTAGATTTCAGGTTGGCTGTTCCTTTTACACAGTATGGAATCTGTAATGTACAGAGGTCCATTTGTGTTTATACAGAGGGAGAAGAGAATTTGTTAATTCAGTATTCCTGTGTGTTTGCTTTGTGGTCTTTTCTTAATATATGTAATGGATAATTTTTTAAGAGAGGTGTGTGGAAAGAAGAGAGAGTTAGGATCTATGTTACCTTCACCGAAGATCTATTTAATCTGAAAAAAATATATTCAAGTAGTCAAGTAAATGGGCAGAATCTGAGTTTAAAGTGATTTACACTGAAAAGCTGCCTTGGAAACTGAATGAAGGAAGTACTCTCTGTAGTTGTGCTAACTAGCTGCTCATGTTTGGAAACAAATACAATCAGTGCTACTACCTCTGCACTAAGCTATGGCAAAGTGCCAGTCTTGCCTTAAAATCCACCTGCAGTTTCTCAGATGAGCTGATATGAGGGGGAGCAATACAACAGGAAAGATAAGTGACATTTTGCATTTGTGCTTAGCATCAGAAAAGGGCAGGACCTGGTGTAAGGAAGACTTAAGTCTCTGCTTTTGTTTGTGTACATGCAGCCAGTTCGACTTGTTACATCCCAGTTGATCACAGGGCAGTAGCATTCTGTACCTATGCTGAAATACACATGTTCCATGAATTTGAACTCAGGGGTCGCAGTGGTTTTTGTCTGCTACAGGAAGCAGTGTTTTTTTTGCTTTGCTAGGTTCATAAGGTAACCTGTGGGTCTGGTTAGTGGTCCTGAAATATCCTGACACCTGGTGCAATCCAAACCAACACACTGAGGCACACACTGCTTGCCTACCTAATGCATACATACGTTATGTATTTTACAAACTTCGCATCCAGGGGTAAGTTTACACTGCAATTAAAACCCACAGCGGGCCCATGTCAGCTGATTCAGACTTGCGGGATCTGGCTAAGAGGCTCTTCAGTTACGTTGTAGACATTCAGTCTCGGCTGGAGCCCAAGCTTGGGGGCCCTTCGACAGAAGAGCATCCCAGAGCTGCGCTCAAGTCTGAGCCCAGACATCCATACCACAATTAAACAGCCCTTAGCCCAAGCCCAAGTCAGTTGACACTGGCCACCTGGGGGTGTTTAACTGCAGTGTGGACATACCCAGGAAGTCCTGGAGAAGCTAAGTGCCTTTCAGTCTTCAGCCTTTCAGAACCATGATTACAGCCCGTAACTTCATTTATTTTTATATGTTAACTTTTTAATGTAATGTTGTAACCTCCTCCAGGATGAATGGAACTGTATTTTTACTTTTTTTAGTAGCACCCAGATGTTTGGAGTCAGACATATCCTTTTGTTTGTTTTGCCCTAAGGAACAGTGACGGACTAAGTCCAGCATTCTTTCTAATTAGCTTGTACCCATATGGATGTTTTGCCCTACTTGCCTATGCTTCAAACAGCTTAATAAATGTTCACTACGGGGAAAAAAAATCTTATTTCTACCAAAATTAGTTAACTTATTTAATAGATAAACTTCAGTATTGATTTTTTGAGGTTTTTCAGTCTCTCTACAAACATATGTATCTTTGTTACCATAACTATGACATCAGACACTTTTGGACAGGCATTAATAAGGTTGAATCAAAATATAATGTGTATATTTTAAAATAATTGATTTATAATGATGTCCAAATGCATGAATGCAGTTTGGTTTTCAGTGTTGCTACTATTTTCAAAATTATAATGCTTTTTCTGCGACAGGACTAATCACATCTTTTCATGAGAAATATATTTTTAAAAAATCAGAGTTTTAGTAGTAGTTTAAATTAATGTTGGGAGCTAATTAGAATCCACGGTACACAATGCCTGCCTCTCTTGGGAAGTTTGTTGCTGTAACAGTGGTCACAACCTCCACAGCAGGTTTTTGAAGCTAGAATGTGATACTAAGAGCAGCCTCTGGGCCCTTAACATGTGATCAGTTTAACCATAATACATCAAGGCTTTAGTTAACAGAGGGATTTCAGATTTTGGTTGTGGATCAGGCAGTAGGTCTTAGTGTTGTGAATGATGATGTTGATAATTAAATGAAGTTGAGTCACTGCTTTAAAAACTTTGGCCAACCTGCAAATTTAGGTGAGCTTTTACAAATGATTATTGCCATTTTCTGATATAATTTTTCTTAAGAAAGATGATAAACATTTTGTAGTTTAACAAGAGAGTTAGAGAAATATCCTGATGCGAGAGGCAGAAATGCTACTTTCAGGAATGATGGTGGCAGTTTTATAGAACAGTAAGATAGCCATGACATAATAAATCTGAATAACACTGGAGTTATGTGGTGGTGATTCATCAACTGATTCTGACTTGGAAACATTTGAACTGAAGTCCCTGAACTTGAGAACTATTTTTACATAGTTTAACAAAATGCCCTTGTGAAGCTGGGACAGTCATGCTCATCTGATCAGGGCTGTTTCTTTCTTTTTGCAACTTCAAATGGCTTAAAACATCCAATAAGAAGAAAATGTGACTGGTTCAGATGACTTCTGTTATAGGTTTTTAATGTGATTTTAAAAATTAAGTTCAGCAGATACCACTTTTCTATTCAAAACTGTTCTAACTTGATTCTAAAATATGATTGAAATTTAATTTCTCACATCCCATCTCCATCCTCCCCTCCTGTTTTTTTTAACCTGTAGTAAATGTTAAGCTACCTGAGACAGCAGATGATCCCATCAGCAGACGACTTCAGCTGGTCCAATCAATCAACAGGTTTAACAAGTAAGCATAGAAACCTCCTTGAAATACCACTGACGTCATTTCCCAACAAGTAAGAAACATAACTTTTTAAATAAAGAAGAAAATGGGCCAAGCATATATCACACTCCAGATAAGCTTTGGCTGGTGTTTTCAAAGCAGTCTAAGGGATTTTACTACACATTTCTCATTAATTTTAATGTGTGGCAAAATCATCTAGACTGCTTTGAAAATATCCTCCAAGCACTGCTTCACTGAGATATTTGAAAACTATGATGATGATGACTTTTTTGATAATTGCAGATACTTGTATTTAAGCTCTTATACATAGAATCATAGGACTGGAAGGGACCTCGAGAGTCATCTAGTCCTGTCCCCTGCACTCGTGGCAGGACTAAGTATTATCTAGACCGTCCCTGACAGGTGTTTGTTTAACCTGCTCTTAAAAATCTCCAATGATGGAGATTCCACAACCTCCCTAGGCAATTTATTCTAGTGCTTAACCACCATGACAGTTAAGAAGTTTTTCCTAATGTCCAACCTAAACCTCCCTTGCTGCAATTTAAGCCCATTGCTTCTTGTCTTATCCTCAGAGGTTAAGAAAAGCATTTTTTCTTCCTCCTTCTTGTAACCACCTTTTACATACTTGAAAACTGTTCTTATGTCCCCTCTCAGTCTTCTCTTCTCCAGACTAAACAAACCCAGTTTTTTCAATCTTGCCTCATAGGTCATGTTTTCTAGACCTTTAATCATTTTTGTTGCTCTTCTCTGGATTTTCTCCAATTTGTCCACATCCTTTCTGAAATGTGGTGCCCAGAACTGGTACTCCAGTTGAGGCCTAATCAGCATGGAGTAGAGCGGAAGAATTACTTCTTGTGTCTTGCTTACAACACTCCTGCTAATACATCCCAGAATCATGTTCACTTTTTTTGCAACAGCATTACATTGTTGACTTATATTTAGGTATGGTCCTCTATGACCCCCAGATCCCTTTCTGCAGTACTCCTTCTTCGGAAGTAATTTCCCATTTTGTATGTGTGCAACTGATTGTTCCTTCCTAAATGGAGTACTTTGCATTTGTCCTTATTTAATTTCATCCTATTCACTTCAGACCATTTTGAATTATAATCCTATCCTCCAAAGCACTTGTAACCCTTCCCAGCTTGGTATCATCTGCAAACTTTATAAGTGTACTCTGTATGCCATTATCTAAATCATTGATGAAGATATTGAACAGAACCGGATTCAGAACTGATCCCTGCGGGACCCACCTGTTATGTCCTTCCAGCATGATTGTGATCCACTGATAACTACTCTCTGGGAACAGCTTTCCAACCAGTTTTGCACCCACCTTATAGTAGCTTCATCTAGGTTGCATTTCCCTAGTTTGTTTATGAGAAGGTCATGTGAGATAGTAGCAAAAGTTTTACCAAAGTCAAGATATACCACATCTACCACTTCCCGCCCCCCCATCCACAAGGCTTGTTACCCTGTCAAAGAAAGCTATCAGGTTGGTTTGATGTGATTTGTTTTTGACAAATTGATGCTGACTGTTACTTATCACCTTATTGTCTTCTAGGTATTTGCAAACTGATTGCTTAATTATTTGCTCCATTATCTTTCTGGGTACAGAAGTTAAGCTGACTGGTCTGTAATTCCCTGGGTTGTCCTTATTTCCCTTTTTTATAGATTGGCACTATATTTGCCCTTTTCCAGTCTTCTGGAATCTCTCCCATCTTCTATGACTTTTCAAAATTAATCGCTAATGGCTCAGATATTTCCTCTGTCAGCTCCTTGAGTATTCTGGGATGTATTTCATCAGGCCCTGCTGACTTGAAGACATCTAATTTGTCCAAATAATTTTAAACTTCTTCTTCCTTTATTTTAGCCTCTTCTGATCCTACCTCATTTTCACTGGCATTCACTACATTATACTTCCAGTCACCACCAGCCTTCTTGATGAAATCTGAAACAAAGAAGTCATTAAGCACCTCTGTCATTTCCCCCGTCATTGAGTAATGGGCCTACGCTGAGTCTTCCTCTTGCTTCTAATGTATTTGTAGAATGTTTTTTTTATTACCCTTTATGTCTCTAGCTAGTTTGATCTCGTTTTGTGCCTTGGCCTTTCTAATTTTGTACTATATACTTGTGTTGTTTGTTTATATCATCCTTTGTAATTTGACCTAGTTTCCACTTTTTGTTGGACTCTTTTTTGATTTTTAGATCTTTGAAGATCTCCTGGTTAAGCCAGGGTGGTCTCTTGCCATCCCTCCTATCTTTCCTATACAGTGGGATAGTTGGCTCTTGTGCCCTTAATAAAGTCTCTTTGAAAAACTGCCAACTGTCTTCTATTGTTTTTCCCCTTAGACTTGCTTCCCATGGGATCTTACCTACCAACTCACTGAGTTTGCTGAAGTCTGCCTTCTTGAAATCCATTGTCTTTATTTTGCTGTTCTCCCTCCTACCATTTCTTAGAATCATAAACTCGATCATTTCATGACCACTTTCACCCATGCTGCCTTCCACTTTCAAATTCTCAACCAATTCCTCCCTATTTGTCAAAATCAAATCTAGAATAGCCTCTCCCCTAGTAGCTGTCTGCACCTTCTGAAATAAAAAAATGTTTCTAATCTGTGCCGTGCTGTGTTATTTTCCCACCAGATGTTTGGGTAATTGAAGTCCCCCATCACCACCAAGTTCTGTGCTTTGGATGATTTTGTTAGCTGTTTAAAAAAATCTTCATTCTCGTCTTCCTGGTTAGGTGGTCTGTAGTAAAATCCAAACTATATTCTATGCTCAATAGTTGTTTATCCACAGAAAATACTAGTAGATTTTTTTCTGTTTTTGTTTTTAATATGAACACACAATTCAGGTACCAGATCTTTGTATGTTATTGAAATGTTGCCATCTTGTGGCTGATGAGTCCACAAGATTATGTTGCAGAAAGACTGCAACTAAAGGCATTTTGCTTTGTAGTTAGTTCTAATCCTTTCAAAATATATTTTTAGATCAAAATATTTACGGAGAACAATAACAAGAGATAAAAGTGTCCCTAATTTTGATGACGAATTATTGCATCAGGTAGGAGAAAATGTTTGCTTGAGTTCTTTGTATAGCAATTTTATTTGCTTCTACACTTACGGAGTCCTCATGTCAATCCTTACATCTCTTCTGTTTAGTCACTCATTGCAGGCTCCATCTGTGTGTTGTCTGTGTCCTGGCCGAGCAATATATATATCAAGCCTTAGAGAGCCAGAGCATATGAGAAAAGAGCTGTAGTCAAGCGGAGATTAAGTTGATATTATTGGGTTTTTTTAAGTAGGATGAGCAAGAATCCTAGAAGGGACCATTGAGGTGGAGACCTTGGTGTTGAGATTCAAGATGGCTCTTACATTATAAGCTAATGTGCCCATTGTTAGGGAGGGATTCTTTGCAAGTAATTAAGGCAGCAAACTAGGTGTTGGAACTCCTGAGTTCCATTCCCAGCTCTGCCAGATTTCTTTTGTGACTTTGGGCAAGTCATTTAATCAGTCTGCCTCTGATTCCCCACCTGTAAAATGGAAGAATGCTTTTCTGCTTCATAAAGTTATGAGGCTTTGTAAAGCACTTCAAGATCTTCAAATGAAGATGCTCAATACGTTATTACTTCTAACCAATACTAACCATAATACATCAACGGTTTAGTTAACAGTGGGATTTCAGATTTTTGGTTGTGGATCAGGCAGTAGGTCATACCAAGATGGTGGTTCCCCAAAAGTTGATGTGTAAAAACGATATACAGCACTTCTGCCATGTGTGGCTGTTAAGCACTGATTTTACTAAAGCTTTGAGTTCTGAATTATTACAGTAGTTTGTATTTTGGAGATGCCCATTTTGAAATTTTTGGAAGATCTTGTTTCAGGAAAAGCTTTTGGTAATAAGGACTATTTTTAGTTATTCTTATTTATAGACATCTATCATTAATATACCTGGACTTTATTTTTAGTTACTTTAACTTCTGTAAAGTATCCAGTGTTCCAGGAGAACCACCCCTTTGCCAAGCAAAAAATAATCAAGATGGGGAGGAGTAGGTGTGAAAAGGGGAAATTAAAATAGTTAAAGATGCAGTGAATAAAAGGGCGAGGCCTTGAGGAGAGCTAGAGAGACACTGTGGCAGACAAGGACCCTGTTACACCCTGAAGTCTCAACTGAGACCAGTGACAATTTGGGTGATCTCAATTGTCTTGGAGGGTAGAAATGGTGGTTGCTTAGGTCCTTGAGTCCTTGATTTAGAAAGGTGCTGTGGACAGAGCACTGAAAATGAGACCGCTTGAGTTTTATTCCCAGCTCTACTAGTGACTCTTTGTATAGCCTAGACAAATTACTTAACATGTCTGTACTTGTTTCTCCATATGTAAAATGAGGATAATGATTATGCTTCTTTGTAAAGCACTTTTAATCCTTGACTATATGCCCTAAATACTTTTTGATAATACTGTATAATAAAAGTAGACCTTGGAATGAATTTGTAGGCTTATATTTAAAATGTAGTCTTTTGAGTTTTTATAGCCAGAGAAATATACAGTGCCTTTAACATGTATCATTTCTTTCTTCCCACAGTTAGCTATTAAGAGCTTTGATAAGACCAAGTTAAAACCTATTGACCAGATGTTGGACCAGAGCAAAGTTAAGATTATTGATGCAGAAAGCAGTGGTGAATCTGTGAAACAGGATGATGTGATAGATGCTCCTCTTAGAAGTAAACTAATGCACCGAAGACATACAGTTAGTGTGGCACTTTCAGCAGAGAACGTCAGTGATGACAGTGATTTATCCAACACAAGAGATCCAAGTATTTCACTGTCAAAAGACTGTTCTGGTGACTTGCTATCAAAACACTAACAAGAAAGTGTAAATTTGCTGCCAAAAACTAAAGAAGCAGGTGGTGCCAGTTTCAAGATCCTCCTGCTGGGCATTAAAGAATTAAATGAAGCTTAGAAACTGTGCTTTCAAAAATAGATCATAATGATGAATCTTTAGCAGAGGCAGAACGTTCCCGTATGGCTTGCACTTTTGAAGACTATCGTGGAGACCCCTCCCCAGCCAATTTGTGACTGATTTCAGGAAACTGAGACATATTGAAATGTCCAAGTATTTAGACAGAAAGAAGTGACTGTTTCCCATTCCACTATCAAAGCACTTATTAAGAAATTACTTATACAGAAGAGGAGAAAAAGGCTATGTGGTACTTTCTAGCTACCCACTTCTGTTTTTTAAAAGGCATTTAATTTTTTCTTTTCAGTTTTTGTCCCTAAATTGGTTACATTATATTTATTACCAGAAGGAATTCAAAATTCTCTATTTTTATTATAATGCCATAAACCACTATAGTGTTTATTTAATAGCATTTTAGAAATTAGTGTAATTTCTATGTTGCAACTAGCTATGCAAACAATCCTTAAAATCTACAACATGATGTAAAGACCTTTAAATGAGAGGAACACGAATGGCAGTATCCTGCAGTCCATATACAGACAAAGTGCCCACTGATTTCAGTGGGGCATTTACCTGCATAGGCTCTGTAGGATCATGTATACTGGGGATGGAATAAAGTAAAATGCTCTTGACACAGAACAGCTTTGGACTGAAGAATGTTCAGATCCCAATTAAAATATTCATTTCTGTGCAGAAATGAGCATGCTTAACACACACACAGTTGGCTTTTCCCCCGGAACAAATCAGACAAAAACCACACACATTCACACCTCTGCACATGGGCAGAAGTCTACAGCTACTAGGTAAGTGATCTGGTAGGAAAAGTAAGAGTTTGCAGAAACTGGCTGCATGTTATCCTATTTTTAAAGGTGATCATTTTAAAGGATGCTCATAGATAACTAGATGGAAGCTGAGATGTGGAACTTGTTTCTTAACATGTTTTCAGTTTAAATTTTTTTTTTAAAGTGTGAATTAATCAGAAAAAGACTTCAATAGCACAATTCAGGTTCTTGATAATTTTGGTTTACACGTGGTCACATCCAATTAACATTGTTTCTTTTATAAAATAGTAATATAGACCATTTTGATTTTGTATAGTGGTATTGATAACATGCTTAGGGCACTGTGAAATTGGAGGACTTCCCATGTGATTGTTTTCAAATAGATTTTTAATGAGAGAGGTACAAGGTGCAGCCTGTGCACACCACTGAAAAAACACTCAGATGAAGGTTGCATGTATATTTTTCTAAATAATTTGGGTTCATTTAATATTCTAACTTGCCTTGGAGTTGTGCCAAATGTTGGAAAAGAAAAATAGTAAAAGTAATGATTCTTGAAACTGTTCTTAATTTTGACTACTCATTTAAAAACTGACCCCCTTTAGCACTTTCTTCGTTGTAACTTAATGTTTGACTATTTTACTTTAAGCCTAAGGATAGTTTAATTGATCTTTTGGAATAGTTACATTAAGTTTGGATGGCTTCCCCTTCTCCACACCTTCCCCACCCCTTCCCCACACTGAACAAATGAACATGCTTTTCCCCCCTTGACCTTTATTCTTTAACCTCATATAAAGGCCTGCATATAAAAGGGAAAAAGTTTAAATCCAACTGCTTCTGTAACAGGATATTTCCTTTTTCTAGATGACTTCTATGTATGTCCTTCCCTCTCTTCCCCATACGATACATTCTAGTTATAAACAACTTGAGAAAAAGGATGATCTTGTACTTAAATTACAGCAGGAGACATGGATTGTGCTTTTCGTCTTCAAAACAGACTTTGAATGTGACCTATGGCAAATTCTTTATTGTTACTCTTTGTAAAATTGGGTTAATTTTACACAGGGTTGTTTCGTGGCCAAATTTATTTTCTATAGAGTGCCTGGACATGTTTAGCTGGAAGGTGCAAGGTATCATTTGTAAATTTAAGATTAAAATATGGGTAAACTTATTTAAAGAGAAAGCTTGAGCACATTTTACAATTGATTTGTGGGGATTAACTTCAGTTTTTAATTAGGCAATCTTTTGTTTAAGAGAATGCTGTATCTGCCTACTTCAGTAAAAAAATGAAGATCGACAATGAGAGATTCAGTTAATGAGATGCTTTTAATAGTTGCAATAGTATATTACTATCAAATATAAAGATATGGAAGTAAGAATTCAATGCAGCATATTCAAACAGTCCAAGTATATTTCATTAGGTATTTATTATAAATCTATTATGCGGACTAGCCTTGGCAACAAGATTTGTCATGTTTATTCAGTAACCTCTCCTTTGGAAAATACACCTCTAATACTGCTCTTTTACTCCTTTTGGGGAAAAACTAGAGATAAATATAAGTGGATCTGAAATTAACTAGTTACAACTTTTTAAATTTTGCTAGTAGCAAACTAGATGCAGTTCCTAACAAAAATTTCAAAATGGTACAATACTTACTGCAAAATACTTCATACTTCAAATCTATTTCTATGCAACTAATAGAACAGCTCTCATAATAGTATCTGTAATAAGCTTCAGCATTAATTTTTTTTTTATTTGGCCTGAGTCTGAGCTATTTCCCAATCACTGTCTAACTTTTCATTTTCAGCCTTGTCTGTTGGGTTATTATTGTGATTGCCTCCCTTCTCAAAAGTTTCAGTAATCTTAACTCTCCCCTGTAGAAGTGAAAGTATCTCAGATACTTCCAATAGTAAGTAGTCCTGAGCATGGGTAACATGGATGGATGGTTCAAAACTGCTAGAGTGCTTCAGTTATCAAAACAGGGAGGCACTAAAATGACGTGGCACACTGAGCAAAGTTTTTGATGTTTGACTAGAACTGCCTAACCGCTGATTGGTTGGGGTGTAGTTTTTTAAATACCAAGACGACACCTATGCTAAATTCTAGGTCATCCATCCATTAATATAGTGCAATACATACAGCAAATCACACGAGCAAACCAAGACTTCTCCACCACAGCTCTTCCCCAAATACCTCTTCAAAAGAATGGATTTGCAGTATGGTCTGCATGTGATCAAGTTCCTCTTGCTCTGAAACAGCATGTGTGAATTCTAAAGTCATCACCTCAGCAGTTCCTTCATATTGAAGATGGTCATTGCTGTTACTATGATCACACATGGCACAGAGAAGGGGCAGTCCTTCAAGTAAGCAGGTTCTAGGACATTAAGGGCACTTTATTTTTTTTTATATATATAAAACCCACCTATTTTTTCAGCTGAAATGGACAGGTCTGCACTATAATAACTCTCCTCTTTGATAAGTGTGAAACAGATACCTCTCACTCTTAATTTATAACCCAGTATGAGAAATATGACTGCTTCAGTCCCAAAGTGATTCAAAGCTTTGCTGCTATGAAGCAAAGTTAAGCTGTGAGCAAAAGGCAGGGCCTGCTCACAGAATCTGGCAAGAACAGGACTGATATTGCAGAAATATATATTCCTAAGCAGAGCTAGGGACAAGAACACACATGCAAACGTTCCAGAAGGATGGTACCAGAACACCTCATACCAAGTATGATACAAACACCTCCCTACAAAGATAACAGGAGCATACTGAGCCCTCCTAAAGATAAGGTCAGGATGATGGATAGAGATGTTTTGATGAAATCAACATGTACAAGGTAATGGATGGTAACAACCCATGTCAGGGGGCAGTAACAAATCACATCAGAGGAGCAATATGTAACTTGTTTGTATTGATGTATAAAATGAAGTCTGAGGGAGTGTCTTTGGCTGGCTTAGGGGATAATGGAAAGTCCTGCCATTAACTGAGCTAGTCCATTGCAACAGCCATATATTTGTTAGTGTACCTGTAACCTTTGAGGCAGGACATTAGGACCGTGCTTCAGTGACAATAAACCTGAGTTCCTTCGCTACAAACGGATCTGTGGTTATTGGGCAGTGCGATCGAGATCTGCTGTGCCAACTGTCTGCGCAGAGCTGGGACAGCACACAGAGAAAACACACATGTAGCCAAACATCTAACAACGTCTCACCATACTAAGCAGTTTCACTCTTCTGAGATGCAAGGAAATGGCTTAAACTAAATTTAAGTAAATTCAGTAGCATCTTAAACCTATCTAAAGGAAGATCCTTCTTTAATAATAATGAGATGGTTAATGTTGAGAAAGATGGGGAGCAGACTTAAAGAACACTTTTAACAGTTTACCAGTATACCCCACAACTGCAGACTAAAGCCCTGATATCATATGAGATTCAAATTGTACTGGGTTTTCACGTCTTTGACTTATTTACAATGAAAAAGTAGACATTGTTACTGCAAAAGCCAGTTTACTCTCTGAAAGGAGTCAAATAATTTTTTTTTAACAAAACAGGCTTTTCTATTAACTTCTCACTGCACTAAAATTAAACGTTTGGGTTTTTATTAACATGAAGAGTTGCATAGAGGTATCACCTTTGTAGAAGCTAAGCACTATAGCCTACAATTAAGTGCCATTTTAAATAAGGAAGTTGGTAATGTAGACTGCAAGTTAAAAATACAAAATTGACAAACTAGCTGTACTAATCAAAGTTTTTATAATATTCACACAGATGGAAAAAACAGTCACTACTGCTCATACTTTTTTAAACAAAATTTTAATCAGCTCCAAACCATTACAGCTGGAATGGTGTACACTGTTGCTCTTAAATGACAGCAGAAAACAGTTCTTCTCTGGTAGTGAAATCTCTCCCCTTTTCACTTCCATCTTATCACACAAGATGTAACAGTATTTGTACCACAAATTTTCAAACTGTATATTCAAATAAGATGACAACACAGGGTCTGTTTTACTTTATGCATGCAAGTCACATGGAATTTAGAGCAGTTGCCTTTCCTTTTTTGACAAAAATAAACTCCAACCATTTAATAAATGGGAGACTAAAGAACATGTGTTACCAACTACCTGAATAGAGTTTATTACATTAGTTATCCAATTAAGTTTTAACCACAACTGAATATCCACTCTACTCAACTTTTTAACCTCATTCTGCAGAGACATCTCACCAGTGAGAGACAACTTGACAGTTTCCAGAAGGAACTGGTTCAATCAAACTACATGCTATGTACAATTTAATCCAGCAGACTATATGGTAAGATGTCCTCTCAAAGAACCACCTCTCTTCTCACCAACTGGTTCATCAGCTGTTCTATTCTGCAGACTCCAACAAAAGGTTCCACCAGTTTGAGAACCAGTGAGGTATTGGATAACCTCCCAACTAGAGGATATCTTGTTTCTGTTGTGACATTGAGAGAGTTGACATTCTTGCAGTTCCCACCACTGTTTGCAACCTAAGACACTTTTGCTGCCCTCCCAAGACCTCTCTTATGGTAGCAATAACTTATGGAGTGGCAGGTGCTGAGAGGGACAAAGGAAAGTTCATGCTAAGGAAGTGGTGAGAAAATCCATACCACGCAAGCCTCTACTATTACAAAAAGTTAAGCTATAAAAACCCTTCTCAAATTTTGTTTTACAGAACATGAGTTTATTTATTGACCTTTATCAAAAAAAGAATGCAGAAAGCAAATACATATAAATGTTTTGTCAGAACTATCAATTTGCCTATACCGTATGTTTTCTTTGCCTTTTTCCAGGCCGTGAAGCAATCTTACAGTAGCATTTAATCATCATCATCCTCTTCATCAGAATCCAGTACTTTTCTTCTGTTGAACTAGAAACAAACACAGTAAATTCAGTTTACAGCACCTCCTTCCAGCTTCAAAGATTGAAGACTCAATCACTAAGGGCAAAGTTCTCAATGCTCATCCAAGTTAGTAGTCCACATGGGTGCTGTGTGGATGGAATCTAGAATCCTTCCCTCCCCAGCATGGCAACATGGAGAAAGGGCAGTGGGTAACTTATAGAATTGTAGCCACTGCAGCTCATTGCTCCCTGTAAAAACATTTGTGACCAGCGGACCTATGTGGTTTGCAGGCCCTACAAACCAAGCCCACAAACCTTCCCCCTGAAACTCAGCTCCAAGGTACAGGGCTACAGTCCCCAATACAGTATTTCTGAAGCCTGAATTCCCTATCTTATAGAATTATTATGGTTCTGCTGAGTTTTGGCCTCCCTACACATTTAGAAGAAGGAATCTTTATCTAAGTGTTTAAATAGCCTGTCAACTTTCCAGAACCTCTTATTTCTGCAGAAGTAATGCAGATTCACAGTGAGCATCACCAAGGGCAAAGACAATAGGAAAAATAGCTAGCACTAAAATACTGTCTACCTTCTGTGGTCAAAAGCTACTTCCATAGCTGAGTACTCTGTTGGTTACTTTAGTACTATTCAGGGTGGATAAAAAAAATTCTATGATATAAATCAAAATTAGACTTAATTTAATACTCTAGTAAAATTAAATTTGAAATTAACCTACATTAAGGGCTAAACTTACCTATTAATCATTACAAAAATAATTCAAGCAGTACATGTTTGCTGCCAAAGATTTAAAGAAAGTCAATCATCTGAACTGGTCACTGGCTAAGCACGTGGAACCACAGTTTGAAATCCAGAATCTGCTTTTAAAAGCAGTAGCCTCTTCCGCAGGTGCAGAGAGAATATTTTCTTTCAGTTTATTCCACTAACTCAATCCAATGACTAGCTAATGCAAAGTTGAGAAACCAACCAGGAGACGAAAGTGGAGGAAAGATAGTTTTCCTTTTCCAATTTATGAATAAAAATGAGGTATGAGAAGATCTACCAGTTCTAAAATCTTGAAGGCATGCTGGCCAGCTATAAACTACAGATACTTCCTTTGTTTAAAGAATCACTTTTAAATGCAAAACATGTTTTAATAAACTTATGTATTCTGTGCATTTAAGGTAGTTTTATTTAACAAAAAAAAATCTGAAAATGTTTTTTTGTGCAACAGACTGAATTCCAGTTTTCATCCAAATGTAACCTGACAAATCATGAGTAAAAAATGATCTAGTAAATAGATGCATACACTATTTTTTAACAAAAATGTAAAATTAAGAATCTAAATGTATTTTAAGCAGTTATATAGCTTAAACATACAAATAGTGTATCCATAGCATTGAATATGTGCAGCAACTATTGTTGGCCCTAGCCTTTTATTTTTCTGTATTGTCTGATAACAGGTTTGAATCAAATTTACGCTGCCTTTGGAAAAAACCTTACCTTTACTGTTGTTTTCTTTTCTGTTTGCTGGCTCACTTTTTCAAGTATTTCTATCAGCCCTTGTTCTGATACCTAGAAAGGCAGAATAAAAGCCACAAACTATTTGAAGAAGTGGCTTAGACTCAAATAATTGAATCTAGTACAGTTGTTCTCTTGCTTCCCCTTCCCCATTTGTGTGCTTGCAAAGGTGTTCAATTGACTATTGAGACTGTAGCATACTGTTTAGTGGCTCACATGCTAAAGAGACTGATTACTAATTAGGGCTGTCAATTAATCACAGCTAACACACACAATTAACTCAAAAAAATTAATGATTAAAAAAACTAATTGTGATTAATCGCAGTTTTAGTCACACTGTTAAACAATAGAATACAACTGAAATTTATTAAATATTTTGGGATGTTTTTCTACATTTTCAAATATATTGATTTCAATTACAACATAGAATACAAAATGTAAAGTGCTCACTTTATATTTTTATTACAAATATTTGCATTGTAAAAGTGATAAACAAAATAGTATTTTTCAATTCACCAAAAACAAGTACTGTAGTGCAATCTCTTTATCATGAAAGTGGAACTTATAAATGTAGATTCTTTTTGTTACATAACTGCACTCAAAAACATAACAATGTAAAACTTTAAAGCCTAACAAGTCCACTCAGTCCTACTTCTTGTTCAGCCAATTGCTAAGACAAACAAGTTTGTTTACATTTATGGGCGATAATGCTGCCCACTTCTTAATTACAACGTCACCTGAAAGTGAGAACAGGCGTTCAAATGGCACCGTTGTAGCTGGCATTGCAAGATATTTACGTGCCAGAGGCGCTAAAGATTCATATGCTTCTTCATGCTTCGGCACTGTTCCAGAGGACATGCTTCCAAGGTAAAAAAATAATTAATTAAATTAGTGACTGAACTCCTTAAGGGAGAATTACATGTCTCCTGCTCTGTTTTACCAGCATTCTGACATATATTTCATGTTATAGCAGTCTTGGATGATGACCCAGCACATGTTGTTCGTTTTAAGAACACTTTTGTGACAGATTTCTGTTACAAATCTTCCTGAATAGTCAGTTGATCAGGCTGAGGCCGCAGGATCTTTAAGGGAGGAGATGACCTAACACACCAAATATCTAAGTTTTAAAGTTTTATTGATAAAATAATAAAATAACAGCGGAGAGTGATGGGTGCTCGCCACGTCACACAGAGGAAGGAAGAAAGCGTTAGCGCCCCAAGCCCTAACCCACATTCAAACTCACACACGTACTACCCGAAGCTGGCCAGGGCTGGGTGTAACGTAAGAAGAAGGGGGGTGGGGTGGGTGGACAGAGTTCTTGTCCTGGACCCAGGTCATCCAAAGTCCGCTGCAAATCTCCAAATTACTCCAGCTCTCAGGAGGGTTTTAAGTCCTGGGCTCCTTTGGGGGTATTCCATTCCACGACCTCTGTTCCTGGTGCTCTTTGGGCCAATCCAAACCGGCTTTCTGTGGTCTCCTTCCCTTTCCCAGAACACCCCGGCTTCAGGGACGCCTGGCTCAGCTCCCCCTCTTGTTGCCTCGTCTGTGTTTTCAGACTGCAGCCCTGGGCTTTGTTTTCTTCTTTGCTGGCCTTGCTGTCTTGCAGGTGCATGTCTGTGCAGTTGGATTTTCTCTCTCACAGCTGCCCGGTCAACTTTCAAGCCCCCATCTTTCTCAGCTCGCAGCCAAACGTCAGCTGTGAGCTGCGACCTTGGGCTGGCTGGGGCCAGTGTCTTATCTTTGAATTGAGTTAGCTGAAGTGTTGAATTAACTCGTTCTCTGCTCTCTTCTTCTCGGCGTCTCGTACCCTGTAAAGAAAACTTCCACTCCCCATTCGCACACCTTTGACCCTCCCCAAAATGCTTTGCCATGCTTGCAACAGTGTTAGCAATATACAGTGTTGATCTGCCTTCCCAGGGGACTCCCTGAGGGGAGGGGGCCATTGGGTTGTGACACTTTCACTGCAAATCTGACAAAATGCAAAGAAGGTACCAATGTGAAATTTCTAAAGATAGCTACAGCACTCAACCCAAGGTTTAAAAATCTGAAGTGCCTTCCAAAATCTGTGAGTGACAAGGTGTGGAGCATGCTTTCAGAAGTCTTAAAAGAGCAACACATTGATGCGGAAACTACAGAACCCAAACCACCTTCTCCTGGTGGCATCTGACGCAGATGATGAAAAAGAACATGCACTGGTTTGTATAATTATCAAGCAGAACCTGTCATCAGCATAGACGCATGTCCTCTGGAACAGTGACTGAAGCGTGAAGGGACATATGAATCTTTAGCGCATCTAGCATGTAAATATCTTGCGATGCTGGCTACAACAATGCCTAGTGAATGCCAGTTCTCACTTTCAGGTGACATTGTAAACAAGAAGCGGGCAGCATTATCTTCTGCAAATGTAAACAAACTTGTTTGTCCGAGCGATTAGCTGAACAAGAAGTGGGACTGAGTGGACTTGTAGGCTATAAAATTTTACATTATTTTTAAATGCAGTTTATTTGTATACAATTCTACATTCTACAGTTCAACTTTCATGATAAAGAGATTGCACTACAGCACTTGTATTAGGTGAATTGAAAAATACTTTTTTTTGTTTTTTACAGTGCAAATATTTGTAATCAAAAATATAAAATGAGCACTGTACACTTTGTATTCTGTGTTGTAATTGAAATCAATATATTTGAAAATGTAGAAAACATCCAAAAATATTTAAATAAATGGTATTTTATTATTGTTTAACAGTGTCATTAATCATGCAATTAATCATGATTAATTTTTTTAATCGCTTGACAGCCCTATTACCAATGCGATATTACAGGAATATCTTCTAGAGGCAGTAACAAGTTACAATATGGCTCACAGAAATTTGCAGCATTTCTGTACCAATGACAGATATTTTTAAGGACTACTTATCCACAGTAACTTGTTTTCAGATCTTATTGCCTCAAAAAGCCCTGCTGCAGGAGTCATGGTCCTGGACAGTTATAGATTAAGTGCAATTTCCTCAAGCCCTGTGTTTCATTTACAGGGAGTGTAAAAGTCCTGTGTCCTCTAGTAGTCCCTTAGTTCCCATCTACCTCCAGAAGCCTTAATTAATTCTGACTTTCCCTCAGAAGTCAGGCTGAGAAGCACTGCCCTCCTAAAAAAATCCAGCATTTGGTCTTGCTGCACTATTGAAAGAACAGTAATTTGTGAATTGAACTCTAAGTACCAACCCTAAATGTTTTGGATAACACACTGTAGATTTACGGGGCTACCATCCAACTAAACGAGTGAACCCTGATGGTGAGACACTAGAATGTCCACTAGTTCTCAATGACTAGTTACATGATCTTATTCACTTAGACTTACAGCCAAGAGCTCTTAACATTCAGGGTATAGAAACTTCCCTTCCCCAGGATGCTTATGGTACTTTGGGAAGCCACCCAGGTAGCAAAATTGATTAAGATGAAAATACAATACAGTTTTATCACATTTGAGGTGAAGCTTAAGGTAGCCCCTGTCTTTGTGGAAGCTGGTATAATGTGGGTTAGCTGTCAGTACCTGCAACTCTGGAATTCCCAGCTGAGTCAATGGCCTCTGTGGAGGCAATGTCACAAAGGAGAACAAATGCTTTAAATTGCAAGGCTGACTGTCTTCCTGGGCATTAAACTGCACTTCTCCACTCCAGAAAAGCACTTCAGTTTAAGACAGCTAAATCATAAATGTTTTTAAATAAGTATGGACAGTGTTTGCATACAAATGTACACACACACACAGTTTAAGGATTTGAGAATCACTCAGATACATGCTGTAGCTCACACCGTCACATGTAATACAAAATTTTATACACTTCAGTGTTAAATTTCTCAGTTTGTTTCATTGGGAACACTTGGTTTGAAAGTGACCAGGCAAACAAGAGCTACAGTAACATAAAAAATTTAACTTACCTTCCCACCTAGCTGTCCAAATCTTGCCATCTGTATAAGGTAATTTTCTACAGCTTTTGCCTTTTCTGGCTTCACAAGTGCTAAATTGCTTACTGCAACAAAAATAGGCACTGTTCATTTTTGTATTTTACCTCCATCTACAATACAACAGAAGTGAATGAGGTACTGTACAATTTAGTCCTAAATTCATGCTAGGGTATGAAAGAACCATGAATTGAAGGGAATAGTTTTAATTTATACAAAACTGCAAGACTCTCCAACTATGCTCCTTCTAAAAATTTGTTAGGGGTTCAAATCTCTTACTATCTACAAGAAGGCAACCCTACATACTTACCAGTGTTTCATCCTGCTACTAAATTTAATGCTGCAGATCAATAACAAGGCCACATTCCTCTACCAAGCACCACCTCCATTTTTAATACATACAAATTAAAATCTTGTTATGGGAAATTAGCAATGGATGAAAATGCCTTTCACTCCTAGGTACTGGTTCAAATCTAAATTAAATCAGTTGTGACCAATTTGTTACCACTTTATATAGATGGTCTTTGGCATACATATAAGTTGGTAGTCTACAGTACATAGGTCGACATAAGGCAGCTTATGTTGACCTAATTCTGTCAGTGTACACACTACAGCCTTCCTCCCACCAGTGTAAATGCCCTACTACACCAACATAACAAGTCCACCTCCACGAGAGGTGTAAGGCTTATGTTGGTGTAGTTAGGGCGACAGTATTTGTGTAGACACTGCATCCCTTACATCAGCTGTCTTGTCAATTTCATGGCAAGAAAGTCAGGCAGCTATAGCCCAGCTGCTCCCCGGCTCCCAGATGGAAGCCAGGGTGAGAAGCCCAAGTGGTGCCTGCTGGAATCCGGGTAGCCTTGTCTCCAGTGGAGAACGGGGAGAGGGCAGCCTGCCAGGAGCCTGTTGGGCAGCCAGGCCAGCAAAGCTGAGATACCGGGCTCTCAGCTCTCTACACTCCCCCTCTTAGGTTGGTGGAAGCACTCCTGGTGAGGACGCACCACCAACCCATGGAGGGTAGTGTGGACATGCACCACCACAGTAATTACTGCGGTGGCTGTAAATTAAACTAATATAGGTCGACTTAGGTTTGTATTGTAGACATACGGATGTTTGTTCATTAGTAAATTGAGGGTATCACAAAAACTCCTCATGACAACTCTCATCCTTGCATGCAGTCTTGGCAGAGACCCTGATTTATTCTCTCATTCCTAGAGCTGAGCCCCTCTAAATAAGGGTTAAGATACACTGAATCATAGGGATGTTGGCACTTCTGCTTGCTATGCTTTTCACATGCTCTCCCCATAAACAGAGAAATTCAGACTAAGCAGGCTATCAATTTGGCACCTTTCACAAGCACAAATTCACTAATTCCTGCTCCCACTAGAATAAACCACCACATCTGAGGATTTGCTTTTCAGCATGTGTGTATTCATGATCAGTTTTTAAAAAATATTAGTGATTTGAAAATCCACAGCATTAGTCTTATTATTTTTCCATCATCAGAGATGAAATAAAAGAATTCATTTATCTCCTATGCATTCTATTTAAGGCCTTGATTTAGGGGGACATAATACAGTACAAATGAGAATTTTTATTTAATGGCAAAATACATGGATGCTTACATCTGGCACGAGCTGCTTGATCGAGCACTTGAGCTAAAATGCTATTTCTCATCTCTGCCTCCCTGTAATGAAAATTCAGTTACACAATAGAACTACGGTTTCAAGCATCAGACATAGCATCTTGCAAGATGACCAAGTCTGCTGAATACTTTGTATTATCAAAACAAAAAACAAATTATTTTTAAGGACTAAAAGTCATATCATTCAAGTAGGTACAGATGCTACGTATGACAGATTAACACAAAAATGAAGAAAATTTAATGTTTATCTGAGGTGTAGGAAAAGAATGTTTTTAGAGATTGTAAAAACAAAACAAAAAAACCCCAAAAAGCCACAACACCCGACAAAATCAAACTAAAAATTTGATCCAGTTCCCACTAACAGGCACAGGTTCTAAATAATTTAGGGCCCAATTCCAAGCATCTGTGGCAAAACTCCCAAATTTTGCATAAGTGAAGAGCCAAAGATAAAACCCCTTGACTTATTAGCAGTTGATTTACTGGCTGTTCTATAACAAAATAACCTAGTTTAGTGTTTCAAGGAACTGCAATTAATGTTTAAAAACATAAACTGATAGAAATTCAAAACCATTTGACTATGAATATGCTACCTAAAATCAACAGCTCACATTCATACCTCTGTTTGGTTTCTTGTTGCGTTGGATCACCAGAAGGGTCCTGTAAGACAAGAATTACATAAAAACTTTAGGTTTCAGAGTAACAGCCGTGTTAGTCTGTATTCGCAAAAAGAAAAGGAGTACTTGTGGCACCTTAGAGATTAACCAATTTATTTGAGCATAAGCTTTCGTGAGCTACAGCTCACTTCATCGGATGCATACTGTGGAAAATACAGAAGATGTTTTTATACACACAGACCAGGCTTATGCTCAAATAAATTGGTTAGTCTCTAAGGTGCCACAAGTACTCCTTTTCTTTTTATAAAAACTTTAGCAATCCCTTTAGAAAACACTCCGTGCAGGATGTCAGATCTTAGTATTTCACTGGAATTTAAAATAAGCTGGCTAAAGCGAAATTATCTGCCTGACCATGGTTAAGAGAGGCAAGGTGGGCGAGGGAATATCTTTTATTGGACCAAATTCTGTTGGTGAGAGATACAAGTATTTTGAGCTAAACAGAACTCTTTCCCAGACCTGTGGTACTCTGAGTACCTTTTCCAGACCTGAGAGAGAGCTCTGTGTAGCTCAAAAACTTGTCTCTCTCACCAACAGAAATTGGTCCAATAAAAAAAGTATTACCTTTCTCACCTTGTCATTCTAATATCCTGGGACCGACAAGCCTGCAACAATACAATTACCATAGTTTAGACATTGAGAATGTAAAGTGCCTGCTCCAAGAGATGAGTGATCCATGGTTGTTTGTCCTGGTGGAGCAAACTTGTACCCTAATCCTGCAACTGGATTCGCCCAGGTAAAGGCAGTTGCAGGTTTGGGGCATAAGGCCAGCTTTGTGATCTTTGAAGGCAGAAGGGTGAGCTTTCCAACAGCCTGCCGTAGATCATAGCTACAGACATCAAACTCCCTAAATTAGGCTTGCAATTAAAGTTGAAATCTTCAAAACTCCCAATCTATGAACAAACTACAAGCAGCAGCAACAGTGGTAACCAGTCTAGAAAGGGTTTTGAAAGTGTTGCTTTCTAAACTATTTGTAAAAGTCTATCTTCTCTCCTACTTAACAATTTTGTTTGCAATTTTTCAAAATAAAATTATGTACACAATACAGTAGCCCTGTTCTATTTTAACAGAATGTTTTATTCAAAGAAAGTGATTTCACAGGTTACATCTCTTCAAGTTCTTTTCCCAGCCTGTTAATTTCTTAGAAGAAAGTTATTAAACACAGATTAATGGAAGGGGAAGAAGAGTCCCACCCCTAAACACTTCACATCAGACATGTGATTAAAGTACAAAGCAGATTTCCATTAGTTACACTGTACATGAATAGTTCCTCTGGCCATCCCATTACCCAATTTGGTATTTATATTCCCCTGCCAAGTATTTCACAAAGACAATGATATGTAAGTTTTTCTATAACTCCACAGTTTCTTAAAACCCTTCTAGCAATGCAGGTTTGCTTCCGTTTACTCTTTTAATTCATTCAATACGTCAGTTCTGAAAAACACTGACTGGCCTTTCAGAAAACCAAGGGAACCGTGCAACATGTCTGCTGGTGGTGAAAGAAGAGACAGATACTGCTTGGGCACTGGGTGGAGGACCAAGGGAACAGGAGTTGAAATAGGGTGGGGAAACTGCCCAGATGAGCTCCTGGGAGCCTGAATAGGGGAATGGGGGCTGCTGATATTTGTTGCAAGTGATGAGGGGTAGGGCAGAGAGCCGCATGGAGGAGAGGGGGAGGCTGGCAAAAGGCCATCTTGGTTACAAGGACTGGGCATCAGGTGTCTGGAGAAGCTGTCTGGTCCCTGGGGAGGCAGATAAGGTGTGGAGGGAGTGGTCTGGGCCCAGGGTGTATGGGTGGGCTAAGGGGACCACCTTTGTCAGATGAAAATAATGGTCGCTTTATTTTAAAGGTCATTTTAGGGAAACACCATTTCCCTTAGCCTATCTAGTGTTTTTCTCCCAACTGTACTTTTCTACTTCCCTCGTGTACACGATGCAATTATCATAACATTCATTAAAATGGTCAAGGGACCTCCTTTCAAATAGGGGGCAGCAAGTCACCCTAGTCTGGGCCCTGGGGAGGCTGAGCGGTGCATGGGCCCCAGTGAAGGGGGGCTGTCGGGGCTAGCGGAGGGGACCGGAGAGGGGTGTCGGGGGAGCTTTTGGGCCCGAGCAGGGAGACTGTCAGGGCCCTGGGGAGCGGTGAGCTGAGAGGAGTTGCCAGGGCCGTGGGGTGTAGGCGGGCTGAGGAGGCAGCGGTGGGGGCTGTCGGGTCCCCGGGGAGGGGGGCTGAATGGGGCTGTCGGGACCGGAGGGGGGGAAGCTGAGGAGGTAGCGGTGGGGGCTGTCAAGGCGGAGGGGGAACTAGTCCATGGTGTGTGTCCACGAGCGGTGCCAGCCCCTTACCCCATGCTTAGCCTGCAGCTCAGTCAGCCGCTGCTTGCGGAGCGCCTCCAGCTCCTCGTCCGCCATGGCTGGGGGTGGCGAGGGGGTGGGACAGCGCGGGGTAACCGGCGGGGCCGCTCACTACACAGTGCGCATGCGCTCCAGTCCGAGACCCCGCCAATCCATTGCCGAGAGCCCTGTCAGGCTGCCAGCCGAGAGCCGGTGGGATGAGGGATTGCGCGGGGAATGGACGCTGAGGGGAGGTGCTAGCAGGACCTGGCCGAGCGAGATGTAAGGGGTGAGCGGGTGGGGCCAGCTTCCCACATCCCCCACCTCGGGCTAAGGCCGGGGACTCCGCCTCCGGGGGAATCTCACCTCTCGGAGCGTCGTCACGGCCATGGGCGCCGGAGTGCCCAGGGGCGCGTTACCGGGCCTGGCCCTCCCCCTCCTGCCCGGCATGCTGCCTCCCCTTCAAACTCTCCGCGAGCCTCGGCAGCCCAGCCCGGCTCTGCCCCTCGCCCGGCCACTGGCATCGCGTAGGCCCCGACGAGCTGGTTGTGCTGATAGATTCCACCCAGGGCCTGGCGCATCGTGGCTGCGCCGTGCCGGCGGAGCTGGCCCTCTCAGTGCCACAGGGGTGCAGTTACACTCCGCCAGCGGGCTACTTGCATCCGTTTTTCTGGCCAATATACAGCCAGTCTGTGACTGGCTATATCCATTGAATTTGGTATGCCGACACTAGAGAAATCGTTGTCTGTAGTATCCCTGAGCTGACTGAAATGCACCTTGCACCCACTTGCAGAAGGGCTTTGCTGGGTTCATAGGGAGACCCCATGTGGTTGAAGTTACCCCTATAATTTATAGAAGTAAAGCAGGGGTTCTCAAGCTGGGGGTCAGGACCCCTCAGGGGGTCACAAGGTTCTTACATGGGGGGTCATGAGCAATGTTCCCTCTAAATTTTGACAGGCCGTGTGCACAAAAAATTTCTTCTGTACAAATTGTTGTGCTTCTGTGCAAATTTTTGTGCGCACAGTGTTTCGCCATGTGCGTGGAGTTTAGGATCTGTTTGTGCGCACACATGCGCACAGCTTAGAGGGTACAGTGGCCATGAGCTGTCAGCCTCCACCCCAAACCCTGCTTTGTTTCCAGTATTTATAATGGTGTTAAATAAATAAAAAGTGTTTTTAATTTATAAGGAGGGGTCACACTCAGAGGCTTGCTATGTGAAAGGGGTCACCAGTATAAAAGTTTGAGAACCACTAGGGTAAAGCCTCAAAGTCACCATCAGTCTCCATCCTCAGAACTGCTCAGATAATAAACTTCCTTATTTTGATGGCTGAGTCACCTCTCTATCCCCACCAGGCCATGGCTCCTTCAGCATCGCCCCCCTTTAGATTCCCATACCACTTCAGAAATGCTCTCCCCAAGCCTCATTTCCACATGTGGATCACTGGCTGACACTGCAATATCTGCTACTGGTGCCATTTACACCCCTTCCCTGATATACTCTCCAGGCAGTCAGGCTTCGCACAGGGCATGATTCGCCTCACATACACACACACACACCCCATTATGCCCGCTCTGGCCAAGGAACTCCACATCCATCTTTGGACTGTTGTGGATACTATATCTCAGCACCCAGTGGAGGGTAGAAAGAACTCAGCTGGTAGCTATGCTCCTAATAGCCCCTCAGCTACTAGCTGCTTCTCACCCTCCAGATCTAATAAGGCATGGAAAGCTGATAAATATACCAGCCCGCACCTGAGCTGGTGTAAGGTAGCACTTATACCAATTCAAAGTGGCTATTATGGACACATTCCACCTGGTGGTGGTGTAATCCGTGCTACACAAAACACAAGTGATAATGCATGACTGATCAAGATCTTTAATTTGGCAAGAGCACTGTCTACGCTGCCACTTGCAATGCTGCACTGAAACTTGAAGCGCTGAGGGGGGTATTTTTTCAAACTCCTGAGTGAGAAAGTTGCAACACTGTAAAGTGCTGGTGTAAATGTCCTAATTTGGGAGTTATCATGGGCCAAATGCGGAACGCATTTGGCACTAGATATTATTCCATCTGAGATACCGATTATCAAACAGGCAGCTCTTCAGAGACTGAAAGAGCTACAAGTTTTTAAAGATTAGTATTTCTATAGAAATTCAGGAGGTAATAATATAACAAAAATCAGTTATACAGGGTATCAAATTGTTTGCTTTTTGGTGCTTTGAACTAAAAATTCCTGCAGTGGATGGGAAAGCAATTAGTAGAGAATTTTTTGTTTGTTTGTTCTATTTCTTTGTAATTATTACAGCAGGAGGGGCAATTCAGTAGCTTATTATGACTAGCTGTGAAGGAGGAGAGAGGGAAAGGGAGAAAAAGTTTTGATTTTCCTTCAGCGGAGCTAGAGTCACTCACATTCCTATCCTGCACAAGACCTGAAGTCCTGTGTCCATTCTCAGAGTCAGCTTAGTATATACTGCTGATTTCCTGTTGGGCCTGCTCTTCCTTCTTTGAATTTAAAAGAAAAGTGTTATCAGGAGGGCACATTTCTGCTGATGATTTTGAGGAAGCTTTATTATCATCATACTAACAGCAGATTTCAGAGTAGCAGCCGTGTTAGTCTGTATTCGCAAAAAGAAAAGGAGTACTTGTGGTACTTTAGAGACTAACCAATTTATTTGAGCATAAGCTTTCGTGAGCTACAGCTCACTTCATCGGCTGCATTCAGCAGAGGGAGCCCTAGCTCTATCAAAGCTCCTTTGTTGATCATTAAAATATAAAGCAGCAAACACAATAATTGTTGTTTTTTGCTGTGCAGTATGTCCTCGCAGATGAAGCTTTAATCTATATTGTACATCTCTGTTGCTGTAAATTCATGCTCCATTATACCACCATATGCTTTGATTCACTCAGAGGAAGCTGCGGCAATCCTAACATTTTGTTTTGGCTTCATAGCTGTTTATACTGCATGTTTGATTGCATATTGTTTTCTCACACACTTAAAGGTTATGTCTTAATAAGTTGTTTTAAACAAGTTTATTAGCAATGAGCCTGCAGTTGATGAGTTTTTATGTCATGAGAAGGTATCATTGCAATCACTGACAATTACATTATGAGTTTCAAGAGACAGAAGGAGAGTTTGGCCCATTAAAAGAATCTGGAGGCATGAAGCACAGTGTTTTGGTTTTTATCTCATTGTTGTCTAGTCAGCTGTCTATTTGCTTTTTTTGTGTATTTTTCGGTAATACGTATTGATGCAAGCTGGACTGTTTCGTAGCTGAAAGCATGAAGGTACAGAAGCAGTTTTTCAGAATAATTCACAGGTTGATTGATCTTCTCCATGATATCTGAATATTTTAATGGGGAATTTAAATTATTATTAAGTAAAATTAGTTCTTTAATCTTTTTACACACAATAATAGGTCCACAGAGTCTTAAGTACCATTTTTGTGGATGAACTGCTTTTCAAACTGCCCAAAGGCCTGGTTCTAAATCTTTCAGTACATTTTATGATTAACTATGTTTCTCCTAAAAATGGTCTCTAATATATACAGCCTAAATTTTCAAAAGTAACTAATGATTTTGAGTGTCTCGGTTTTTGCGTGCTCAACCTGAGGGATCTTAAAAAGCCCTGTTTTCAGAGTCTGGGTGCTCAGCTTTTTCAGGAAATCAGGCCTCTTGAAGATGGCTCAAGTGGAGCACTCCACAACTGAGTGACTTTTTTTAACATTTAGGCCTAATTGCTTGTGAACAGAGGGATCAAAAGGAAGAACATGGAATGTGTCATAGTTGTCAGAGAAATGAAACAACATTTTGCGGCTGTTGCGTGCTAGACTAAACATAAAGTCAGATTTCACACTCCGGTACATGGGTGCAACTGTCAGTGAAGTCAGTGGGAGTTGCACCTGTGTAGCTCTGGATGTAATTTGGTTCACAAAGAGCATGCATGTGTAACACTGACAGACCCTGGTCATTGTAGGCCAGGATCAAACCTGTGATCTCTGGAGCTTAACACATGAGCCTCTACTGCATGAACTAAAAGACACATCTCTGTTAGCCAAGGCTGCAGTAGACTCTTCGATCTCTAACTGATCTAGGAACTACTAGAATGGGACAGAGTGCCACACCCAACAGGTGAGGGTTACACATGCTATAAATGTAATGAACCATTTGTGACTATTATTTGAATTAGTAGAAACAAATCTAATATGGTAACTACTTACAGTATTTTTATATCATCCTTAAGAAGATTCCTAAGGACCTTCAACATTTAAGAGACTCAGTTGGCTACAAACTTTATATGGGACATCTTAAACATGTTGGGCATTAGTCACCAGTGTTTTAGCCCACTTTCATATCAGTATGTCCATCAATGGTTACGCTGATGTAAAACTGGAGTAACACAATGGTGAATCCAGCCCAATATCACTTACACTGTGTCTCATTTAATAACATGGGCCTGATTGTGATCTCGTGGTTTTAGACTGGTGTAACTGAATTTACTTAAATGGAATTATTCCTGATTTACATCACTGTGAGATCAGACCCCATTTGTTTAATATGTCTTAGCATGTCAGGTAACTTTCACTGTATGCCAAATAGCTTTTGCACTAGTACCCATTATTTATGCTTGGTGCAAAGGCTCCTGAGGTTTATAAGCAGGGTAATATTCTAGGAATTTGACCAACCTATAAGGGACAGAGAATGGAGGAGTCAAGCACTAGAGAGAAAACAGTGAATATGATGTCTTTAATGGCGTGAGATCCTTTGGTCAGACTGGGTCTAGAAGAGCTGTGATATTCTCCCCTTTCATCCCACACACCCTAGTTATTATCAGTTATTTACACTTTTCTTAGAGAAACCAAGTCACTGAAGGGTTAAAGATTTTATTCTAATATACATCTCTTTTTTGTTATACTACACCGTCAAATATTTCATATTGCTGATGTTTATATATTATTTAGGCCTTATCTATTTTAAAGTTTCTAGGTACTGTTGAACATGTGAGGAACTCTGATGTTCTAAGAAACTTGGCAGTTGCCCCAGAGAAGCCTGAAATTCCTATTTATAGGCTGTTTGTCACTTACTCTTTTTTCTTAAAATCAGTGTCTATGTACTGTTCCTGAAGTTCTGATCCACCCAAAAATTAATCCCTATAGTCTTCTAAGGGAATCTAATTACTTAATTAATGACGAAAGGTTGTTGATACTGTTACTAAAATGACAACATGTTTCACAGATATTATAAATGTTCATTTAACAACATTTGAGAAAAATCACCAAGTTGGAATATTGTACTCTTTAAAATTGTGATTGTCTAGCTGAGGAAGATGATCAACATCAATAGATTGGCTATGCAATAAAGATATATTATCAATCGAGTATAATGACAGAAAAAGAGGACTTAACTGTGTATTTTGAAGACGTGTCTAACTCCAGGAAATAATTTTTGATTAACAAAAATTTCATTTCCAAGAACTGTGAGATTTAATTTCAAACAGTAGGTGGCTCACAAAGACTTTTTCCTTATATTCCTGAGCTGTTAAATATTGTGAGAAATACAGTCAGTCTGTCTTACACAAGCATTCACATGACCCTTATCAATCTTATAAAAGTACTACTGTATTCTGTAACAATAGCCAAAAAACTGCAGCAGCACTCTGGCAGGCTCCCGTGTTATGGCCTATTACGGCTGCATCCTGTAGTACTTTATTGATGTAGCATATAGAAGAATTCCTTGTTTCCTAATGAGATGCTACCAGTCATTTATGACCCAAAATAATGGTTTTCTAAAAACAGTATTTTACAGAATTTAAAATAAATAGAAATAACTCCATGGTTTTCTTCTAAATTCAAGTAGAAACATTTTTTTAACAAATAAATATGCCCTTGCAGTGTTTGCAACCTAACTATCACAGAATTTTTCCATTTCATGAAAACCTACAAATTAAGCGGTCGAGAAATTAATTACAAACAAAAGTAAAATTGACCAGTGCATTCAGCATTCATTCTGAGAGAAATTAAATTAAAAAAGTCACATTGTTAAAATTCCTTCACTTTTAATAATATATGGGGATATTTGTAACATAGGTAAGGAAACGTGTTTTATTTAAAAAAATATCATTAACCAATCAGCATTTGGTTACTGTTACTCATATCAAGCATGACCCAAAACCCATTGAAGTCAATGGAAAAATTCCCATTTTATTACATTTACGAGAAATTCCAATCAAGTCAATGGGGTAATTTGCAATATAAGGTTCTACTCAACCTGAATAAGGGCAGCAGAATTGGGCCCTTAATGAGTATAATCTGGAAACATTAAAAATGAAATTGTTTTTATGTGTAATCAATTTCATTTTAATAACAAATGCAAAGGAAGGTATGAGAAGTATTTTTAAAAATATTTTACTTTAAAAATATTAAGGAAAAAACTGTTTGAGGATGTGAGGGATGGAATGCAAGGATCAGAGGGGGGAAGCTTTTCCAGACTGGAAAAGAGAGAGGTGAGGAATGGAAAATCTTTCTAAACCAATTATTTGTGAGTAGTTCCATGTTTTAAGTGATGTGTATATATATTCTAGGCTTTTCTGACTGCATCCCTCTTTGGGTTCAACACTGACCACCCTGAAATAATAATGAAAATTCTCAGATGCTTACCCTATTGATACTATCAGATCAGCACAGCACATTTCAACACTTTTGTACTAGTTATACATTTAAGGCCTGACACAGAGCCCCTTGAAGTCAATGAAAAGGTCTTATTGATTTCAGTGGGCCCTGGATCAGGACCTTAGGTCTTAAGCCAGCAAAGCAGTCAAGGAATGAATGTGAATAACTTTCTGCACCTGAGAAATCCCATTAAAATCAACATTAAAATTTGCTACCATTGTGCTATCACTTGTAAAGCTCCACCATTATGGGCAAGGTGCCAGTTGTTGCCAGTAGTATCATCTAAAATTCCCTTGAGCAGTATTTTAAATAAGAGACTGATATCACTTCATCTCCCCATTCTTTGACTGGTACCTGATTTTCTAATAAATATCTGCAATGAAACTGCTTTATCTTTCATAATGACAGGTTTCAGAGTAGCAGCCGTGTTAGTCTGTATTCGCAAAAAGAAAAGGAGTACTTGTGGTACCTTAGAGACTAACCAATTTATTTGAGCATAAGCTTTCGTGAGCTACAGCTCACTTCCTCGGATGCATTCAGTGGAAAATACAGTGGGGAGATTTATATACATAGAGAACATGAAACAATGGGTGTTACCATACACACTGTAACGAGAGTGATCACTTAAGGTGAGCTATTAGGTAAGCTAATAACTAGCTAGTAACTCACGAAAGCTTACGCTCAAATAAATTTGTTAGTCTCTAAGATGCCACACGTACTCCTTTTTTTTTTGCTTTATCTTGTGTACAGTTAAACAAAGTTATAGTTTTAGAGCACCCACTCCTCTTTACTTTGGCCCCAAGTCTTCTCTTTATATTGTTCAAGTGGCACCTTATAGACTAAAAGACGTATTGGAGTATAAGCTTTCGTGGGTGAATACCCACTTCGTCAGATGCATGTGACATTCACCCATGAAAGCTTATGCTCCAATATGTTTGGTTAGTCTATAAGGTGCCACAGGACTCTGCCGCTTTTACAGATCCAGACTAACATGGCTACCCCTCTGATTCTTTATATTGTTGTAGCTCATTCTCTGTCTGTCTGTATGTCTTCGTCCTGTATTTGTGCACATCAAGAGCAGCTGTGGTTAATGAACTGGTGCACAATAGGGTCAATAAAACATATGTAGTGTGCATTGTTAGCACATATACAAAAGTGATTAGCAACTTATAGATTAAAACGGAACTGGCTTTTTAAAATTTTTTGGATCTTAATATTATCTATAATAACTCAGCAGTCTTCTGTAATAATATTGAATGTATCTAAAATTTCTACAAGCTGGATTTCAGAGTCACTTATTCATTGTGTTAATTAATGACAAATGTAGAATAAATTGTCATGTTCCTTTCCTACGAACTTTTATTCTTACTTTATTTCAGATTCAAACCGGAATTTAATTTGAACAGAACATTATAACTGCATTAACACAGTCAAGAATCATCATTTTTAGACCAACTGAACAGGTTAAGCGACTCTGTGACAACAAAGGTGAGGGTTACCCTAATTCATTATCTGTGTTTGCAGCTGAATATTGCATGTTCTGTTCTCACACACTGACATTCCTAAACTCCCATGTAAATCATTGAACCATAAATAATATGGGGTAGACAATCTAGGAATTTCTTACTGAGCTAAAGCAAAGCAAATGTGTAATTTGTAGTCACTAATAGTGTTGTTTTAAGTAACAAAATTAGATTTTCTCATTTTCACTAAAGCTGTTCATTTAAGGGTTTCAGCTCTCCTAAATGAGATATGCTAGTTTACCTTTGATCTCCATGCAACTGAATTGCTGATTTAAAAAAAGATATTAGATGCTGCTACTTTGGAATTGACAAGGGAGATGCTGAAGTATGGATCTGCTAAAATGTGATCTGTAAAAAATGACACATTCTTGCTCAACGGATCTCCCTCTATATACTGAATCATATCTGCCTAGTTTAGTGACAAAAAATAAGTTGTTTTTTCTTTTACTCCTCTTCAGAAGTAACACAGCTCTGGGAGAGTGAACTAGATTCTATACCTTCTTTTGCCTGTTTAACAGAATTATAACATTTACTTACTTATTAGAACTGCGTGGGACCTCGTTCTCCTTTCACGTAGGACCTGTTCACACTAGCTGGATGAATTTTAAAAATGTATTCACTAACATGTTTTAACTAACATGTTAAAAATCCGTAGCATAGAAAAAGCAAGTTTTAAGTGAACCCCAGGCTTTAACTCAGCCAGCTGTTTACATGCTAAAATTCAACTTGTCTACATTAGAATTTTAGAATGTGTAAGCTGGAACACAATGGAGGTGAGGAATATTAGAAAAGAGGACATAGCATGTGTAACTGGGAATGGAATCCTCAGTCCCAGTCTGTAGCAGCCAGCGCTCATCTGCTGCACATCTGTTACCATGGCATATGCACATAAGTAGTGAACATAAGCTGCTATTCCCCACCGCCATATGCATGTTTGTAGGACAAGAGCTCTGTACAATTTGTGGACCTACTTGCCACATTTTGCCCCACCATGCTTTTTCATGATATATAATGGCCTGCAGAATCTTCTTTGCTCCACCGCTGCTTTTCATTCTCCCTGCCTGTGCAGCAGAACCACAGTAATTCTACTGGGCTAGGAGTTTTTGCTGTAACCCCTCCCAGGGCCTCAGGATTTCAGCCATAGAGTTAAGTTCCTAAATTACAGGATATTATTATAGAGGCTCTGACTAAGTCATTATATATAGTCATTTGAGTTCTTTTGGCGTTTTCATTACAATTATATTAATCCAGTTTTTATATCATAGCTGAATAACTTGCTTCAAAGTGGAATTTGGCATACAATTTCTGAGCTGAAGAACAAAGAGTTGCTAAATACGTAGATGCTATATATAGGTAACTTCATCTGTTCCTCACTCAGGCAAAACTTCCAATGAAGTCCATGGGAATTTTGACTTAGTAAGACTGTCGTAGGCGTAGATTTGGCTCTGTGTGTGTTGTGTGTGTGTATTCAAAATGTTTGAGTATTGTTAATTTCTGAGGGCTTTGAAATGGTAGTTAGCTAAGTTAAGATATGAATATACATTTGTATTACTCAAATGCTGCTTTGATTTAAAACATGCAAATGAGCTAATTACTGTAAACCTGACATTTTCTAGCTGTGTATATGGGATTTTATTCTTTATTATTCACTAAACCTGGATATTTGCAATGATAATTGTTGTGTCATTCAGTATGACACACATGCTAATTCAGATCTACAGTACAAAGCACCTTCCCAAATAAGCACACATACCAGCGTTCAGCACTGTCACATTGTTCATAGTTATTTAAACAGCCATTAACTTCAAGAGAGAGTTGAAATAAATCTGAACTAATTACTGTTTTGTTTCCTTCTCTGGGAGTTCAGGAAATTGGAAGAAACTAATGCTTTAGGGCTGTTTGGCAGAAATTTTGAGCAGGTCTTTTTCTCATGGAAGCACGCAGTACAGGATGTCTCAACCTTTTGACCTGTCCAGCACAAATGTTGTCCTGCAGAATAATTTGTGTCCAGTGCTGTACAAGGCAAAGGTGAAGTAGAGACTCCATTCTAATACCTCTCTCTGTATTTTCATGCAGATCACTGAGATAAGGAGCCAAACACTAACTTTACATGTTCACACCAAACATTTTTTCCCCATTTTGGATTTCAATCTAGTATACTGCTTGAGTTGTATTAGTAATTTATATTCTTTAACCATGAGCATGGAAGCTTAAAAGGAGAGCCATATTAAAGTTCTTGACTTGGAATAATTCATCATACATGATGCTCATACATGGTGTAGATTTCTACCCATCTGTTAGAGCAGTGATTCTTAACCTATTTACCACTGTAGGCCGCATATGTAGCTCTTTATGTGCGATGTGGGCTGCAGCTGCACAATAATGTACCAGTTGTATGGCCCTGAGGATGTCACATGGGCTACGGTTATGTGCTGATTGGGCCAAAAGCAGCCCATGGGCCGCAGGTTGAGAACCACTGTGTTAGAGTGTCTACAGATGAGGTGATTGTCAGTTTTGAAAGGACAGAGTTTCCAAGCATAGATGGGCAGTCTGTGTAAAAGCTCAATTTTCCATTTCCATTTTCCTTATGACTTGTTATGTAATTTTCCATTTCCCTTATTACTTGCTATGTCACATTATTGTCCCATGCTTCC
The DNA here is from genome assembly GCF_015237465.2 of Chelonia mydas. Taxonomy (NCBI): domain Eukaryota; kingdom Metazoa; phylum Chordata; order Testudines; family Cheloniidae; genus Chelonia; species Chelonia mydas. The sequence continues at coordinate 22,330,804 of NC_051252.2, read as the reverse complement.
ATAGGCTTAGTCTCAAATGATTGTACATTTAACACATCAAACAAAGACTTTCTTTTGGCTTCCCCCTTTCATTCTGTATCACTGTTTGGCTATCTGCATATGGCAGTGGAAAGGAATATACACTTTAGCCAGAAAGAGTTACAATAATCTATTAATAGGTTGGTTGCTGAGAGACTTGCTTGTTGTGGCTGCAATTTTATGAAGTTTGATCTGTCTCACACGTGCACCTTTTTCATGCTGAAAGTAAATCATGTTTTTCTGGACCGAGAAGAAACCATGCATTAAGATGTTAAGTGTGTTTTTAATAATTTAAAATATTAGAGGAAGTCCTCTCTTAGAGCCCCTGTATTGGATATAGCCTCATGACATTTGTAATATCTTGGGAGAGTTTTTAGCAGGGGAAAGTGACATTACTTGTGTGTTCCAAATGACCCTCTCAAATGCAGTTCCTCAGCAGAGGATCTTTACAGAGAGTCAAGGATGCTGTATGCCACAAGGATCAGCAAAACATGGGTCCTAGATACTAGAGTGATGGGAGCAATACAAATGACAGATAAATTTGACAGACATTTTGGTTAAGTTACTTGTCTGTACTAATCCACTTTATATTTTCTAAACAAAGTTGCAGAGATAGAGGAAGTCTGTAATGGGATCTCTGCCACTTCTGGTGGTCCCAGAGTGCTAGGAGCGTTAGATTAGGTGCATAATCTTCATGAGAATGAAGAAATGTATAAGAATTACAAAATATGACACAGCAGATGATCTGCCACCTGTTTTCCTTTCCGAGCATCCACCAGCTCCTACCAAGTTATGCTTTGAGTACTTGTAGCGACTCATCAGGCATGGATGGGGAGGAGAGAGTGAAATCCGTGAAAGGGTTATTTGTTGCTGCAAGTTTCACAACATGGTAGTCAAGAAATAACTGTCCCTTGGGAAGGAAATGAATAAGCAAATCTGGTTTGGAGCCTGCATTGACCATCCTTCTCTAAGAGGTGGATTTCAGAGGAGATTTCAAAACATAGTGACTTCCAAAATAAAAGATACTACTCTGTTACAGTATCCCCCTCACCCACTCCTTTCCCCCCATATGTTTCAAAAGTACTAATGGGATAGATTGTATCTAATGCTATGAAAATCACCAAGTTCGTAAAGTACTTCTTTTTATATAATGTGCCAGTCAATGAATATCTAAGCACAAGTGCAACTGAGGCCTGATCTACTCTACAAACTTAGGTTGACAGAAGCCACCTTATGTTGACCTAATGTACACTACTACACTACTAGGTCCCTTCTGCCGTCCTAACTCGCCTGTAACATCAACTTAATTACTCCACCTTCATTGGCGCTTAATTCGATGTTGATGAGTCAACAGGCAGTGTGGACACAGCGTTGTGTAAGTCGATTGAATTGGCCTTCAGGAGGTGTCCCACAATGCTCAGTTGTGACCACTCTGGAGATTGCATTCAACTCCGCTGCACAGCAGCCAGGAATACAGGAAACAGCCCCTTCCCTGTTAAAGCCCCAGGAACTTTTGAATTCCCATTTGCTGTATGATCAGCAGGGAGAGCTCACCAGCCCAGCTGATCATGGAGACTCAGTGCCCCAAATGTGCTCCAGATTGGAGTACACAGGAGGTGGTGGACCTTATTGGTCTGTGGGGAAAAAAATCTGTGCAAGCACAGCTCCGATCCAATAGAAGAAATGCAGCCATCTATCCAAAGATTGCGTGAGGCATGGGGGACAAGGGCTACAGTAGGGAGATGCAGCAGTGCGGCATGAAAATCAAAGAACTTTGGAGGTGTACCAGAAGACAAGGGAGGCGAACAGTAATTCTGGTTCTGCACCACAGACATGCCGCTTCTTCAATGAGCTGCATACGATTCTTGGTGGCAACCCCACCACTATCCCCAAATGCAGTATGGACACTTCCCATGAGTCTGAGTCCAGGGCCATCTCAGGCAACAACAAGGTGGGCATTCTAGATGAGAAAGAAGAGGAGGAGGAGAAAGGGAGAAAGGCAAGTCATGGATCCATTCTCCCTGAGAACCAGGAGCTGTCTGTACCCCTGGAGCCTAGCTGGTCACAGGACAGCATGATGTCCAAGCATGATGCTAGGGAAGGCACCTCTGGTGTGTAGGCAATTCCAATCGAATTGTAGGGGTTACATGCTCTTATATTTTATGTTTAATCTGAAGAAAAAGTGAGGTGCTGTGGGTATCTGCTTCCCAGTGGCTGCTCCAGCTACACAGAGGGTACCCTGCCGGAAAGACTGGTTATGTGCACAGGGATGCCCTGGCAATCCTTCATGGAGATCTCTAGGAAACTTTCATGGAGGTACTCTGCATCCTTTGAAGAAGGTTTCTGGGGAGGGCTGCCTTATTTCTTCCACCACAGTAGGACACTTCCCCATGCCACTCCAGTATTAACTCTGCTGGCATCATTCTGGTACATAGCCTAGCAGCATAAGGACCAGGTCTGTATCCAAACACTTGCAGCATCTGCTCCCTTGCCACCTTTGTTATCCTCAGGAGACTGATCTCACATAGAAGAAACGGTGGAAGTTTTCATTACAAGTGTTCGTAAACAATAGAGCATGTGATCCACCACCCATGGTGACTTCCGGGTCCCTCAGCCACGCTTTTCCTAGCATGCTGGTGGTTTGGTTTGCAGGAAGCAATATGGACCTCAAATTCTGCAAGTCCAGGACTACTACTACCAGCAGCTTTAAGGGAAGGAGGGATGGACTTCCTGTGTTCTCTCATGGCCTCAACCCCCCCCCCACCCACAAGTTGGACAAAGACAGCAATTTGGGAGGCTTAATGCTGGTCCCTGGTCTCAAAGCAATGTCCATATTTCTAGGGGGAAGAAGGCATTGTCCACCTGTCCACCTGTGCTCCCGACGTGGGTTTGCCACAAGTTACAGAACAAGACCCATCGCCCATACTGCAGGGCCATATTCACCATGGCTGGAACAGCAAACCGGTTCATTGAATAGCTAGGGATTCTGAGCGTGTTCTGACTTGCACTTGAGTTTAATAAGGGGAGTGTTTTTAAAATAGCAACCTTGCACTAGACCCAGGGAATGCACTGTCAATGGTTTCCTTGTACTTTGCATGCCTTAAAGAGGAAAGCTTGGCCTTCAGCACATCCTCCACACTGTCTGAGAGGCTTTTGCAGATTAGAAGGCAGAAAAAGAGGATGTATGATGACATGTTCAGTGAGATAACAAACACCTCTGACAGCTGAGATGGAGCTAAGAGCTTGGAGGATTTCATTGTCTGAAAAACTGGACATGGACTTGGAGAGCAGGAGAGCATCCCAGGAGCATGAGCATGTCATGCAGGAAGAGATGCTGTGGATTATGCCAATCAGTTATGTTGAGGCATCTGGCTGAGCTTCAAGAACAGCAGCTTGAGGCTAGACTCCCTCTACAGTCCCTGCAGAACTGTCTGCAAGCATCGCCCTGTTCCCAATCACCCTCTCCCAAACATTCCTGGAGGTGGGGGTGGGTCGGAAGGTGCAGTATCTCTTCCACTCAACCCCGGGGGAAGGGTACCAAGAACAAAAGTTGGCCATTCAAAGACATTTGATGGTCAAGACAACTGTACTTTGACAGACAAGCTGACATGGTTTCTCCCCTTCCAATATTATCACACCGTTTACACAAGGTTAAATTATTTTCCTGTTTTTTCAGTTTCTGCATGTGTGTGCAATAAAAGTAAAAGTTTCAAGAATGAAATGCTCTTTATTTTTTCCAGTCATAGGAGTTTGGGGAGGGAGGTACAGGAAAACTGAGGGATGGTATGGGAAGGCCCAATGCAGATAAGCAGCATACATTACTGTGGCTCATTACTGAAATGGGTTTTCAAAGCCTCCTGGAGACTCAGAACTCCTTGCTGGGATCTTCTTATTGCCCTGGTAAATGGCTGCTCAAAATTAACTGCCAGCCTATCTGCCTCCAGGCCCCACGCCCATGCAAACTTCTCTCCCTTTGCCTCAGAAGTATTATGGAATACACCGCAGGCAGCGATAACTATGGTGATATTTCTTTCAGTGAGGTCTAACCTAGTGAGCAAACTGCGCCAGCAACCCTTTAAATGTCCAAAGGCACATTCCATCACCATTCTGCCCTTGCTCAGCCTGTTGAACTGCTCCTTACTGCTGTCCAGGTGGCTGGTATATGGTTTCATAAGCCATGGGGCAAGGGCTAGGCTGGGTCTCCCAGGATCACTATTGGCATTTCAACATAATCAGTGATTTTTTGTGATCTGGAAAGAAAGTCCCTAATTGCAGCTTTCTGAACAGACCCTGTGTTCGTAAAGAGGCGTGTCATGCACCTTTCCCAACCATCCCATGTTGATGTGACTGAAACACTACCTGTGATCCACCAGCACTTGCAAAACCATTTAAAAGTATCCCTTATGGTTTATGTACTCTTTGGCAAGGTGGTCTGGTGCCAAGACAGGGATACGCATGCCATCTATCAACCCCACGGCAGTTACTAACCTCATCCATGCAAAACCATCCACTATATCCTGCATGTTGCCCAGAGTCATTACCCTTCTTAGCAGAAGTTGATTAATGGCCTTGCACACTTGGATCCCAACAGCTCACACAATGGATTTACCAACTCCGAATTGATTCCCCACTGACTGATAACAGTCTGGCATTGCAAGCTTCCAGAAAGCGATTGCCACTCGCTTCTCCACTGTCAGAGCCGGACTCATTTTAGTGTTGCTACACTTCAGGACTAGGGAAAGCCCTGCACAAAGTTCCTGGAAAGTGGCCTTTTGCATTCAAAAGTTCTGCAGCCACTGCTCCTCATCCTGTAGCTGCATAATGATGTGATCCTACCAGTCAGTGCTTGTTTCCCCTGGACCAAAAACGGCACTCCACCTTGTTCAGCTGCTGCATGACTGCCGCAGCTATCGTGAATTGTTTTGTTCTTTGGCTTGCAGCAGGGCTGCTTGCATGACATCTCAATGTTCTGGGTGGCCGCTCCTGTCTTGGCTCTGGAAATACTGCAGGGTAAGGAACGAGGTGTTTGTAATGCTCACAACAAGAATGCACAGTTGAGCAGGTTCCATGCTTCTTGGCCTATGGCTTACATGTGGATAAGACAGGCTTTCAAAAAAAAAGGCATGAGAAAGTATGGGTGGTTTGCCATCGATATCCGGGGAGGGAGGGAGAGAAGAAACTGTATCATGGGAGTCAAAGCTATGTTCCCATTCCCTCCTGTGACAATGTTTTGGTCCCATGAGGCATTACAAGCCTTTCCCAAAACCCTGTGTGGCTAGATGTACAGGGGGTTAGTGACCCATAGTGTACTGCTCTGTGCATTGATGCAAGCGCTGCTAGTGAGGACGTACTCCACTGACATAATGAGCATGTGGTGTGGACCCGCACGACTGACTTAATTACTGTGGCGGCTGTATGTCAACTTACATTAAATCAACTTAATTTTGCAGTGTAGACATGCTCTAAATGATCAAACAATACAGCCACACAGTGGTTGCCCCTAACCTTTGCCCCCAAATCTCACACAATATACCTCCTGATAATTAAAAGCAAGATTTAACAGAGGTGTCCTGCACAGCATCCTAAATGTTTTCAATATTTTAATTTATAAATACTATTTATGTCTCCAATGACCAGTACCTGGAAGGAGGTGTTAGTTTGCTCAAGTTAGCTCATCTGTGAAAGCGGATTCAGAGGACTATCTATGGTTGGGTTATTCATTGTTTAATACTTTTTCCTGGATAAAGTAACTACTGTCTCTTATCACTGCCTCTTAGACATTTGATTTTGACCTGGACCAAAACAACACATGATCACTTCTGTGACATTCCTATGCATAGACAACTATGGGCTTGGGGAGGGCTTTAGGGATTGTAATAATAAATAAAAGAAACACTATGTTTGGCATAGAAGCTCTTTTATCTCACATTATTAAAAGAGGACACATTTAGTTATGGTACAAAACTACTCATTACAATGATAGTCAACAACAATTATTATATATTTTTTTAACTCTAGCCCCCACAAATAAAAACATTTGCCTATGTCCCTGCAGTAGGAACTTGTGTACTAGATCTGGTAGATCAATGATATACCCATTACAACTCCCTTAGATCACTTTTGTTATCTTTCATATGTTCATAAGTTTTAAGGCCACAAGGGACCACTGCATAACAGAGCACACAGAATGTCATCCATTCCCTCCTGCAATGGAGGGAATTATTCTTACCCACTATTTAAGAGAAAACTATGAAGTGGAATAATTTGTGGTTGAACTAAAGCTAATAACTTACAGGACAGCAAATAGGTCTGTGTTCTTAGCCTTCTCGCCGCATTTCCAGCGTCTCTTGATTTCGCTGCTGCTATTGCCCTTACAGGCTATAATGAAAAGACAGAAATTCTCTTTCCATTTTCTTTTTTCTGGGTTCTCTGCCTTAAGTACAGCCAGTTCTTCAGGGCACTGCTGTGGCTGTCGCTTTATCATTCTTATATGAGTGAGAAGAGGCTAGATACTGATCTCTATTATCTTCCCTGTCTTGTATTGAGTCAATCTATAGATAATTCAACTACCCTCTGCTCTCCATCTGAAAAGGTCATGCCCAGACCATTGAAAATAATCTCTTATTAGTCCCCTGTCTGCCCAGCTCCTTGTTTTGCCTTATATGTGATATTCCAGGACAAAACATAATGTGATCCTCTTCACATCCTTAGGATCCTAGGAAATACATTATGTTCCAAATTCTGCTGTTGTTACTTGAGCAACTCCTCCGTTAAAGTCACTAGGGCCTAGATCCTCAAAGGTACTTAAGTGCCTACCTCCCATTGAAATCAGCTAAATACCTTTTAGGATCTGCGCCTTGGACTCTTGCTTGAGCAATGTGTGCAGAATTTAGCTGTTTTTTCAGAAGATTCCTAAATTATCGACTATCACTTTGGCCTTTATCTTCTTTCTTTTTAGATATGTCACACCGTGACCTTAATGCATCAATGAAAGGAAATGTATAGGCTGTCTAAGCATTAATGCTCTGGTTTCTAAATGTACAAAAATATTACATAAATGAAGTTGTCTAGATTTCATTTCCGAGAACACAGATGCATCTCAATTTAAATCTATTAGTCTCATTTCATTCCTATTTAGGACTTTTGTTCTTTTTCCTCTTTAGTCTCCATTAACCCAGTTAATCTCATCATCCTTCCTTCTTCTCAGTAAACACTTTTCAGTAGAAGCAGAGATTGCTCATTGCACATTTTGTTATGTAAATTCATCCTGTCTGTGCTTTAGTCATGGCATTTCATCAGCAGGCATCACTATGGGAAATCAATGAGTATATCTACCAAACTTATAGTACCCTCACCGTGAGAAAATATCTTTAGCTTTGGCTGTGAAACTTAAGTGGAATTGATTATATCCTTCAGAAGCAGGAAAAGGGGATGCTTGCCTGCTGGGGCTAGTAGTTGCAGTGGAACAGCTGTGCGCTTCTCAATATACTGCCTAGCCTGTGCTCATGAAATACTTGAGCATGCAATATTTTCTTGGATAGGAGAGATATATGACATTTCTGGTAATTTATAATTAATAGACCAGAGTTTGGAATTCACAGGGACATGAAGGCATATTTATTCTTTTGAGAGGAGTATAGGATGCCATAAATTAATTTAAGGGAAAACAAGTTAACAGCAAATTTCTACCAGCTTACAAGTTACCTCTGCAAGATCTTTTTTTCCTTAAGGGGCGAACTCCAGCTGTAATGATTGACAAGTGGTGACTTCTACGAAATGTGCAAGCAATATAATCTGAATAATGAAACACAGTAGTACTTATTGCATTGCCTCAAAAATATTCTTGCTTCCCTAAATATATTGACGTGTCAAAATATAACAACATTGATGTACTGTAAAATATATAGCTAAGTTTGTAATGGAATGTTGGTCAATGCTAATACAGGAATTACAGTGAAATAGTTTTGTAATGGAATAGTTTGTAATGGAATGCTTGTCAATGTTAATACAGGAATTACAGTGAAATAGTTTTTTTTAAAAGACAAAGGAGAAATATTTTAGAAAGAGTAGCTCCCCATAGTTCGAAACAATACATGCAATGTGGAGTCAAACAAAATGAGGCTGACTTTGCGAGTAATTTTGGCCATTTGCTGTTCCAGAGGTAGAACATGTTGACTTAAGTGGTAAGTAGGCCTTGGGCTATCCTATATTTCTGTGGAGGGCTGAATTTAACCCATTAGTAAATTAATCCTCACAGTATTCTGATGAGTTAGGTCCATATTATTATCCCCATTTTTAAGATGCCAATCAGCAGGTGACACCTTGGAACAAATTACAAACAACAGGAATTTGGGCTGCATCAAGCAGGGAAAAGCTGAAGTGCAATTTAAAATGCCAGGAAACCAGATGGGCAGAGATAGATAACAACTTTAGCACAGGGGTTAACAGTAGCTAGACACAGGGAGTCAAATCCTGGATGTGTTGAAATGAGTTGCAAAAATCCCATTGATTTCAGTGGGGTCAGGATTTCATCCTAAAGGCAACAATCAGTTGTTTGCAGAGACACATTTTTCATGTGTCTGTTAAAGGTGTATTGTCAGTCAGTTCTAAGAACCCTCTCCAATCTTTGAATATCACCACCTGCTCAGTGAATTCTCAGTTCTGTCAATAGCCTCATTGATAAGCAACCTCTTTCACAAAGAGTTTGTCTTCATGTTCTGCAAAAGAAGGCCAGAGTTAAGTGTAACATGGATGAGCCAGAATTTTTGAATAAACATTCATTTATACCTCTATTGATATTTCCTAATTTTTGGCACCTTGGGTATGAGCCCAGAAGCCTGCTCTATTAAAGTTCTGGTGAGTAGTCAAGCCAAGGCACTTTGTGGGTGAGATGGAGAGCTGGGCAGAGAAAGATAATTCCATTTCATGGAGGATTTTGATATTTTGAAATTTGATTTCATTCCAATTAGGAACATACACCAAAAATTAGCAAATCTCCACCAAAAGGAATGGAGCCACCTGGCAGCTACTCTGGAGCCTGGAAGCCTTGGCATCCTATACTCCTGGGGGAATTCTGCATCACTGCGTATGTGCAGAATTCATGTCCCCTGCAGATTTCTTTGCTTCCCTGCAGAAAAACGACTTCTGATGGGGAAGCAGAGGGAAGCCACGAGAGCGGTCATGTGCCCCTCCCAGCAGCACAGGCAGGTTGGTTCGGGCACCCAGAGTAGCCACTAGAGACGTAAATCACCACCCGAGGGGCGGGCTGTGCAGTCGTGTGTGTGTGTGTGTGTGTGAGAGAGAGAGAGACACTCTGTCCCTCTCGCTCACTATTGTAGCACTCTTGGCCTGGAGGGGCAGGGCTTCGGGGTGTTTCTGAGGAGGTAGGTGTGGGACAGGCACTGACCCCTCAGGCAGAGCAGAATGTATCAGCCTGCCTGCTTAGTGAATTGTTCCCATTCTCTTTGTGAATTCCTCCAGGAGTATAAAACAGGTGCAAAAGTTTTAAGGCTCCTTTAGATTGCCAGAGTGGTGTAAAGGAGAGTATGGCCATATAAATGCTTATGGTGCTTTAGTGATTAGAACTGTTTTGGACTAAAGTTTTAGACTGAAAAAATTTCAGAATGTGCTCCGTGAACAGTTTGCTACCGACCTTTCTGGAGATGGTCAGTAGGCAGTATAAATTGTGAGTTTGATTTCCCAGCCTTCACTTGCTCTTTAGTTGCCTATGATGTAACACTGAGCATATGGCTGCATATATTTGTTGACTAACAACTAGAAATAAAGGGTCAAACCTAGTTACATTACTGTTAGGCAAGGGGGTGTGGGGATTTCCTGCAGTGCTCCCTACTCCCATTCTTCATCCATTGTATTATAGTTTAAATAAATTATCAAAATAATTGAAACCAGAGTCATTATATTGAATTATTTTGACAAAATATGCAGAATTTTATAATATTGTGTGCAGAATTTTTATTTTTTTGGTGCAGAATTCCCCTAGGAGTAGTCCCAGCTGCCCACCACATGGGCTGCTGAGGAGCTGGGCAGATGAGCTGGCAGGAAACTAGGTGTACATATTTTGCTGGAATTTTTCTGACCAGTTCCAGTGAGATGGAGAGAATTTAGGATCCTGAATCATGCTTGAGTTCCAGAGAAACTTCACAGGCAAAACAACAGGTATCAGAACTTTTGGAATATAATGCTCATAAATAAGAAAAGTACTAAGGAGGCATTCCATCTTACCTGACTTCTGCATGTGTATGAACAACTCAACAGCACCACATTAATGAGGTTTTCTGACAGACTTATGATTCATTATATTTTGTGTACTGAATACAGAACAGGCAGCTTAACTCTCACATAAAAAATTTGTTAAGGCAGTTACAGGAATGGAACATATTTTCCAATAAATCAGATTTTTAGAGGGTATTAGGAAGTTGTCTGTTGAAGTCATTATTTTGAGAGAAGTTAAATTAAATCCGGTGCCCTATCAGTCACAAATAAGCCAAAATTCTTATTGATATAAAACACCTGACAGTAAGAAGCCTTTTTAGTTTTAAAACCTTTCACTGAAAAATCTTCAAACTATCCAGTGAGAATAATTAATGGAAAGGGGATGCAGTATTACAGTGAATCCAGTTAATAACAATGTACTAGCCCTATAGAGGAAATAGAACACACAATTAAAGTATTATTCAAAGAGCATTCATTACTAGAGTCTCCTCTAAATACAATACACCTGATTCTGATCTCAAACCATTTTTACACCTGTTTAACTCTATTGTCCCAGTGGAGTTACTCCTCATTAACACAGATGTGAGAACGAGATCAATGAGAAGTATATTCATTTATCCAGACTAATTTGCTTCTAATATTCGTTCTTACTGCTACCTTCTCGGACTTGCATACAATGCTTATGGAATTATGCCATGTACCCATGCTTAAAAGCAGAAGGATCCTTCCAGCCACCCATAATGAACTTGAGCAAAATTGTTATGAGGCAGACTTAAAAGCTTTTTTAATTCTGTCAATTCTTTAGGTTTAGAGAAAGTGTTCAAGTCTTAGCAAAGGCTTGGCAGAAAGTGTTTTTTAAACTATTTTCACCACTAGATTCCAAGAAAAAAATTGTGAAATATACCAAGAAATCTGCATAAAGAGATGGCAAGGATTAGACAACAGCAGCTGTACTTCTGAATAAATAAAGTTCTGTTTGCAAAATTATACAGGCAAAGATTATCACTTGTACTTGCATTTGAGCAAATGGAAGTACAAATATTATAAAAAATGACAATGTACTACATATCTAAAATAGCACAGGGAATATATTGCCACTTTGGACTAGATCATGCCCTGCATGATGCCAATTTGATTGTGGGGTATGGGGTGAGAAAGAGGGTATACCACTGTATTCAGCAGGGCAGAACCGCTCCCTAAAGTTTAACACAGTGCAATGAGTGACTCCTAAGACCACAAATACAGTGCACTGGATTGAGCCCTCAAGAACTTCATGTACATAAATTAAGGACCAAATTTTTAAAAGTGACCTTTGAGTTTTGGTGTCCATATTTAGGCACCTGAGGCACAGTTTTCAGAGGTGCATGGCTTCCAGGATGCTCTGCAACTCTGATAATTATGTCCTACGTGTCTAGAGTTTGGCACCACATTTAAAGTCACTTTGAAAATTGCCTGTAGGGATGTTGTTCAATGTGTTTCTCTTCTAGAGAATATGCTTTGATGTTATATGTGACAATTTGGGAAATCTGTCTATGTACAATTTATGAATTCTGTTTGAGATTATAAATTCTTGATATGTTTATGCCCTGTGTTGTATTCTTGCATCATTATTCCTGTGCTAAGGAGAAGGGGAATGGTCCTGGGTGTCTGCCTCTGAAGTAGATGGCTATTAAGGATAATCAACAACTGAATACATGTTGCCGTAGCAGAACTGTGGTGTGGTCTAGAAAACATGCACCAGGCAAGAAGGGGTTAAAGAACTGCTTTAGGCTCAGGCATCCTGGCACTGCCATGTTTTTGAGGCATGTCAGTCTTCTTGAAAGGGAGAAACCCGGTTCAGAAAGGCCTAGCCCTATGAGGTGGATAGACCTCTCTCCATTAGCTACCAGGTGGGAGACACCAGTCAGAGAGGGCTGACTTATCTAAATCTGGGGACTAATTAGGGGAAAGGGGCCAACTGAAGGAAAAGCTGAATGAGGCCATACAGCCTGAATGATCCAGGCTGTAAATCCAGCTCCATGGAGAAGAGGTGCCTTGAGGGGAGAGACTGAGGCACTGCCTGAACCACAACTTCAGCTCTAGGAGTATTGCGAGGTCCAGAAGGATTGTTTGAAATATACTCTAGCTACCGGGGGAGAGGCTGAGACCACCTTTGCAGAAGTTCCTCAGTAGTCAGCTGGAAAGAAACTGTGAGAAGCCATAAACCCACAGCAGGGTTGACAGAGCTGAGGAACATGCCTTTTTTACCTTTTAGAGAGAGAATTTTAAATGATAAAACAGTTCTCCATTCAAGCCATTGTTTCCCACTTACTTACAGAGTACTAGGCCTATCTGAAATCCATTTTAATTTTCCGATTGTATTTTCTACTTTTTCGATGGGTTTTCTGTTTCTGATTTATAATCATAAATACATAACTAGGTTCTGAATACATTCAGCATGGCTACCGAATCTTGGCAGCTCCAGCATATTTTACATATTTGAGTTATGTAAGGATTGGGTCAAAAGAACTAGAGCTTTCAAATGTCCTCTGGGTCCAGAAATCTTTTGGTAACTTTGATCATAAACATGGTTTTAGTGAATAGAGATTCATGGCATTTCATAAATATGTAGACATTTTAAAGATTACTACAACTCTCAAATGTTATTCTTAAAGGATGAGAAATGTTTGGAGAAAATAACAATATAATGCTTCTGTGAATTGTCTCTCTGATAAGAACTCAAACATTATAGTGCAATATTTATCTCAGTTTGCTTTATTCTTCAGAATGTTCTTTATTTTTTCATGATTTGGAGAGGTGAGGAATTTAACAAATGGATCTTTGGCATGTTTTGCATTTTTAAATGAACTTCTGGCTGTACAATTTATTGGCTCATTCCTACTCCTATTGCTGTTGACCTCAAAAGGAAAAGGATAGGCGTCTATGGAACAATTTATAAAATAAATCTGAGTAATTATGATTGTAATTAAATATCTTCAAGTTGTCAGACTTCATATTTTTCCTGATTTTTAAATAAAATATCTGCCAAATAGTATCACATTTCTTTAATTAAAACCACTTTGCAGTATTTTACAAATAAAACAGCTTAATCCCTTAAATCTCATCTTTCATTTTAAAGTTATCTCACACAAAAACAGGCAAAAAAAAAATTGTAGGGCCAGTGTTTTCCTCTCTTCCACAAGCAGAGGTGAGCCAAATCTCATGGATTTGGATGGGAGAGACAATAAAGGGGAAGAGCCATGTGACAGGGCACTATTAGTAGCACCTTAGCCACTGATGTTGCTGCAGCATGAAGTAAGTTGCAGGCTCAGCTATGAGCAATTAAACACTTTCTGTTGGAGAACTATGAGCATCTGGATGATAATCAATAGGTAATGTAGTAATTTGGAGAATATAAGTGGAAGAAACAGAAAGGAAGGGGTAGTTCAGAAGGAGAGGTTGGGTAGAGGACTGAAAGCTGTGTGGAAGCCTGTTACGCTTTGTAAGGAAAAAAATACATAAATAAATACACATGGTGGAAAGGTAACAGCCATGTGTGTGTTTATGAGTGTGAGGCCACATGAGCTGCCAGCCAGTGAAGTACACTGGATAGAGGCAGGTGCCCTGTGGCAAGCTAGCTCTACAGTATGCTCCTATTTTCCCTTCAGACAGCCAAGAAACCCTTCCATGTGTATCTAGAGCCATTGGTGAGGAGGGTCAGGATGGAGGATCTGGTCACTGAGGGATTTATACCCATCCAAATTTTTGGGGTAAGTGCACATTACTACAGATGAGCCTACATTAATTTGTTCCCTCTTCACAGATGGACAACCTTTGAATGAGTCTCCAGGAACAGCTGCCATTAGAAGAGGTGCCACTATGAATAGATCTTGGGGTGTATAACCTCTGAGAATAAGCTCTCATGGTATCGTTAATTCAGCTTTTGATCCAAGATATAACTTGGAATTGTGGAGGCATATGCAAATGTTTTCTAAAAAGAGTATTGAGATTTTTGTTAACTTCAGCAAATATTTAAATTTGATTTAAGGAAGAGATGAAAGTTTGAGCCATTCATTATTTTATCCTAAATACGTAGCTCATCCCTGCATTACAATCCAGAAGCATGAACAGATTGCATTAGCTTCTGAACCCATCACCATTTCAATGTATTTTTGAAAAAATGATTTTGCTCCCTCTTTGTGGTCTTCCGAAGGAAAGATGTCATGCAGGGACTAGGTAGGAGATTTTTGGTGTTGCCATCCAAGTCCAATTCCAGCAGTAATAATAATGATTAATTTATGATCCCTTGTATTGCTGTGCTTATGCCCCTTTCTCCTCCACCACTATCTGGAGGCTTTCTCTATTGACAAATGAATGGAGTAGAAAAACCTTAACTAGAGAATGTGAAATCTTTATCTGGCACTGCTACTATGAACTCCATTCGCATGAACTGAGTACAGAAGACTTCTAGATGGCGTTGTAAGGGGGTCTTAAGCATAGCAATACTAGGGTATGACAAATAATGCACTATTATTGATGACAGAATCTGGAAGTGTCCCTGCGATTGAGTTTATTCTTTTTTTTGGGGGGGGGGGTAAGCTCTCTGATCAGAAGAGGCAGAATCTGGCAGGGATGTGTGTCACTACCTGGAGTACTCCTCTGTCTGCAGCAGTGCAGCTTTGTTATGAGGTCGTTACTGAGTCCCTTAGCAGCCTCCTGTAGTCACATGATTTATAGCCCCCTAAGACTACTCCAGGAGTTAGTTTAATGGATATTTGAATACTAAAAGAAACTAAAGTCTGATACAGATGTGGGAAATATCACTTTATACACCACTTAGCCAAAATGAATATTTAAATTAAATATTCAGCAACTTGTTCCTCAGAGATTCAAACTCACTGCTGTTCAGCTGTTAGTCTTGAACTAAAAGACTGAAAACTGCCAGTTTAAATACATATATATTGAGAGTCAGAGTTATATTATGTGACAGTGAGACCAATCAGAAGAGCTTTTTGAACTCTGTGCTTAATTTCTTTTTTGCTTACAGATTTCTCCACTAATGTAGTCTGTCTCCAGGCTGGCAAGCACAGAGAGCTTGAAAAACAAAAGAGGAAAGAAAGCTTGTTGGTCAGGTGGGATTTTTCTAAGGTTCCCCTCTCTGAGGCTTGTTCTACACAAGAAAAATGACCTGTCGCTTACAATCCATGCAGTTGAACATGGTGTAGCTGCAAGTGTAAACAAAGAGAAACTGTATTCAGCACCATTTCTGTATACTTTGTTTTTGGTTTACATTTGAACTAAAGCATGTTGAACACCAGTTCAGCTGTAGTGATGTGATTTCTTAGTGCAGATCAGGCTTCAGGAACTAAAAGGCAGCAGATGTTGTAGAGCTCTGCTGTTTAGAAGTGTGCTCGCCACGGAGAGCCTGTCCAGGGGCAATTCATTCAACGTCTAAATTGAAGAGCATTTATCCTAAAAGGCTAATCCTTATCCAATCCCACACACCTAAAAAGAAATGCCTGTAAAATGGGAAAGATGATTTTATGATTCAAAGATGTCCCTGGTGCCTCAAATATTTGGCCCAGGGATCCTGCTCATGATGCCACTTGACAGGTGGGGGATTCCCAGGGTTGGGAGAGGAGTCCCAGGTCCTAGCCCCACAGGTGGGATGGAGATGTGACCTGTAGATCTCTGTGCCGTTCCTCCCTAGCTAGCCCCATGTCTTCCTTCCTCCCCATTTTCTAATCCCTAGAAGGGCAACTGACGGAGTCTTGCTCCTCCAAACTTCCTTTGTTTTTCTGAAGAGTTCTCTGAACCACAGGAAGTTAATCATATCTAGTGGCTTCATTAATATTAAAGCTATGCTTCATGTGGGACTCTGCCAGCCAGTTTTTCCTCTCCCTGCTCCTGGTGCAGGGTGAGACGTGAGAGAGAAGGGAGATTGCTGAGCTGTAATATTGGCAGCCCCTGGGACTGATTTGACTTTCCAAGGTTGCTGGATGACAAAGTCATCTGCAACAAATCAAAGGAAGTTTGTCATTGTCTCTAAATGGCTACTATTGTGAGACCAAGTGGTATATGGTGCATGAATGAAAAAGGACATAGAGGGAGACATTTATAGAGATAATATATTAATACATAAAGCTAATTACTGTTCAATATCTATTACACACTCTGGGCTAAGTACTGTTCTCATTTACTCCATTGTAAATGCAGAATAAGTCAACAAAATTCAGACCCTGAATTTACAACTGTGAAACTGGAAGCATTATCTGGCCCTCTGACTAATATACAGTATAAAGAGAAATACATTTAAAAAAATGTTTTTGATTAAAACTGGAAAAAATTGTTCTTAAATTAACCTTTCAGAGTGAAATGAGTAAGCACTTTTTTTGATTATAGCGTGGGATTGGGAGTCAGGAATCATGGCTTCAATTCCTGAACCTGTCAGACTTCCTATTTGATTTTAGGCTCCAATTTCCCATAATGGTACTTACCTCTGAAGTGTTTGAAGTTGTGGGTGGAAAGTGCTATGAAAGTGTAAAATATTATTACAGAATTAACTCACACTGACTTAAAATTGTGAATAAAGTGAGTAACAATTGTTTCTGGATGCTTTTCTTTAATCTTGAAAAATTAGGTGAGATTTAATGTGAACTAAGTGATTTGATATAAACTTTGAATCAAATTTGTGCTGAACTTCTAAAACTTTTCTTTAAAATTCTGTCTGAATTTGTTGTTAATAGAAATGCAGTTCTGTTGCCAAAGTGACTAATATGTATGACCTCTTATTTAACAGATCTGCTTTCTTTGTGTATTCAGTCATAGCTGCTAACTTAAATGACAATTGGGTTTTTATATTTTATTCCTCTTCATGCTGCAAAGTCACCAGAGCAAGGAGAGGATTGGATTTTATTCCCTCTCCTACATCAGCAGAATGATTGTTCATTAAATTGAAGTCAGCTATACCTTTACAAACCGATTGGAGGCAAGGGGGGGAGGGAGGTTGCATAGTTATGGGAGGACAATGGTCTTGTATAACTGTAGCAGGAGGGCAAAATTTTACCACGAGAGTACACAGTACAGGGCAATGTGTGAATCTAGCACAGTGGTTCTCAAACTTTTTGTACAGGCGTTGGGCAACCCCTTTCACACAACAAACCTCTGAGTACAACCTCCCCTTATAAATTAAAAACACATTTTTTATATTTAACAGTATTTTAAATGCTAAATGTATAACCCTATTTAAAATGAAATTGCTCAGTGCTTTTAAATTAAGACTAAAACATATTTTATCAAATTGTTAAGCAGAAAAGTTATTTTTTTAAATACCTACCATTTTATATTGGGGGAGCATGAATAAATTTTGTCAATCACTTTTTACAGCGGACTTAGGCCCTTGCCATCGTTACTTCAGCAGTTCCATGTTGCTATTGGCCAGGGGGCTGCCTTCAGAGCTGGGTGGCTGGAGAGCAGCAGCTGCTGGCCCAGCTCTGATCTTTGGGCTGGGAGGGGTGGCTATAGGGGGTAAGGCAAATTTTGGGGTGGCTATAACCCCTGCAAGTCTGCCCCCAGCACTGCCCCACCTGTGTCTGACTGTTAAATTTTAAATCTTTTTTTGCTCAGTGTTCTGACTGATCTGTGATTTAATGCAGCTCTTCAGCTGCTGAACAATCAAGCAAGCCTTCTATTGTTGTCTGTCTCACCTTTTTAATCTCAAGACAACAAACCTGTGTCCACAATACTACACTCCCCAGAGTCCAATTTCTTTAAAAAGGGATAATACATATATTTTGTTTACGAGCCCCCCCCCCCCGTTGCGCTATCAGCCATAGTTAGGTTCATACAGAGAGCAGGATAACTGAGGCTTGGTTAAATGGGGTTCTGCTATACAGTATTTTGAAGCATTATGTTGTGTGTAATTTTCTAAAATGCTAGATTTAAATTATATATTTTATAGCAGTTGCTTTCTGTTTTGTGCATGTCTGAGTGACCCTCACATAATAACCTTGTGAACCGCTGAAGTGTATGTGTGAGAAAGAAACAGAGACAATCTTTTCAAGGAGAATGCGGATGCGAGAGTGTCCAGGGCTCTGTAGGAGACAGAGACTGTGTGAGAGAAGCGGCGGGTGCGGGGGACTCTTTCACACAGTGTTTGTGCCTAGGGTTTGTATTTTTCGTATCTGTCTGTGTGCTGGTGAGACACAGAAGAGACTTTGGGCGGCGGGGCGCGTGTGCGTCCCACTACCCAGCATCTTGCCCGCTGCTCAGGAATAGGCACTAGTAGCAGAAGGGCTGAGCTCCCGTTTAGAGTTCCTCTCCGAGAGAGTGCAGCGCCTGCATATCTTACGCTGGAGCAGAACTTCTGCAAGTTTGTCGTGCCGCTGCAGCAGTAGTGAGCGGCGAGAGCCTGCACGGGTGGGCGAGGGGAGACTTCCGCTGTGACAGCATCTCCAAGGGGGAGTGTGTAGAGACACAGACTGAGCGGGAAGAGGGATGGGCCACTAAATCCCCGGGGATCTTCGGCACTAATCCCCCCTTGTTCCCCGCCCCCTGGCCCCTCCCTGACCCTGCAGCTCCTCCGCAGCAGCCCAGCGAGGCACGCCTCGGCGCTACACAGCCTGCAGCGGAGGGAGCGGAGCCAGCTCGGTGCCCGGCAGCAGCGGCGGCCGCTCTGGGAGCCCCAAGCAGGCGGGACCCCCCGCTCCCTCGGAGGCGACATGGGCTGCCTTGGCCTGCTGCGGCTCCCTTGGTGGCTGCTTGTGTGTTGGGCTCTGGCCGCTTCCGCCGCCGCCCGCAGGCGGAGACCCTCATTCCGGGGCCAGGTCCCGGAGAACTGGCCGGCGGGCACGCGGGTGAGCGGGCTGAGCATCCCGCTGACCCGCCTGGGACCGGAGCCCTGGTGCGCCAAGGTGCAGGGGCGCCGCTGGCACCTGCAGCTGCTGGGCGAGGACCACGCGCACTTCCAGGTGTCGCTGCAGGCGCGCTCGGGCCAGGTGTGGCTGCGCACCCGCCGGCCGCTGGACCGCGAGGCGCGGGCGCTCTACGCCTTCCGCCTGGGCTTGTGCTGCAAGCACTGCCCGCCGCGCGGCGCGCCGCCCGCCGAGCTGGCCACCCTCACCGTGCTGGTGCTGGACGCCAACGACAACGCGCCGCGCTTGGCCGGTCCGGGCCCCCCGGGCGGCGTCACCCAGCTCCGCGTGGAGGAGACGCTGGCGCTCAGGTCTCAGGTGTGGCAGGTGCGCGCCGAGGACCCAGACGCGGGCGCCAACGCCGAGCTGCGATACTTCGCCCGGCCGGGCAGCCCGCACTTCTTCGTGGTGCCGCGCAGCGGCCGCGTGCTGCTGGTGCAGTCCCTGCTCCACGTGCGGGCGCCCATCCCGCTGCGCCTCTTCGCCCGGGACCGCGGGCAGCCGCCTCTGCTCAGCGCCCCCCTGGACATCGAGGTGCTGCCTCAGGTCAAGCAGCTGCCGCCGCCGCCCCAGCGCAGCCGGCGGACCCTGCTCCAGCCTGACTCCCCGCTGGCGCTCTCCTTGCCCGAGGATGCCCGGCCCGGGACCCTGCTGACCACGCTGGCCCCGGCCAGGTTCGCCTCAGCCTGGTTCGAGCTGGTGTCTCCGCCCGCAGAGGAGTCCCCGCTGCGAGTGGACAGGGAGAGCGGGGAGGTGACTCTCGCCAGGACCCTGGACAGGGAAGCGTCAGCCAGCTGGGAGTTCATATTCCGCGTCCAGGAGAGGAAAGGTACCGCCGGGGTCCCCTGGGCGCTGGAAATGTGCGCTCGTAGTGAACATGAGCGCACACTGTGTGTGCACACACACGCCCACGTGGATGTGCACAGACCAGCACACACCATGTACACGCACATGCATGCCTACACGGACGCTTAACTGTGTGCATAGAAGCATGCATGAGCTTACAAACATTTAGGCATGCACCAGTACATACCAAAGTGCATACATATTACCATACACAGACACAAGTGCATATACATAAGTGCAATAGAAATGCAAACAGGCATGCTCACAAGTTTGTGTACATACCTTCATAAGTGCACGTATACATAGATGCAAACACCAAAGACTATTACAAATATATCGGTGTCTGCCTTTGTCAAGGTAACAAAGTTGGTAGCATAACGCTTTTTTATACAACTTGCTACTTGGTCTTGTGTGAACTTTGCTAAGTTAGGGGGTGGAAATTATCTGTGTCACAAATTTAAGCACGTGTGGTGACCCTGTTTTAGCAAGGAAAATTAGAGATTTGCTTGCATTTAGCTTTTAAGAAATAGCAGTTGTGTAGCACAAGGAGTTTTATAATGTGTCATTTAGAACATAGTCTAAGTTGAAGTAATCAGTAATGTCAAAACTATATAGATACCTGGAAGAGTGATAGTCTTAATGTACAGGCTCTACAGTTCTATAATTTACAGTATAATGTAAAAAACCTGTAAGGATACCATGATGGCTGAATATTTAAAAGCAATTAGAAATGTTCAGAAACATCAGTGATATCAATATACAGCATGCTGAATGTATAGGTAATCACACACAATTATATTATGGAATTAAGTGATGTAAATTGTGTATATATTTTAAGTAAAGTAAACTAGGGTATACTGAGTTATTTTTACACTAAAGTAAAATATTTCCTGTGGCCCTGATCCTGCATCTGCTTCACTTTAAACATGTAAGTAGTCCTGTTGAGGTAAATGAGACTTGGCACCTGGCATGCTTCAAGTTAAGCATATGCCTGTTTGCAAGGTGGGTAACATGGTTTATATATTATATGGCTGAATTTTTATGTGAGCATTCTGATGATTCATGATCCTTATGCAGTTTATACTATCACCAGAAACCCTCAAAATAAATAATCTTATTCAAGTAAACAATATGTGTAATATTTTACACTATTTTATTCACCTTTTGACTGATTTCATCTGATTTTTTTTTAATTCCTATTTCAAATGTGAATTAATCAGCAACACAATTCTTTCTTTACTTGGTTTCTCATTTGGAGCTGTGAAAGTGTAACTAAGCAGATTTCTAACTCAGAATATAGTGCTTACTCCTGGACATCTATTAAGTGGACTTTTACATTTTTCATCTTTTTTCACACTGTGTTTTAGGTTTGACATAAATATTTTAATCTTAGTTTGATATGGAAACTGGACATTTGGGAAATAACTTTCACTTGAGATGAGTTTGTTTGATTTCTGTGGAAAGCTCTAGGTTGGCTTTTTTTCTTTATTTCTAAGTGAATTTAATGCTTGTGAAAATTACCAGATGTTCCACAGTGGATAGGCACTTCCTCTAGCCACAGAACAGGTATAGCAAAGATGGGAGTAGTTAGAAGCACTTCCCATACTGCCCCTCCCCTTATAGAAGGGACCACTTAGAGGAGTGAGAAGGTAGTTTATTCTCTAGTTCTGTTAACTCCTTGCTGAGAATGCCAATATGAGTTCTAATTAATGTTGGTAGTTTTGATTACATGGATGCCTGTCCCCTGGGAACTGGACTGAGATCAGTGACCTACATGAAATGAGTTTGTGATCAACTATCCGAATCAGATCTCTCTCTCTTTTTCTCTCTCTGCTTCTGCTGAGCTTGTCATTGTAGTATGTAGATGCTGGCTGTATTGTTATGACTTTTGGTCATTGTGCTGGGTTGAGTTTGAACCACTAATCTAAAGATGAAAGACTAAATTCCAAAGCAGGAGCTTTGCCTGTGTTCTATCCTCATTACCCAATCCTGAACAAGGCTCTATGCCATGTAGGCTCTCATTAATCAGAGACTGTGATAGAAGCTATTGGGTCAATCAGAGTGAACTTCTGGGATTTTCACACACTCTATCATGTAGCCCAACCTCATCCTTTTATTGTTGTCACAGTTCTTTCCGTCAGTATCAAAGAGATGCCGTTGGAGAAGTGGTAGCTAACCTTGCCCCCGGTGACTAAAAGCCTTACCTCTGAGGGGTTTTTTACTCTTATCTGGTCTAAGTAGACAGCATTTTGAAATTGCTCTTGAATAAAAGCCTCTTGTATGATAGAGTGACATATTATATTCTAGGTGATTTTCATTAACAGAGTTGAAATGTCTAAACAAACAACTTGTCCAGCTTGCTTTTTTTGGTTCTATACCATACTTTCAACAGTTAGCCTGATATGTTTTCCACTTGCATCACTGAACTGACAATCGATTTCAAGGAACTAGTTTGTGACTGTAAAAGACTTGAGCTGACAGTAATTAATGGTGTGCAGTGCAGATACTGTTGCCTTGGTGCTGCTGATTTCAAGTTTCTATGCTGTTAAGCCTAAGTTTAAAAGTAAAGCTTCCTTTAAACAGTAGTTTCTTTTGGTCAGACAAAGATTAATACTGAACTGACACTTTCAAGACTGACAAATATTTCATTTATTATTTCATGGAACCCCAAAAATGTGCTAGATGCTCCACAGAAGATATAAAAGCTGCAGTTCCTCCCTTAAAGTTCCTCCCTAACAGAACAAGGAGTAATGGTCTCAAGTTGTAGTGGGGGAAGTTTAGATTGGCTATTAGGAAACACTATTTCAGTAGGAGGGTGGTGAAGCACTGGAATGGGTTATCTAGGGAGGTGGTGGAATCTCCATCCTTAGAGGTTTTTAAGGCCTGGCTTGACAAAGCCTTGGCTGGGATGATTTAGTTGGTGTTAGTCCTGCTTTGAGCAGGGGATTGGATTAGATGACCTCCTGAGGTCTCTTCCAACCCTAATATTCTTTGATTCTATGAAAAGTATGGAACTTAAGCACCGGAATGGGTTACCTGGGGAAGTGGTGGAATCTCCTTCCTTAGATGTTTTATGGTCAGGCTTGACAAAGCCCTGGCTGGGATGATTTAGTTGGGGATTTGTCCTGCTTTGACCTCCTGAGGTCCCTTCCAACCCTGATATTCTGTGATTCTATGATTAAAGAGCTTCTACTCCAAACTTCAGAGATGACAGACGGGAAGGAGGCAGGCAAACAGGAAGGAGAGGATAGGGCAAGGAAAGAAATCATACAGGTAATCAATTAAAACCATAAAACCATAAAACCATAAAAACAACAGAGTCTGGTGGCACCTTAAAGGCACCTTAAAGGCTAACAGATTTATTTGGGCTTAAGCTTTCATGGGTAAAGAACCCACTTCTTCAGAATACAGACTAACATGGCTACCCCTCTGATAATTAAAACCATGCACATATTGGGATGGTTTTGTGTTTTAATGAATTTTAAATAAAGAACATGAGGATGATTATAGATAAAGAATATTGATTCCCTTTTCATAGGTTTGGCAGAAGTGAATTTTCAGATTAAAATGTGTACAAAGTGATATATTTTACTGAGAATGCAAATATCAGTTTGGGTTGTTTCTCCAATTTATTTGTTTTGCTCTCAGCTTTCATATTGTCTTATCTAAATGATTGCACATGTAAATAAATATCCTAGCACTGAAGGATTTTTGGTACTAGAGTTCTGTTAGTTTCAGAAGTTGATTAATTCCTTTAGTTTACTTTTTACTTTCTGCCTCCTAATTGCTGTCACCTGGCAGGCTAAGATTTTAAAACTAACAATAATTAATTCTGGCATTAGTCTCCACAGCCAAGCAGCAATGTCAAGGATAAGATAAGACTCTTAGATATTTTAGAATCTAAATTCTGCCCTCTTTCTCCATGTTTGTTCTGTCGTCTTCTTTTTTTCTTCTTTTTTTAACAATTCATTTATAGTCTATAACTTATTATCTAAATTAGCCAATAATGGTAAAACACAGTAAGATCAGTTTGTTCCCAAGAGTATGGATAATTATATACACAGAATACATTGTAAAGGTTCTAACTAAAACCAGACAAAATCAAGGAGAGTCTGCATTGTGGCTAACGCTGTGGTGTTCAGGTACTGCACTAGATATGGTATGGTAAATCTACTCTCTATTTATATATAAGGAGACTGAGTAGGGATGTAAGAATACTGCTGTGCATTATACACCTGTTGATAATTTTCAAAATCCCCTTGAAATTTATTTTATTTTATTTTTACATATTATTATATGTTACTGCTAAAAAGTAGTATAAGAATTAATGTTAAATGTTAAATGCAATCACTGCACATAGTTCTGTGTTTTCCATTTAAATTATTTTCCACAAGCTGCTCATTCACATTTTGAAAATGTTTTATTTTATTATTTTACAGCTGTTGATCTGGCTATAAATAAGCATTCAGTATATATGAAACAACAGGAAAAAGTGAAATAAAATATGAATGTACTCCAAATGTCACTTTTGCCACATAAATAAAAGCATAGTCTCAACCTAAAACTTTCTATTTCTTCTTGATATTACCACATACCCTCATTGTCTTTAAGACAAAGTATATTAAAAAAAAGATTGTTCTTGAGAACTACTGTGCATCATTTCCATGACAGTCACCAGATCTTCTAAAAGTCTGTTGTGCAGAAAGTATCCTGGATTGTTTTAGTTGTTGTCTCATGTTTTATTCGATTTAGTTGTTGTCTCATGTTTGGCAGGATAAACGTGCTGCCAGGCATGCATCAAAACTTCTCAAAATGGCACCATCCACATCTTGGATTATTTACCAGTCTAATAGTAATATGGAGTGTTTTTTCATTTTTGTCCAGCTGATTACTGAATTTTATTAAATAAACTGCAGGGGGCAAATCCTAATGACCTTACTTATTTCTTAGTTTTCATGGGAGTTCTCTCTGAGGAAGGACTTCAGTATTTAACCCCACAGGAGGATGTATCCTTTCCATTGCAGCCTCACCAGGTGCCATACCACACAGTCCTGTCCCAAATGTGCCAAACTTTTAGCCAAAAAATGCAATTTAGCTTCCTGAAGTGTATCTAGTCTATAGTTATACTTTTCCTATGGACCAGTCTATTTTATCTAAGTTCTGCTGTCAACGTGCGGCACCCATAATAGAACTAATTGATGAAAAGATGGCACATAAAGAGAAGTAAACTGCTGGTATGAGAGACAACTGCTTCTAAATTGGATGACTTCTGATGGTAGTTTGGTAGCTCATAAACTTAGATTTCATATAGTCTGCATCTTCTTTTCCATTCCACTTTTGTTTCTCCAATGTGTCTGGAAAGAAGGAAGGAAGAACGTATACTTAAATATAGTTTTAAAATACATTTATCATGTATACATTTTTCTTTAGAATAATGGATTGAGGTATTATTTTCTATGTTATACTACTAGTCCAGTTTTCTAATGTGGACAGCTTAATTAGGATAGCCAATTCTTTTTGGGCATTCAGAAGTGCACTTGTGCACTTAAATCAGGTATTTAGGAACCTAAATACCAAGTTTTCTTAATTTATTAGTTTTCACGAACTAATAAAATATCACTTATAAACATAAGAAAAAATAAGTGAAAAATACAGTTGAAGAAAATAAAGATGTATCTGACTTCTAAGCAACATTTTTCTTGCAGCCCATGTAGTAAAAGACATATATCATAAACATCTCTATGATAAAGAGTGAAAGCAATACTTTTTCCTCTAAGTTGTTATTTCACACAAAAAGTATCTGGCCTGATTTTTAAAGTCCTACCTAACTTTTTTGTGCCTGCAGTTTATTGTGGATGCAGTTTTGTGGGCACAATTATTTGTGGATGCAAATGGGGCATGTAAATGTCCATCTACTTTATTGAATTCACTGATTGCAAGGTAGATTGTCCCCATTTACTTCCACAAATAACTGCTTGCAAAATTACAGGCTTCCTTCTCCCTGGGATTCTATCAAAACCCTACATTTCAATTCCATTGATTAGTTTCTTTGGATTTAGATGGGTTGATTTGAATGAGGGGATGGAGGACCGCTTGCTTCCCATGTAATCTGCAGGCATCTAGTGGAAATCTATCGGTATTAATGCCTCTGCTGCTCCTTCTCCATAAAGAGGGATAAAGGTTCAGGCATGGCAGGCCATGGGAGTGGGCTCAAGGGAAGCCCCACTCCCTAAGTAATCTTCCAGCTGAAGAGCGCAAAAGTCAGGTAGCACACATGGCTGCACTATCTGACATTCATCTCCTTTCAGCAGCCTAAATTCCCATTCATCTGTTTTCACGTGAAACATCAGCCATTTGGTGACTCTCCCTAATAAAGGAGAACAATGAGCAACCCTTGATTACCCCAAGGCTTTAAAATATCCCACAGCACAATAATGGGAAAATCCAGACATGCCTGTGTTGGTGTGGAGAGTCTCACATGTGGCGTGAGTTCTGCTACAAGGGCAAATGTTTGCAAAGTCTGCACAGGGGATGTCCTTTTGCACAACTTTGCTCCACAAAGGCTTCCTGTGTGTGGTCGTGAAAGAAAGTTTTGAGGATAGGTGAAAGTGGGGTCTGGTCAAATATGGTAACAGGATTGAGGGTAGGCAAGAGATGGTGGTGGATCTGCCACGCTCTATGTCAAACCACTGTCCTTCATTTGCTTAGCCTCTCCCAAATGTATAATACCTGATTCCTTCCAGCTCAGTCAAACAATAAATGGCTTACTGTAGCCACCCTTTGCTACATACGGTTTGATCTTTAAATAAGTCTCCTGCTCTCAGTTGAATATAACCACATCATCTGGTCCAAATCTTTGTCGATTTCTTCATTTTGTGCAAGATAGAGCTCTGTTGTGCAAGAGTTTAGAGTAAGGAGGGGCCAACTGGAATAGTTCCTGTTTCTCTTAGTCCTGTGTTAGCCCTTCTCCTGCCCATCTGTATGTAAAGTTTTATATGTTCCATCACAGGCTACGTTTCTGTATAAGTAAAGGTTTGCATGACCGGACATGTAGGTGCCCACATTTTAAATTTGGGGTTTAGTTTTAACTCTCTGATATTTTCTATATCTTTCAGCCACATATCATATATATATGATTACAAAAACATTAGAAAGCCATGAAATATACTGATCAAATGTTAATATAAATGAGAAGCAAGGAAAAAGAATATCTATCTATATCTATCTATCTAATACCCATATCTATATTGTACAGTGGTAATGTCACTGTATTTGATTACCACTATTATAAATATTTATCCATGAGAGGAAGTTAGAAGATCGTAGACTGCTAGACACATTCATATTTTAGTACAGTTCTAACATTTAATAGAAGAAGGCGCCAGATTCCATAAATGTTTGGGTGGAATGCTTGAAAAAGAGCCTGTCTCGAAAATCCTCTGTCATCTCAAGCTTCTATGACCTTACTTCATCCCTGGGCATTAGCTGTGTAATCTCACCTCGTTCACTTTTTTTCTTATCAGAGGATTTACTCGGTGATGTTTGGCAGGCTCGCTAAGTAGTTAACATCACTCTGTTACATTTTATCTGTATTTGTATTCTTTAAACCAATACATAATTTGGAAAGATCACCAGTTTTATAATATTTGCCTATTGTAAGCACCAAAGGTTTTAATTAAAGAAGTCTAAGGATCATCTATTTTAATTTTATCCAAGGCATTAGTCACTTACTAGCTGTATTGATTCTATGAGGATCATCCCGAAGAATTAAGATCAGTAGCTTCTGGTTGATGTTTTGTCTTTTAAAATGTTTATCTGTTCTAACGTCACTTTACCAGTTGTCTTAAAAGAAAATAAAGCTAGGTTAAAATTGGAATTAATACTTAGCTGTGAAAATGTAATTATTTTTATGATCACTTTTATGCTATTATATTTAAAGAAAAATGTGCATTTATTGTGTGCATGTCTTTACTGTAGGAGTTATTTATAATTCTGGAATGTTACTTGTCTGTAAACAGCATGAAAAGAAATATAATACAAGAAACTTTTAAAAGTTTAAAACATCCTAATGTTTATGCAGACAGGAGATTTAGATGCTACATGTTTTCTATTGCAAACTGTCTGACTGAAAATAACTTTGTGAAACTGTTGGGACTTGAGCACCAAACCTGTTTAGATCTACTGGCTGTTCTTTATCTCAAACACTTAATTTCTACAAAGAAGTCACCTTTTTTAAAGATCTAACTGAATTTCAGCACAAATCTGTTAATTTGATGGAAGAAGTAAATTGTAGAACATATGGGTTCTTTGATGAAGTGAGCTGTAGCTCACGAAAGCTTATGCTCAGATAAATTGGTTAGTCTCTAAGGTGCCACTAGTACTCCTTTTTTTTTTGCGAACACAGGCTAACACGGCTGCTACTCTGAAACGTGTTATTAAAGCTGGTTTATAACATTTCAGCTTAGAGATCAGTTCTGACTGATATCTCAGCTATGTTGCACTTCAGTTGATTATTAAATAGTTTGAATTCAATTCATCCTAATTTCATTTTCTCGCAAGTTTATTTAGCCTCTCACAATCACAAGTCTATCTTCTAAAATTAAGTGGAATGCCTTCAAACACTTTAACGTAGTTGAGGCATTCTAGATTTCATAATAAAATAAAAGGAATTGTTGAAACATTTCTCCCACAGTAAATCAACATTTTAACTTGATACCACAGTCTGTTACTTAATTCAGTTATTGTTACTTCAAGACAAGTCTTTTACGGAAGTATTTGTGAATTTTATTTGTTTGCTAGTTACATTATCCAGTGAAACACAAGAATTTCAAGCATCAACCCAATCTAATTTTTTTCTTAGTTCTTGTTTATAAAAAACCCAAAACACAAAAAACAAAAACCCAGACATCGTAAAGCCATTTTATTTGAAAAATTAGGACCAGTCTGCAAAGATTTATGCACATGCTTAATTTTAAGCACATGAAATAGTCCAGTTGACTTCAGTGGGAGTTGCACAGTGCAGAATTGGGTTCAGGAAGCTGCTGAGTTTTTAAGGATAGTCCTTGTTCTCGATCATCTCTCTTTGCCTTTCACTTTATGAAGAGGGTTGCTGGGGTACAATCCTTTTAAAAACACAAATAGTAACATTAGTTACTAGCTCTACCTTGTCAACTTCACCCCCATATGCTACGGAACTATTTAACAATCCCAGATTGGTCCTGAAAAGCCTGCCAAGCTCATAATTAGTACCCCCTTTGCAAATCATTTGTTGTTTTTTTTCTGTTTAATCTTATAGATAACATTTAAGGTCAGCTACCAGATTTTCAATTTTTATGAGACACTAGAGAATATTTCATAATGAAATACAATTTTTAAAACTGTATTATATCAATCGTATTTTTATGATATAAAGCAAACTTGAAGACAACAGTGTCTGTCCTCTTTCCTGTCCACCATCCTAGCCACTGTGGATGTAGAAGCCCTCTACACCAACATTCCACACAAAGATGGACTACACACTGTCAGGAACAGTATCCCTGATAATGTCATGGCAAACCTGGTGGCTGAACTTTGTGACTTTGTCCTCACCCATAACTATTTCACATTTGGGGGCAATGTATACCTTCAAATCAGCGGCACTGCTATGGGTACCCGTATGGCCCCACAGTATACCAACATTTTTATGGCTGACTTAGAACAACGCTTCCTCAGCTCTCGTCCCCTATGCCCCTACTCTACTTGCGCTACATTGATGACATCTTCATCATCTGGACCCATGGAAAAGAAGCCCTTGAGGAATTCCACCATGATTTCAACAATTTCCATCCCACCATCAACCTCAGCCTGGACCACACAAGAGATCCACTTCCTGGACACTAAGGTGCTAATAAGCGATGGTCAAATAAACACCACCCTATACTGGAAACCTACTGACCGCTATTCCTATCTACATGCCTCCAGCTTTCATCCAGACCACACCACACGATCCATTGTCTACAGCCAAGCGCTACGATACAACCGCATTTGCTCCAACCCCTCAGACAGAGACAAACACCTACAAGATCCCTATCAAGCATTCTTACAACTACAATACCCACCTGCTGAAGTGAGGAAACAGATTGACAGAGCCAGAAGAGTACCCAGAAGTTACCTACTACAGGACAGGCCCAAAAAAGAAAATAACAGAATGCCACTAGCCTTCACCTTCAGCCCCCAACTAAAACCTCTCCAACGCATCATCAAGGATCTACAATCTATCCGGAAGGACGACCCATCACTCTCACAGATCTTGGGAGACAGGTCAGTCCTTGCTTACAGACAGCCCCCCAACCTGAAGCAAATACTCACCAGCAACCACACACCATAACAGAACCACTAACCCAGGAACCTATCCTTGCAACAAAGCCCGTTGCCAACTGTGTCCACATATCTATTCAGGGGACACCATCATAGGGCCTAATCACATCAGCCACACTATCAGAGGCTCGTTCACCTGCACATCTATCAATGTGATATATGCCATCATGTGCCAGCAATGCCCCTCTGCCATGTACATTGGCCAAACTGGACAGTCTCTACATAAAAGAATAAATGGACACAAATCAGACATCAAGAATTATAACATTCAAAAACCAGTCGGAGAACACTTCAATCTCTTTGGTCACTCGATTACAGACCTAAAAGTGGCAATTCTTCAACAAAAAAACTTCAAAAACAGACTCCAATGATAGACTGCTGAATTGGAATTAATTTGCAAAATGGATACAATTAACTTAGGCTTGAATAAAGACTGGGATTGGATGGGTCATTACACAAAGTAAAACTATTTCCCCATGTTTATTCCCCTCCCCCCCACCACTGTTCCTCAGATGTTCTTGTCAACTGCTGGAAATGGCCCACCTTGATTATCACTACAAAAGGATTTTTCCCCCCACTTTCCTGCTGGTAATAGCTCACCTTACCTGATCACTCTCGTTACAGTGTGTATGGTAACACCCATTGTTTCATGTTCTCTGTGTATATAAATCTCCCCACTGTATTTTCCACTGAATGCATCTGATGAAGTGAGCTGTAGCTCATGAAAGCTTATGCTCAAATAAATTTGTTAGTCTCTAAGGTGCCACAAGTACTCCTTTTCTTTTTGTCCTCTTTCCTTTGATTCTTCTTTGAATGCTGATCCCAATGTGTATTTCACATGTTGGTATGCAAGCACTCTATGCGCATGAAATTGGAGAATTTGCAAGTAGTGTCCGTTGGTCCGCACCCGCACGTTGGCGCTCCTTATGATAGTACCGAGTGTATAAGGAAAGGTGCAGACTGACCACACCACTTCCCCAGTTCCTTCTTATTTCCACATGGCCTCAGTTGGAATCCTCTGTGTCTGAAGCTTTTTTGTCTTCCTATCTGTAAATATGTTGTAAATGATTTTAGTGTTTACAATTTTTAGTGCTTTAGCAGTTTTACACTTAATGCAGTTTTCCTCCCATGGACCCTTCCTATCGTGCCCTCTCCCTTCCCCACACACACTCCTCAGGAGACGGACTATGCCCAGAGTCCCAGGGTTGAAGAAGTGTGTCTCCTGCCCTCGCTTGTCTTAGTCAGCGATGACCGCCAGCGCTGCCTTTACTCGGTTGGGGAGGCTCACATCTCCACCAACTGCAGCATCTGCCACTCCTTCCCTCTCCAACCTCAAGAGGGATGAGAGCTTTGACTGAGGAAGTACCTTATGAGACCCCAATCAGATCCAGATCGGGGGACTTTTCCTGTACAGCAGCCTCAATCTGTAAACTATGTCCCTCTGAGCATGAACTTTGGAGCAAAGGCCAGAGCAGCTAAGCCCAAGGAACTATTTCCTTGGGCCTCTTACGGGGATAAAGGATACTCTTATAGATACAAAAACAGGTCCTTCTCCATCTGACTTTCTCCATCTGAAGGTTCCTCAGATTTCTGGACAAGACCACTACCAGTTCAGAGTACTTCTGTTCGGGCTGGCAATAGGACCCATTGTCTTCTCAGTGGTGGCAGCCCAGATGAGATGAAGTGGCTACATCAAGTTCCTGTACCTGGATGATTGGCTTCTGGTGGGAAGTTCAGTCGGCAATCTTATCATTGCTCTGTCTTCTGGCATCCTTGGGAATGAGGGAAACAGGGAAAAGCCTACTTTGATTCCCATTAAAACCATAGACTTTATAGGAACAACACTAGACTCGACCTCAGCAAAGGCTTACCTCCCTGTGGAGAGATAAGACAAGTCACTGGCAGACTTTGAACGACAGTCAAGCCTATTTTTCCCAGGAAATGCAGGACATTTGTAGGGCAGCAACATGGCATTCCATCCATACCTTCATGAAGAACACTACTTCTAAATTCTCCAGTCGCAGACACATGTTGTGCATCTGTATCCATGTGTGGAATACAGATAGGGACCACTTATCTCAAGAAACCTCCTGTTACAGGAAAGTAACCTCCATTTAAACAATAGCTGATGCAAGGGGTGTTACACAAGTCTACGCTACCGCTGCCAGTCGATCTAAGCTATGTAGTTTGAGTTATGTTAGTCGCTAACTCAAGTTGACATAGCTTAGATCTACTTACTGCGGAGTCCACACTATGCTATGTTGACGGGAGACGCTCTCCCGCCAACATTGCTTCCACCTCTCATTGAGGTGGAGTACGCAAATCGATGGGAGAGCGATTTCCCATCGGTTGAGCATGTCTTCACTAGACCTTCTAAATCAATGCCGCTGCATCGATTACAGCAGCACTGATTTAGCTCCGTAGTGAAGACAAGCCCTAAGAGTTACTAGGATGAAATTCAGAAAGATGATATTTAGGCTAAACATCAGGAAGAATGTCCTACAACAAAGAATTCTATTAGATTTTGAAATAATCACCTAAGGGTAATTGGTGAAAACTCCATTGCTTGTTACAATTAAAACAAGACTGCAGAATGCACTAGAAAACCTAGTGCAGGGAGTAGCCCGTAATGTGAAGGAGGAGTATGGGTGCCAAACCCGAGCGGTTAAAAATCATGAGATTTAAAAAAAATAAGTTTGGAGTTAATTTTATTTGCCTTCCGATTTCAGAGCATTAGACTTTCAAGCTTTTCTCTCAAACTGTGAGTGCTACTTACTTTAAATAAGAAGTGGAAGCTGAGAGATTCAGATAATCACATGATTCCAGTAGCTGTGACTTTAAGAAAAATATAAAATATCACAAGACTCATTACAAAATTAGGAGAGTTGGTAACATTGAGAACTAGATGATTCGTTGCTCTTTCCATCCTAACCGCTATGATTAATTGGCTGCTATTATGAGTGTAATTAAGATTTTAACGGAGAAGGAAAAAATGGAAACCAGACAAACATTTTAACTGTAGTTGGGTTTTTTTGGGAAACTGAATTTTTTAAAAAAAGGTTGGCGAGCATTTTTGTACTGTACATATTTAACTTCCTTAATCCTAGTATGTCTTTCTGGGGGCATAATGTTCCATAGCTAAACCAACTTTGGAGAGAAGGTGATGTGCACATTCTTCTAATTTTACAACTATCTTAAATGAAGGGTTCATTCACATATTAGTTTGAATGAGGTTATTCCTTAAAAGGGAAGACCACCCTTTTATAGAGGGCATATTGGAGCATATAAGAGTGTGCCAAACTCTGGCTGTTCTCAGCTGTCATAGTTAATAGCACTCCATAGGCTGTCCTAAAATCGGCCAGAGCTGGTGCAAAACTGGCCTGGGATTCAGGGAGCCATTAACAACAGTTGTGTCTCTCTCTCCCCTTCCCCCCCTCCCCTGTTCTGGGTGCATGCTGAAAAAAATGGTGAGGACATACTTGTGGATGCAAAATTTGGGATGGTTTTGAGGCCAGCTTGGATTCTGGTGGGGCTTGTATTGGTATCTTGTGAAAGGCCATAATTAATTGCCCAAACCATCCAGGCCTTCTTGCAACTCACTTTAAAGAAATACCAAATTCATTAAATAAAATGTATTCAGAGGTTTGACATGGGAGGAAAAGAGTTATGCTGATATAGGAAACAAACACATCAGAGCAAAGAAAGACAACTGTCACAGATTATTGTAGATATCATGAAGATAATGTGCTTTCACTCTTGAAGAAGAGTGCAGTCTGCTTGTTAATTCATGAAGTAGCAGTAGGGGTAGCTTTTTAGGAGGATGAAAATATTATGTTCTTCCAGTGGAGTAATAGGGGCTTGTTAATAGTATTAAAAAACTGTGATGATAATACAGTCGTGAATGGATGAAATCCCACTTTGAATCTTTATAACCGTAAGAAGTAAAGTTCAAATTTGGAGACTTAGTTAACCTTTCTGTTGAAGAATTTCATCTACATCTGTCTCCCTCTTACTCTAATTGAATTGGAGTAACAGTAACTACATGTTTAAAACATTCAAATTATATTTTATTTCAAATAACAGTGGCTTAAATAGCTGAGCTGACACTGAAAATCCCTCTAAATAACCTTTAAATCAGTTCTTCATATTTCAATGAGAGAAAGTGGATACAAGGAAGATTAATTTACTGTTTTTTAAATAAGACAATGAAGGGATTGCAATAAATGTTGAATTGTGTTGGTTTGTTGAAAATGTGGTAGCGAATAGAACACTTGTTTTTGATGACTTAATCCTGTTAACATCATTTGAATTATATTAAGAATCAGTCAAATATAACTTGAAGGTTGTGCATGATTGTTCTACTTTTTAGAAAAGTATATGTTCAGATTGGATGCAGATACTAGTAACTTTCATCTCTATTGAACTATTATAATGGGAACAGAGATTTCTCTAGTCTGTTCTTCTTACACACACAAGGCCTTCTACCCAAGTCAGTGGGTGTTGTGTGAACATTGGAAGAACTGAATAGGCTTGAAAAGGTCCAATATGTGGTTCAGAGAGGAAAATTTAGCTCTGCAAATTCAATTTTTGTATCCAGTTTTGCAAGGAGATATACTGAAAAATATCTGAATGTATTTGATTAACTATAGAAATAATTAAGGAGATTCTGCAAAAAAGTGTTCCAGGATAATTTTTCATCTAATTTTTAACTGGTAAATTGCATATGTATATGCACATAAATGCAAAATCCACATTTGCACAGATAAATTGGGTAGACTTGCAAATACCTGATTTGTGCGTTCAAATGCAGGGTTTTGTATGTGCAAAGGGAAATTTATTCATGAAGGATTTAGAGACAAGTTTCAGACCAGTTGGAAATCTGGCTCTCCATGTCCACTAAATACAAGTGGAGAAAGAATCGAAAAGAACCATTCTGGGCCAATATGTAGAAAAACAAATGAAACTGCGCAAGAAGTTTAATCATTTAATTCCCGATGTTTATTCATAGACGTAGATTAAATCTATTATACATAACATCCCTATTTTATTGTTTGTCCCTGGGGGTGCATTAATGCTTACTGAAACACCCACTGGAATATGATTCTCTTCCAGGGCACTATAATCAGGTTTGACAGCTGCTGCAGTGATGTGTGCCAAAACACATTGTAGTTATTTTTCGTCCTTTCTCCAATAAACAACTTATTCCAAGAATGAACCACCTTAATGAGAAGTAGTCTGAAAACCTTTTGCTAACACTTTGTAATTCTTGGTTGAAGAGTACCATCAATCTGGTGAGGATGGATATGTCAGAAGGATGGTGCGGTTGGTAGGATGTTAGCCTCAGACCTAGGTTCAATTCTCTACTACACACTTCCAGTGTGACCTTGGGTACTTCCCATTGACTCTTTGTGCCTCAGCTTCCCATCTGTAATGGGGATAATAGTACTGCCCTGTCTCATAGGGCAATGGGCACCATATAAGTATCTAAAATAACTCTTTGAAATATGATCAGTTATATTTGGCCATTGTGCAAAGTGCATGATTGACAACACTAAAACTGAAGGCATCTATTTCTTCCAATAAGAGAGAAGAAAAGAGAACTAAAGTTAGATCATACTGCCTGATGACATGATATTCCTCTGTAGCATAGCATTGTTATGGCAATGAGCATAGTATATACCTACCTACTTGGATTCCTATATATAAGAGATTCAATGCAAGATTCCCAATAATACCATGCTAATGCCTAAACACCGTTCTTGACTGAGCAGTTGTATTATGGGCAGGGCTGGAGCACTATCTGTTATAAAGGTTGCTCAGCACTTCCCATTATTATAAGACTCTGTTTTCAATTGCTTATTTACCAGACTTTAACCATTTTCCATGCTGGATGTCTGCCTCAGGCTGAATTTTAATGTTGTGTGTGTGTGTGTGTATATATATATATATATATATGAAAGAGCATACTATGTTGCTAAGACTGTCAGTTGTGGTGGTAGTGCATTTTTGTCATTTGGATATTGGACAGAGGCTCCCCATTCATTTCAAATTGACTGGTTATACTGCTAAACTAGGCTAAATTCCATTTAACAGTCTCCTGAATCTAACAGTCCCCTCACCCTGAAATACTTTATCATCTGACCATAACATGTTCTAGATACCAATTCTCCCATCCATTGAAACAGCATTTGTTAGTGAAATAGTTAAGTTTTGGTGACAGTATATATGTATGTAAAATTTAAAAAAAAAACGGACAAAACAAACATCACTGAAGGAATAAAATAGGACTTGTAGCAGTATATTTGTAAAGACAATTTCAAGATAGTTCATTGTAAAAATGCAGAGCAACTGGTACTTGCTTAACCGATGTAAGTTAAGTCTCAACAATGATAACATACTTTGGCAATAGTTCATCATTTACTTAGAGACATGATTTGTTATTTTAAGATGCCTTCTGTGATCATTAATATACACTTTTTCATTTCGTGTCCAGACCTGCTTGATTTTGATGCCTATAGGTCACAACAGATGGATGCCACACTGGGTTGTCCTTAATAAAATGAATATCTCTCTACTCTCTTTTAATTGGTTATTATTTATATTAAGATCCATCCTGCCATGATCATTCTTCTTTTAGTTTCTGGTTTATTTTAAGTGCTTTAACTTTTACTTTAAAAAGTAAGGAGAGAGTAAGGAACAGAGAGACATGATAGACTGACATAGTTATATCTACAAGCAAGGTAAAGTGTATTAGAAGAGAATATGGGCTGTCCACATCTCGATCCCATCAAAGTTATCTCTTTAGAAGGCTTATGTTTTATGAATGAGCAAAATACTGTGCTTAAGAATAAAGTCCATCATGTATTGCATGAGTTTCCAGAACTGACAGTGAAGAAATGTTTGTGCATGATTGTTCTACTTTTTAGAAAAGTATATGTTCAGATTGGGTGCAGATACTAGTAACTTTCATCTCTATTGAACTATTATAATGGGAACAGAGATTTCTCTTGGTTAGTGTGGGGATTTAGTGAGAGTTTTTTCTGGAAATGTATTTTACTCAGCTTGAAGTCAATAGAAGGTTTGCATGCACAAATGTAGGATTTGACTTTTATAAAAGTTCAGTAAACATTTAAAAACCATTTTGTAGAAAATAAGATTAAGCAGTTATATAAAAAAACCACGAAAATAGAACGAACAAGGTTTTTGTAGGTCTAAGACTGAACAATTAATGGAACTTTAAATTTTCAAAAACTTTAGCGTAACTGGGGCAAGTGTATGTCTGATCAACTTCAAAAAGTAAAAAAGTAATATCATCTTGGACACTTCATTTGCTGATAGATTATACTTTTTTATGCCGGCTGGAATGCAATATCAGTATTGACCTGAAGGCTTGCAAGGCTTTTAATGCTCCCATAATCTTATTTTTTAAGTAAATTGAAATGATCTAAAAATGCCAAGAGCAACCTAACTTCTCACCCATTATTGTTTAATCATAATAATACAATACCTCTTCCCTCAGTAAAATCAAGGAATGTAGAGTATCTGTCCATAATTGTGGAGACATGCTCACTCAAATATATATTCTATATTGTCAGATTTTTTTAAAAATCAGAATCACTGGCACTGTCAGTTTTGTCAGTT
Source organism: Chelonia mydas (assembly GCF_015237465.2). Taxonomy (NCBI): domain Eukaryota; kingdom Metazoa; phylum Chordata; order Testudines; family Cheloniidae; genus Chelonia; species Chelonia mydas. The sequence goes on along the minus strand of NC_051252.2, from coordinate 22,292,819 downwards.
ATACTGATGCAGAGAAGCCTCCATTTTTAATGAATATGAGTATTTTTGTTTTCAAGCCAAATCTTACAGAAGTAGCCATTGGATTTTTGAGAGAGATGATAAAGTCAGACACTACTAATTAAATCAGAAGTCTGAAAATATGTTGAATTTCACAGATTGACAGCATCTTTTATGATTTGACATGTGAAAGGAGACAGGTTTAGAGGCAAACGCCAGCCCATAGTATCTAAAATCACAACTCAGCCTATTTCATCACAGCTGATTTCCAGGTTTGGTTTGTCCTGTGTCACACTTAGAATGTACAGTTAAGTGGGTGATTTTTAAAATATTGACCCAAAAACCTCCACTCTTTTTTCCTTTGTCTAAATAATACATACACAGTGGGGGTTTGGATTTAGAAATGGTGCATCAAATGAAAATCATGTTAGTATATATCATTATTTTGAGTTATTTCTGTTTTCCCAGTACACTTAAAAATAGCAATGTACGATCAGAGTAGTTCTTTGAAGGCTGGAAAGTCTGAGCAGGCTTTTTAATATTTAAACATTATTTACATTTCACATAATGCCATAGATGTTGTGCAGAGTCCATAAAATATAGTTTTCATGCATTTTTTGTAGATGGTAATTTCAGATGTACAACAAATTTATAGTATTTCAGATATTGTCTGCAAGATGTTTAACACCAGATTGGCTCTAGCCTTTGTGTGGCTGTAAGAATAGGAAGGGGGAAAGTGTGAGAAGATGGGTGGAGGAAAAAACGCAAGGAGCTTTTTACTCAGTTTCAGTGTCCCAGGCAAGGGTTAGGGCTATCACAAACCTAAAGAGAAAGTGAGAGACCTGAAAAGAGCAGAACCATTATATTATCTGGCCACAATTTTAAAAAATGACTAGTGATTTTGGGTGCCTTAGTTTTCAGGTGTCCAACTTGAGATCCCCTAGAGAGACATGACTTACAGAAAGGGCTGAGCTCTGAAAATCAGGCCCCTTTACGATGTTCCAAAATCACTAATCTTGGCCTTTGTCCTTATCCATTTATTAGTAACTCTTCCTAGCTCCCCAGACTAAGTGCCTAACTCATTTTGGCTCAGTAAAAATAATAAATAATGATTCCTATTCTTTACTCAGAACAATCAAGTTTATTTACTAATCCTGTTTGTATCACAACAAAGTACCACAAATCCTTCAGCAGGAATGAAAAGTTAAATTCTTCGTTAAGTATTTCACTTTTTAAAAAACATCTCACAACAAACCTCAGGAAGTATGCTCCATGGGGCCTGTTCTTCCCTTAGAACTACATTGATGAACTTTGAGATTTGGAATACATTATACGACTGAGAGGCTGACAGTAGACTCTTTGCTTGATCAGCCATTACGCTACCACTCTCCAAAAAGCATTTATTTGCAGAGCTCCATGTCTTCTGTTTGTATACGAGTCATCATCCAAAAGAGGTGGATTTTTTCCCCCAAAGTGGACAGATTTAAGAACATGCATAAATCATTCCTATGCTACCCTTGAAACTAGTGGATCTGCAGTCAAATTATTGAGCATCAGTTACTTCTGACCTTAACTGGAATCACTTGTATTCTCAAGTTTCCTCAGATGTGTAGCCTAGAGGGAGCTTTCTGGCTATATGTTTTATATGTCTAAATAAAAGATCCAAATGTAAAGTCTAGCACTCAGGAACATCATGTGGATAAATTGTGACACTGCTTGGAGCATTTTAGGTCTGTAAACCAACAGTTGGATTATACTGGTACAGATACAGTATGTATTTTTCCCTGTGTGATTGGTAATCACTGTTATTGAGAAAGATCTGGGTTATGTTCAAAGTTTGTATGTATGAATGTATATGTATATATATTCTAGGAAGTTTGCTAAGGAGCAGTTATCTCAAATGAGGCAAATGGTAGATACCAATACTTTTACATAGCGACTCAAAGTGTAGCATGGACAGTGTATACAGTATGTGTTGGGGAAAAACTGACTTTATTTATCAGAAGTGCAGGGCTGGAAACCTGCATATATGCAGATCCAGGAGGGTCAAGGAGCCTACTTTGGCAAAAATTCTCCTGCTGTTAAAGGGCCAATTCCTGCAGTGCTTCCCAGAGAAGTCATTTTATTTTTTTGCTTAAAGAACATTTTTCTTCAAGAGATGAGAATCCAACTCTTTGCATGTAATATATTTTCAGAGACCACAAATTTGTCCAAGGCAGTACATTGCATGATTAAACATAGCATGAATTCAAAGTAGATAGGAAAGGGTATAAAATTCCTTTGTGTGATGATTGGCGTTTTGAGCTGCTGGCATGAAAAAAGAGTGATTGTAGATGTCGTCTGTGATGGTGTTTCCACACTGGATCAGGTAGGTTAATGACCTGTTCCAGAGTTTGGGGTTGAACTTCAGTACTGCAACTTTTGCCAGCAATATCAAGTTTAGAGGGAGGGCACTCCAGCGGGAGGGAATGAAGGGGAGAAAGCAGGCTTCAGCGTGAACATTGCCTTAACAGAGGGATTTTGAACCTGAGGGAAAGGGAACCTCAAGGGCAGACTGAACTGTCCTGAACGAGGAGCCCTACGAGTGGCCTAATCTGAGGAGAAAGCTTGGATTGGATTTAGTCACTTTATTGTTCATTTGTTCATAAAATTAATCCCCCAGAAAGGGATGAGTTTTGCTCTTGCACAGGGCTTATGGACTCTGTTTGTGCGGAGGTGGGAAAATCACCTGCTCAGAGCATCTATTTTTTAATAATTTAAATAGAGAAGAAAAATATATATATAATGAAGAAAAGCTTTATTTCTGGTCAAATGAAAGTATTTTATGATAATTATGTCATTTTGGCTGGGAAGTGTTAAAATAATACTGCTTTTTAAATAAGTATATTCATTTTTTTTTATTACTCAGGTTCCACTGTAATGTTGTTATCAATACACCTCTGCAATGATGTTACTCCTTATTTTTTGGTTTTAAGCATACAGAATCTGTTGCAAATAAGCTGTTTATTCTGCTCTGTTTTCTGGTTTTGGGTCTTCCCCTTCATGTGAATTTTTTTTTGTTTTTTGTTTGTTTTTACTTACACAGTAGAAATCGGTGAAATGAATAAACTAGATGCGTGTAACTATTTAATATTACGTTCTTTCAATTAGACAATATTCTGGGGATGTGGGTACTACTATATTAGATGTTTGCAAGTCTTCTAGTTTGGAAGTCTATATGCTACCACTCTGTAAGAAATGCTTAATATTGAGATAATTTCTCCTTTCTCAATATTTTGCAGAATGGACGGAATTCAACCCCGTTCAGATTGCTTGCGGAGGACCTCTGTAGTGGGATGATTTTCACTCTTTGAGCACAGTTTACGTGTGTGTGTGTGTGTGTGTGTGTGTGTGTGTAAATAACTATTATAAGGCTCCAATCCACATGTGTTTCACTTACAGTGAGGCATATATATATTTGCATGATTGGACATGACTTGACTAAGTGCCAGTTACTAACATGTGAACAGATTGTCTTAAGTTGATGATTATTTATGTATTATTTCTTCTGCAAACCAGAAGAAATATTGCACATGTAAACTGGTTCTCTCTCTCTCTCTCTCTCAAAATTTCCTTTTACCATCTTTAAGTAGTAAAAGTCAGTTTTGTAAATGATAATGTATTCTCAAGCACTGGGTAAGAAAATGAATGTTTGATTACTTCCATTTTGTTTAAAATCAGGTAAAGGCCTGTCAGTTACAGCATAAGTTGTGATCTTCATGAAAACAACAAAGATATGTGAATGTAAACATGTGTAAGTTAAAATTAAGATATTAAGGCATCTGTCTTGTATTTTTAAGATATATCCAAGTTAGGACAATTACAATGAACAAAATTGAACTAGTTGTAAATAGTCACTATATTCACTAAAATATATGTGCAGACATGCTTTTTACAGTCGGTTTATGCATATATATGTGGAAATTTCTTAATGTGTTGTCTTGCCACACATACATGCATTACACATTATTGTCCATGTCAGTCTTTTCATCACTTTCACTATCCTCTGGCAAGTCCTTGTCTGATTATGCTTCACTGGATACTGTGAAATTGTTTCTACAATGTCAGGTCATATTTGTAGGTCTCCATGCAGAAAAGTGCAATCCTGTACAGTATCTCTGCAACAGTTATTTCTACAATAGGTGATGCATGATCAACGCAAAACTTCCCTGGTGGTAGTATTATCATTATCTTAATTGTCTTACACCTGCATTCATCTCAAAGTCAAATCATGTCAGACTATGAGGGCATATTTGGTACTTTTTTCATGCTGAACCAGGGTGTCCTTGGTTGATATAGGAAGATGAAGTTAATCAAAGGGTCTTACAGGGTCATATGCAGCTGATACATTGGTCAAGAGAGACATTTGATGTCAGTGCACGGATTGTGTCTCTTGATTTGTCAGCATTGTGATTTATATTGATTATCCCATCAAAGTTCCTGAGGTATTCAAATACTTCAGAGTTTGCCAAGATATTGTTGAGAGCTTTGATCTTTTGAAGATATTAAATAGCCTCTGAACTATTAAAAACACAAGAACCTGGAGGAAAATTTCTGAGGCTTCCTAGTTTCTGATTAATAGGGTTTGCTAGGGCTGATGTCAGTCCTGATCTAGATTTCCACAGCTTCTTTTGATGCTGAAATATATTTATCTGAAGAAAATATATACCAAGTACCGTACATCAATATTCAAAGAGCTGATAATCAGTGACTGATAGCTAGGAGGAGAATTTGTATCTGTGTTTGTTTCTTCCTGTCTGGTGAAGAGAGTTGGCATTTTTCAGTGTTTTTTTTTTATTGAGTTGACAAGCACGTGTGGTAAGAACCAGAAATCTATCTGCAGTGAGAAGAACTTGGAATATATAGGGTTAACAAGTTACAATAGGGTATTGTTTTCCAGAGCCCAGAGAGAGACTGGTGATAAACCAATAACCTGTACTCCTTGAACAGGGTTAACTAGGTGGCAATCTAAACTAGATCTTGCCATTCCAGATCCAGATTTTCAAAGGGTCTTAACCCAGCCTCTAATTTAGTGACTGCTATTTTGAGCCTGCAGTCTGCCTGAGAAAACTAAGCTGACCATGGAGTACTTACAAACTTGTGAAAGCTTACAGGAGGTGGGAAAGACTTCTGACCTGTTTTGACAGGCAAGTGATTCCACCTGTCTGGTGGGTTATGTGGGTGAAGTCTGATGTTGGATCTTCCCAAACATGGATGGTGCTTATCTGCCTGGGCAGCCTTTTGGTGAGGATTTTTGAGCTATGCTAGCACACTCTCATCCTCTTTTATCACCCTTACTCAGAAATGTTTATTCAATGAATCCCCCTGAGTAATGTGCCCCGCCCCTTAACTCTTTGTCACAGCTGAACACACAAGCTGCATCTTCCCCTTTTTCCCAAGGTCTCTCTGGCTAGCTGCCTTCGAACTTTTGGACTCTATCACTCTGTGCAACAGCTTCTCAAACATTCTCCTCTTTTCAGAGTAGCAGCCGTGTTTGTCTGTACCCGCAAAAAGAAAAGGAGTACTTGTGGCACCTTAGAGACTAACAAATTTATTTGAGCATAAGCTTTCGTGAGCTACAGCCACAAGTACTCATTCTCCTCTTTGAAACCCATCAGTTCCATTTAACCACCGTGGGCATGGGAAATAATATTATCAACGCTTGTTTCCCTTCTACTTCCTACTCTCTGAACACTTTCCCTTGCACTCCTTCTGGATGCTTCTTGTGGTATGTGCCTCAACACTGGCTCCAAGCCAAAGAGGAAGGACCTGTGACTCTCTCCACAGAACTTTCCTCAGCTCTGGTCAGGAAACCATCCAGGCTCTCAGCTAGGGTTGTTATGGCTAGATTATAGTATTCTCACCTAAACTTGAGTTTCACATTTTTGTGTGTACCATTAACTGATTTAATTTGGGGTATATATCTTGTATAGTTGGGAGCTTTGGCTCCATAAGTAATTTAATATCAGATTCATATATGATAAGTGAGATAATTTATTTTTCAGCTAAAACGTGAATATAGATGCATAATATAGACAATAAAAGAGACAAATTAGTTTTCTGTCAGGAATCTGAACCCTTCTGTCATCTGCCTTTGTAAATACAGAGGATGACGATAAAGAACTGCACAGAATTAACAAGTTTTCTTCACCTCAATTTTCATTGCTCTTTGGAAAGAAAACTCTTTTTCCTCAGTTACGCTTATAAAACCCAGTTTGGTTTTATAGGTTTAACTGAGAGAAGAACTTGTCCCACTATGTTCTGTGAGATCCAGCAACAGAATACTTATTTTTACATAGAGGGAGTTCTCTTGGAAAGGCTAGAAAGTACTCAAAGGTCATGGTGGGTTAAGACTCTGGAAGCTATTACTAAGAAACTTAAATTTGACATTGTTAATCACAGCATCAAGGAATTTTCTTTCCTACAATCTACTTACTGGTTGTTTATAGATTGCAGATTATGATAGGGTGTGCTAAATATGCCACTTGCCATCAGACAGAGCTTACTAATTATGAAAAGCTCTGAAAAGTTTGCAATAGGCTTTAATATATGATGTGCAAGGTGTATTAGTGCTGCTGAGTAAACGAAGGGATAATATCAATAAAACGCGTAATTCAGACATAAGCCATTTATTGTAGAGTCAGAAACTCTGTACTTTTCGGAGTGGGATGTAACATTGCAGCCGACAGAGAGGAGGAGAGAGAATGAATGCTGTTGTCCTAACTGAAGCGGCAGACGTTGCTGGGATAATATTCTGCCTCAGTGAGATAACGCTGTTTATAAGATTAGAGAATTTGGTAACACTTTATATTTAGAGCACTAAATACTTAGTTTAGACTTGATTGATGGTTATTTTAGCTTTACTAAGTAAAGTACTTTTAAAGGTGCCCCATATCATTTATGGGGATGTTGACCCATTTCTTGCAAAGCTAAATTTAAAAAAAATTGCAGAAAAATATTCTGAAATTACCAGATAAAATATTAACAGACCATTTTTAGATGTATGCTGTGGTCTGCTTTGGGTTCATGTCTTGCTCTGCATATACGAATATATAACTTTTATCTCTGAGGTATAGTTTCTTGTTACTAGGACTTATGTGAATATATTGTGGGAGAAAATAGCTCCTAGACCTGATTTGCCTTTCATGTACACCAGTGGAGCCCCAATAACTTTAGTAGAGTTACTCCAGATTTGAACCAGTGTAAGTGAAAGGAAAATTTGGACCCTATATCTCTTTCTGCTTTTGTTGGTTGATCTACTGTCCATCCTTACTGCATCTCATGTCAGAGTTAGATATGCTTAGTGGTGAACGCGAAGAGATCGCAGCAGCCACAGCATTCCTAAAAAGTCATTTGCATATCTGTAAAACAACCTGGTTTCCTTGCTGGATTATTTATGAAACATGTGGTAGTAGTTTGTAGCCAATCAGAGTAATTGGCATTTAATTTAATAACAATACCCATATAAATGTAACCCGTGTTTGTTATGCATAGTGTTCTGACAACATATACTTCCTCCTGCAGTGATTCTGTTATACAATATGAGCTTTTGTTTGGGCCCATAGCTTCTCTGTTTACTAGCATCTCAGAATTCAGAATTCAGAAAAGAACCGAAAGATAAAGGGTCTGGAACTAGATCGAAAATTCAGAGTTAATCTCTTGCAAAACAGCTAAAGAATAGTTTTATTAGTTTAGCTAAAGGGAATACTCCTATTAATAAATTTATATGACTGTAAAATACTTCTTATTATTTGATACAAGCGGGCTTGGTGAATCTATTCAACCAGGAGAAGCAGGAATAATTAATTTCTGGGCAAGTTCTATCAACTTCTACAGAAAATAAGATTTTATTAAAAATATGTATTTCTAGCCATCCTGATTGTGAAGATAACTTTCCAAATGGCAACTGAGTGTGAACTGATGCAGTGAGCCTCAATATCTTAATGAGTGTGGCATAAGTAGTGTTGTAGGAGTATGTCACAGGGTTTAAGGCCAGAAGGGACCACCTTATCTTCTAGTCTGACCTCCTATATATGACAGGCCACCAATACCACCCAGTACCTGCACACTAAACCCAGCAACTGAAATAAGACTGAAGTAAGACTGAAGTAAATGAAAACAAGAGGAGACTAGACTGTTATGTGCATAGGCAGAGAATAGGAGGGACCGAGGTACACCAGTGCTCGAGGCCTCTGCACTGGCAGGGAAATTTTTAAGTGAGATATACCCAGATGATCCTGGCAAATCACCCATACTCACATGCTGGAGAGGAAGGCAAAAAATCCCCAAGGTCACTGCCAATCTGACCTGGGGGGGAATTCCTTCTGAACCCCACATGTGGTGATCAGTTAGACACTAAGCATGGGAGCAAGAACCAGCCAGCCAAGCACCTGAGGAAGATAGTGCACGGGGTCACCTCAGAGTCCTGTTCCTCTATGTCCACTGTCTAATCTCCAGCTGTGGCCAACCTTGATGCATCAGAAGAAAGAGATTTAAAAACTTCCCAGAATGCATTGGGAGAAAAAAATTTCTTCCCAACAGCTGCCGGTGGCCATCCGAAGCATGAGCTCTTGGAACGTAAAATATAAACTAGAGCTGTTGCATGATTAAAAAAATTAATCACAATTAATCGCACAATTAGTCGCACTGTTAAACAATAATAGAATACCATTTATTTAAATATTTTTTGATGTTTTCTACATTTCCAAATCTATTGATTTCAATTACAACATAGAATACAAAGTGTTCAGTGCTCACTTTATATTTATTTTTGATTACAAATATTTGCACTGTAAAAAATCAAAAGAAAAAGTATTGTTCAATTCACCTAACACAAGTACTGTAGTGCAATCTCTTTATCATGAAAGTTGAACTTACAAATGTAGAATTATGTAAAAAAAACTGCATTAAAAATAAAACAGTGTAAAATTTTAGAGCCTGCAAGTCCACTCAGTCCTACTTCTTGATCAGCCAATCAAGTTTGTTTACATTTGCAGGAGATAGTGCTGCCTTCGTACTGTTTACAATGTCACCTGAAAGTGAGAACAGGCATTCACATGGCACTGTTGTAGCAGGCGTCGCAAGATATTTACGTGCCAGATGCGCTAAAGATTCATATGTCCCTTCATGCTTCAACCACAATTCCAGAGGACATGCGTCCATGCTTATGACAGGTTCTGCTCGATAACAATCCAAGCAGTGCGGACTGACACAGGTTCATTTTCATCATCTGAGTCAGATGCCACCAGCAGAAGGTTGATTTTCCTTTTTGGTGGTTCGGGTTCTGTAGTTTCCGCATCGGAGAGTTGCTCTTTTAAGATGTCTGAAAGCATGCTCCACACCTCATCACTCTCAGATTTTGGAAGGCACTTCAGATTCTTGGGTCAAGTGCTGTAGCTATCTTTAGAAATCTCACATTGGTACCTTCTTTACGTTTTGTCAAATCTGCAGTGAAAGTTTTCTTAAAACGAACAACATGCTGGGTCATCGTTCAAAACTGTTATAATATGAAATATATGGCAGAATGTAGGTAAAACACAGAGCAGGAGACATACAATTCTCCCCCAAGAAGTTCAGTCACAAATTTAATTAACACATTCTTTTTTTAATGAGTGTCATCAGCATGGAAGCAAGTCCTCTGGAATGGTGGCCAAAGCATGAAGGGGCATACAAATGTTTAGCATATCTGGCACATAAATACCTTGCAATGCCAGCTAGAAAAGTGCTATGTGAACATCTGTTCTGACTTTCAGGTGACATTGTAAATAAGAAGCGGGTAGCATTATCTCCCATAAATGTAAACAAACTTGTTTCTCTTAGACTTGTAGGGTCTGAAATTTTACATTGTTTTGGTTTTGAGTGCAGTTATGTAACAAAAAAACCTACATTTGTAAGTTGCACTTTCATGATAAAGAGATTGCACTACAGTACTTGTATGAGGTGAATTGAAAAACACTATTTATTTTATCATTTTTAAGGTGCAAATATTTTTGTAATAAAAATAATATAAAGTGAGCACTGTACACTTTGTATTCTGTGTTGTAACTGAAATCAATATATATGAAAATGTAGAAAAACATCCAAAATATTTAATAAATATCAATTGGTATTCTGTTGTTTAACAGTGTGATTAAAACCACGATTAATTAATCACGATTAATTTTTTTGAGTTAATCACGTGAGTTAACTGTGATTAATTGACAGCCCTAATATAAACCGGAAGTGAGCCCCAGGGCTGTTGAGTCCTGCCTCTTACCATTACGAGCAACCCCATCATACTGTAGCACTCAGAAATCTGTCCAGTTCTCTCAAAATTAATTGAGTTATTTGCTCCCACAACTTCTATTGGGGTTCCAGAACCTCACCCCTCTGTTAGTTAGAAACCTTCTTCTAATTTCAAGCCTTAATTTGTACGTGGCCAGTTTATATCCATTTGTTTTTGTGCCAATATTGTCCTTTAGCTTAAACAGCTTTTCACCCTCCCTGGTATTTACCTCCAATGTATTTATAGAGAGTAGTCATATCTCCTTTCTTTTTGTGAGATTAAACAAGCTAAACTCTTCCAGTCTCCTCTCATGAGAAAGGTCCTCCATTCCCCTGATCATCCTAGTAGGGTAGGAGCAGCTGCAGCTGGTCAGGGAGAGGAGGACAGGGGTACAGGCCACTTCTGTTAAGGTGGCTGCCACTCTCAGGAGTAGGGTGCCATGGGAGAAGAGCAACTTCCTTCATCCCTTAGATCAGGAGGCCCTTGGATGGGGATGGGGCAGCCATCCTAGCTGAGAGCTGCTTGTGTGTAGAAATCCCCACTAAGGTTGCCAACCCCCCACCCTAATTTTGCTGGGAGTCTCCCGGAATCACGCCCTATTTCCTGGAGGCTACTGAAGCCAAACCGGGAGATTTTAGGCTGCTAAAGTCCAGTGGTGTAGTGGGGCTAAGGCAGGCTCCCTATCTGTCCTGGCTCTGCGCCACTCCCAGAAGCAGCCGGCATGTCCCTGTGGCCCCTGGGGGGGGAGCATGGGAGTCTCTGCGCGCTGCCCCCACCCCAAGCACCGACTCAGCAGCTCCCATTGGCCAGGAACTGTGGCCAATGAAAGCTGTGGGTGTAGTGCCTGCAGGCAGGGGCAACTCGTGGAGCCTCTTGCTCCCGCCCCCATAGGCTACAGGAATGTGCCGGCCACTTCCCGGAGTGGCACGGGGCCAGGGCAGGCAGGGAGCCCTGCTGCGATGGTGCCCAGGAACCGCCCGAGGTAAGCGCCACCCGGCTGGAGCCCGCACCTTTCACCGCCTCCCACATCCCAACCCCCTGCCCCAGCCCTGAGCCCCCTCTCGGAGCCAGCACCCCTAATCCCCTCCTGCACCCCCACCTCCTGTCCCAGCCCTTAGCCCCCTCCTGCACCCAAACTCCCTCCCAGAGCCTGCACCCCAATCCCCTGCCCTAGCCCTGAGCCCCATACCAAAGCCCACACCCCCTCCTGCACCCCAACCCCCCGGAGCCCCCTCCCACCTCCAACCCCCTTGGCCCCAGCCCAGAGCCCGCACCCCCTCCTGCACTGCAACCCCCTGCCCCAGCCCAGTGAAAGTGAGTGAGAGTGGGGGAGAGCGAGCAACAGAGGGAGGGGGGATGGAGTGAGCAGGGTCGGGCTTTGGAGAAGGGGCAGGGTTGGGGTCTCTGGGGCGGGGCAGGGGGTGGAGCAAGTGTGTCTGGGTTTTTGTGATTAGATGATTGGCAACCCTAGTCCCCACTGATGCTACTGTGTCACATCAGCAGAGAGCTGTTTATCCAATGTATCATTGGGCTCTTCTGGGATGGGGGTGGCAGAGACCCCCCAATACAAAGCTCTTTGCGGGGTCAAGTGGGGCCACACACAGCTTTTGGTGGCAGGTTGCAGAAGAATTTCCCGCTTCAGCTCTGTTTAGGTGGATGGTGTGATCTGGGAACCTTCCCCTGTACTGCTCCCGTTGGCTAGAATAGCAGGCATAGGGATAACTGCTGATAGTCTTCAGGCTGGTTGGGATCTTCTTGCTCCTTAGTCCACTGCTCCGTTTTTTTGGTGGGCTCAGGTATGTCCCTGGAGGAGGGAGATCTCACATCTAGCCACCCCTGAATAGGGCTGTGTGTGTGGAACCAGACAAGTTAATATATTGTGGGAGACACCGAATTATTTCTTTAGTGGGGTGAAGGCCCAGCATTCATTGATTTATTGGGCAGCATTTATTGGGGCACAAAGTTCAGCTGCTGCGAGACCAAAGGCTTTAGGCCCAAGCAGTGGGGGTCCCCAGACAAAGGAAGACAGAGTAGGATGGGGAGGGGGCTATAGAGTGGTATTGCACTTGGTGCTGGTGTATTTCAGCCTGGCACGTAGTAATACTCCTCAGGCTGGTAGGTGCTGGCCACATTTTTTTCAAGATCTGGGTACATCTAGTCATCCGTCAGTCCAAGAAGTGGATTTATAATCTCCTGAGAAGAAAGCAGCTCTATTTAACACTGCTTAGTGTAAACTTTGAATCACTGAAGATGGTTAAGAGTTGTTATGTATATTCAGTAAGTATATTTCTACATGGAGCTGGTTGCTGTTGGTAACAATAATAAGGAAACATTTAGGAATAGAAATATCTAGGGCAAGTGTTTATAAGTTACAAGAATGTATGGATTTATTCAGCAGTTTATCAATAATTAGTGGAGGAGTTTTGCTCTGCTTTCCTTTGAGCTGGGATTCTAGCGCTACCTCTTAGTATTCAAAAGAATTTTTCACAAAGAGTATTTTCCCATTTTGTCATCTCTAACCTTTACTTTTGAGCCCTTACCCCTGGTTCAGGCACTGAAAAGTTAAGAAGAGTTTCTTATATCAGAAAATATTTTCCCTTTTTTGTTACTCTTTTCTGACCAGCTGAGTGCTGGTGTGAGTCACTATTTCAAGAGTTCTAATGTTTTCATTGGCTGGGTTAATGGTGACAGAGGTACAGCTCGTGCATACCCACTTGTTAATTATCTATCTTCTCTTTATGGATTAGAGAAGAATTAAAAGGGTTCCATTTTTGGTTTTGAAACAATCTATTTGATTGTCATAAAAGGTAAAAATCTGATGAGTCTTTCACTGAAGTTGTCAACTGATAACATCAATAAGGTTAGTAGAGCTGATCAAAAATGCAGAGAAATTTTTGTAGACATTTCAAATTTTTTAAAATTTCCAATTTCTCTGTCAGTGAAAAAGGCAGAAAATGTTTCTTGAAAAATTTTTACAAAAAATTGTCTTAGAAAATCATTTTTTTGACCAGTTCTAATAAGTCGTATTGACAGACTATAATGAACCTGATCCTGCAGTTGACAGCATTTGGGCTGACTGTTGTGTCCTGATGGAGCTCCACTGAAGTCAGTGTCTCTACTCACAGGTACAGGAGTCCATCTGCATGCTCTCAGTTGCAGATTGGGGCCTACAAATGTAATTTTTTCTATTAAACTGGATCCCATAGAAACAATATTTAGGAATAATACTATATCCCAGCTATTTTCAGTGCTTATAGTTAGTGTGCTAACTAATCCTTTGTTTGTCCATTAACCATTAGGAAAGGAATGGTACTTGCTGCGTTTAGAACTTACTGTGACAGATGTGAATGACAATGCACCTGAATGGGCCATGGATCCTTTCCCGTTCTTGGCCGTGGTATCTCCTAAAGCTGCAGCAGGTACTAACGTGTATAAGCTTCTTGCTGTGGATGGAGATGAAGGGGTCCATGGAGCTGTAGAATACTTTCTCTTGGAAGGTAAATTAAAAGGATATGTACACGCACGTACACATACACAGAATCACTACCCTGGCTTCTTCCTCTCCGCTCCCATGTCCTTCTGACAGAACTCATCCTGTGGATCTCCTGTAGCACAAAGTAAGCTTGAAGTACAGACTCACTGATAACCTCTCATCTACTGGAGGGGCTCTCAGGAAACTCCAGCAATAGTTTAAAACTGGCCACCTTTAGCAGAGGGCTGTGGCAGCACTGCCCATCCCCAGCGATGAATTGGTTTCTCTGGGGTAGCCATGCATGTTTTTCCATATGGCAGTTTCTAGTGGGAGTTTTTCTCCCAATTTTACTCCAGTCAAAATTTTCCTGACAACAGTCTCTGGGTTTATATTTCTGCTTAGGTGGAGAAGACAGATTTGAGGTCGAGAAGGACAGTGGTTGGATTAAAACAACAGGTTTGCCACTAGTGAAGGACAGGGAATACCTAATGACTGTGTTAGCAGTGGATAAACTTGGTAATAAAGGGTCTCCTGCTTCTGTTTCTGTGATTGCGGGGCTTCGACCACCACAATTTACCAACATATCATATATTGCATATGTTCCTGAAAACACGCTCCAAGGAAAATCGTAAGTACCAGTTAAAAGTCATACTAGTACCAGTTAATAGCAGGGGTTATAGCACAGACTACTAGCTTAACCTTGATATCATCACCCAGAAGCCTTCACGTTATTTGCAGTTTGCAAACAGATATGATGAATGGCTATTAGTTATCTTGGAGAAAGGAGTATCTAAGATAGATATAGTTTGATTTGTTGTGTAGTCATCATTTTATGTGGAAAAGTAGTGGTGAAGAATGAGATGTTCATATTTGTAAAGGATGTTAGTAATAATAGATAGGAGAAACTGGTTGTGCCTATTTTTAAAAATGACCTCAAAGACAAATTAGAAGCATTAAACAAGAAGGGAAAATATTCTTTATGTATTCTTCCAGTTCAGGATCTGTGTTGATGTTTGGAAAAGTGACAAGTTCCTCACATGAAAACCAGAAAAAGCAAAAGGCTGTGAATGCTGCTTTCCTTACTGGGCAAAAATGAAGATACCACAAAGCTTGGTCATTTGATTTTCCATTCTGTTGTCTTATCATGCCAGTGTACATGTCACCAAAAATTCTGACATCATAATTTGCGCAGAGTAAGCCCCCTGGCGGACTGGGCCAGTTTGTTTACTTGCTGCGTCCGCAGGTTCGGCCGATCGCAGCTCCCACTGGTCGCGATTCGCCGTCCCAGGCCAATGGGGGTTGTGGAAAGTGGCGCAGGCTAAGGGCTGTGCTGGCCGCCGCATCCCGCAGTCCCCATTGGCCGGGAGCAGCAAACCGCGGCCAGTGGGAGCCACTATCAGCCGGACCTGCGGACGCAGCAAGTAAACAAACTGGCCCGGCCCGCCAGGGGGCTTACTCTGGCAGGCCATGTGTCAAAAGTTGCTGATCCCTGGTCTAGCACAATGGGGTCCTGGTCCATGATTAGGGCTGCTAGGTGCTATAGTAATACAAATAATAAATAAAACAAACAAGATATGACCTATCACAACCTTTGGCAATACCTCAAAATTTCAACCACAATATCAGATCTTCTGAAAGAAGTCATTGCCAGCAGTATGCAAGTATTCAGGAAGAAAGTACTCATATAAACTGAGATGTACCAATCTCTGCAAATCCTCATGGGATGATTTCTGTGCTATGAATGGTACAAAAATCCAAACTGGAAAAGATTGTATAAATATTGCTCACAGAGAATGATTATGAAACTCATAAGGACCCACTTCTGAATGCCTATATCTTAAAGGAACAGAAAACACTGTGCCTATGTTGTGTAGGCAAAATTGGCAAATACACAAATAACTGGGTATTTAATTGCATTTGCACACCAACATTTGGTGTATATAAAAGCATTAAAGCTATTGCATGCTGAAATGGGAGCGCTGAAAACAAGTGGCTGTGCCCTCGGCATTATCAAAAAGCATTTGTCCCAATCTAAGAGAGCAATTGCACTTTCTATAGGATTAGAACCAAACCATACCCACCACCTTAGTAACGTATTTGCAATGGAATCATTAATAATTTATTGAAAGGTATAATGTGTTTATTCGCCATTTCATGCAAATCAAGGGCCTCATCCTGCTCTTCCTTGGAGCTTGGGGGAATCTTCTTTCACAAGGCTCTTAGCACCTTGCATGATCAGGCAACAAATGGCTGAGGGATGTATTTTCTATTTGAAATACTCAAAATGTTTCTTTTGTAATTTTTCTTCTTTTAAATTTGTATTAAATATCTACAAAGTTAAAGATGGTCACAAACCTCAACACAATCAGCACTGACAGCATGCACCAACACAAAGATCAAATTGAGAATAAATATTTTTGAAAATGTTGTAAGACAACATTACTTACTTTTGCAGATCAAGAGGTTTTCAAAATACAAATAAAGTTCACATCCACAGTTCTGGGTGTTTATTTTAAAGGAATTGAACTTTGAAGGTTCTCCCATATAAATATATTGGCCCCTATTTTAAAAAATGATATGGGCCACTAGTAGCTCACTATGAGTGAGTGAAGTAGTGTGCTACTTTGACTCTGTCCCTTTCCCAGTAAAGTCAGTACATGACCCCCATCGATTTTATTGGAAACAGGATAGTAGATTTAAAGAATCTCACTTTTATCTTTTAAGGTCCTTCATATGGCCTTATATCTTAAATATACTGTATTACTGACCTGCTTTTTCCTTTTGTAGCAGCTAGCTCTTCAAACATTAAGATCCTCTGATCAGGACAGGAAATTAACTGTTTCCTTATTAGGCTAAATCCTTTGGCTCTTGATTTAACTTTATTTCCCTAACTGAAAATCATTGCAACATGTTGTCATGGCAGACTAAGCAAATTCAGTAAAAACTAAAACAAAATCCTCCCTTTATAGCCTGGCTGGATTTTTAATCCTTAGTATATCATATTCCCTTAGTATATCATATTCTAGCTTTTACCTGTTTTGCCTCAAGATAGCAGGTCTGAGGAGCATTTTATAAAAATAGCATCCAGTCCTGTAGTCTTGAGATACAATCCTCATTTACTACAGTGAGTTTTGCTTACATCAGGCATGCAGGACTGGGTTTGCAATTTATTGCATTTTTGCCATATTCTGGTATTTCATAATTCTAATATTCAACATCACAATATTAGGAAAATAAATATAAGAGGTTTATTTTTGTGGATAAGAACGTCAGAGAGGAAAATGGTAATTTTGTGTTGATGTCTTTTCTCTTCGCTTTTTGCTTTTCATTTTGATCCAGATTTCTTACAGTCTCTGCTTTGTCATATCAAAACAATTCCCTGAGCTACAATTTGCTAACTAATCCTAGTGGCCTGTTCAGCATCCGTCAGGTGACAGGAGAGATCAGCTTGACTCGAAGTGTGGATTATGAGAGTGACCAGCACCAATACTTGCTTCTGATCGGAGCAACAGAAAGCCAAGAGCAGTTTAGCAGTGTAGCTGAGGTAACACCACATCCTTCTGCTTTGATCAGGACAGCCATGATTTTCCTGCACTTTATCCAGGTTCTTCCAGATTCTTCATAGCTTTAGTTCCCATCCCCTCCTTTCTACCTCACATTCTGTCCCACTGTACTCCTAGTCTTTGTGTTGTGTCCTTGTCTCTGGTTGAGGCAAGAGCCCATTAATGCTGCTCCTGAAACGATCCATTCATGTAAGATGCTTCCTTCCTCTTCAGAAGCTGAGTTTACTGACTCTGCACAATTCCCAGCCCTTGCCTGCTCAGAGGGGAAGAAATATCACCAGTCCAGAACTGATGCCAGTATCCTTGTTCTAAACTGGCGTACAGAGCATGGTGTATATTCTACAGCATTTTCATTTAAAAAGCAAAGAATATGAATACAGAATGATTTTTAGCTTAAAGAATGGGGAACAATCATATAAGAAATGAAGGAATGCATATATTGTATCTACAAGACATCAAGTCACAGTACTCTTAAAAGCCTTTCTAAAGGTGAAAAAATCATTGAAATACAGATATAGCAGAAGTGTACATATATTATTTATTTATTAGAGACCAGGAACTTGTGCTAAGCGCTGTACAGTCATGTAACAAAGACACATTCCCTGCCCCAAAGAGCTTACAATTTAAGTATAAGATGCGAGACAGCGGGGACACAATAAAAACACAGGTGAACACAAGGAAACAATGAGATGACATTGGCCAGCATGGTAAGCAGAGGTCTGAGCATACAGTCTGCTGATAACCTTTGTTGATTGTTTTAGGCATCTCAGCAGAGAAGAGTTTTAAGATAGTATTTGAAAGAGGACAATGAGGTGACTTTGTGAATACATAGTGTGTGATTCTAATTTTACTTACAATCTCTTTACACTGGTGTAGCTTCATTGGCTTCTGTGGAGTTACTCCTGATTTGCATTGGTCTAAGTTAGAGGAGAATTAAACCCATAATATTTGTTTTAGGGGAATGAAAACATTTTATAATACCATTAGGAGTCAGAATTTGACCTCTAGTCCATATTTTTACCTCCTGATTTACACCAGTGTCTTTGAGTTCAAAATCTGGTCTCAGCAAATTTATACTGTTAAAAGTGTAATATGCTTGGCAGAAGAATTAGTTGCTTTAGTATTTACAGTGGTAGAAATAATAAAAATGTATTGCAAGATGCACTAGTGAAAAAGAATGCTAAGAAAACAGAGAATCCATTGGCCCTGTAATTAAATAGGAAAATAACAGTCAATGTCCATGAGGAAAAAATGGAAAAATCTTGCAGTAGAAGAATTTTTGGATATGACAGTTGTGACTACTTAAGAATTTCTGTCTAACATAAAGACAGTTCTCAGCAGGAAATGAACAATCTAAAAAAATGGCTTTTCCTATGGGCTATAGCTTCTGAAATCCTCTAAGATGATTATTTTTGGAAAATCCTTGCATCAGATATATCTATACCAGTGAAGACATTGCTCTGATCCTCTTTGATACTACTTAATGCTCTCATCTCTTCCATTCAGGTTTTGGTTGTAATCACAGATGAGAATGATTGTGCCCCAGAATTCCAGCAGTCAATCTACAGCAAAGACAATGTTCCTGAAACAGTTCCCATGACAACTGTACTTCTGCAAGGTTAGCACTTTAAAATCTATTCACTACAGTCAGTATGAGAATTGTTTTCTGCTGCTAATTAGAATTTTCCCTCTGAAGCACCAAGCCGTCAATTCTAGGGTGGGATGCGCAAAAGCTTTGAGGAGGTACTTGGCACCTTGCAGAATTGGTTCACAAGCATAAACTCCTCTGCCCTGTGCACAGCTGAAAGAAGCTGGGAGAGGGAGGAGAAAGGAAGGAAACAAATCTTTTCTGTAGGATTATGAAGTGGCAGTGCAGATGCTGTGGCTGCTATTACATCCTTAGAGTTGCAGTAGCCCAGCAGCTGCTGTGTCTGTTTCTGAAGGATGGAGATGGTCAGAAGTTGTGAGTCCATCAACCCATCTCTTGTGTGCACCTTTGGAACCACCCTGTGCACTGGGACAGAGGGAATCCTCATGGAACACAGCTCCATGATGCACAGAGCCTCTGTGGGCTGTCCACATGCTGTATCCTCCCCATCCCATTCCACTGAACTACACCAGTTCTCCTGTATTCAGGGCCTTTTGCATGTATGCATTTGTGTTTAGGTGAGTGAGGGGAGCAAAATTTTGCCAAATAACCAAATAACTCCCTTTTAAATTATGCAGTTCTGTGTAATGCATGAAATGGCGAAAAAAAATCAAAGTATTTATATAAATAAGGGCAGAGTCTGGAAGAAAAGCAGATTTACATCAAAATAAACAATTGAATTTGTATTTAAGGCTATTCCTTCAGTTAAGTTTTCCTACGATTTGAAAAAGTATACACAGGTTAAAATAGCAAATTATTAGATAATTTAAAACTGATCTCTTGAATGGGAAATGAAATTTATAATCTAGTAATGTGTTATTTTAGATTGTGTATTTAAGAACATATTTAATTTTATACATGAGTAGTCTATTTGAACTCTGTACGACCACTCTTGTATATGAAGCTAATCATGTGTTTGCAGGAGGCAAGCCTGCTGGGGACAAAGTAAATTTGGGTGAGTGGTGCAAATCAGGTGGGCATGAGAATATAAGTACCTACATAGGAAGAAGACTTTTGATAGTAGAGGGCTATTTAGCAGACAAAGGCATAACAATGGATGGAAGTAGCCAAGCCATTGAATGCCTGACTCTGAAGGATTACTTGTAGATATAAATATTGAGTGTTGAAGTAAAAAATGTGCTTTTTTTACAGCTTGTTTTCAAACCATAGTTAATCAGTATGAAATATGCTATATCCTATACTACTTAAAAAGTTATTTCAAGCACCACCTGTTAAAATAAATGTTATTACTGTTATTTTATGCCATTCATTAATTTGTGTATTAAAGTTTTTATCATTTTAATCCTTAGACCTTAATCTAGGAATTGTCTTTTTCTTCTGTTTTAATAGTGACAGCCAGCGACTGTGATTCAGAAGAAAACGCTGAAATATTATATTACACTTTGAGTCCAGATTTTAGCATTTCTTCAGATGGTACTATCTTCCCAGCAACACAGTTGGACTATGAGCGGCCCAGCCATCTTTATGAATTTATAATTATGGCTGTAGATAAAGGAGAAGAGCCAAAGACTGGGACAGCAACTGTTAGAATCCGTGTTTCAAACATGAATGATGAAGCACCCGAGTTTTCTCAAACAATGTAAATATATAAGACGTTTTTAAAACTCTGAAAATATTGTTCTTATATTTTTACATCTTGACATCCCTAAGTTATCACAGGAACTGAGACATGCTCAGAGGGCCAGCCCTTCACCTGGTTTAAATTGGCATAGCTTCATTGAAATGAGTGGACTTACGCTGATTTACACTATACAAGGATTTAGCTCATAAATTTCATACTCCCAGTAAAATGAGTCCTTAAGTTTGGTTCCTAATCACAGAATTTAGAGATGATTTCAAAAGATTGTGGGAAACATTCTTCATTGATGAATCTGAATAGTCCGAGTTAGTCTTGAACCTTCTTCTGGTTCTTTCAGCATATATGTGCTACCAGTTTAGAATTCCATAGGTTGATTTAAATTTAGACTTGCTCACTTAAACACACTTAGACTATACTCACCCTTACTTATCACCTCTGAATTTGGTAGTAAATCTAAGCTGGTGTAATTCACATATCATGTCCAGAAGAGACAAGTGAAGCAAGAAAAGAAATGAAGAGTAGCATATAAAAGCATGTATGCTAAAGTAAGCTTCCCCTTCCTTATATCTTCTTCCAGCTCCTCACCATATAAATCATACCAACATAGAATCTTTTACATTCACTCACACGTTGGCAAATCTGAGGAAGTAAGACTAATGGGGTCTGAGTCCAACTTATACATCCTTAAACATTCCTACAGAATTTGGTCCTGTGAGTCATCATTCTTTGTAGGATAGCTACTTCAAATGGTAGCAACAAAATTAGATTTTTTTAAAATGGAGATCGACCTGAAATGGTGTCTCATATCCAACATCTCCCTCCCTGAGTTTTTGTTTTTAATATTTGAATTCCTGTATCCAAATGCTCTTCAGGAGTCCTGGTTTTGGATCAGATCCAAAACTAGAAGTCTTTTTTCTGGATGTATCCCAATATGTCAGAAATCTCATGAGATAAGCTGCTGACAAAATTTCCATTAATATAAGCAGGAACAAGAATGAGTCATTAATCTGTAGTGCAAAAAGTTCAAGCTTGTAAATTTTATAAAAAAATATTTTATTTCCTAAAAATTCTTATTGGGAAGTTTTGCAGGACTTCATCATCAGTCTCAAAGTGAACAAGTATGTCTGTATAGGTTGCAATCACTGCTCCATCTGAAAGAATTCTTTACTCTACACGTGCTAGATAACTTACATTTGTAATATACTTTATGTTAGTGGGAGAAAACGTATCAACTAGAAGTGAGAACTCACATTATTACAGGGAAGGTGTTGGAGACTATTCCTATCCCTGCTCCCCACTTCCTGCCCTGCACAAGTGCTGGCCAGAATCCTAATGGATACCACAATCCTTACTCCATGCTGGAGCTTGCGTGAGTACTAATTGTCTGAAAGGTGGAGGGTGGGTCAGAGATAGCCAGGGTTGATCAGAGCTGGCTGTGTGGGCAGATAGCAGGACAGGATATCCTTTCCAAGAGTGGTGGAGCTACTGCTTTTCATTTACTCATAGTTTAGCGGTTTGGGGGGGGAGGTTTGGTTTTTTCTTTTCTTTTTGTTTTTTGTATTTTGAACAAAAATCCTAGTGTACTCTAAACCGAGTCAGAGCTCGGATGGGAAAAACTGGTGATAATTTCACCGAGTGGAAGTTGAGGGATGACCCCAAATGTGAATGTGGAGAGCCTAGACAAACACTTGGACACAGCCTGGTACAGTTCCCTCTGTCAACATCTTGCACTCCCGAGGAGCTATTTGAGATAAGTGATGACACCAGGTCTTGGTTGTGGTTTTGGAGTGATAAACTATGATGATGACCCCTGTACCCTGGTCCTATGTATAACGTGTGGTACATTATAACCTGACATTCATATGTCCATTCTCCGTTTGTTCTGTGTGTGTGTAGATAAAATGGTGAAACCCACATTTCACCCAAATCCTTGTTGAAGGTAAACTTTCTTTTTCCTAGAAGTTTGCAAGGGAAATCCACTAAAGGGAAAAGCAGAAAGAGTCTGTTGATTGATTGATTTGATGTCCAACTTTTATTGTTTCACTGGTTAACAAGGTAGAATATCTCATCAGCTTAATTGCATTATTCATTAAACTATAAACCTCTACATTACATTTAAACAGTCAACAAATGCTGC
The DNA here is from genome assembly GCF_015237465.2 of Chelonia mydas. Taxonomy (NCBI): domain Eukaryota; kingdom Metazoa; phylum Chordata; order Testudines; family Cheloniidae; genus Chelonia; species Chelonia mydas. The sequence goes on along the minus strand of NC_051252.2, from coordinate 22,270,099 downwards.
TCTAAAACATACATTCAGTTGTACATATATTTTAATTTGACTTTTTCATCATATGTTGTAATTTCTCATTACAATTCTTTTTAACAGCTACCGGAGTTTTGTTTCTGAAGATGCAGGCCCAAATACGTTGATTGCTGCAGTCAGTGCTATAGACCCTGATGGTGATGGTGTGACTTATGACATTGTAGCAGGGAATCAAAAAGGAAACTTTGTTATTGACCCTCAGAAAGGTAACGGTAAATTTGCCATTGCTATTCTGTCTGCAATATTGAAAGTTTTCAGTTTATTTTCAAACACCAGCACGTTGAATTCAGTCTCTAATAGCTAGCAACTGTAAAAATTATTTGGTGGGATATCCTGCTTTTGTTGAGCTGCTACAATACCAATAAGAGTATGCGGTAAAAAATAATCTAACTCTTCTACCTTTACAATCCATCCTTCCTTCCTTAACTCGGGTTTAATGTATATCATTTTCCTAACAACTTTATAACATGCCTGGCTGTTTGTTCACTGCATTGTCTGTTTGAATCAGTCAACAGAGAGAGAATAGTTACCCAATCAGCAAACATATGCTGTGTCTCAGTTCCATAGTTACCAAAGCATTCAGCCAAGGAACTGGAAAACATGCTATCTAGGAAATGAATGACTTATGTTCCTAAAAATTATATTCCAAAAATTGGTGTGGGATTTGAATTGCCATGAAGAGCTTTGTGCCATGTGCACTGTGTTGATCTGACATTGAATATATGAGTGGCTGTTTTCTTGGTCGCTAACATTCTTGTCAAAAAGACAAAATGATGTCAGAAAGTATAACCTGTATACTGTGATGTGCAAAGATATTGCACTATACTGTCTGATTTAGCATATGCTGGTATAGATGCATACTGTGCATGTTAAGACCTCATCATGCAGTCCTGAAGTAGGCAAAAATCTTGTTGACTTGTTGGAATGGGCCAAATGAAGGACTGAATAAGGACTGCAGGGTCTGTGGTTTTGCATTATTGAGGACAGCATTTTATTGAACTGAATAGTACCATATCCAGTACTTATAATGCTGACATAGCCTTAAGTCCTCCTTGTACTGGCACTGTCCATTCACTTAGAGCTTGTTTATGCCCAGAGAAGAAAAGGGCACAAGGAGTCTCCTTGCCAATTGTGCATCCAATGAGGGACCAGACACAGTGTGGTAGTCCTTGTGCTCCCTTAGGTGAAATTCACCTCTTGAAGAGAGCCAGCATACATGTTTTATTAGCAAAGAATGAAGCTGAATGAAGGTTAAATTGAACAAGTAGAACTTTATTAAACCCTGTTCACTGCTCTGTCCATGTGGCTGCATTGCTTCCAGTCCAGCTCCTTGCATTCCCTGTTTTCCTGGTGTTCCCTTGATAAAAGTCACTGCAGGAAACCTGGGCCCTCTGACTCCATTTCCACTGATCATGATACATCTTCCCTGTTTTATAAACATTTTATATAAACATTAAAAACATAGCTTGTGCCCAGAGCCCCACACATGTTCTTTCGGACAGAGATTGCTAACACATATCTGAGTTGAAGTCTCCTCTTTACCACAGATTCAGATGGTTTCATAGTCTTCCAAATAGTTTGGTCTCCTCAACATGTCACCATACCGGGAGTGACCTATCTCTGTCCCACTGACTCCAAGTCTGGCAAACTATCTGTCTTTGCAGTCTCCTCCTTTCTGGTGGTTTTCCGTCTCTCTGTTCTGTGATAACCGCTGTATCTCTGTAGGCTCTCTCTGGGCTGCTGGCTCATAAGTGCTTCCTGTTCCTTTGAATATATAGATTCTAAGGCCAGAAGGGAAAATTGTGATCATACAGCACAGGCCATAGAACTCCCCCAAAATAATTCCTACTTCTTTTAGAAGAACATCCAATCTTGATTTAAAAATTGTCAGTGGTGAAGAATCCACAACCACCTGTTCCACTGGGTAATTACTCTCACTGTTAAAAATGTATGCCTTATTTCCAGTCTGAATTTATCTATCTTCAACTTCTGGTCGTTGGATTGTGTTTTACCTTTCTCTGCTAGATTGAAGAGCTCATTATTAAATATTTGTTCCCTGTGTAGGTATTTATAGACTGTTATCAAGTCACCCCTTAACCTTCTCTTTGTTAAGCTAAATAGCTTGAGCTCCTTGAGTCCGTCACTTGTCTCTCTTCTGAAGTCACCTCATATGATGTGAATCCCACTGCACCCCTTGCAGATCCTTTAGCCCATTCCTTCTGGTGTCTCTCTAATGGGTGGATACCCACAGGAGTGCCTGTCTCCAGGGCTGGTAGGTTCTTAGCTGACCTGTTGTACTCTAGTGCTGCTTTTTCTGATTGTTGGCCATCTCCTCTCAGTGTTATCTCTATACTTCAGGCTGGAACAGGTCTCCTTTCACTGGTGCCAGGGCTGCCCAGAGAGGGGGGCAAGTGGGGCAATTTGCCTTGGGCCCACAGGGGCCCCCATGAGAGTTTTCAGGGGACCCCAGGAGAGTTTTCAGGGTTCCCCAGGAGAATTTTTGGCGGCACTTTGGCGGCGGGTCCTTCAGTGCTGCTGAACACACCTGGAGTGAAGGACCCACCCCCAAAGACCCACCACTGCGTCTTCCGCTCCGGGTCTTCGGCGGCAATTTGGCGGCGGGGGTTCTTCCGCTCCATGTCTTCGGCGAAGTGCCCCGAAGACACAGAGCTGTTGAAGACCCCCTGAATCCTCTGGGTGGCCCTGACTGGTAGCGGAGTTTTGTCCTTCTCCCCATCATTGCCTGTGCTGGACTGTTTTGGCACCCCTGTGTTGGGGTATTCCTGTGTACCAGAATGCTGAGGATCTGAATCACAAGGCACAGTCTTGTGTAACAGTCCCTTAGCTGTTTTCATAGCTGATTCCACCTTGGCTGGGGAGGAGGTGTGGTGCTTCAACTCCCATTTGCTTGCAAATTTCTTGAATTTTTCTGAGGCAAATTGGGGTCTGTTGTCAGGGGATATAGTGTCCAGAATGCCATATCTCACAAAGCGGGCCTTCAGTTTGTCAATCACCACCTTATTTTTTGTATCAGGAAAGGCATTGACCTCCCAAAAATTTGAATAGCAGTCCATAGTAATCAAGTATCGCTTTTCATTGAAGGTGAATAAGTCTGCTCCCCCCTTTCCCCATGATTGGGTGGACAGCTCTCATATGACAAGCAGGTGTCATGCCCTACTATCAAGAAGTGTAGTTGTGTATATGTTCCCGGCCAGTAAACACACTCTTGGACCTGCTTAAGACAGCTGTCAAAGCCCAGTTGTGAGGTGTGTATTTTTTGTATGACATCATTACATAATGAGGAAGGGACAACAGCTCTCTGCCCTTGAAATATAATTCCACCCTGCACACTCATCTCATCTTCAATCTGAAAATGTTGTTCTGCTCCGACTGGTACTTGGCTTTTGTCTTCTGGCCTCCCTGTTAGTATCACAGTCTTGACTGCCTGTGGTTGGATGTCCTTTTCTGTAGCCTCTTTGATTTCTATCAGCTTTGCTGTTGAAACTGGGGAGATAGTGCAGCATGTTAATGGTTTTAGTGTCCTAATTCCCCTCTCCCAACTCACTGATGCTGTGTATATATGCCTCGATATCCGCTAACACCAGTAGTCATTCGGAACAGTATCTGATCTCTGTCTGGTAGTGCTGAAGTTGAATCAACATGTGCTGCAATCTCTCTGGAGCACTAAGAAGAGGCTTTGCTATGATTGTCTCTAGGGGAGTGTGGTCTGATTGCACTATTATTGAGTTGCCATAGATGTACTAATGGAATTGCTGGACTCCAAATACAATAGCCAGAAGTTCTTTTTCTAATTGGACATGCCCCTGTTCAGTCTCTGACAGGGCTCTGTTGACATAAGCAACTGGCTGCTCCTGCAAAAAACTATACCCAGTTCTTTCTCAGAGGTATTACACTGGAGTGTCAATGTTTCTTCTGGCTGGTGGTACTTCAGGACAGGGGAATCTGTTATCATTTGTTTCAGCACGTCAAATGTTTACTATTGGGTACCTCTGAGCGTTAGTCAACGTCCTGCATTGTGAGCTGATGTATGGGTTCTTCTTCTGCAGCCAGGTATGGATAGGACTTGGACAGAAAATTTGTCATTCCAATAAAGTGCCATACCCGTTTCACATCCACTGGAGCTGGCATAGCTCTGACTGCCTTGATCTTGTTGGATTCTGCTTTGAGACCCTCTGCTGTGAGCAGATGTCCAGTGTATGTCATCTCACACTGTTTGAGTCACATTTTTTTCTGGGTTGAGTCTTATGGTCTTGTCTCTACATCACTGAAGAAAAGCTTGTAGTTTTCTGTCATGGTCTCATTCAGTTTCTGTATCATTGCTCCCTTTGCCTACAATGAAGATCTGTTCTGCAGTTATTTTCATCCCAGGCAATGCGTCCAGCACTTAGGTGAAATTTCTCTAGAACATCTCTGGTGATAAGCTTATGTGCATTGGCATGCACAGCCATCTGTACCAACCAAGTTGGGTTGCAAAGATTATCATCATTCTTGACTGTTTATCCAAGCTTATGTGCCAAAACTACAAAGATTACAGATCGTAAAGATTCTGGCTTTGGAGAGTTCTATCAAGATGTCATCAATTGTTGGCAATGGATAGTGACATCTTTACTTGCCTTGTTCAGTGGCTTTGGGTCTATGCTGATGTACAGTTTGCCTCTTGGCTTCTTTATCACCCCTATGCTGCTTACCAAGGCTATATTGGCCTCTACAGAAGCTGATATACCCCTGCTCTGCCAACTTTTGAGCTCCTTGTATACTGGATTACATACTGCCACTGGAATTTTCCTTTGTGGTAAGCACAGCTTTCACTCTGGGGCCTACTTCCAGTTGCAGCTTTCCTTTGAGGCACTTGTCACCTTTGAAAACATCCCCATATGCTTCTGAAATGGTCTCTGTTGTCCATGAGACTCCTTTTGCTTCTTGCGCTGCAGCTGTAAAATTCTGATGCTGCACCCTGATCAGATCCATGGCTTATCAGATCCATGGCTGTATTCCCTTGCATGTGCTTACATGCCATCACCACAAACGTCAGTGGGTACCATCTGTTATATTTTGGGGTAGTTACTAAGTCACATTTTGCTACAGGCTGCGTTATGTACATTATTGTACTGTACATTATTAAATTGTGTTTGCTCTTTGTAAGGGGTGTGTTTGAGTCCAGTTCACCCTGAGGAATCACACTGTAGGAAGCCCCGCACATGGCATTTCCCTTTTACGACCGATGCATGCGCGGAAGTTGCTATTGTCCCTTGTTGCTTTGCTGAACCTAATATGCTCTCAGACTCAAGAAGAGAGTCATGGTGTCATCACCACTGTCTGGTATGCCATTCCCCTCATGTACAAATCTGACTGAATCCTTCTGAGACTTCCTGTGCTCCTGCATGCCTTGCTAAAATGGTTCATCTCGCCCCATTCCTTGCAATGCTCTCCTAGTACATGGCACTTCTCCTTTACCTGCTCATGCTGTCTCCCACAACAAATGCTTCTTGCTATGGATGTGGTACCTTGGCTGCCTGCTTTCCTTTGCTGTTGTCTCCCTGCATGTACTGAGCGGGTTGTAGTGCTTCCTAGGGCTTTCATTCTTTATCTTGAAGCTTCTGCTGCATGCCCCATGTCTAAGCATTGTCTAATACGAGATTGCCTTCCCAGAGCAGATGCTCCACAGGTGGTGATTCCAAGTGCCACAGACTATCCTGTCCTGAATTAGTGACTCTGTCAAGTAACCAAAATTGCATGTAGAAACCAATGTGCATAAACCCTTCATTGGCATGGATGCATGTCCTCTGGAATGGTGGTTGAAGCATGAATGGACATATGAATCTTTAGCACATCTGGCATGTAAATATCTTGCGACGCTGGCTACAACAGTGCCATTCGAGTGCCTGTTCTCACTTTCAGATGACATTGTAAGCAAGAAGCAGGCAGCATTATCTCCTGCAAATGTAAACAAACTTGTTTGTCTGAGCGATTGGCTGAACAAGAAGTAGGACTGAGTGGACTTGTAGGCTCTGAAGTTTTACATTGTTTTATTTTTGAGTGCAGTAAGTTTTTTGTACATAATTCTACATTTGTAAGTTCAACTTTCATGATAAAGAGATTGCACTACATTATTTGCATTATGTGAATTGAAAAATACTATTTATTTTGATTTTTACTATGCAAATATTTGTAATAAAATAATAATATAAATAATTAATAAAAATAATAATATAAAATGAGCACTGTACACTTTATATTCTGTGTGGTAATTGAAATCAATATATTTGAAAATGTAGAAAACATCCAAAAATATTTAAATAAATAGTATTCTATTATTCTTTAACAGTGCGATTAATCGTTTGACAGCCCTAATTAAACCTGATTTAACTGCTGTCAGAATGTGACCCTGAGTCTTTGCAAACTGTGAGCTCTGGCTGCTGAGCACAGGGAAGAAAGCTATAATAGATCCTTCTGTTCAAATCTGTTCATTTCGCTGTCATAGGGTTTCACTTAGCATGAAAGTTTTTAATTTCAATGCAAATAGTGTTTTTGCAATATTAATGTTACAGTTCTGAACATATTTCAAACTTAACAGAAATGTTCCAAAAATATATGCCATTTAACATGCTGCAAGAAACTGCTGCAAATCTGGGGACTGAACCCATCCCAACTTCAGATGGGAGTTGCAGGCTCTTAGGGACAGAATTTAAAGGTATTTAGGCGCCTAAAGATGCAGAGGCATCTAGTGGGATTTTCAAAAGCACTTGACTCCCATTGATTTCAGTCAGGTGTTTCTGAAAATCCCAGTGACTATCTGCATCTTTACGTGCCTAAATACCTTCAATAATCTGTCCCTTAGCACCTCAGGCCCAGTCGGTACATGTGTGAGACTGTGTAGTGAATGCTTCCAGATTAGTTTTCTGTTGTCTCTGGAAGTTAATCTAGGTGCGACAGCTTTCTTCAGTAATATATTTTGGTTTTGGTTAGTTTGATGAAATTAAAAAGATTTATGCACTAGCCTACAGCGATTTAGTATAAGAGAATGTCAAAGAAATAGTCATACCCTTTTGTCACAGAAGTGCCAAGGTGAAGCTGAGCTATGTGTCAAAAATAAATGCTGAAGCAAAGACAAGACATTTGGAAGCAAAGTGAGTGACACTGATCCTGTGACAATTTCTATCATGCCAGATAAATAATAGACATGATTGATGGATGTTGGTGCAAAAGAGTGGCAGATGCTCACTGTACTTTCTCAGATGGCTGCAGTCTGATGTGCTTATATAATGGACCCTTCACATCTCTTACTCTGGCAGTCCCTTTGTGTCCTGCCTGGCAGATGTAGGGAGGGGATGTAGGGAGGAGCCGGCCATTTTGGTGGTGTTTAACGTGAGAATGCAGTAAATACACAATAACTACATTCATTGAAATAAATCCATATGAAAATAAACAGTATTATGATATAGAAATTAGCATACATGGTATTACATGTATAGTAATAAGTTGTATTATCCCCATATGGACAAATCCTGCCCTAGCCTCCACAGAGTACAGTGCAGCCCCAGAAATCTCACTGTATAATAGGGTATCTGTGTGTCAGATTATGGGGGGTAGCTCCTCTGGTTCTCCCTGCCTTGTTTGTGAGGGGTGCATAAGGGCCTACAGAGGCTATTCCAGATATTCTACTGGAGTAGCCTCCATGGAGTGGCTCCACAGATTCTCTGTGGCCTTTTGGGGTCAGGATTCCTCTTCCTACTGCATATCTATCATAGAATCATAGAATATCAGGGTTGGAAGGGACCTCAGGAGGTCATCTAGTCCAACCCCCTGCTCAGAGCAGGACCGATCCCCAATCAAATCATCCCAGCCAAGGCTTTGTCAAGCCTGACCTTAAAAACTTCCAAGGAAGGAGATTCTACCACCTCCCTAGGTAACGCATTCCAGTGTTTCACCACCCTCTTAGTGAAAAAGTTTTTCCTAATATCCAACCTAAACCTCCCCCACTGCAACTTGAGACCATTACTCCTTGTCCTGTCCTCTTCTACCACTGAGAATAGTCTAGAACCATCCTCTCTGGAACCACCTCTCAGGTAGTTGAAAGCAGCTATCAAATCCCCCCTCATTCTTCTCTTCCGCAGACTAAACAATCCCAGTTCCCTCAGCCTCTCCTCATAAGTCATGTGTTCCAGTCCCCTAATCATTTTTGTTGCCCTTCGCTGGACTCTCTCCAATTTATCCACATCCTTCTTGTAGTGTGGGGCCCAAAACTGGACACGGTACTCCAGATGAGGCCTCACCAATGTCGAATACAGGGGAACGATCACGTCCCTCGATCTGCTCGCTATGCCCCTACTTATACATCCCAAAATGCCATTGGCCTTCTTGGCAACAAGGGCACACTGCTGACTCATATCCAGCTTCTCGTCCACTGTAACTCCTAGGTCCTTTTCCGCAGAACTGCTGCCTAGCCATTCGGTCCCTAGTCTGTAGCTGTGCATTGGGTTCTTCCGTCCTAAGTGCAGGACCCTGCACTTATCCTTGTTGAACCGCATCAGGTTTCTTTTGGCCCAATCCTCCAATTTGTCTAGGTCCCTCTGTATCCTATCCCTGCCCTCCAGCGTATCTACCACTCCTCCCAGTTTAGTATCATCTGCAAATTTGCTGAGAGTGCAATCCACACCATCCTCCAGATCATTTATGAAGATATTGAACAAAACCGGCCCCAGGACCAACCCCTGGGGCACTCCACTTGACACCGGCTGCCAACTAGACATGGAGCCATTGATCACTACCCGTTGAGCCCGACAATCTAGCCAGCTTTCTACCCACCTTATAGTGCATTCATCCAGCCCATACTTCTTTAACTTGCTGACAAGAATACTGTGGGAGACCGTGTCAAAAGCTTTGCTAAAGTCAAGAAACAATACATCCACTGCTTTCCCTTCATCCACAGAATCAGTAATCTCATCATAGAAGGCTATTAGATTAGTCAGGCATGACCTACCCTTGGTGATCTACCCAGTGCCTGGCCTAGTTACCTGGGCTGGAGGTGGGTTTAGGATTTGCCCTAAGGTACAGTACTGTTACCTGATTGCAAAACTAAGACAGACCTAGCCTGTGGGTATTTGCAGCCAGCCTTAGACACAGCTCTAGGTTATTCTGTTATTAAGTGGGGGATTTGAATTTGGAAGCTGGCTCAGACTTTTGGGTTTCACTGGCAGAAATAATTTCACTCTAGGGGAAAAAAACGTCACTATCCCTGTAGCCAGAGTTAGGAGACTTGCAATTACAGTTTAAAGTTTAAAATTACAATTTAGAAACGGATTTAGGTAAATCAGTATAACCTCACCCCTACTTCCACCCCTGGTGGTCCAAATCCATTTAAGTCAATGCGAGACTTTCTGTTGATATCAATGGGTTTGGATCAAGCCACTCGCATGATGATATTAAATTAGATTAAGAATGTGTGTACGTGTAGTTACACCTGTTTAACTAAATTGATTTAAAATCACACCTTTAGTTAAATCAGTGCTACTTTTTGTGTAAATCAGTCATAAGTGGTGGTTAGTGCTAGAGGTGGGGGAATAATAATTATCAATTGGTGAAAAACAAGAAAGACAAACAAAATCTATTGTTACTGATCTTCCAGGATTAATCCGACTTCGCTTGGGCCCACTTCCTAAGCTTCAGGGGACAGAGTACATCCTTAATGTCACAGCTACTGATGATAATGCCTCTGGTGGGCCTCACTCTCTCACTAGTACAGCACTGGTCATCGTGGGAATTGATGATGTCAACAATAACAAACCTATATTTCAGAAGGTAAATACATTAGGTCATGTGTGTTATAACTTCAAAGGATAAGGTTTAGTGGGTTCAGTATGTCATATGTGAGGAGTTGTGTAGGCACAACTCCTAACCTTTTACTAAACAAAAATTGTCCTGATTGTCAAATTAATAGTTGTTTATATGCCACAAGCCATATCCCCAGCTCAGATAGGTAATATCTTTATATACAGCAGACTTGCTATAATAATCAAATATGCTTCTATAATGTATGCAGACTTCTTCCTTAATTGATTGGGAATTTGAGTCCAGATTTATGTTGAAGGACAGAGATTGAAAAGATTTTATGTTAAACTGTATTTTTAATTGAGTATTTATGTTTTTATTTTATTTTATTACAGTATTCATGTGTTATATCTATTGTTACATCCTTTAATATCTCTATTAAATACTGAATATAAAGAATTTAATGTACACGTTTTGTTCCTATGAGATATTGCAGTATAAACTGACATTGCTTTTTCTGCAATGCTGATTAACTTTAAAGTTTTCTTTGCTAAAACATTATGAGCCTGGTACTGCACCCAGATATATGGGTGGACACCATTGCATATTTTGCATTGTGAGCTACTCTTCCTGAGGTCATTAAGGATCAGGTGCAGTTAGTCTTCACCTATTCTTGGCAAAGCAATCTTGTATTGAAAGCTTTTTTTAAAAAAAAATTGACACTGCATTGCATTTAAATTGCAGCAGGGTGCACATTCTATATAAGGCATTAATTATCAGAGAAAAAGACACTTAAAATTAGAAGCATATGTGACAGCAGCAACTTTGTCTAAATATTTTGCTTGCTTGCAAGAAATAGGGCCACTAAGCATCTCCATACAGCTTAAAAATCACAAAGTAAAAAGTGAAGTTATGGATTATTCAAGATATATTCAGGAACAATAAATGTACATATCTCAGAATGTCTGAATAGTTTATTTATGTTAATTTAAGTAAAACGGCATGTGAAATGTTTGAGTATTTTCCCTAGTGTCAATATTATCGGGAACATGCTTCTGTGCTGGAGAACCAGCCTTCGGGAACATTTGTACTGCAGGTTGAGGCAACTGATGCTGATGAAGGAGCCAATGGTAGAGTGAAATATGGCATGATGCGTAGAGATGGTGCCTTACCAGCATTCAGTATTCATCCTGATACAGGTAAAACAAATCACAGAACCTTTTGGGCTACAGTCTGATCTTATTTACACTTGTGTAAATTAAGAGTAACTCTGCTGAAGTCAGTTACACCAGTGTGATACTGGTTTGAGTAACATGAGACTCAAGCCACTTGTTATATTGAAATAAAATATAAATATAGTGTGAACAAATCTTTCTCTGCTTTTAATTCGATAACTCTTCTGAACTTAACTAGAATTCATGTTATCTTTGAAGTATAGAAGTACTTCTTCAGTGTGATATGTCTATTTTTAATTAGTAAATAGATTTTAATTTTTTTTAATGTGCATTATCTGAAAATCAATTTATAAAATATGAATGACATATCCGAAGGACAGTTTCAAAAGTCTCTTTCAAAGAACAAAGAACTTCTAGAAACACCACCTCCCCCCCTAATTTTCAGTATTTTGTAGCAGAAAACATACTTAGCAAATTCACATTTTCCAGCATGAAAATCCAGGTTGGGATTCCAGTGGTGCAAAACATACAAAACGTGACAGATTCTGCAAAGACTTAAAAGTTGGATTCCTTTTGCACAACTTATTAATATAAGTTCCTCCCATTCAGAATTGTCTTGGTGCTTACATCCATTTTTCTAAATTAGGGCCCCGATCTCACGAAGACTTAGGTGTGCAAACTTAGGTAAATGAGTCGTGCTACTGAAGTTCTTAAGACTTTGCAGGATTGGGGTGTGTAATTCATCATGCAATTTACACCAATTCACTGATGAATTTTTAGCCCATTACGTTGTAGCTCAAAATGTTCTTTTCTTCCACTTGACAGTCAAAAACAAAAAAGAGTTCCAAATGGCTTCAAAGAAAAAAAAAGTCTTTAGTGAAATACGTAGTATTAAAACTCTTTAATCTGTTTTCAGGGGTCCTGACAACTCTTCAGAGATTTGATCGAGAAAACCAAAGGGAATATCCTATTACTGTGACAGCAACAGACCAGGCTGCAGAACCTCTCATTGGAATCTGTCAGATGAATGTTGTCATCCTGGACCAAAATGACAATGATCCTAGATTTGAAAACACCCGCTATGAATGTAATTGAGAGTCATTGGATAGAGTTTCAGTACCCTGAGCGTGAGCTTACCTGATGTCTAAGATTTTTGTTTTGGTTTCCCTCACCCTTCCTACACCTACTCTTGTGTATTATTGGCAAAATTACTGTGCAACTACAATCAGACTGGTGCGTGTAACATTATACAGTGCACGTGGTGGTATCAGACACAATCTTGACCCAGAGTCCTTCCTGAGTATTGTCATGTGGCAAAATCCTGCAAACGCATACATGTATCAGTAACTCTACTCAGCTGTGTAGTCCAAGCGTCTATAGACTACTCAGGTCTGTAAAGTTAATAATGTGCATATCACATTGCAAGGTCAGACCTTACTATTACTTCATGTTGTTTTCCAGTTAACATGTTTTGGTTTTGGTAGCATGCTTCATTTTTACCATTTGAGTTTCATCCATTTAAGTTTCCTTAGGGTTTTTAATTTTTGTTGTTGTTGTTCATTTTGTTCATGGTTCTTATTAATTTGTTCATTAATTTGTTCATGATGTTGTTAAAAAAAATTAACAATTTTTTGGGAAAAAGACATTTTGCAGCTAATTAGTGATTAAAGATATTGTCAGTTTGAAAACTGGCTACTGTATATGTGCAGGAGCATTTTCAATAACTTTTTTAAAAAATGCATATCCATTTTAGCATAAGATACATACTACAGATTGGCATGAAAATTTACAAAATATAGAGTCAAAAATCTATGTAATTGTGCATGCATAATTGTCAGTGCCATAAAGAAGATTCTATGAACCTTTGGAGAAGATCTCCAAATATTGCTTATGTTTTAGTGTATTGAATCAATAGATCACAATGTTGTGGTCTATTGAATAAATAATGCATATTTTAAAAATAATCTAAAGCCATAATTATAAGACAATGCTTCAGTCTATCAGATTTAAGCATTGTATAATTATTAGATATTAAATACTGAATTAAATTCACAAAGCAAAGACATTTGGAGGTCTGAAACCATATCTCTGATCCACCACTTTGCTAAGTGTTGCAGGTTTTTCAAACAGTGTTTGATTTTACCCACAGTACTATATTATTGGGGTCTTTTCTCGCCAACTAGTAAAAATAACTCTCATTAAGATTAATAGGAATTATGTGGTACTTTCCTGAAAGACTGGAGTCCTGTTTATGCTGGAAAATAAAGACACAATAGGTTTCAGACTTAACTCTGGATTTTCACGGATTTTAAATTTGGCAGATCCTCTTGTGCTCACAGGGTTTCACACCCTTTTGAGTTAATTGTCTTTCTGCCTGATTGACAATTCAAATGCAGTTTTTATTTGCAAATTTAGGAGGCCACTTTGAAAATTTAGTCCATAATTTTTTTTCTGGTTTCATACAGTCAATTACAATACCATTTAAATATATGTACAGTATCATTCATTCATACATAATATGTATTCAATCACAATAAAAAAAAAGTGTAGGAAGGTTTTAAAGAAAATCGACTGAGTTTCTCAGAAGAATAGAGTTCCAGACATCTTTGGTAACACAAGTTAAAATGTGATCCCCAGCTCTTCCTTTTGTGGGGAAGGAGGGGGGTTCTCAGTGCCATGTGTTTTTAAAATTATTAAAAGAAAACAAACCAAATTATCAAAGTTGATAACTGAGAGAAACAACAGTTAAGTAGTTTACTAATTGTTCCTCTAAGTTTAATCTCATGAATAGCAATCATCAATACTTCCATCTTTTGATTTGGTGTTCTCTTAACTAGTCGCATGATAAACAATTAGTTAACAATTCCATGTACTTAATTGTTGTTTCTCCCCATTATCAAATTTGATAATTTGATTTCCCCACAATCGATAGCAGCTCTTCAGAACACCCAATTTGATTCCTATGGTATAGCTACAAAGTGGATACAGTGTAAATCTCATTTGTTTTTCCTTTAGTATTTTTTAATGTTTCTTAAAGAATTGCTCATATTGCTCCACTGAGTTAAGGGTTAGTTTCACATCTGCTTTCCTTCTGCCAGATTTCCTGAGAGAAGACACAAAAGTTGGGACTAGTTTTCTTCGTGTTGCAGCCCATGATGATGATTATGGTTCAAATGCTGTGATAACGTTCTCCATAGCAAATGAAGAACCAGCATATTTCCAAGTGAATCCTAGTACAGGATGGGTGTATGTCAACCAACCCATACCTCAGGTACAGTGCGCACTTCCCTGTGAGCCTGGCTAGCTCTGCAGCCTAGAGGGAATGGACAGGGTCAAGGCCATGTCCACACCTCCACCCTGACCATCTCAATTTAGAGAACAGTAAGAATAAAATTGTACCTACCTTCTATACAGAGCTACAAATTTGTGGGAGAGGCGCCTGTGCCTTTCCTCTTCTTTGCTCACGTATGCAAGGGGTCTGAAGTTCTTTTGTTGCTATTGTGAACTCCCTACTGTAATGTGCCTTATACACTCTGCGGTATATACTCAGTTGTCTCTCATGGATATTCCATCTGGAAGATGAAAGCACTGTGAACAAAATTTTCAAACCTGGATGCCTAAAATTTGGTACTTTAACCCATGTTTAAGCACCTAAATAAAAAGCCCTAACTCCTGTCAAAGTTAAAAAAAAAAAAAAAAAAAAGGAGGGTTTAGATGCCCAAGTTTGAAAATATTGGCTATTTCTTTTAAATTTAACTGTTGTGAGACTGACACACAGAATTTGGATGCTGGTACATTTCATTTATTTTTATTTTCTTATTGTTTCCGAGTGCCCCACAGGTCTCAATAGTAGAGCTGCATGGGCTAGCTGTGCCTCACAGGAACGCCAGAGATTTTTTTAGGTCACATGCTTATGAAACATGCCAAGCAATTAGCTGGGGCAAGCAGCAGAACTTTCCTACCTCCTTGCATCTGGGTCCCATGGCTGAGTGGGAGCTGAGTTTACACCACTGTGAAATACACATTAAAGGAGAACCTTTTCTTGATAATGTTTAAACTTCTTTTTGGGGAAGAAATGAATTGTGTTTTGAATGTATCAAATTGCACAGCACAACTTGGAATTACATGGTTGATCTTTTTCTAATGTACAGTGGGGGATTATTAGATTAATTAGATCATTGCTGCCATTTGACTCTACTTTCTTGACAGGATTGTCAAGATATAATACTACCCAATGATTGTACGAACAGTCGTTTCTTTCTTTCTTTCTTTCTTTCTTTCTTTCTTTCTTTCTTTCTTTCTTTCTTTCTTTCTTTCTTTCTTTCTTTCTTTCTATGCAGTCTGTGGGCCAAATTATCTCTCTTCTGAGGCAGTAATGCTCTGGGCAGTGGGAGACAGTGCAGCACCTGAGTGGCATTGCTGATCTGGTGGCATGGGGGCAGTTCAGTATCTTGGTTCTAACATCACCTCACTTAGAGATGCCCCTTCTGGAGCCATTATTGCTGACAGATGGGCAAATGGACCCCCATGCACTCCCCAATATCTGCAGCCAAATTAGGGCTGTCCCCCAAATTGGTGAGCTGGGATGGGGAAGGGCTCCTGTGTTGCAAAGCATACCTGTGTTAGAGAAGCCATAGTTTTTCCTTAGATGTTTTGACTATCTGTTCAATTCACATAGTTCTGTGCTAATATGCCTAGCAAGATGACAATTACGTCCTACTCAGTAGTAACTATCAGTAGGACTTCTGCCTCAAATTGTTTGTTTTATTTTTTAAAATGTAAATTGTTATAATAGTCTGACATCTTTAGTCTTTTTTGAAAGTAACTAAAATAGTTATAAGGGCTAGAAATGAATTTTTACCTTCCGGGTGAAGTAGTTCAGGTGTATAGTTTATAGTCACAGCAGAACTCAAAGGAGGGGGAAAGTAGTGGTTTGATGAAAACTCCAGAGGACCAGATCCTCACAGGATGTAAATCAGCATAGCTACATTGATTTACAACAGCAGAGGATATGGCCTTTCTCTTAAATAAATGGGTTCTGATAAGCATAGAGCTATTGCTGTTGTGGTTATGTCAAAAGAGGACTCTTACTGTGCATCAGTGGAAGATGAAAGAAATGGGGAACCAAACTGGTGCATTATGCCTCAGTGTGATGTCTGATGGGTTGTAGATGTGAAAAGATGTTGATAATAGCTTTGCAAATATTTACATACACACAAACGTGTGTGGGTGTGTGTATAAAAGTATATACTCAGTATGTACAGTTTTGTGCATGTACACACATGCTACAGTGCATTAACTGTACAGGTACTGTGTGGATACCGTGTACTTGTATGGTGTTTTCTGCAAAGAAACAATTTTTTAAAAAGGCACATTGTTCAATGAGTCTTATACTGTCATACTAAGATTTCTAAGGCTTACATTTTTGAAGGGGAAATAATTAACAAACTTAGGGTGAACAGATGTCCCGTTTTTATAGGGACAGTCCCATTTTTGGGGACTTATATAGGTGCCTATTACCCCCCACCCCATCCCGTTTTTTCATAGTTGCTATCTGGTCACCCGAAACAAACTCAAACCCTGATCAGAAAACCCAGTAATGAAATAACATATTTTTTTCACTCAGAGATCATTTACAACTCAAGAGATTATTGCCACAGATGGAGGAAACAGGAGCAGTAAGGTTGAGCTAGCTGTAACAATTACCGGTGCAAAAAATCAGCCCCCACTGTGGGAAAGAGACAGTTATGAAGTTGTCATTCCAGAGAATACCACACGAGATACATCCA
The DNA here is from genome assembly GCF_015237465.2 of Chelonia mydas. NCBI lineage: Eukaryota > Metazoa > Chordata > Testudines > Cheloniidae > Chelonia > Chelonia mydas. The sequence continues at coordinate 22,253,322 of NC_051252.2, read as the reverse complement.
TTGTGGTAAGTTGTTTTTATAGATTGTGCAATACCAGGAAATGCATCTTTGCTTAAAAATTGTTAATAGTTTTTATAATCCTAAAGAGTGAAATGTCTACTGATCTTTCATTTCTGAGAATGTTTAAAATAATGGACCAGTCCTTGCTCTCATTTATATCTATGACAGGTTTCAGAGTAGCAGCCTTGTTAATCTGTATTCGCAAAAAGAAAAGGAGTACTTGTGGCACCTTAGAGACTAACAAATTTATTAATAAATTTATTAATAAATTTGTTAGTCTCTAAGGTGCCACATGTACTCCTTTTCTTTTATTTATATCTATGCAACCTCCACTTGACTTCCATAGATTTGGACAGATGTGAGAACAGAACTTATCTTAGTATTAGTAAATAAAAACTCCTATTTAAATGTTTATTTAGATATGAGATTCTGTCTCATCATGACTTTCTTAATTGCTCTTTTTTTTTAATTTTGTGATTTTATCAATAGGATTGTCGGGCCGACAATATATATTCTTACATTGACAGTCTCATTCTGTTTGGTTGAACAGAACCAGAAACTAACACAACTTTGTCAAATAATTGTAAAATATGTTATATATAAAAAGTGATGAGATATCCCCATTGTATAGGGCTTTGTCTTCTACAGGCACTTATTACCCCTCACTCCTGCCCTGATTTTTTACACTTGCTATCTGGTCACCCTATATGTATAGCATAATATGTGGTAAGTGGTAATCTTTGATTGAAATTGACCTGACTGATAATACAGAGATATATTGAACAAGATTAGATTTTTACAGAGTTTTGAAGAATTTGGGGAGGAGGCTGCACATAAATAACTTGTATTAAAAAAATTCTGTCCCTACAAAACTGATTATTTGAACATTTTCAACTGCACAGACAATTAAAGCAACTTCTCCCCTGGGTGACCCTCGTGTGACCTATAATTTAGAAGATGGACTTGTTCCAGAGACCAACATGCCAATTCGTTTCTATCTGACTCCAAACAGAGAGGATGGTTCTGCTTCAATCCTAGTAGCTGAGCCATTAGATTATGAAACAACAAAGAGCTTTGTGCTGAAGGTTCGGGCCCAGACTGTTGCTGCAGTGCCTCTGGCAGCATTCACTACTGTCCATGTCAATGTAACAGGTATGTAACATGGTAACAATCACACTATAGTACATTAGCCAAAAGACTTATTAAAAGTTGTATGAGTCTCACATACATTTAATTATAAATAATGAACTCTTCTTTTTGAATATTTTAGATGTCAATGACAATGTCCCTTTCTTTACTTCGTCAATATATGAAGCCTCAGTAATAGAGGGAGCTGATATTGGGACATTTGTTCTTCAAGTTTCTGCCACTGATCTAGACCTGGGTCAGAATGGCGAGGTAAGCAAAGGGTTGAAGAGTCCTAGATTGTACCACTCCTCTCAGAACAGCATTTGCCTTCCTATTAGGTATTAAGAAAGCTGGTGATGGCAAAGATTTTCAAAAGTCCCTAATAATTTTGGGCCCCCTCGATTTCTACATAAGAATCACCATACTGGGTCAGACCAAAGGTCCATCAAGCCCAGTATCCTGTCTTCTGACAGGGGCCAATGGTAGGCGCTCCAGAGGGAATGAACAGAACAGGTAATCATCAAGTGATCCATCCCCTATTGCCCATTCCCAGCTTCTGGCAAACAGAGGCTAGGGACACCATCCCTGCCCTCCTGGCTAATAGCCATTGATGGACCTATCCTCAATGAATTTATCTAGTTCTTTTTTGAATCCTGTTATAGTCTTGGCCTTCACAATATCCTCTGGCAAGGAGTTCCACAGGTTGACTGTGCATTATGTTAAAAAAACTTCCTTTTGTTTGTTTTAAACCTGCTGCCTATTAATTTCATTTGGTGACCCCTAGTTCTTGTGTTATGGAAAGGAGTAAATAACACTTCCTTATTTACTTTCTCCACACTAGTCATGATTTTATAGACCGCTATCATATCCCCCCTTAGTTGTCTCTTTTCCAAGCTGGAAAGTCCCAGTCTTATTAATCACACCTCATATGGAAGCCGTTCCATACTCCTAATAATTTTTGTTGACCTTTTCTGAACCTTTTCCAATTCCGATATATCTTTTTCGAGATGGGGCAACCACATCTGTACGCAGCATTCAAGATGTGGGTGTACCATGGATTTATATAGAGGCAATATGACCTTTTCTGTCTTTTTATCTATCCCTTTCTTAATGATTCCCAACATTCTGTTCACTTTTTTGCCTGCTGCTGCACATTGAGTGGATGTTTTCAGAGAAAAATTCCACAATGACTCCAAGATCCTTTTCTTGAGTAGTAACAGCTAATTTAGACCCCATCATTTTATATGTACTTTATGGGATTATGTTTTCCAATGTGCATTACTTTGCATTTATCAACATTGAATTTCATCTTCCATTTTGTTGCCCAGTGAACCAGTTTTGTGAGATCCTTTTGTAGTTCTTCTCAGTCTGCCTGGGACTTAACTATCTTGAGTAGTTGTGTATCATCTGCAAATTTTGCCACCTCACTGTTTACCCCTTTTTCCATATCATTTATGAATATGTTGAATAGGACTGGTCCCAGTACAGACCCTTCGGGGACATCACTATTTACCTCTCTCCATTCTGAAAACTGACCATTTATTCCTACCTGTTGTTTCCCATCTTTTAACCAGTTACCAATCCATGAGAGGACCTTCCCTCTTATCCCATGACAGCTTACTTTGCTTAAAAGCCTTTGGTGAGGGACCTTGTCAAAGGCTTTCTGAAAATCTAAGTATACTATATCCACTGGATCCCCCTTGTCCACATGCTTGTTGACCCCCTCAAAGAATTCTAGTAGATTGGTGAGGCATGATTTCCCTTTACAAAAACCGTGTTGACTCTTCCCCAACAAATTATGTTCATCTTTGTGTCTGACAATTTTGTTCTTTACTAGTTTCAACCAGTTTGCCTGGTACTGAAGTCAGGCTTACTGGCCTGTAATTGCCGGGATCACCTCTGGAGCCCTTTTTAAAAATTGGTGTCCAAATTAGCTATCCTCCAGTCATTTGGTACAGAAGCTGATTTAAATGATAGGTTACAAACTACAGTTAGTAGTTCTGCAATTTCACATTTGAGTTCCTTCAGAACTCTTGGGTGAATAATATCTGGTCCTGACCTATTATGGTGACTTACTACTGTTTAGTTTATCAATTTGTTCCAAAACCTCCTCTTCTAATGACACCTCAATCTGGGACAGTTCCTCAGATTTGTCACTTAAAAAGAATGGCTCAGATTTGGGAATTTCCCTCACATCCTCAGCTGTGAAGACTGATGCAAAGAATAAATTTAGTTTCTCCGCAATGGCCTTATCGTCCTTGAGTGCTCCTTTAGCATCTCGATCGTCCAGTGGCCCCCCGGTTGTTTAGCAGGCTTCCTGCTTCTGATGTATTTAAAAAAAAATTTGCTGTTACTTTCTGAGTCTTTGGCTAACTGTTCTTCAAATTCTTTTTTGGCCTTCCTAATTATATATTTACAGTTCATTTGCCAGAGTTTATCCTCCTTTCTATTTTCCTCACTAGAGTTTAACTTTCACTTTTTAAAGGATGCCTTTTTGTCTCTCACTGCTTCTTTTACTTTGTTGTTTAGCCATGGTGGCACTTTTTTTGTTATCTCACTACATTTTTTTTTAATTTGGGGTATACATTTAAGTTGAGCCTCTATTACGGTGTCTTTAAAAAGTTTCCATTCAGCTTGCAGGGATTTCACTTTTGGCACTGTACCTTTTAATTTCTTTTTAAATAACCACCTCATTTTTGTGTAGTTCCCCTTTCTGAAATTAAATACTACAGTGTTGGGCTGCTGTGGTGTTAAATTTAATTATATTATGGTCACTATTACCAAGCGGTCCAGCTATATTCATCTCTTGGACCAGATCCTGTGCTGCACTTAGGACTAAATCAAGAATTGCCCCTCCTCTGGTGGGTGTCAAGAAACTTTATTTCTGCATCCCATCCTGAGGTGACATGCACCCAGCCAATATGGGAATAGTTGAAATCCCCATTATTGTTAAGTTTTTTACTTTTATAGCCTCTCTAATCTCCCTGAGCATTTCACTATCACCATCCTGGTCAGGTGGTCGGTAATATATCCCTACTGCTATATTTTTATTATTAGAGCATGGAATTACTATCCACAGAGATTCTGTGGTACAGTTTGTTTCATTTAAGATTTTTACTTCATTTGGTTCTGTGCCCTCTTTCACATATAGTGCCACTCCCCCAGCAGCACGACCTATTCTGTCCTTCTGATATATTTTGTACCCTGGTATTACTGTGTCCCATTGGTTATCCTCATTCCACCAAGTTTCTGTGATGCCTATTATATCAATATCCTCATTTAATACGAGGCACTCTAGTTCACCCATCTTATTATTTAGACTTCTAGCATTTCTATATAAGCACTTTAAAAAACTTGTCACTTTTTAGCTGTCTGTCATTACATGATGTAATTGAATGGGACTCTTTTTCATGTGACAGTTTCTCATCAAATCCTACCTGTATTTTATCATCTTCCCTTCTTTCCTCTTTACTAGGACTCAGAGAATCTCCATTAATAGATCCTCCCCTAAGGTATGCCTCTGTCCGAACCACGTGCTCAGTGTGAGATGCCTGAAAGGGGCCTGATTTTCAGAAAGCGTTGAGAAAATCAGCCACGTCTATAGTGTCTCAAATTGAGCATCCAAGAAATAAAGCATCCAAAAATCCGTAGTCACTTTTGAAAATCTTGGCTTGTCCTTACAGACAAATGTTGCGCTTGGGTACACACCAGTCAGTCAAACCCACCCATGCATATAATGCATATCAGAATTTGGCCCATAATTTTGAATATGTTCTTAAAGTTCGAATTTGCTTATGCTTTTGCTTGTTTTTATTTATTTATTTTTTTGTGTGTTACAGTAGCATCTAGAGGCTCCAGCTGAGGCTGGGGCTCATTGTACAAAGCACTTTACAAATCTGTAGTAAGAGACAATGCCTGTGCCAAAGAACTTCCAATCTAGATAGACAAGACAGATAAAGGACAGGAGAAAATAAGTATGATTATCTCCATTTTACTTATGGGCACAAGGAAGTTAAGTGATTTTCTCATGATTACACAGGGAGTCTGTAACAGAATTGGGAATTGTACCCAGATGTCTTGAGTCCTGGCCTACTGCTTTATCTACAAGACCATTTGTTCTTTCTTGAATAATTGTTCACTTGTGAGCTGTCCAACAGAATGGAAGTATGGCATAATCATCTTCTTTTTAACCTTTCAGATCACTTACTTTCTGTTACATGACCGTAGTGGAGACTATACATGTTTTCGCTTAGACTCACAGACAGGGTCCATATACAGTACCTCAGTATTTGACAGAGAGAAGAAGGGGTCATATCTCTTGGAAGTAAAGTCGATAGATGGCTTTGAATCTGCTCGACCTGGAAAATATGGGCGGCCAAACTCTGGTAAGAAATGAACCAGTGTATCAAGTGTGATTTTAGCTCTCTTCCTGTAAAAGAAAACCCTTTAATCAAGTTTTAAATTGTAATTTATTTTTATCCAAGCTCACTTGTAAAAGGGTTTTTTTTGTTGTTTCTCTGTGTGTCAGTTGTCTCAGAACTGGAAGAAATATTTAATATGATGACCAGGCAAGTTTTCAGTTCTGAAACTAAAGAAAATTATCACCTTAGAGTTGATGGATTTTAGAGAGTAATTCCTAACTAGCAAAACCACACCTACAACTTTAACATGGGATGCAAGCCTACTCTGGGTAATGGCGGGGCTTCTCAAAGCATTGCGTTCTGCACTGCACTCAGTCTGGGCCAGTAATGAAATGCTGAACAGAAAAGCTCAAGATTTAAAAGAAATCATATTGGTTGTGTTTAAACAAAGTGTTAAAACTGGGCTTTTGTGGCTTCAGGACAAAAAGTTATGACTTAAAACTGTACAATTGCCATATTAGGCATCAATTATTCACATGTTATCTGTTTAAACAAATTGGATGTGACATTCATTTGATATCCAAGTGCTTTTGAGTAATGTTGGTATATAAATTGTCCATAACCCTAAGGGTTTGTTTCTGTATTGTCTGCATATTCGTCTTCATTTAACGTGCAGCTAGACAGTTTAAGGAATTGTAGCTGACAGAAGTGGCACAGCTGAGTATTTTAATCTCTTGTTTCTTGTCTCTCTAGACACAGCCTACGTGCGCATTTTTATCAGCGACGTGAATGATAACAAACCTGTCTTCAGTCAGAGTGTCTATGAAGTTAATGTGGATGAAGACCAGGATGTGGGTTCTGCTGTCATTACAGTCAGTGCTAATGATGAAGATGAAGGTAAAGTACTGGAATTCCCCATAGCTGCATCTAAAATATTAATGAGTTAATTTCAGCACACTAAGACATATTTAGTGGTGTTAGGAGGGAAAATGTCTATGTCTCTACATTTTAAAACTTCTTTATGTCTAAACTCACAGGGCATGAACATTACTTCATAATGGGACTGTGAGGCATAAGCTAAATAACTCTATTATGTGAGGTAATACATTAACATGGGATGATGGTGAATAACTTCTGTGCCAGCATACAGAAATTTGGTATAGATCATAGCCTTTTTTAAAAGAAAGGTGGTGATAAAAATATTTTCCCAGTTAACTAGAATGATTCAGATTGAATCTCAATGAAATTAATGTGTTCTCTTTGTACTGACAGTATATTTGTTGTATTGTCCCTTGTTTGGCACACTGAGGAATAGTGTTGTCTTACATGAAATTGGACTTTATAAATGGTTTGGAGACAAAGAAATGTAGGGATCGATCATCATGAACAGTCAAGAGTTTCGAAACAATTATTGTAGAGACAAGCAAATTTGTCACATAATCAGACCCTTTTCATGTATATATTTTATGTATTGCCATGTGTTAGGAAACCCCCCATCCTACTGACTACTAAATTAGAATAAATGCGGTATTCCTCTGACCTCCAGTGTAGATTCTGTTTGCTGTGGGCATGATTTTCTGTGTGGCAAGTGGTGAATGGGATGGCTCTTAGTGTCTGTGCTTTGTTAGCAGGAGAGGAGGAGTTTGTTGGTGTAAAGGAAAGAACAGAAGTTTCGCAGGACTCGACACAGGCTGGAATAGTATAATTTTTATCAGTTTTAGGGATTGTGTGACACATAAGTACAGCTATTAATATGGCTATCGCCAGTAGGTTATTTCAGTAGGCTTAGTTGTACTATGATTTTACCTGATTGACTGATGCAAAGGTATTGATATGAGGCCAGATTTTCAGGACTGGCCATTTTGCAGTCAAAATCTGAAGAGGGCTGTAAAGGTGGTTTGCAGCTACCTTTCTGGATCGCTGATCATTATGCTGCTGGGCACTGTTTCTGTCCTTAATCCCAATTTCAGAAAAATATCTGTATTCAGAAATGCAGTTAAGCATGTACCTAAATCCCATGGAAGAAACTGCCTGAAGTTGAGCAACTGATCTCCTGAAGAAGGATGAATTTTAGCAGATGCTTAAGTGCTTTCTAAAATTGGAGGCTAATCCAAGTTGCACTAGTTTTTACTGCCTCAAGGGTCTGTTCTGGCAGTAGAAGGTCTCTGAAATGCACGGGCACACTGGCCACATTCACCTATACTAAGGGCTGCAAGGGAGCAAGGGCAAAGCTAGCTACGCTGTACCTATGCCACTGGATGATTCCCTGACACAAGGGAAGCTCCTTAGCTGGCCATGTATGTTGAGTTTAAGTCTGCTTTGTGGTGGTGGAGAAGCTGCCTTAGGAGGACTACGGATCTGGCCCTTTGTCTCTGGCCTCTCAGCCAAGTTAAGTAATTGAAATTGCAGGTGTGAAGTGGGGAGGGAGAAGAGTGACAGTAAAATTGGAGGCAAGAAGGGGGGAACCAGAATGAAAAGGTAAAATATCTTTATTTGGACTAACCCAAGAGCCCCTATTGCGTCTGAAATTCTATAGCCCCTGTTACGTAGGAAGTCAGCCTGAATGATCATAGTCATCCCTTCTGGCCTTAAAATCTGTGGCTCTATGAACTGTGAAGCTGAGTTTGGAATAAGAACTACTTCATGAGATGTTTCTGTAATTTTATAATGCTAATTTATTGTTATAAACAGGTTACCATTTACTGTAGTTTCCATGAGTTGTATACTTGGTCAGTCCTACTGGCCTTCCTATACCCAACATGGGGTACTAAGTGAGGGCAAAATTTAGTCCACTGAAATTAGTTCAAGAGACATTTTGTTCCATGGAAACTTATTATAGATATTAGACTTACTGGGACCTGGAAATAGAAAAATGCTTGTAAATATTTTTACTTGGCTATGCATTTTAAAAGACCACCTAACTATAGTACTATATACTGACTCTCTTGTAATAGTTAATCACGTGAAACTTTTGAAAGGAGATAGGACATTGTGGGTGGATTTTAATCAGGATAAGAACTGATTGGTGTGATTAATATGGAACACAATTAATAATGATCAATAATATGATCTAGTAGAAGAGGTACAAAGTAAATGTATATTTCAATGCCCTCAAATGATACGTATCTTATTTAATATTCTTTGGGGACTGGCAGGAGCAAATGCTAAATTAAGGTACCAGATCACAGCTGGAAACACTGGTGGAGTACTTGACGTTGAACCAGAAACAGGAGCCATCTTTATTGCTCAGCCCCTGGATTATGAAGAAGCGAAAATGTATGAACTTCACTTGTTGGCCTCTGATGGTAAATGGGAAGATTATGCAATTATCATAATCAATGTTGTGAATAAAAATGATGAGGCTCCAGTTTTCTCTATCAATGAATACTATGGAAGTGTGATTGAAGAACTGGATGGATTACCCATCTTTATACTTCAGGTACTATATGGAGTTCTAGATGTTAGTCATATTTCAATAGAAGAATAGTCCAGTATTGTTGTAATATGTCAGTGAAATCCAGTTTTGTGAAGAAAATGTATTTCATCAGTGGAGAGAGAAGCATGCAGGGTTTTTTTTGTGTGTGTGTGAAGAAAATGATTGTGGCACTAATATTGAACAAGCATGGATGATCTTTTGTAACCCTAAGAACTGTTGCTTATGCCAAATAATTAACTTTGTAATCTACTAGCTTTTTTATATTCTGTAGTTCAATTATTACTATAAAAATAAGAAAGAAAACATAGATAATTATACTGCTATAGTGTGAAGTGTCTATATCTATCCATCTGTGATAGGATGTAGTAGCAGATAGGATATAATTCAGGAATTGCATATTCGGTCACTAACATGATGTATGTGTTTGCAAAACCTTTGTAGGTTGTAGCAAATGATCCTGATAGCAGCATGGATGAAGGCGATTTGAGATATTCTCTGCATGGACATGGTGCAGCTGATGTCTTCACAATTGATGAGAACACAGGCAGCATTTACTCACAGAAGATGCTTGATCGGGAAGAGCGAGCACTTTGGAGATTTGTTGTGTTGGCTACTGATGAGGGAGGAGAAGGACTTACTGGATTTGCTGATGTAATCATTAATGTGTGGGATATAAATGACAATTCCCCCATATTTACCTGCATGCCTGATGACTGCAATGGGAGTGTCTTCGAAAATTCTCCTGCAGACACTTCGGTCATGGAAATGACAGCTGTGGATTTAGATGATCTGAATGTAGGTGTTAATGCAATTTTGACATATAGGATAATTGACAATGTAAAAACTGGGTTTGCTACAGACTTATTTAATATCAACCCCAATAGTGGCACAATACACGTAGCAGCGGGAATGCTGGATAGAGAGAAGACTGATAAATATTTCCTTACTGTTGAGGCAAGAGATGGGGGAGGGTTGACAGGAACTGGCACTGCCACTATCTGGATTGCAGATGTCAATGATCATATACCTGAATTCATTGAGGAGGTCTGGCAGGCAGTGATTCCTGAAAATAGTGCAGTCAACTCAGAAGTTCTGAAAGTGTCAGCTACAGATGCAGACACTGGGGAAAATGCTCACTTAACATTCAGCATTATTGGGGGAGATCCAGATCAGAAGTTTTACATTGAAAGTAACAAAGAAGGTCAACATGCAACTATCAGATTGAAAAAGAAACTGGATTATGAGAAACCTCATGAAAGGTGGTTTAACCTTACGATTAAAGTGGAAGATCTTGATTTTTCCAGTGTTGCAACCTGCTTGATTGAAATTGAAGATTGTAATGACCACAGCCCAGTTTTCAATTCCCAGTTTATCCAAACTAACCCTTTCTTTGAGAACATACCTGTGGGAACTACAGTCACCACAGTGAGAGCGACCGATGAGGATTCTGGTTTGAACGGGGACATTATCTATTTTATTAAATCAGATTCAGATCCTATCAGACAGTTTGCAGTTGACCCAGATGGTCATGTGACTGTTGCAAGTACCCTGGATCGTGAAGTCATTCAGCAATACAATTTAATCATACAGGCTTCAGATCAAGGGAGTCCTGCCCAAACTGGAAGTGTTACAGTCCTGATTAACTTGCTAGATATTAATGACAATGAGCCAAGGTTTGAGGCATCATATATGCCCATTGTTTGGGAAAATGTGGTGGGACCTCAGTTGGTGTATATGAACTATACATCAAAGCTGCTGCATGTTGTGGATCCAGACAGTGATGAAAATGGGCCACCGTTTACATTTTTGCTGCCACCTGATTATCAGAATTCTTTGGATTTTTCTCTTACTGACAACAGAAATAACACAGCAACCATTACAGCACTGAGGTCCTTTGACAGAGAAAAGCAGAAGGTGTTCCACCTGCCTATAATTATAACAGATAGTGGGAATCCATCTATGAGTGCTACAAACACTTTGACCATAACAATTGGTGATGAAAATGATAACAGCCATGAAGCTGGCTATAAGGAAATCTTTGTCTATACCCATAGAGGTAGGTGGTGTACAGAGAGTGAGCCAGATGCATAGAAAAGTTAAAATTTTACTTGCTATTAGTAATTTTTTCTTTAAGTTGTTATTGCTATTGTATCTTTAATATTCTGTATATTTATAGATTAAGCATCCAATTCTGCAAACAGATATACAGAGTCATGACTGAATGGGCTCATGCTGGCACATCTGTTTGCAAGGTCTGGGTCATAATGTGAAAGCATCATCTACTGAGGAAGATTTATATATTTGTAATTATCTATCTTTTGTTTTTTAAACATGTGTATGTATTTGTCTATACAAGAACAATAGTAATGAACAAAAAGTGTTTTTTTGCTCTCTCTATTTCCAAAAATGACTCTACTCATTTTGCGGGGGAATTTTTTTCCCCTTGGGCAGAGCCTGAAAAAAAAATAGGGGATTTTTAAAAAGTGACTGAAAATAGGGGCTTAGAATGAAAGCACTGGGAAGCTTTAACTGTAGCTATGCATTCCAGCAATTTCTTTGTTAGTATGTGGTAAATATATAATTTTAATAGATAAGTATATTTTTGTTGCTTTGGTTTTAATACAATGAAAAATAAATAAATCCCATAAAATAAAGAAGTGAAGATCGTAGGGTATCCCTGTGTCCATTATTAATTGCTTGTTTTGTGCGAGATGGATCATCATCCTAAAAGCATTTGAAATGAAGACACAATTTAACTGTATATGTAGGTTAGAGTTATAGTGCCAGCATGCCTGATGAGTATTTGTAGCAGGAGGTCCAATATGTAAAGAAAACTATTTTGCATTGAATTAAGCATGCACCTAATTTTGTTGAATTAGGTGCACTTAAACCAAAAGCCAGTGTAAGCAAGTTCTACAGTAGAGCAGGCTAGGTGAAGTAGGGTAGACTCTGAAGTTCTGAATTTAAAAATAGTCTGTTCAATTTCTGTTCTACTTTGTATAGGTTTCTTTTACCGTGCTCATCACCATTTTATCTGAGCACCCACATTTTGCCAGATCATGGCTATAACTAAACTGCACAGAGTATGGTGTGCAAAGGGGTGTTAAAGCTCACTCTCTACTCTCCTGATCACACTGCTGCTCTCTGCAGGCTCGTCTTGCTGTGTTCGAGCCGCTGTTCTACTTTACACTAGGTCACAAGAGCCACAGGGGGCTGAAAACATAGCCAAGAATTGGAATGGCATAGAGGCATCCTGCCAATGCTCTCTCTTTTCCTTGCTCAGGGAGAGCTGCTATTCTGATTCTCTTCTGGTGCAGAATACTGGGGTAGCTGTAATGGCTTTATATGCAGATTTTGCTAGTGATGCAGTGTAAAATGGCTTCCCCAGATTGGAGCATCTGGGTCATCAGCTTCTGGTTTAGTAACTTTTTGTCTCAAAAGATCAGTTTATATACAGTAGTTTTATATTCTTATTTCTTTTTACTGATTACTTGTGTGTTTTTTCCCTCCTTTATGCAATGTCTGTGGTCTTTACCCAGCTTTCCAGGTGCACTTGGAGGAGAGCTCAGACTACAGGCTATGCATAGTTTAAGAGCCTTGGATCATAACCTTCACCAAAATCAAACAGGAATATGAAAATGATAAATGAAGTAATGAATGCAGTGGAATTTAAAATCCTTTGAAAAACAAAAATTAAATGCAGATTTATTATAATTTATCTCAACAGGGAAATGGTCAACAACAGTGCTTGGGGAAGTGTTTGCACCAGATCAGGATGACTGGGACAATAAAACATTTCTCTCTGAAGGAAAAATGCTCAAGTGAGGATTGTATTTGTGTCAAACTGAGTAATATTTAATGTTTATGCTTCTGTAATTTTTTTACTCACCATGAGATTTCCCTGTGTACATTATATGTGTAAAAGCCAGGATTATCCCATGCAACAAGGAACGTACCTCCCGAATGTTCTTTTTTGTTGAGATAACTAGGTTTCAAGGAATTGGTGGTGTACACAATATGTATCTTCATCTCAAATAATGTAGGGCTACATCATGCTGTTCATTTTTAAGTAGAGATCTCTATTACTTTTCCTAGGCATTAAGGGTGTGTTTTGTATTAGACCCAAAATAAAAATAGGCTCCAGTTTCATTTCCTCCCTCTCCACCCCCAGGAGTTATAGTCTATTTGTATTTGATCGCATAAAGGCAACCAGTATGAGCAAAGAGTAGAATAACGCAAGATATCACAAGTGAAAGTGAATTTGGATGATCTCCTCCTAGAGCTAAATTCCCCACTGCATAAGCAGTCACAACTTGTTTTAACTCTTTGTAGTTGTGTCTGTTCATGCCAGTGTTGAACTGGGCCCCTAGACCATACTAATTCATCTGCCCACATCACAAAATGTGGGGTGCCATTAGCAGAAATGTAGTTTTGAAGTGGCTTTGTCTCTGTTTCCCAAAATAAAAACAAAACCAAGTTTTCTTTTCCCTAGAAAATGAAGGTGTTAAAGCCTTAGCGAGCCCAGAGTTGCAGCTGGAGCTTCTGCCTGTCAGCAGCCATTGAGGGTACTAAGCCATAAGAGGGTACTATTCTGTAGTAGTGACCTGGCCGTAGTAGACCTCCACAGCCGCTCAAAACTGCCCCTTTCATCATAGCTCATGGGCACGATGCAAGACATCTCCCTTGAAACTTCTCTTTGACAGGCACCAGTGTGGGACTAGAGGGTTTGCTCCCTCCTCTTATCACTCCTCCCTACTCACCACTGGGACCTGTGCAAGGGTATTCCTGAGTTTGAGCCATAAGGCTGTACTAATTCCTGTAGACTACATGCTCTGGGTCAGGAGAGGAAAGCTCATGGGCTTGGGAATTGCAGAAAAGCTACTCATTTTTATAAACTCTCCCCAAGCTTCTCCACAACTTCCCAGTACAAAGTTTTTTCTTTTTAGTGCCTTTCTGAGATTGGGCTCTGGTACCCATCAGTTGATACGGATCCTCCATACCAACTTTCTAGGGCTTTTGTAGCTTACGAGGCCATATACCTGTGTCGCTCGGTCAGGACCTCATATGGTAGAACGTGTATGCTGAAAGAGACCAATTCAATAATGAGTAGAGGATGTTTCTGGTTTGACTTATTAGGCTTTTTATGATTTGAAGCTTTACTTCTAGGTTTTTCAGATTAAATCAAAGGACTGGCTCTCTGGTAATGGTGGATAATGCTCCTCAGGGGACATACAACTTAAGAATCAGAGTTTCAGATGGAGTCTGGCCTGATGTAATATCTACAGTACAGATCCATGTCAAAGAGTTGGAAAATGAAGCCATACGCAATTCAGCTACTGTACGTCTGGCAGGTAAGTTTCATTTGCTGTTTGAGCTTGGTTGCTGCTGTATTTGAAAAACTGTTACTTAGATGTGATTGTAGGATAGAGGCATTTGCAGTGTGTTTCTAGTGCTGTTGAGCTGGGGTGAGTTGAGAGATTAACCAAAGCTCTGCAGGCATTTCATTTTAGTATACTGTACTTATGAATCCCCATCTCAGGTGTTACAGCGGAGGAGTTTATAAGGAAAGATGAACATGGGAAAAGCAGACATGACAAATTTAAAGAGTTACTGGCAGAAATCTTCTCAGCTCATCCTAGTGATATCACTATCTTCAGTATGATGAACGTTGACGGAAGACAGACAAACTTAAGATTTGCAGTTCGTGGTGGCTCTTCTTATTATAGACCAGAAAAATTGCATGGTGAAATGGCAGCATTTAAAAACAAGGTATGTGCCCCAGTTTTAATTCAATGAACTTAACATTAGGGTGGTTTGCGTAGATATAAACTAACTATACTAGCATCCTTTATGCAGACACAGCCACACTATGGAAGAGCATATCAGGCCTACTGATTTACTTTTTGCTTCACTTGAAGTTTTGTTATACAAATTTGTATCAGAGCTTTTTCGTTTAATTTTCTTCCTCTCATCAATCCCTTTTATACAAAATTCCATTTCAATTTGTCTGGCCACTTTTTTAGTTAGGAGAGGGCAGTCTCCTCCTCCGAATCATAGCACTTTGGTCAGTTTTGTGTGATATTTTTGTGTGTGCGCATATTAAAAATATTATTATTATTACTTAACATCTACTATGCAGTATTGCCCAGAGGGCAACCAAAATATGAATCTTTAAAATGGGTAAATGGGAGGACCCACGTAGTTATAGCCCTGTCAGTTTGACTTGATTAATCAAGAATTAAAAGGAAGGTAATATAATTAATGCCAATCAAGATGGGTTTATAGAAAATAGATCCTGTCTAGCTAACTTGATATTTTTATGAAATTACAAGTTTGGTTGGTGATTATTGTTGATGTAATATACTTAGGCTTTTGTAAGGCATTTGACTTGGTTCTGCATGACATTTTGATTACAAAACTAGGATGATATAAAATTAAAATTAACATGGAACATATTAAAAGGATTAAAATGGGTAACTGATAGGTCTCAACATATAACTGTAAATGGGGAATCATCACTGAGTCAGTGTGTTTCTAATGTGGTCCCACAGGAATTGGTTCTTGGCCCTACGCTATTTAACATTTTTATCAATTACCTGATAAAGTTTGTAGGTAACACAAAAGTTGAGGAAGTGGGAAATAATGAAGAAAATGATCACTAATGCTGAGCCACCATCTGGACTGCTTGGTAATATGGGCGTAAGCAAACTATATGCATTTTAATATGGCTAAATGTATACATCTAGAAACAAAGAATGTAGGCCATACTATAGGATGCGGGACCCTATCATGGAAAGCAATGTCTCTGGAAAAGATTTGGAGGTCATGGTGGATAATCAGCTGAACATGAGCTCCTGCTGCAATGCTGTGACCAAAGGAGCTAATGCAATAAACAGAGGGGGATCTCAAATAGGAGAAGAGAAGTTATTTTACCTCTGTATTTGGCACTGGTGCGACCTCTGCTGAAATATTTTTTTTCAGTTTTTTCAGAAACCCCACACAGTTTCAGAAAGATGTTGAAAAATTGGAGCGGGTCCAGAGAAGAACTGTAAGAATGATAAAAGGATTAGAAACCTGCTTTATAGTGATAGATTCAAGGAGCTCAACCTATTTATCTTAACAAAGAGAAGGTTAAGGAATGAGTTGATCACAATCTATAAGTACCTACACGGGGAACAAATGTTTGATTATGGGCTCTTCAATCTAGCAAAGAAAGGTATAACACAATGCAGTGGCCAGAAGTTGAAGCTAGACAAATTCAGACTGGAAACAAGGCAGAGATTTTTAACAGTGAGGGTAATTAACCATTGTAACAATTTACCGGGGTTGTGGTGGATTCTCCATCACTGGCAATTTTTAAATCAAGATTGGGTGTTTTTTCTAAAAGATCTGTTCTGGGAATTATTTTGGGGAAATCAATTCTCTGGCCTGTGTTCTACAGAGCTGGGGTCAGACTAGGTGATCACAGTGGTCCCTTCTGGCCTTGGTGTCTAAGAAGCCCCAGTGTGCCAGCTGCTGTACAAGCACATAGTAAATAACAGCTCCTGCTGCAAGGAGGTTACGATCTAAAAGATAAGACACAACAGGCAGATGAGAGAAAAGGGAGAGGAGGGGAGATGGAGACATGAAGTGGTTTCAGTGATAATAAATAGATTGTGTGTAATTCTTAGCCAGTCAGGAGCAGTAATCACAACTCGCCACCTGCCCAACTTTTATCAGACTGCAAAGTACGTAGTTTTGTCTATTAAACAACAATATAGAGTATTAGAATCCTCCAAATGGCCAAGGTCACAGAATCAGAGAGGCAGATACTATTCATGCAAAATAACTGCTGCTTCTCTTGTGTATTTATAGAGCAATTACAATGATAATATGGAAAGTTACATTGATTTCAAATAGACTCTGCTTCATAATACATAGTGCGATGATTCATCACAGTGATAACAAGAGGATAATTTTTGCTTCACATATTTTACTGAAGAAATGCCATTTCTATTAATTATTTATCACCTTTCAGAGTTTAATGAATAGCTCTAATGAGTTATCACCAATTTTCTATACTTACAGAAACAAAACATAAATATAGAATTCCTCCATTATCTTTTGTAGATATGTTTCAGTTAACGATAAACATAGAAAATTGGCAATTAGCGCTAGAATTATTCATTAAAATTTTAAATAAATAAATGATGAAGTATATTTATTTGTTACACTCCTTTGGATATGGCTTTATGATAACTGATCTTAGTGTACAACCAAAGACATCCATCCGGGTAGTTTAAAGGAATCATGATTGTCTATATGTGCCATATTTTTCTGTAACAGTATAGCAAAACTGTCTAAATCTTTTTAATACAGAATCCCCACTAACAGCAATATATGTAGACTGCATACCCCATAATTGCATTGACAGGATACATCATGTCATTGTGTGATATATTTCTACCTTTTTTCAATATATGTCATAATATTTATGAGGATGTATTGAAGATTAGTCATAAGGGTCGAAGTTCTTAAAAGAATGGTAGATTAAAATGAAGGCAGTAGTAAAATGGAAAGAGAAGAAAAAAATGGAAGGTTTTTAAATTTGTTTTTGGCCATTAGAGTTTATTTTTAATTTGTTTTTCATACATTGTTCCACTAAAAGTAACAGCTTATTAAACATATAAAATTACCAGTCCCTAAGTCTGAGCTCACAGTAGTTTTACATTGGTGAATTCTGTTATCTTCATGGAGTTACTCCTGATTTACAACATCGTGAGGGTAGAACAAAGCCCTTAGTGTCGAGGTTCTGACACTATGGTCCAAAACCTGAAGCTTTTCATGCACCCGTGGAAAGGTCAAAACCTCTAATTCAATATCCAAACACTGCCTCTGGTCAGCCCAAGAAGTTAAATTTTCAGACACCTTTGTGCTTTTTGCCATGCTGCCCCTCATGCCTAGGACAAACTCCCTGTAAACATCCACAAAACTAACTTATTATCGTCCTTCAAAGCCCTCCTTGAAACTCTCCTTTGCCAACTATATTGTCTCTGTTTCTTTGTGCTCCCCCATCTAGCTATATCCATCTGTTGTCTTTTATCTTACAGTATAAGCTCTTTGGGATAGGGGACGGGGTTTTTTTGTTCTGTGTCTGTACAGTGCCGAGCACAATGGGGTTCCGGGCCATTACTGGGGCTCTTTGGTGTTACAATAACACAAATAAACAATAATATTGATTGATTCATTGATTGATTGATTGGGAGACACATGATCCAGTGCATAGCGAGCTGGATGAGAGGCAGGAGAGCTAGGTTATTCTCAGCTCAGCCATTACCAGCTGTGTGATCTCAGGCAAGTCTCCTTACTTCTCTGTAGCTCTGTTTGCCACCAACCCTTTGCCTGTCTTGTCAATTTAGAGTGTAAGTCTTTAGGTCACAGCCTGTGTTGTGTAGTGTCGTTACGATAGGGCCCCAGTCTCCGTTTTGGCCTCTATGTGATGCCTCTCTAGGATACTGTACTCTAGGATGCCGTTGGATACTGAATTAGAGGTTTTGACCTTTCCATTGGTGCATGAAAAGCTTCAGGATTTGGATCAAGGGTCAGAACCTTGACACTAAGAGCTTTGTTCTACCTCGCAATGATGCAAACGAGGAAGTCATGTAATTCAAATAATAAATATATAAATGACAAATGAAATCCTGTGCAGAGAGATCCCACATTACCCTGCACACTGAACATCACTGCATCTTCTTGCAGAGATGGCGGGAGGTAAATGCAGATGTGGTGGAGTTGTGTCAGCAAGTCTGAATGCAACTAGGATACACATGTCTCAAAACTTGCCTGTGTAGCAAGCCATGTCCACTACTCGGCTGGGTACTCAGCAGTCCTGAATTCAATTCAATTGTGCATGTGCCTTGGTCAGGCCATGCTTCTGTATTGGGGGAGTGAACTTATGATTTACAGTATGTGGGCATAACAGGGTGAGTAGAAAACTTAACTTGGAATTTTCTTGCTGGTTGTGACCTGGCCCTTTATGAGTGAGCAAGGGTGGAGAGAAGGGTGCCTTACACTGCCCTAAGATTTTAGGCACAATCCCAGTCCCTGCACTCTGGCATCTGCCAGTCTAGCACTTTCTGGTGCCTTAGAAATATTATTAACAGTCCATAACAGCTCTAATAAGTTGGCTGTCAGTGATAGCAATTATTGAGTTCCAGGAAATATTGCTACTGTAAACTTTCATGCACACTGAATACATATAATTTCCTTTAAATCACTTTGATTGCTCACAAAGTCTAGGCTATTAATGACCAATTTTCGTGTAATTAAAGTATTCCATAAAGTTTATGATTGTATGGATTTTCAGAACTGAAGGAACAAATGAAAACATTCCATTAGAGACAGACTGGTGATTTGTTAAACTGCGTTTCCTCTTAGATCCAATCAGCTTTAAAAGTGAACGTTTCACAGATTGATGTAGACGAATGTGGGAGAATAGACTGTAGTGGTGGCAGCGGTTGTACAAACTACTTCACAGTGAGTGACATCCCAACAGTGATGGATGCTGGGAATGTGTCATTTGTCTCTGTAACAATCACCATCAGTGCAGTCTGCACCTGTTCAGCTAGAGATCGAGTTCATCAGTCTTGTGCCTCCTACCCCCGAAGCCCATGTCTCAATGGTGGGACATGTATTGACACTCTTAATGGTTACAGGTGAGGAAACTTGCACTGCAGTTTTTCTTACTGTCTCTTTTATTTCTTTTTTAAAATGTTAAATGTAGTTAACAAGATACAGGACTAGAAAAGTGATAGATGCACCTTCAGATCGGCATTAAACTGTACATTTCAAATTGAGGGAAATCCAGAAGAGTGTTACATGTGCAGAAGACTGTAAACTTAATAATAAAAACAGTTCTTTATTAAGGGCCTGATCTTGGTCCTGCAGTCTTGAAGCCATTGAAAGTATAGTCTGAATAAGGACTGTCAAGATAAGGCCCTAAGTGGAAACCAATGAAAAAACACAAATAAGTTAGTGGTGTTAACTCATCTCTCTATGCAGTTCTTCAACAATTTAGAATAATTTTGTGAATGGTTGTTATGATGATTTCAGATTCCACAGCTCCATCACTTTTTAGTGGTCCTTTCATGATTTCAAGATTTAATTCCCAATTAATCTTTTAGAATTTTCATAGGATTCTCATGGGATTTCTTCCATGGGTAGGTTCACGATGAAAACAGTAGGAAATGTTTATGTTGAAAAGCTTTTCAAAAAGGGTCAAGATGTCTGAGGATATTGGTTACTGAACACAGACCTTTTAACTTTTAGATCACTGAATCATATCCAGCCCAGGTTGGTAGATTAACTAAAAGTAAATGTTTTGATTATAGTATTTTTAGTTTATCTATTCATTTATTTATTTTGCTTTAGCCTTCCTCTGATTTGCTCTTTCAGATGTCATTGTTCTACTTCATTTCATGGACCTGACTGCCAGCAGACTAAGCACAGTTTCCATGGAAATGGATATGCATGGTTTCGACCCATCAGGCCTTGTTTTGAGAGCTTACTGTCCCTAGAGTTTATTACTGAGGTTCCAGATGGGCTTTTACTATACAGTGGTCCTTTATCAGATCCAGAGCCCGGGAGTCCAGAGAACTTCATGGCAATAGGTACTTGTAGTCTGTACATTACACATAACTAAATGCTTTGTAGGGACTTGAAGTAAGGATTCTCTAGGAATTGATGTTGCATGGATAATATAGTAATTATAGTGTGAATTCTTACTTCAGTCTGATGGATTCATATAAAGTTTGTCTCTTGAATGCAAGACCCTAGAAAAATTAGGAAAAAAGTTTCCTGAAATATACTTTAGGAGAACATTTTTCTTTGATATTGTGGGTATTTTTTAGTTTACGCTAATGGTTCTGAGCCTATCCTAGAGCTAAAGAAATCAAAGTGAAACAGAAGAGACAGATTTACCAAAAAAAAAAAAAAAAAAAATCCCACAAGGAAATATCTAGTGCTTTAAAGGAGTTCAGGTACTTTTGAGACAGGTATTACATGATTAATGCAGTCAGTCGCATGTCATTTTCTGTGGTTTGTGAAGACAGAAATCTACTTCTTAAAATTCTTTCAGTCTCAAGGCATTTTTGAAACATGTTTTCTTTAACAGACTATGACTTGATGGATGAATCCAGTCCCACAGCACCATCAAAGCCATATATGCAGTAGTTAAAGTTGTCTATACATCCAATGATTTTTTAATTGTTGCTCAATTATTTTCAGTGAGTTCATGAAAGAAGATGTGTGCAGAATTGTGTATATTTTAGATTGTCCTAAATGTTGGGATATTAATCTATGACTTGATTTTTACTTTGCTTCTGTGAGGCTGAATTTGTATTTACTTATGAATTTGGACAGGAGTTGGGATATAGCAAACCCTGTATGCATGCATGTATGTAATTAGTCTGAATTTTTACTTTAGAACGTAATATGGTATTAGTGCCTTAGTAAGGAATAGATTTCAATGTTTGGTTTAGAGCCTGATCATGAAAAAATGTTTAGTGCAGCGTATTTTCTCTGCACAGTTCAGGCAGCAGATTCCACATACAATTAATTAACAAACAGCACACTCATTAATACAATTATAATTTACAAGGCCAACAGACAATAACTTCTCCTACATAAAACTAGCTATAGAATGTAACCACATAGTTCCTTCACTGAGCCCAGTAACCTGTGGTTGACAATAATTGTTAAACTAATCAAGTCAATACATACACCAACGTAGCAAAAGTAGAAAAATATATTTGCAGATAGATTTTTAAAAATGTAACTTTTTAATTTTTCTTGTTGGTCTTTTAGAACTTTCCAGTGGCATTCCTGTGTTGAAAATTAACCATGGTGCAGGCACTGAGACGCTGCATTTCCCAAGTCACTTGAACTTGACTGACAAAAGATGGCATCGGCTTGAAGTCAGAACTAATGGTCAGGTCAGATACTTGTTTTCCACTTTATGGTTTTCTTACTTCCAGTTAGCTCTTGCATACACACAGAATTAGGAAGATATAAATGAGAAACTGGAAAATTGAGTGTTTCATTCCATATATACCTGTAGACCTGATGCACAATGTGAATATTGGGAGGATAGCACTATGAATTTCATAATCTATCCTTCTGCAGCTCCGTGTCTCCCACAGTTCTGTTACATATGGGTCAGCGGTTCTCAAACTGTGGTTCAGGACACCAAAGTGGGTCGGGACCCCATTTTAATGGGGTCACCAGGGCCAGTATTGGACTTGCTGGGACCAGGGGCTCAAGCTGAAGCCTGAGCTCCATCCCCACCTGGGGCATCGGGACTCAAGCTGCAGCCCCCTCTCCCCTTACTCGGGGTAGCAGGATTGAGTCCCGACGGGGTCATGTTGTAACTTTGTTGTCAGAAAGAAAAGGAGTACTTGTGGCACCTTAGAGACTAACCAATTTATTTGAGCGTAAGCTTTCGTGAGCTACAGCTCACTTCATCGGATGCATACTGTAAATTATTCAGATTACTCTGAAATTTGTTGTCAGAAGGGCTCACGGTGCAATGAAGTTTGAGGACCGCTGATATGGGCTATTTTCCTCCTGTCTGTAGTTTCCATAGCAGTTCAAAACTGTGGCATAGCCCGTGCTAGCCATGCTCATGCTCCCTTCTTCAGCTTTATGGTTCTGCCAGATCTTCTGCCTCTCCAGCAGCGGTCAAGTAACAGTTCACTTGTATTTTATATGTTTGGGGAGGCTTTTTGGGAGCGGGGGAATAGCAAGCACCCTTTCTCTCTCTCCTGGATTGGGTATTGACCAGTGGGTTGGTTTCAGATACCTGGTACCTCCCTGCCAGCCTCCTCTGCCTTTCCTCCCCCCTACTCCCATATCCCCCCAAGGCATGGCATAGCTGTTGTGCAAACACTGAGCTAAATCAAAGTGGTGCCCTATTTGTGAGTCAACTTTTACAGGCCCTTTGGAGGGCAAATTGTGCCCTGCCTGTTCTCAGCCAGCTGACACTTGCACTGCTAGGGCACAGGGTTCTGAGTTGGACAGGCACGTTGGGTCCCCCTGGCTCAAGAAACCAAGACTCCAGTAAAGAAATGCCCAATCTGGAGATGAAGAGCAGAGTAAGGAAAGACTCCAAAGAAAAAAAGGAGGATTTTATCCAACAAGCCCAAGGGATAAGGCCTGGGACAGAACAGGAATGGAGAAAGAAAAAGCCCTTAAGGGGCCCCAGGTCCTGTCCCCAAGTCCTAAAATGAATCGTAAGTTCCCTGGAAAGGGAAGCAGGGCTCATACCCAGGTTTCTTTCTTCTCGGGCCTCTTGAATCAGGGAACTCTGACTATTGACTGCCATCCTTGGTGCAGGAGGAATGGGGCCCCAAGGGGAAGGACATTGAGGGAGAGATATCCAGAGAGCTCAAGGCGCTGCATAAAGCAAACTTCTAATACCCTGGCCACAGCTGGATGACAACACCTGCAAATAAGCCCAAAAGTCTAAAAAATCTAAAAAGAGCAAAATGAGAAAGATATTAAAAAACCTAAGAGAGATTCATCCTCTGACTCTAACACAAATTCTACTGAGAAAGGGGATATTTCAGATTCAGGCTCAGAGCAGGACATGGAAAAATGCAGCAAAAGTTTTCCCTCCCTGAAATGTTTGAAACCATGTACAGAAAAGTTGCCTCCACAATCCAGATCCAACTTGAGCAGCCAGTAGAGGACAAGCCTAAAGGCAAATACCTGCCTTCTAAGCCCTTGCTTGAGAGAGCAATCCCACTGCACCTATCCTTTGAGGATGTGAGCAGAGTGGAATGGGAAACCCCTGATAAGGATAAACACACAAGCAGGCACACATTTAGATATTAGAAGTTGCAAGAGCTAAAAATATGCTATGACCAAAAGTCAATGCTGCAGAAGCATCTCTAGCAAAAGATATGGTAATAAAATCTGAAGGGGATTTCTTTCCAAAGCTCTAACTGATAGAAAGGTGGAAGCCACGCTTAGAAGGGAATTTAAGGCTTCATCAGCCACTCTTAAAGCATCCCTGGCAGCTACATGATTTGCAAAAACCACAATGTACTGGCTTGGATGATCTTAAGACCAAGGACCAAGACCATCCTGACTTCCAGCCTACACTTAAGGAAATTTCCCTAGCAACAGCTTTTGTGGCAGAATCCAACAAATGGACGCAATAAGATTTTTAGCCAGGGTCATGGCATCCAGCTCAGAGACACCACATCTGGCTTTGAAGGTTGATGCTCACTCTAAACAAAATCTGTGCTCATCTAAAGTCACAGGCTCTCTGTTCTTTGGGGAAAAACTAGACAAAATAATGGCAAAAAGTGCTGCCAAACTGAAACCCTCCCTCCCCTCCCCACTCAGTGCTCCAAGGAGGATCTACAATCTCAGAAGCAGACAAAAATACTCCTTTTGTCCATCTTCTTCATGAAGGTACCAGAGGAAAGACATCAGCTATATCATGGGAAAATTCTGGAATCAGGGATTGAGTGGAAAATCCAGAGGTGGATTGAGAGCCCACTGTGACAACAAAAGTGCCTCCACCAAGATCTGAATCTGGAGGCAGAATTTCCCACTTCTTAGAAGAACAATCGCAGTCAACCACAGACAAGTTGGTAAGAGAGACGTTGAGTTGCCAACACTCCTTCAAACTAAGGTTCCCACCCCAACCCTCCTTCATCCACTTCTCCATCTCAGGTGACCCCATCAAATACAAGCTGGTGTTAAATGAAATCTCATGTCTCCTGGACATAGCAGCACTAGAAAGAGTTCCCTCAGAAGACAGATTCTTAAGACTATGCTCCATTTTCTTCATTGTCCAGAGTTATATAGGAGGTCACAGTGGTCCTGGATTTCAAGCAGCTCACCACTAGATGAAGAAAATGAGATTTCAGATAGAGACCCTAGCTTTAACAGTAGTATCCCTGCTCCAAAGGAATTTTCTTGCTTCTGTGAACCTAGGAGATTCATATCTCCACATTCCCATACAGCCATGCTACCACTTACTGCTGAGATTTGTGTATAGCATGGTACACTAGCAGTATCAAATGTTTTTGTCAGCCCCAGGGTCTTCATCAAGATGCCGGTGGTCATAATAGCCAGAGTAAGGTCTCAGAGTACTTACCTGTATCCCTTCCTAGATGACATCTTGATCAGAGCTCTGACCCAAGCCGTGGTGCACAGTGCCACAATCCAGATGCAGGATCTGCTTCAAGCACACTGATTTGTGATAAACACCAAGAAGAGCATTTTCACTCTCTCCACATAGATAGTTCATCTGGGAGTGGATATAGACACTATGGCAAAAGTCTACCCGTCACTGGTTAGATTCCACAAGATCCAGAACCTGATAACCGTGCTGGTAAAGTGGGCAAGTCTGACCATAGCTCAGTGTCTAGTTAATTGGCCTCCTGGTTTCATGTATAGGAATCATTCTATGGGCAAAGTTCTGTATCAGGTGCCTCCAGGTCTCTCCCCTGAAGGTATGGAATCATTCACCAGAACACATGCAAGATCGGGTACTGCTTCTGAACTAGGGGCTCATCTCTCTTTACAATGGTGTGCAATCCCACAGAAAATCCCCAAGTGTCTTCCTAGCTGCATTCCAGACCCACAGGCACTCACAACCGATGCCAGCCTGACAGGATCTGGGGCATTGGATAGTGCAAGGTGCCAGGAACCCCAAGGAAAGGAGCCATAACATCAATCTGTTGGAGCTCAGAGCTGTCAAGATGAGCCCAATGGAAGTTCCAGAACTACCTAGACAGCAACCTTGTTCTGGTCCAATTGGACAATATGGCCATTATGGTGTATATCAACAACCAAAGGGAATGAGGAATTTAACCCTACACGCAAAAGCAATGGAGATAATGGAATAGGCAGACAGGACCCTCTCTTCCGTAAGAGCAATACATATAAAAGGAAAGCTGAACCCAAAGGCAGACTGGTTCTGCAGGTGCACACTCAGCAACACAGCATGATGTCTGAATCAGGGAATCTTCACTCTGATTTCTCAGTACTTTACCAGAGAAGCAGACCCCAATTCCCTGGGGATGGATGCTGTTTTTGCACAAATGGTCACAAGGCCTGCTATACACATTCTCACCATTTCCACTTCTAGGAAAAGTGATCCAGAAAATAAGGCAAGGAGAAACAAAAGTGAAAGTGTTAGCTCTGCACTGGCAAAAGAGACTATGGTTCTCCAATCTGATAGAACTGAAATTAGAACCACCATTGCAGCTACCAGTGAGACTAGAGATCCTTTACCAAGACCCATCCACCATCCAGGCCTAGTCTGTCTACAACTGACAGTCTGGCTATTGAGGGGGAAGCATTAGCTTCATTAGGGCTGTTTTCCAAAGTGAGTGGAACTCTGTTCTTCTCCAGGTGAGCTTCAACTACCTGCCTGTAGATGCAAGCCATGTATTTCATGCCTGCATGACCAACTGGCTGTGCGTTGCCCAACTGGCAGCCACTGGGCTGGATCTGCACTGCGGGACGATTCCATCTGGCCCCCATGGAGGACGCTCTGCACTGTACGACCTGACCCACACCATATGAGTGAGGTCATGCTGCATGGAGGGATGCCGTTTTGGACCGCGTAAGGCATGCAAATATTGTTGCATGCCTTACTAAAACTGGCATGACTTGCCACTTCAACGCTAAAGGCCTAATACTCCATGTGGACAAGGTTTAGCTCGTGTCAAGAACAGCAAAAATCTCAAGGATTCTGATATTGCAGTTACCCCATACATATCAGAATTATGAGACACACTGAGCTGCAGAATGTTAAATTTCTTATCTGGCAATTACCTTTCTGCTAGCAGCGTCTCACACACTTCTAAACTCCCTGATTGGCTTCCTAGCCAAGGGACAATATTTAATTTTGATAGCTATGCTTGTAGGCTATAGCCTACTGTAGTTTACTTGTTCACATTGATGTTATTATTACTAATCACAGCTTTAGAATGAATCATCTGGCAGCAAGCTTGTCAAGGTTCCTCCCCCACTCTGAACTCTAGGGTACAGATGTGGGGACCTGCATGAAAAACCTGCTAAGCTTATCTTTACCAGCTTAGGTCAAAACTTCCCCAAGGTACAAAATATTCCACCCTTTGTCCTTGGATTGGCCGCTACCACCACCAAACTAATACTGGTTACTGGGGAAGAGCTGTTTGGACACGTCTTTCCCCCCAAAATACTTCCCAAAACCTTGCACCCCACTTCCTGGACAAGGTTTGGTAAAAAGCCTCACCAATTTGCCTAGGTGACTACAGACCCAGACACTTGGATCTTAAGAACAATGAACAATCCTCCCAACACTTGCACCCCCCCCTTCCCTGGGAAATGTTGGATAAAAAGCCTCACCAATTTGCATAGGTGACCACAGACCCAAACCCTTGGATCTGAGAACAATGAAAAAGCATTCAGTTTTCTTACAAGAAGACTTTTAATAAAAATAGAAGTAAATAGAAATAAAGAAATCCCCCCTGTAAAATCAGGATGGTAGATACCTTACAGGGTAATTAGATTCAAAACATAGAGAACCCCTCTAGGCAAAACCTTAAGTTACAAAAAAGATACACAGACAGAAATAGTTATTCTATTCAGCACAGTTCTTTTCTCAGCCATTTAAAGAAATCATAATCTAACATGTACCTAGCTAGATTACTTGCTAAAAGTTCTAAGACTCCATTCCTGGTCTGTCCCCGGCAAAGACAGAATATAGACAGACACACAGACCCTTTGTTTCTCTCCCTCCTCCCAGCTTTTGAAAGTATCTTGTCTCCTCATTGTCATTTTGGTCAGGTGCCAGCGAGGTTACCTTTAGCTTCTTAACCCTTTACAGGTGAGAGGGGCTTTCCCCTGGCCAGGAGGGATTTCAAAGGGGTTTACCCTTCCCTTTATATTTATTACAAAGCTGGAGAAGGTAGAGTGGCTAACATGGGCTGTCCAACAGCTTTGAACTGCCTCTGGAAACTGCAGACAGGAGGGAATAGCCCACATGTATCAGAGTTGTGGGAGATTCTGCTAGCAGAAAGGAAATTATCTGGTAAGACATTTACTGATCTTATACATTTGCACAGTTTAGGGTCAGATTTTTTTTAAAAGTAGGCATACAAATACATGCAATTTGTAGATGCAATGTTAATTTTCACAAATAAACTAACATCTTTGTAGTCTCAACTCAGTTAATTGTGTGCACAAATGTGCCAAATTATCCATTTGCAAATGCAATTATCCATTTTGTGAGTATGACTATTGTAATCAAATGCACAAATTAAATGCACAGTTGCATGTCCATTTCTTCGTGTTTTTATATATTGCCTTTTGTTGTAATATAGAAAATGGCACAGAAAATGGCAAAACCCTTTATTGATCAGGACACACAGACAAATGAACACAAGACACAGAGGATAAATTTTAAACAACAGGGTACAACTTTAGGTATTTAACACTGGGGAGGGGCATTCCTGTTCTCTCACGCCAGGAGATTATCTGAGTTCAGGATACCATACAACCAGTAATTTGGGGTAGACCTGCCTGTGCCTTCCCCTAGGACTCAATTCACTTCCAAATCCTGTTCATCTCCCCCTAATTGTGTGTGTGTGGGGGGAGGGAGGGGTAGAGATTACCAGGACCTCAGTCAGCGAAGACTTCAGGTCTCCCCTTTTTTCCATAGGCAAAAGGACCACCAGTGAAATGCTGGGTCCCACTTACTTCTGGAAGACTGGTCCTTTTTAGTCTTATCTGTGCTGCCCGCTGAGGACACCGCCAATTAGTATCACATTTAGGGTCACATCCTGACCCACACTACTTGGTAGCGATTTCTAGAATTGCCAGGTTTGGTTGGATGAATTCCTGGAGATTTTATCACATGACATAATTTTTAGTTAAAGATTAATCTTTCATTCCTGGAGACTCCAGGACAATCCTTGAGGGTTGGCAACCATAGCGATTTCCTGCCTGGATCGAGTCCCTAAGGTCATGGAGCCAAATGTCTGCCCCCACATCAAGAGAGGAACTTTGTCACCCCTAAAAAGCTTGGGCCTTGAATATTGGATGTCTCTGTGTGTGATCTCTGAGCCACCTACTCTGAAAATTAAACTAGCCAGTTCCCAGTTAACATTTTTTTCAGGCCCTGGGCTGGATTGACAGCTTCCTGCCAAACTCGCTTTGCAAGCAACCTTGACCAAACCAGACTTGTGTGTAACCTCCACTCTCTAATCAATTCCACATCCCTCTGAATGCTAATTCTTAAATTCAGTCTGGTGCAAGCCCCAAGATCATTTACACGAATGTGAAAAATTAGGACATTTGGTGGCTGCAGTTCGGCCATCGTCAAGTGAGAAGGAGCGTGAGCTGATCGGCCATATCATCACAGGCATACAGCTTCAGCCTTTAATCTCAGTTGTAATCCACCTGCTGACCTAGTCACCATCTCGCTGGCCCAATGCGCAATAGAAAGCCTGCAGACCCAGACATTGACCCTCCTCACAATGTCTCCTGCAATCACAAATGACTAGGTTAGTGTGGGCCCCTGGCTTGGCCCAGCAACCTACTGGTAGGGTGAATATAGGTCCTATAACACTCCGATTTCCAGCGCCCAGTTGCCCAGAACTGCCATTTGCATAGTGCAAGGGAGAGGGAAATGGCTAAAACTTCAGTACAATATTTGAAGCAGTTCAGTGAAGCACAGTGTAATTCTTCATTTTATGGTATGACAGTAGCCTTATATGTTTTGGTGCAGGATGTTCGATTCACTTTGGATCGTTGCAGTGCCGCTATCGTTTCAGAGATAGAGGGACCAGGTAAATGGTTGTCAACTGAAGACCGCACAAACTGTGAGGTCACGAAGACTATTCCACAAAGAGGAAGGTAACAGTGCACTTCTGGAGATTAACTGAAAAATAATTTAATATCTTTGAACATCTAATTTATAAAGATGAAAGCAGGGTTGTTAATGCTTCAGAAGACATCTGTGGATTTCTACAGTGTCTTCTATCCAAGGATCTCAAAGCGCTATACAAACATTAATGAACTAACCTACCTCAGAGGTTGTGGTATGCTCAAGGTCATAGATCAAGTCTGTAGTAGATCCAGGAACAGAATCCATATCTCCTGTACTATGCCTTTACCACAGGATTATTCTCCCTCACCCGACAGACACTCCTTAATTATTAAACAGTTATTGGACCTGTTACTCCAAACCTTACTAACAAATTTGTTCCATTGACTTTAAACGGAGCAGGGTTGGACCCCAACTAAATCAGATTTTATTTGCTCAATACTGTAAATCTTGTAAATTCTCAATTAAAACTAGTAACAAACATAAATGTGTAAGGGCAAATTTAGCTGTCAATTATACAAGTGTAAATCTGGAGTAATTCCAGCCCTACACTTCTGTGATTGTATGACTTCAGTAAGATTACCTTAATGGTGCCAATCTATATAATTGAGAGTAATTTGTAATCCTGAAGTCTGATTCCTAGATTGTAACACCTTAAAACTCCCACCACTTCAGTGCTAAACTTGAAAATGCCATATGTAATCCTTACGGCCAAATTCTCTTCTGGGTGACTCCATTGTTTCAGTGGAGTTACACTAGCAGAGAATTTGGTTTTTAGTTTTTCTTATCCTTGTAGAAAGTTGCCATTCCTCAAATTTATTCTTTGGAAATGCAAGAGTGGTGTTTTTTATCTTCCCTATACTGCGGTGTATGTATTTTAAGGTAAAACATGCCCATTCATATTCATTTTTATTATGCATCTCACTGTTCAAAGGTATTTGGATGTGATCCAAGTTCTTCAGCTGGGTGGTGTAAAAGAATCAATTCCGTATTCATACCCTCAGTTACAGCACAAGCATTTTACTGGCTGCCTGCGCAATTTAATCTTGGATACTCAGGTAAGAGAGGATGTGTCATGATTTTTGCATTTGTAAAGATGTATCACTTTTGGGTCTAGAGTTTTAGGAATTTTGTATGAGAAATGGGATTTGTATTCTGAAGATGTAGGCACTCTTCTGGTTCTGATTAGTAATGGACTGACCCCATAAGGGTTTAGTAGCTCCCTGCAGAATTGGCCCTATAGTGCATCTCTTATTTTCAATGAGTTGCCTAAATACTTATTTTTTACCCTTTTTTGAGCAATTGTTATATGTTCAGCAGCAGAAATGTACAAGATATGTTGTTTACATTGAATAGCAAATAGAGAATTTAATGACAGGTTTCAGAGTAACAGCCGTGTTAGTCTGTATTCGTAAAAAGAAAAGGAGTACTTGTGGCACCTTAGAGACTAACCAGTTTATTTGAGCATGAGCTTTCGTGAGCTACAGCTCACTTCATCGGATGCATAGGTCTTAGGCTGATGAGTCATTTCAAATAACGCTAAATCATGGGAAAGTAGTTGTCATTAGGACTCTTGAGTAGGCTGTAACCTCCACAAATTGCCATAAAGGTGATCATTTTGCTTAGCAACGCTATGAAGATGTAGAAGCTAGATAAATTTGTTACCATATATAAAGCAATAGAATATACCATTTATGGGTTTAATGACAGTTGGCATCTCTGATTCACACTGAGGCCAGCCAACTTAATGAAATGTGTTGTCATTTGTGCTTCTCTGGCAATGTGGGAGTCCACTGGGGAACAGCAAAAGCCAGCTTCCAGTCTGTTATAATGTTGGTTGAACAGTTAGATGAAACTTTAGAGGCACACATCATGGCTTCAGATACACATGTGCAGCTCCCATTAAAGTAAACCACCACTTGGGGTTTTTTCTGTTAAATGTCAGATTCATGTCAGCTTATATCAGGCACAATGGTATTGGCTTTTTTTTTTTTTTCATGGATAGTATAATTAACATAAAAACCTCTCTCTTACCTGGAAGCAGATGTTTCTGTGAGACCCAGACTGTGCTGTTGTTTATCTCCTTCTGTCCCACCTTCTATTGTTTATCCATCTGTCCTAACTCCCCCACAAGGAATTTCTGAATGTTAATGAAATATATATAGACCCATGCCAGCTTTATTTTAAATGTTGGAGTTTTCCTTTAGTCAGTGTGTGTTGCTTGAGCATATCCGGATGCAAAATATGACCCTTGTGGTTTAATATTTAAAAGTCAAACATTTATTAAACATGTCAAAAAACTGGTGCCTTTTAAAACAAAACATGGCTTCAGCTCTACCAAAGAGAGAAATTAGAGTTATACAGACAGTGTGGTGTAGTGTAGCTATTGATCTCTGGGATAAAGTTTAACTGCTTGTTAAAATGAAGTCACAATGTTCTCTGATTTTCTCTTCAAGGTGTATGACCTTGAATCTCCTGCAGAGTCCCTGAATAGCTCCCCTGGCTGTGCACTGACAGATGGGAGCTGTGAGGCCACGGGCTCCTCTTCCTGTGGCATTCATGGGAGATGTCTTGGCGAGTGGGCCTCATTCAGCTGTCACTGTTTGCCAGGTTACTATGGCTACAGATGTGATAAAGGTGAAGTCTTTTTTTCTCTATGATGTTATTGATGGCTGTGATGGTACAGTTTATGGAACAGTACGCTTAAGATGTTCACAATTAATGACACTTTTGATAAGGCTTTGAACATATTGATTGCCCAGGATCATATTCTAATTTTTTGGTTGGGCATTTTTTGTTAATCCCACCCCTCATTTTAATTCCTTTGTGAAATGTCTTCCTCATCACCAGATCGTCTCTTTTACACTGATGGTATCTATGCAACTGGGTGTGGTGTTCTGTCCTATCTGGTGGCACCAAGACCACTTAGAGAGAGGTGAGTCCGCTCTACAGCCTTAGCTAAGAGCCAGTTGGCTTTTAGCTCATGCAGTAGAGGCTCATTCACTAAGCTCCAGAGGCTCCAAGTTCGATCCCGCCCGCCATCGACTAGGGTCTGTTAGTGTTACACACTCACTGAGTAATTGGGATGGGACAGAATCAGAATTGCTCAGCTGCGTGTCATAAGCACTGTACTGCTAACATCAAAAGGATATTATTTTCTAGGGCCAAGAGGTCTGTGTTTTTGGTGCAGGAGGATCTGAGTTCCATCCCTGCTGCCTCCAGGTGGCCAATGTTTGCAGCAAAGTGACAACCATAAAGTCCTAGGTGGCCACAGATTTGTTACACTGATTTAAATGTGTCCTCATCCTCTTCCCATTGTCTTGGTCAGAGACTGTGGGCAGACAGGAGAGATTGTGTTTGATCTGCATCCTGAAGCAGGAGTTCAAAAAGGAATTCAGTCGATTGCTGGAGAAAAAGAAGAGTTAATTGAGCAAAAGTAAAAGGCATTTCCATTGTGTTGCTAAATGAGGCCTTATCTAACTTGTGTTAATTTTAAAGGCACTGCTGTAAACAGGCTTTAAAAACAATTAAAATATTCATTTCTAGTTATGGAGCTACATGGACTGGTCCTTGGTCAGCAGGCTGGGAAAAGAGGAGGAGTGCTGGGGAGGCACTGGGCTCAGTCACTTGGACAGGGATCCCTGTGCAGAAAACATGCTCAGTCCCTGGGGGAAGGAGCAGTGTGAGGGAGGACCTCCTGTTACTTTCTGTTAACCCCCTCTGAGCATTTTAAACAGCAGCATTAACAGGATCCAGATGGAGATGCGCTTAACCCTATTCAGTGGAGGAATCTACCATGTCTTTGAAAATGAAGGCAGGGAAGAGCTACTGGGAGAGCAGTGGCAAAGTCTTGAAGGACTTCCCCAAAAAGGCATGTTATGTTAGCACTGGAGACCATTTCACTGGGCTGTTTACACTAATTTGGAGAAATTCTTTATTTTTCTTACATCGCTCTTTTCTGCTTAGGGTAATTTTTAAAAGTTTTTGAATTTCTTAGTTGCCAAAGAATACTCCTTTGGGCCAGGGAGCCACATTCGGTATCTGCTTCCTGTTGCTGTGCCTGCCCGCAGGACGCTGTTAGAGGTGACGGTCAGGACACGACAGCCCAATAGTGTCATCATGAGCATGTCTTCCCGAGCCAAGGATGAACACATCACCCTGCAGGTTAGTGAATAGTCTTGGACAATCACAGCACAGAGTGAATTCAGTTCCAGCTCATGTGTAGCCCACTGAAACATGGATAAGAGAGTACTTTTGTGCTGTACGCTACCCTAGCAAGTAAAATACTACTTGAAAATCTGTACTGTACAATTCTGTTAATTCATGCTAGTGAAGTGGGCCTGATTCTCCACTAGTTAAACTGACTGTACACTTGTGTCATCCCATTGGCTGCAGTGGAGTTACATCGGTGTAAAATGGGATCAGAACAGTGATCCATCTAGTCCAGTGTCCCCATCTAATATCCCATCACAGGCCATTGGGCCTATTTACCATGAATATTTAATTACCAAAACCATGTTATCCCATCATACCATCTCCTCCATAAACTTATCGAGTTTAAATCTTAAAGCCAAATAGATCTTTTGCCCCCACTGCTTCCTTTGGAAGGCTATTCCAAAACTTGGACTGAACTGGCAACATAGATGTGACAGAATCACATTCCTAACCCCCTGAGCCAGTCCGTTGTCTTTGTCTAAGTTTAAGTAAACGTTTCTGTCAAGATCATTCATTAGTTAAAAGAAGTTGGTTGAAGTAACCTGACAGATCAAATACAGGACTGATTGTGATTTTCTTCCACAAGGTTGTTCAGGGATTCTTAATGGCCTCATATAACCTGGGCGATGGAGACTATGCTGTAAACCTTCCCTCCTACAACATTGATAATGGTGAGTGGCATCATATCACCCTGGAGAGAATTGAAAACGAATTTACCCTTCGCCTTTATGAAGGAGGTGGGAAGAGAGAAATCCTGAGAGCAGCAGGAGTATGCAAAGAGATTGCGATTGATCCCAGTAGGTTGGTCCTTGGAAACACTTACCCTGTCAATCAGAACCGAAGTTTTCAAGGTAAGGAACTCTTGGTTTAACTGGGGCATAAGAATGTAGAAGGCCTATTGGTATGATGTGTGCACATTAAGTGAAGTTCACTTTCTCGGCACAAAGCCTGAGTTGAACGGATTTTTTGCAAGGCAACTGTGTGGGAATTTGTCAAGAAAGTCAAAATCCACCCATACCTAGGGGAAAGGTACAGGAAAAGCCCCATCCACAGCTTATACTTTAGCCACTGGGCTAAAACAAGGGCAGCGACTCCTGCATACCACCTATCCAGAGGTTTGTGGCAACAGGTTCTGTGTATAATTGGAAATCCACTGGTTTCAACCCTCTCCAGTCGTACTGCAAATTTCCCTCCTGAATTAGATATGCAAGCCTGGATCTGCCCTGTGCATCCATTTTGCAGCTGCCCATGCCTAAAAAGCAGAACCGTAGCAGTTCTCTACATTTGGGGCATCTGTTGCCCCTACACTGCTGGGTGAATTACCTTCTTGTGAGAAGTATTGTTCATTGCTAGGGCCCTACTAAATTCACAGCCATGAAAAATGCGTCACGGACTGTGAAATCTGGTCTTTTGTGTGCTTTTACCCTATACTATACAGATTTTACGGGGGAGACCAGCGTTTCTCAAATTGGGGGTCCTGACTCAAAAGGGAGCTGCAGGTGGAGTCACAAGGTTATTTTAGTGGGGTCATGGTATTGCCACCCTTACTTCTGCACTGCCCTCAGAGCTGGGCAGCCAGAGAGTTATTGGCCAGGCACCCAGCTCTGAAGGCAGCTATTGGCCAGGCACCCAGCTCTGAAGGCAGCATCCCACCAGTAGCAGCAGAGATGTAAGGGTGGCAATATCATACCAGGCCATCCTTACTCCTGCCTTGCTGCTGGTGGTGACTCTGCCTTCAGAGCTGGGCTCCCGGCCAGCAGTCGCTGCTCTCCAGCTGCTCAGGCCTGTAGGCAGCACTGCCACAAGCAGCAGTGCAGAAGTAAGGGTAGCAGTACCGCAACCCCTCCCCACCAAACTCCTTTTTGCGTCAGGACTCCTACAGTTACAACACCATGAAATTTTGGATTTAAATAGCTGAAATAATGAAATTTATGATTTTTAAATCCTGTAACCATTGAATTGACCAAAATGGACCATGAATTTGGTAGGGCCCTATTCATTGCACAGCACATTGCAAAACAGATTTTCTTAACTTTAAACGCTGCTAGGAAAAGAGCAATAGGCTATGTGGATTTTGGATTACTGAGGCTCAGGTCTCCCAGCTGAAAGATTATAATGGTGTCAACTGGAACTTCCACTAGGACAGGCTAAAATGTTCCTTAAACTAGAGTTAAGGTTTTAAATATGTATCAACAACTGATTGGAAAAGGTCTTAATATAATGTTGTAGATTAAAATGCAAACAACTCTCATGGAAACAGAAAATGCGAAGTTAAGGTTACAAAAAGGGGAAGCAGAGAAACACGGAGCCATGGATACCAAAACCAACCTTTACTGTGCCCTCATATTTCTACTCATCCTCCATGCAGGTGTGGAATTGTACTGTATCTTCAATATTGGCATACAATCCACATACCCCACTACACTGTACAATACTGCACAGACAAACGTATAATCTGTGCATCACACATCTGCCATCTTCATGACCAGAGGTTGGCCTTCAGTTAATCCTCCTGTGACAAGACAGTAACATCTCTGGGGAGAGAAGGGATGCTCTGGTGGGTGAAACATAGGAGAGGGAGTCCCAAAACCTGGTGTGACATATATGCACCTGGGTCCTACATTCTGTTTACAAATGCAGTCAGTATTGTAATTTTTTATTGGTAGTGCATCCCCAGCCTCCTCAATCATTATTGGTCTTTTTTTTTCTTGTATGAAAGAGAACCTTAATATAGTTCTTTTTCACACACACACCATGAGACACAGGTAAACACTGGAGGAGCACACTCTCTCTCCTTCTTGCGATTTGAACCCTCCCTTAGAAATCATAGTAAAATGGTGAATTGGTAACTGGCACAGGTGTCTTTCACTCAATCAGATAGGGAGCTGGATAATAATCGGGATGCAACTCCAAAATTTGGATATTGGGATCTGGCCCATATCTAATGGGATGGATCAAACTCCCCTAAAGTTTTGGAAAATAACTTTGTGGCTTCGGCCCATCTCTAAATATAACATATGCTCAGTCTGATAGTACTGACAGCTGTTTCAAATAGTTCTTCTTGCTGAATAGCTTTCAAAACCCAAGTCCCTTTTGTTTTTTGCCTTAGGATGTATGAAGGATGTCAGATTTAATAACTACAGGCTGCCTCTGGATACTCATACTAAGGAGCTGGTGTCAGTATTAAGTGCCCAAGGAGTGAAAGAAGGCTGCTCTTCAGAGGCTTGTAGGAACAACTCCTGTAGCCAGCCATTTATTTGTATTGACTTGTGGATGATGCATGAATGCAGGTAATTGGGGGAAGCAAAAGCATAAAAAATGCCACGGCAACGTGGGAGGGTTGGATGCTGAAAAGTATGTAAGTTGAATCTTTCCACTAGAAAGTCCTCTGTATTGCATCATCCAGTTAAAACGACAGTGAAATACAGGGCCAGATTTTACCCTTGTTTATGCCTCTGCAACCTCATTAGCTTCAGCAGAGTTTACTGATGTAAATCAGAGCACAGTCCCTTTCAACCAGATCCTCAACTGGTAAAAAATGGTGTATCTCCATTGACTGCAATTAAGGTAAACAGATTAACACCAGCTGAGCATTTGGCTTTCTGCTCTATTAAAGCTGCTCATGGAGTATTGCAAATACAGAACAATTTGACCCACTTTCTGAAAACTGAAATTGGGAAGTAATATGGAATGACTGTGCTACTAGATTTCTAAAATGAGCAGCTCTGAAGATAGCCTGGATATAAACATTGTTTTTGTGTGTCAGATGCCCTTTAAACAGTATAAAATGTTAGGCATAAATCAGAGGATATGATCTATAGTGAATGCTGTATCTTGTCATACTAAGTTCAAGCAGGAGTGCTACCATGTACATTCATTATTATGGGATAATCAAAATTGTGACAATGCTTGAAGTGACTTTTTAAAAAACACAAAACCCTGTTTCTCAAATCAAGAGAGTCAGTCACCTTCAGAACATATTTTCCTGCAAAACCTAAAGGGGCTTAATCCATATTCAGAGTTAACTCCTGACAAATTTAATACCTTAAAACAAAGAAACAAACAAACAAGACATCTGAACCTAGCTCAAAAGTATATTTTATAACCAGGAGAAAACTGAAAACATGAAAATACTTGTGTTTAGGCTGACAGTCTATATGACAAGGTACAGCTGGATGCAGTTTCGAAGAGCCAGAGTGTTTCTAAAAACTATGGTTTAAGATGGAAACATCAGCTCATTCTTCATTCTAAAGCTGGCTTCACTGCAAAATTAACTCTAGTTATCTCCACTGAGTTAACACCTCTTGAGTTAGCCTAGCGCAAATGAATGTAGTCATGCTGCGAAACAGCAGAGTGATCGTTAGCCGTTGATGAGCTGTGCTAGCTAACTAGAGCTGTAGCCTGTACCCCCTGATGTGCCAGTTGACTCAAGTTAAAAGCAGCACCACTCTCAAGTAATGGGTTTTTTTCTGTAGATGAGACTCGAGTTAGGAACACTTGAGTTACAACTGGAGTTAATTTTGCAGTAAAGACAACGCCTTTGTATACTACTCTTCTAGCACTGTTCTAATAAGGAGAATTGTAGAGATGTTTTTTGTCACAAATGCTTTAAATCTCTAGAGGCTTGGAGATTCACTGAGCTGGGGAAAACATAGGAGAGGTTAACATCATTTTGTGGCACTTGGATAGACCTGCAAATCCTGCACTTGATCAAACACTTGCTCATGCAGGTAGTTTCACTGGAGCCAGTGTGACTACTGGCATCCCCAAATCCATTCACACAAGTAAGGGTCTGGAGGAGTGAGCCTCATTATTTTCGTCTATGTTTCACTGAAGAGAAGAACTCTTTAGCCCTTTCCCTGACTTCACTGAGACTATTCGTGTGGGTAAGCACTGCAAGAGTAGGAGCTACAGTAGAGCTACCTTGGCATAAAACAACTCAGAAGACTGTATTCAGATTAGGGTGACCAGATGTCCTGATTTTATAGGGACAGTCCTGATTTTTGGGTCTTTTTCTCACATAGGCACCTATTACTCCCCACCTCTTGTCCCGATTTTTGACGCTTGCTATCTGGTCAGCCTAATTCAGATATACAGCATGTGTCCCAAGGCTGGTATAGGGTTTTCAGCGCTCTCTTTCATGTCTGCTGACTGTTATCAAGGATTTTTGTTGGTTTACTCTGCTTTTGTCTTTCCAGTTGCCCTCCGGGACACCTGATCACAGAGAATGCCACAGGCAGGCACTGTGTCCATACTGTATGTGCTAAAAGACCCTGTAACTTTGGCATGTGTATCTCCCAGTCTCCAACCAAGTTCCGATGTCATTGCCCTGATGGCTATACTGGCCGTTACTGTGAAATCACACTGGCAATCTTTCACAAGGATGCAGGCTTGAGTTTCAGTTCCATGTTTGCCATCTGCATTTGCTTTTTGGCACTTTTAGGTAGTTATGGCAACTACATCTTATACTACCTTTGGTGATTTAATTTATCCATTCTCCGTTGGACACTGATCCATGTTGTCTTTCTGTGAAGAATTTGCTTCCTTGTGGAGACTGGACTCTGCCTTTACTGTTTTGTCCTTCTCTCTATTTCATCCACCAACACTGTCACTTTTCATCCCCCTGTGCACAAAAGTTATATTGTTAATTGGCATTGATTCAGCTGAGGAAAGCCCTTGCAGTTTCCTGATTTTGTGGGATTTCATTGCCAAGAAACTGTTCAGAAGGTATAGGTAGATGCAAATTCAGTCAAAGCTAGAAAAAAATTGCTAGGAGAAAGTCATTATTTAAAATGCAGCTAGGCATGGAATAGATATTTCAGCCCATGAGAACAGGGTGACCAGACAGTAAGTGTGAAAAATCGGGACAGTGGGTGGGGGGTAATAGGAGTCTATATAAGAAAAAGACCCAAAAATCGGGACTGCCCCTATCAAATCGGGAC
The DNA here is from genome assembly GCF_015237465.2 of Chelonia mydas. Taxonomy (NCBI): domain Eukaryota; kingdom Metazoa; phylum Chordata; order Testudines; family Cheloniidae; genus Chelonia; species Chelonia mydas. The sequence continues at coordinate 22,213,368 of NC_051252.2, read as the reverse complement.
ATCTGGTCACCTTACATGAGAAATAAATTGTCACTGAGAGAAGACTGGCCTCTGGATCCAGGCTAGGAGCATGTTTATTTTTAATATCTGGCCAATTGTAAGTTATCACAATGTAAATAAATCAGAAGTTGCTGGTTTTTTATAAGAATTTTTGTTATACTTGAGTATCTCAAAATCAGATTCCATTAAAAAAAATTGGCAAAAGATTGTTGCATGTGGTAAGATCTATATATCACATTCTGGTAAACTGAAGAATGAAAATTTAAACACAGAAATTTCAAAATAAAACTTATGACCAATTTATAAAAAATACTCATTCTCACAGCAAGTACATTTTAAATTTTATACAATAAAGGCCCTGTCCTGTTCTTATTGAAATTGCGGTGGAGTTTTGCCATCGACTTCAATGGGATCAGGACTGGGCGTTAAGAGAGGATTTTATTGTGTGTGTTTTACAGTTGAGATGGTAACACACTGTCTACAAGTTTGTATTTACATAATGTTAACAAACATCTTCAATGTAGTAGACATTTTTACAGTTTTCAGCATGTAAATTGCAACTAAACACAATTTTTCTAATTATTTAAATTTGCAGATGTTAAGGCATAAAAATGTGCCTGAGTTATTTTTTCTAATAAAGTGTGTGAGACACAATCTCTTCCCTTTGTCTCATGTTGTCTTATGCTTCATTTCTGTTCTTGTTCACAGAATTGTATCTGTTCCTCAGAACTCATCTGCATCAGTTTTTGTTCTACATCTTTGTATGCATTTTCTGTTAAGCATCAAGTCTGTCCAAGTCAGTACGGTAAACAGATATTCTGGTCTCAAATAACCATTTCTGCATGCTATTCAGTTCTTCAGTTGTTACTAACTTTGTAATAAAGGAAAACCTCAAAGCCTCTCCTTCTGCCTTTGATATCACTTGTAACTACACTTACTGTTAATGGAAGTAATGCTCAAAGCAAAAGGAGAGATGACCTCTACAGCTGCAGATGATTTTATGGACTTGGCTTTTAAAGGGCCTGAATCCTCTCTCTTTAGACTGGCTTTAAATCAATATACCTACTTTGGCCCAAATCCTTGAAGGTTCTTAGGCATCTAACTTCGATTGAAATCAGTGGGAGTTAGGCATCTAAATAAATGCCTTTGAGGATCTGGGCCACTGATGTCAATTAAGTTACTTCTGGTTTACAATGATGTGAGAGCAGACTCTGGCACTTAGTGTGAAGACTGAAGCCGTTCTACCCATTTCGGTTCTGACTTCAGTCTGGCAGTGCAATATCCAGTGATAGTTACTGTCTTTACCAGACTGCAGTATTTTTTTAAAAAATGTGTTATTCTCTGCTTCATTTCTGAATGATCACTCTCTGCTTCACTCCCATGTGCGCACACAGTTCTGTTCAGTGGTGCTTTCCTGTGGACTCGCTGGAAGAGTCACAAAGGTTTGAATGGAGGAGTTTACCATGTCTCTGCCTATCATGATGACTTGGAGGACATAAGAGAAAATATCCTCAACTATAATGAAGAAGGGGGTGGGGAGCAAGATCAAGTAAGGATCACTCCATTAAATGAATATGATACAAGAGGGCGAGTGGTTCTCCACACTAATGAAATACAGCGGTTTCAGTTGTGCTTTACCCTTAGCCTCCGTGCTGCTGGTTACATTACCGCAAGCAACCGATGAACTTATTTGTAAGGTTGCATGTGTTTTTTTTTTTTACAAATGGATACATAAAGGTCTATAAAAGTTTAATTTGCCTTAAAGCTGAAGTACCTGTGAGTGATTATAAATGCTTGTAGGATGAGTTTAGCAGTTAAAGAATTTATGGTTGATCCTTTTCTGGCTTCATGCTCTGGAGGCTCTGCCGTTGTCAGTGGCAATTACTGCTGTAGTGATAAGGTTTTCGAAAACTCTAACATGAAATCTTCCTTATGGACCACCTCTTTTGATGACACTTCTTACCACATTTTGTGTGTTATTAGAACATGACTTATTACACCTTAAAGTCTCTCAGTTTTTATTCATTAAGGGATGCTGGTACTATCCTTGTTTTAGCTAAAGCTTTTTAGCTCTTGGAATAAAATATCAGGGCCCCTTCTGTTCCCCTCTCTCCTGGGAAGAGAAGCAAATACCAGAGTATAAAACTGTTGTTGTACTTTTAATATACAACACGCCACACCAAACAGGTTATTCTCACATTTCTATTTGTCCTGCACATGGATTACCGGAGTTTTAGCTTATATTGCTATTCAGAAGAAATGTAACAGATAATTACAGATTTGTTAATTTTTAAAAAAAAGATAATTTTGCTGAACATTTAACGTTTGTTATGTCAGAAACAGTAAGAGACTTTTGCCTGTTTTAAAACACTTCATTTTATCCAGTGGAAGGTGCAACAGTATTTCTGAGCTTATGGTTGGCATGCCATGAGTGCTACAGAACAAAGAAAAACATAACTTTAATATAGTTTTAAAATCTGAATATTAAACTTCCAAATAAATAAGCACGCAAAGAGTTTTTATGCATTAAAATTTATATTGAACATTTATGGGAGCCAGCTGAAAAAATAATCTTTCACTTGTAAAATGTCCTCAAATTTTTGATGAATTACTGTGAATGCATTTTAAATGCCTAGGGGGATATTTTGCAAGTGGCATATGGAATTATGTTCACAGATCCTGTTAGTTTTAATAAGATTATTTCCTCTGCTACATTTGCCACACATGGTTCATACATTGAGGAAATAGTGTTTGTATGACAGGTCTACAGGAGTTTCCCTTAGAAGAATTAAAGCATGTTCTTTTCATAAAGCAGCAAAATCCAAACAACCAAATGACCCCCAATCAAAGATGATCTTAAAGTGTGGAAGCACACAGAGAAAATAACATTGACTGCCCTGAGATCTTGTTTACTGTAGGCCATTTCCAAATTAATCAGCTTTTTTAAACTGTGGAAACCTTGGCCAAAATCTTCATAAATGGCCACTGATTTTGGGTGCTTAATTCTTGGTGCAGAATTTCAAACCTGAGCACCCCACAACTTCACAGGAATTAAATGGGTGCAGTCCAATGTTATCTTAACAAATGAACATAGGAGTGTATGCACAGTAGAGAGACCATGTATGAATTTGTTAGCTTGAGGGCAAGCCTGGAGAAACAAATGGGTATCCGTGTTGAGTTTCTGTATTTGTAATGTGGGGAATGTGCCTTAGAGGAATAAGAATTTTACAGAAAAAAGTACACTGCTGGGTAAAATACTTAACATTGTTTGGTGTTGAGCTGAGTTAACACTGGCTGGGAAACAAGGGGCAAGGATAATCTTTGGGACTGTAAATTGCCTGATAATGATGTGTATAATTAGAAGAAATGGTATCTATCATTTTATTTTAAGAAACAGAAAAAGCAATGAAACATGATTTTAATATGACCAACTTCACTGAAGGCCGGATCCTTAACTCTACTCAGGCACACTCCCACCTAATTTTGGAAGGGCCAAAAATGGCAGCTATCCATTTTGGGAGTTTTGCTTGAGTAAGAAATTCACCATTGGGTCACACAGTAATTATTCATAGTTTACACTTATTTAGTACCTTTCATCCTGAAAGGAAACATGAACATGCTCAACATGCCATCTCGATATCAAATCAACCATCATCAAAATACAGCAACTTCTCTGGAATGGAAATAAGGCAGTTATTCTGTGTTACATTAAAGTTTTGGAGTCCAATCCTGCAGCCCTGGCAGGCACAAGCACAGGATTTCTTAGGAGCAGGCGCTCTTACTTTTTACAACCGTCTCTCCCTGACTGAAATGTGGCATAGACACACTAAGAGCTAGTCTACAGTAGAAGCACTGCAGCAGCGCATTGGGCAAAGATACTCTGTGCTGATGGGAAGTAAGCTCTCCCATTGGCATGATAAAACCACCTCCGCAAGAGGCGGTCGTTACGGTGATGGGAGAAGCCCTCCCGCCAACATAGCCATGTCCACACCCGTGCTTAGGTCAGTGTAACTTATGTCACTGGAGGGGGTGGCTTATTCACACCCCTGAGCGTCATCAATTATACTGACATAAGTGCTCGTGTGTACAAGCCCTAAGATTAGGATAATCTTTTTTTTAGCACAATTTCACTGATGCAAAGGTAGTATTTTGGAATGTACACATTGACGGCTCTGACTGATGTTCTCTAGCTTTAGATAAAACGCATGAGACGTTCAAAGAATTATTATTTAGCCACATAAGAGGTTCTGCATAGCACAGGCACTTCAAACACATCACTCCCCTCAGGGTCTGCCAATGTGCCTAGAGAGACCACCTCTTGGACTGAAAAGATAACCCACATAATCTGTGCTTTGTCTATTTTCTGAAACTCACATCAAGGCTGCCACCAACTATTGAACTGGTTGGTTTAGTGATGAAGACATTTGTGCACTTGGAACTGGACTGAAACTTCAAATAACTGTCAGACAGTAGTAGCATTTCAACCACTACAACGATGGCCAGCTTTAGAAACAAAAGATTCTTTACCCTATTGCTAGCCACCTGACCCACACATTCCTCCCACTTCCAAGGGAGCTAACTAGCTCCACAGGCCAAATAAATTTAACAGAAATCCAACTGGGAAGTGGCTCAGTCATGTGTTCAGCCCCATACCGTCCAACCACGAATGTAACACCTTTCCTTGAAAGCTACATATTCACTTCTCACCCCCGGCCTTGTGACTGGGTTCAGCAGTGTTTGATGAAAGGCCAAGCAACAGCCAAATCTGAATCAGAAAACTGGAGGTAGTTTAATCATCTTTCTTTAGCTACTAAGAGAAAATTAAACTTCAGTTTGAACAGGCTGCCTATGAATCAGCACTGTTGGCAGAAGTGGCAAGAAAGAAGGAAGTAGAAACAAATCTGAAGCAAAGCAACAAGGTTTGTTCACGTCCATAAAGATTTTACCCTGCTCAATACTATAGAAAAAATACATTTTTTTTTTGAAAAAACAAATACAGTGAAGGTAAACCTAAATGTCTCTGTTACAGCTGCATTAAGGGAAAGCTGCATTTGCTCACTGACACCTGTAAAGTGGTCTTTGGCATTCCTGTAGCTCTCCCCAGGCACTGCAATTAAATTAATGGGCCAATAAAGTGCACCCTGGATTGTCTTCATGCTCTAGTGTGGTGTTCAGATCAAACCCTAAGACTATTTGTGCATGTTTTCTTTCCATGCCAACAATATGGTTAATCCATTAAAGCATAAAAAGTTGGGGGCTACAGTGACTGTTCATTTAACAGGGATGATTTCTCACTCCAGGATGCTTACAACATGGCAGAACTCCAGCGGTCACTTCAGACTAGCCCAGCCTATTCTCTTTCTCTCTACAAGAAGAAAGGGAAGCCATCAGAGCTGAACTGTCCCTTGAGCGGCAACGTGGCACCTAGCCCACAGGAGCAGCTAAAAGCATCTGCAACTAGAAGGAGCTCCTCCTTTACCAGTGAAGACTTTGGTCGGTATCTGTCAGATGTTGTTAGGGATGCTGACCAGCAGCCCCAGGCCTTGCCCCATGATTCCCTACAGGTATATTACACAGAGGGAGAGAGCTCAGTAGCCAGCAGTCTCAGTTCCCTGGATTCCTCTGGACTGGATGAAGAGACTGTGTATGATGACATGAAAGAGTGGGGACCAAAGTTTGAGAAATTAAGTGAACTGTATTCACACAAAGAGACAGAGGACATATAGATTCCTATGTTTACTATGCTTGAAATTCTGAAAGCAAGCATGAAGGGCTATTCAGTTTTTCATGCACTTGCTACTTTGATATATTTTATTCCACAGAATTTTATTCCTCTTCAATTTGATGGGTGAGGAGGGATGCAGTCCAAATGCCCCCTAAAGAGCCTTTGTTTGTATCTAGAAGATAATGTTCCAAAATAAACTAGGAGTTAAAACTCCAGACCTCTTGGCCTTTTCCCTGTTTGACCAGCAACTAAATTGAAAAAACAAATGAGAACTTGGAACACCTTTTAAATAGTAGTAATTGGTGTATGATGCTGAGAAGTAAACGTCTTCTACACTAATATTAATAAGGCAGGGCTTCCCATATGATGCAGTCTTTGTGTTCTAACATGTTAACTTCTAGAATGCAAAGAGAAGCCAGGGCTAGACATGTTGCATTCACATGACGCTCTGTGGGACTTTTGTCAATTGTCTGAAAAGTGTGTCCTTTGTTCTCCTCTTCCTGGCCTAAAATGTAAATTGTACCACATACACTCTTGTCCTATGAATTAACTTAGCTTGAACAAAATGTTCACTTAACCATAGTAGCCCACACTCCAGTGGTGTTGCCTGGGTCTAGCTAATGACAGAATTGGGTCTTACCTTTGGTTATAACTTAGTGAAATTCCTTTGTGCCATGGTACAAAGAAAGAGGCTGAACCCGAGCCCAAAGCATGAAGTCAGTTTCTTATAGCCAAACCTTTCATTTGGTGTTAGTTGATCTTTTTTTAAAAAAAAAAAAAACTATTTAGGAATTTTGGTGACAAATACCAGAACTCACTTAAAGCTTACAAAACAAGAGCTGATTTTCTTTGTGTAATACCCAAGAACCAAGATTAAGGACAAACCTGAGCTACATAGTTTAAATCCAGATCCTAATCTTGGGGCTGCAGATCCACTGTTCTGTTAAAACGCCATCTTACAGAATTGTGGTCAAACTATCAAGTATGGAGATAGATTTGGACTTAAACATCACCAGTGTGAGGCTTTGGCGCCACTGTTCCAGTTTGAGCTCTTTGAACACATGTAGATAAACCTGCACCTCTAAACATGTCAGACCATATCCTGATCTTGTTTGTGCCTATGCAACCTCCCTAGAATGTGGCAGCATGGGTGTGAACAAGAGCTGCATTTTGCCCTTGTCTGAGGGTTTAGAGAAGCAAACTCTTTCTGGGAAGAAAAAGAATGCTTTCAGTTAGAAGAAAAACTTTCATTTTGTTTCCAGGTTAATAGTTTATTCCTTAATGGTGCTGGAAAAAGTGCCCTCTTTGAAAGCCCAGCTGACTGAAGGCAGTTATACCTAAAATGAATCTCCCACACCCACTGGTATCCCAAAGCTTAGAATTTTGTAATAAACAAGACCCTGCTAGAAGGCTAATTTGAATCGAGGCTAATTTCCCAAAAACATAAACTGAGTAGCAGAATACCAGAACACAAAATGCTGGCTGACAACCTATCACAGCAATAATGCAGCACTCAGAAACTGGCAGTGCTTCCAAGAAAATCATAATCCTCTGCAGGGGAAAAACCCCACCATCATGGCAATCATAGTAGGTGGAACCCTTCAGTCAAAAGAGATGGCTTTATGATATGTTGCAAACTGATCAAGCCTTTTGAAACCACTTTCTTTGACTAGCTAGCATGCTGAATGGGATTTCTGGCTAAACAATTAATATTGGAAACTGACACTGCTCTGTACAATACATTTCAATCTTCTTTCTTGGGTCTGCATTTGTATTTATAAACTGATACGAATGTAAAGTCAAGTTTAACTTACTTCAGCAACAGCACAGCTAGGAATATGTTCTGTTTCTTTGACATTGAGAATGTGAATAAAGTTTGAGTGCTGCATACTTTTTTCTGTACATGACGCATAAAACAATAAGATATGATGCTATGAGGAAAGCAAGAAGAGATGGGAAATTAAGAAGCTGGAAATGGAGAAATGATAGGGGGAGGAGGGAGAAATTAACTAAGATATGGGCATTAATGTCAGGTTCTTGAAGCCATGAAAGCACCAACTAAAATTTTCAGAAGCATTAAATTAATTAGGAGCCCAACTTGCATTTTCAAAAGTGATTTTGGGGCTTCAGAGTCTACATCTCCTGGGAAGTCAATGGGACTTAGGCTTCTAAGTCAGTTAGGCACTTCTGAAAATTTACCCCATACCATTTTTAAAAGTCACTTGGATGTGTGCCTAAAGACCTTTGAAAATCTGACCCTTATGAGCTCAAGTCCCATTGACTTGCAATAAGATTTGGGCTCTAAGTGCCTAAGGCCCAGATTTTTAAAGGTATTTGGGCACCTCACCCTGCTGAAATCAATGGGAGTTGGGTGTCTAAATTCCTTTACCTTTAAAAAAGTGGGCCAGAGTGACTTTTAAAATTTTTATCCTAATGTTTATAAAGTGTCCTGGGACACACTTACCTTTATGAAAAAGTAGAGAAAAATAACTCAGGCTCTCTTCTCCCACTTAGCGGTGATATTTATTGTGAAATCCTTTTCAGTTAAACTGTTGAAATGATTTTGAAAGTATCTAATATTTAGGCAAAAATTAGACCTCACATCTGGACTATCAGAGTGGTGAAATTCCAAATAGTGCAGGCTGAAGAGCTAGCAATGGCCTTCCCCCAAATTCACTGTCATCACCCAGGAGCAAGGAACTTCACCTCCCCATTTCTTTTGTGTATATGACAGAGGGAGACACCTCTAGCTTGGGTGACAGTGGACAGAATGTCTGTGTTGTATTACAGTACAGAACATTTTTTGCTATCCACCTGAAACAGGTGCATCAATTTTGGGGCACCAAACATTATTCCGGACTCTTGCTGCAACAAGACAAAAAAAAATCCCTTGAAACCAAAATCACCATGCTCCACCTGAATATGGGTCAGTACGGATCTGTCAGGCTATATTGATTTGCACATATTTCTCAGTTTAAGTCAGAAATGCACATGCAATATCTTGCCCTCACAGACATACTGTGCATTTGTGACACTTGCTGGAGAATTTTGTGCCTAGAAACCAACTAATGGATTACATTCTCCAGTGATGTAGCCCTTTCATCTGGAAAAGATAAACTAGGAATACTTTACTCACTCTTAATGTTTTTCATTTTCAGAGAGTACTTAGTCCAAATATAATTTTACTGATAAACACTTAAAATATTTTACTTAACTGTTTCAGAAAACTGTGTGAAAGAAAATATTAGATTAAATAAATATATTGCAATTGTAAACAAGTTGAGTATGTTGGGTTCTATGTATTTTATGACTGTAGCAGTCACAGACTGTACAAATGGAGGTAGATATTCACTAAAACCCTACTCCCCTCCAAGAGCAAAAAATACCCTCCCAGTGTTTACCACTGACTCTGCCCCCAAATTCCTTTCCTCCACAACTATGATATGCTGTCATTTTGGTTGTGTTTTAAATCTAATTTAGCCTGTAAGCTCCTTGGGGCAAGAACTATGTCATTTTATTTGCCTGTAAAGTGCCAGGCACATTGAAGGCACTGTATTAATAATAAATATTCTATATCTGATATGTCCTAGTTATATATATTCTGTTGGGTTAGCTGCTTGGACCTAGATTATTATCCATCAAATGAATCTTGATCCTACACTCTTCACAAAGACAAAACTGCCACTGTTATCAGAACAGTTACTTTAGGATAGTGCTCATAATACTGAGCATATTCACCATGCTGGTCAATATTATTTACTCATCCTAGCAGAAACCAGTTTTGGTTTGATGAGCAAAAATGAGGCACAAGGTAGCTACAAACACACTTTAGTGGTGATGCATACATAGGCCTACTGTATGAGCTTAAATATAGATGACTGGAATAAGTGTGGCTTCGGTTAGCCTGCTCCCAACTTGATCCATACACACTAAGAACAGAGTTTGGTATAAATGTTTTTTCCCTTACAACACATTGATTTGTTTCTGAAATTTGTGATTCAAGCACAAGTGACCATGCACACTGTAAGAAGCTGACTGGCATATTTATATAACACACAGTCTCAGCACTTAGAGTGCATGCAGAATAATACAAAGGTCAGATAGTATGAAAATCATTAACAGAAAGAAATGCTCAATGAACATAACATAAATATCCTTAATGGCCGTAATAAGATATAATTGTTTGCAGGTGTCATTCCCTAATTTAAAAAATCCACCTTTCCTACTACTAGAGTTGCTAATAATTAATTTATCTGCTTTAATTAGTATGTTGCTGTTCTAATTACCACGCAATCCCTGAAATCATGTCTCTTAGTTTGTTCCCCCTTCCTATGCACAAATATTTCTCTATTTCTTAACAAAAAAAGCTTATCATAGAGAGACACTGACATCTCTCAAGAACAGGGACATCTGGCTTGACTGCAAAAAGCCCTGCAACCAGAAAAGAGAAAAAATGTAAATTAAAAAAAAAATCAGTGGGTCCCTAGGTAGTTGGATTTTCAATAATCTGGTACTTTTACTAATCTCCTTCCAAGTTCTTTACAGACTCTAACATGTAGTAAGAACATTTTATTTCCTATAAAATACTTGTATAGGTCTGAAATTTAAATAATCTTGTGGATATTAGTATTTAATCTGTCTGCCTGTCAGATAAATTAATCTTCATGGTTTTTCTTTTAAAATGACATTCCAAGTATAACATGTAGCCAAGTCATTGAAAAACCGACTGCCATTAGCTCTGTAACACTAGGCCAGACCAAGGAATTCAAAAGAGAGGCAAGACTGGCATCATTTGCACTCTTAGCACATGGAGTGGAGTTAGGAGAATTATGAGCACTGCACTGATTAGTAAAACAGTAGACAGTTTGGCATTATATCTCTTGAGGGAGTCTGCTTGAGTGGTTTGCAAAATCTACTGATAACTGTTGATGAACTAGAGAGAGGACGATCCTGATTAAGAAAAGACACTGAAAAAGGACTACTTAACCTAGTTTAGAAAATTCAATATACACATATTATGTATAATAATTAAATTCTATTAATTAAAATTCATAGTCTCATTGAATCTCTGATTTACCCCTAAGTCACTCTACTAGCAAAAAGCCTCTTGCACCATTCATGTAAGTTTGTTTTAGTCAAGCACCAAAAGCAAAACTGGGAATGGGACATGATTCTGCTGCATTCCTGTTCATGTCTGCATATCCCATTTATAGAACAGAACTTATTTCTGTATTTTTAAAATCATGCCTGTCTTAGAGGTCTTGCACATTCAAATAAGGCACCTGCCATATACAATTATTCTCTGTTGTTCCTCCTCAAAGAATAAATGCGTCTTTCTACAACATAAAATTACCAAAATTTAAGAAATCAACAACAAAAAAAAAAAAAAAAAGCAAAGCAGCAGCTGATCCCTCTGGCTCAAAGCAAATTATATTTACTACTGTCAGTGTAACTTCCTAAGACAGCCTGCTGACCTCACTTAAGCTAAGTGCACTGGGTGATGGGAAAAATCACTACTACTAAATCATTAACTTGGAAATTCAATAAAAGTGACTCATATGCTGTCAAACCATAAAGGTGATTTAAAAAAAATATTAACTCCACATGTCATATAATAAACTTAAGGGAAGGTCAAAACTGTTCTCACTGAGACGTAGCTTACATGAAAGAACATAGGAGACTTGAACAAAGGGCAGGTTCCAAAGCTGCTGCCATTCCCTCCCCACCTCACCGTAAAAACAAAAAGTGGCTCTCTGATACGATTTTAAAAGGACACAACTTTATTTAGTATACAATATTCATAACATCTCAGTACAACACATTATAAAACAATTGTATATGAGATCTCACCATTAGAATGTTCAAATCAGAAAGGGCAATGTACTTCTGAACCCCAAAGGCTTTTCTCACCTGATGATGTTTCAGCTCTGTGATCTAACGATTCCTCTGCACTTACAGTTTTTGCCATAATACATAATTTGTATCTGTTCTTACTGTGGTCACGCACAGTATGCAATATATTCAAGGAGTCACTGAGTTAGTAATCTATAGCTTTCCCTCAGTGCACAACAGGTTTTATAGCAAATGGAGGTTTATCTGAGTTAGCATAAATAAAGAGAAATGCCATGATAGCCATTTGGTATTGTGAAGATGTACCAGGGTGATGAATTTCAATCAGAGGCAGAGGTTGTTGTCAAAAAGGAATCCAGATTTTAATGCATGAACATATGTCATAGCAAACCATTGAAAAAGGAGGACATAATTGTTACAAATACAAAAACCACCAGACTAGGAAAGCCTCAGGGATTCTTGCGCCCTAATCCTGGCTTCCAGAGAATAGGAAATTTAGCCTTTTTTCCTACCATCAACCACTACTAGAGTGTTGTCTGTTAGCTGCCTGGTCATCAATGAGCTGTCCTGTTTGAGATCACCCTTTCCCAGCATGCTCTCCTCTAGTAGTTAGTCCTTTAAATTTGGGAAAGACAGTAAGCTGCAGTACTAAAATGGTTACCTTAGAGCATAGTACTGCTAGTTGCATCGCCTTTCCTTCCAGCTGGTAAGTGTTTTGCTCCTATTATTTTCTCCTGGCTTTCCCTTACTTTCTGTTCTAAGGAGATAGCACAAGCATATGAACAGAGTATTACTTAGCCATTTAAATAGGCCTTTCCATCTATAATTAATTCTTTCACGGTCTAGAAAAGTTGGAATGTTTAAAATGACACACCTTTCAAACCATTTAGACCTTAACAACTGCTGACTTCAGGAGCTAAATATTTTGTAGATAATGCTTCAAAATGTTTATGATGCCTTTGGGGAATTTTGTATTCTAAAAACAATACTACCCTATGCTGATAATGTCTTGATAACAAGAAGCATGTTTCTTATAATCTGCAAAGAACAAAGCTATCTTGGACTCTACCTTGTAAATTTTTCTTTTTTTGGCACTTCATAGTTTCTACAAAAGGCTTCAGCTCTGTTTTGGCAACATTAAATACAACCTGTATTAAAATTATAACAAATGTCAATCTATTTAAAATAATTAATGTCAGTCACGATTATACTATACCTATGAGCAAGACTCTCAAAATCAAAAGACTGATGTATGTTGGAATATTTAAGTGTAATTAGAGCAAAGTAACTGCACCTTAAAAGAAGACCACACTGCATTCTAAAATAAGACAACATAGTCTAAACATACTATACCTTACATGTGCTTGTTTTCAATTATTGTAAGGCACTCACTGAGGAATTTACTGACCAATACTGTCAGCAAGAACAGGCGTGCATCATTATGGGCTTAATTAAAGTTTTAATACTGATTAAAATGTTTTATTATTGTATTATGTTAAACTGCAGTGGTCTCCAACCTCATTAAGGAATACAGGACAGAATTTATTCAGGAGTTTCAGTTGCTTGGTTTAACAACTTAGCTACTGTCAATGTTTGATTTAAATACAGTTTGATTAAAGCATACTTTCCTTTTGTTAGCATGAAAGTTCAGAAAGATACTGAATGCTGCTTAATGAGTATTTACTGAATATAAAATTGTTTGAGCATGTGACATAACCATCTCTATCCCTGCAGTAATTTAGCTTAGTACAACTGCAAATGGAAAACATTTAAATAATTTGGAATTGGAACACAGCTCAGTTGTGAAAGTTAATCTCATTACACAACTTGATTAGATTAAATGTGGAGTATGCTATCAGTAGCACTTTTAAGTTTCCCATCATTAGAAATTAACTGCAACAGTAATTATCATAAATGAATTATTTGAGCAGGCCACATATAGTCCTATATGTGTTAATTCAGCACTGACCTAGAGGCACTTGATTATTACCTGTTCTGATTTTCACAGGAAACAAATAAGGATAGTAGGTGCCTAGTTAAAGTGGGAGAGTGCTGTTCGGCTTGCAAGCAGACTTAGACTCTATTTAGTATAAAAACAATATGTTAGCACTAAAGTACTATAACAGTGACTTCTTTTATACATGGCATTTAAAAACTCCATAGAATCCACAAAGTTCTAGCCTGGAAAAAATATAAAGACTACAAACAAAACATAAAGTTTATAAAAGTTTTAAGATAGAACATCATCTTCAAAATTAGTCCAAAATTAATGACTATCTAAGGGTGAGAAGGAGAGAAACAGTGACAGTGTTTTGTTTTAAGAATATCCGTTTTATGGGTACTTCAAATACCGTAAAGCAAAGAACTCCACTGTGAGCATACAATTTTGCTGCCATTTTTAGGGCAAAATGCTCCCCTCATCTCCATTGCAGAGCTCAACTTTGATATTCTACTCTTGGTTCTGTGTGGCATTAACACAGGAAAAAACCTCGTGGTAGGGAAAGCAGAATACAGCAAAGGAGGAGTATTATAAGGATCCTGAAGGATCCTATATTTCATTTGTTATACTTGTTCTGAGCATTTTAAATTGATTTTAATAGAGGATACCAAAGTGCTACATATATCAAACATGCTCCAACGTCAGAAGAAATACACAAAGATCTACCATCGTGTTAAATCAGCATAAAAACAAGCTACAGCACACATTTTGTATAATTAAAAAGTGTTTGACAACATGGAGATTACTCTAGTCTCCAATGTGTTTTCGCTATCAAAGGCTTTGATCCTGCCATCATATCCAAACTATGTGGGCTCCAGGGTCCAATAGAGTCCCACTGAAGGCAAAACAGGCTCTGCATAGGCGGAGAGGTTTGCCTACGAGGATGAGCTTGTAGGATTGAAACCAAAGTTTTTACTGTTTTAATGTCTTCAAAGACAACCGCTAACACACATTTTAGTTATGAAGTAACAAGGCCTACACCCAGCTAACTTCTCTCACGTTCATGGTATAGTAAAATATTCAAAACCCTGAGCAGAATTGTATAGATTAGTCATTCTGCAGCGTTGATGCAGACTGCCTATTCTGCACGTTTTTCAATCAGCTACAAATGGAAAATTCCCTGTCAACGTCAAGAATGTTATAAAAATTAAACTGTCTAAAACTAACTGAAGAATCACAGTAATTAAACATGGAACACTTAATGTAAAATGCCTAAAAAAGTAACACTTCTTGTAAACTTCTTCAGCATTTCCCACAGTGGTCCTAGCAATAAAATACTGAATTAAAAGCCACTGTTGGGCATATATGCTATTTATGTTTAGCAAGTTTGTAAACATGGAATGTTTTGTTCTGAAACACTCTAGTGAAGTACATGGAATAAGAAGACAAGTTTTTTTTAATTTCCTCACAGAAGCGAGGATATAGTGAAGCTTTCAGATCAGGTTCATTCTCTCCTAGACCATCCATGATCTGTAAGAAAGTGAACAGCTTTGTGAAACACCCTTAACCACCACTCAATTATGTGCCATAACAAGGAACTCTAGGAATTAGAAAAACAGGAATATGCTCAAAGGGTCAGTGTGAACCAAATGGGAAGAAAGGACCAAAGTACAATGTTAGGGGTTACAATAGCGCCACTGGCTGCACTATCGTTAAAAGGCTAAGTTCTCGCCCTGGTTTGTCTGTGGCACAGAGTCTATGCAATTTGCTTGTATTTGTGCAGTCTATTTAGGGCCTTCACCCTGTGGAGCCAACTCCTAGTAAGAGGTGAGAACTCCCTGGGCACAGCCATGTTACAGTTACCCAACCTCTCTCTCTGTTGGAGTCCATGCCTCCACCCTCCCAGGCTCTGGAAGATTATACATAGGGAACACTAGGCATGTGCCGTGCTCTCCTGAGGTCCAGCAGGTGGTGATTGTTTCCCCCCACTACTATCAGTTAAAGCAGCAAGACTCCTTTTAGGCTGAACTCCTGGATGAAAAATGATGCCACTGGGCCTTAGTTCCCACCCTCATTGCAAAATGGAAAAGATATTAGCAGCTTCAGACTCAAACATTAATTGCTTTTCTCCTAGAAGAAATTAAACAAAATACATTTTCCCTTCTAAAACCTTTTACTATACTTACATGACCATTAGCTATATCGAGCAGGTCTCGTAACCGACAGCCTCTGCTATGCCGTCTTTCATAGCATATGCTGTCCTCCAAGATTACATAGTTTGTTCCAAAGGATTTCAGTATGCTGTACACATCTTCAGGAGATCTCTTCGCATACACCTGATAAACCTACAAAAACAGAAAAATGAAGTTGTAAAAGCAAAACAGACTTGTTATCACTGTATATTTGTTTGTTCTATTTCTTTATTTTGTCATCTTGAACCAGAGACATGAGAAGTTTGTCTTAAAAATGCAGTCTTCAAGATGTGAATCAATTACCTTCCAAGTATAAGGCAAATATTGTCATCTTTGGTTACTGTATAGCCATCAGACGTCTCTCATATGGTTTCCAAAATGTATTAGAAATATATTCATTCTATCTATCTAAAGAATTTACCCTTTCACCCAACATAGCACCTGAATGCTTTCCATGTAAAATCAACAGCAATAGCCAAGTCCCTAATAGACTTCATGGAGTTTCTTGCAGTTCTCCCTTGTGGGGTCAGAACTCTGCTTGGGGTAGGGTTGTTTTTTTGGCTTGATGTGTAGTTTTTTTGGTTTTTTGTTTTGCTCTTCATATTTAAACCAGATGGCTTTTAGCTCCGTAACTTTTTATGTCTGCAACTGCCACACCATTATACAAGGAGAAAAGGTGATCTCTGAGGGCCAGATTCTGATGCTTTTACTCAAGTTTAGTAGCACCATATGCCACATGTCATCCCAGTGATTTCAGTATACACAAATGTGTAATCTAGGGTACTATTCAACAGGTGAGATTCTCACTGCTACTCCTTTTTATACCAGGTAAAGCACCAGGGTGACATAAAAGGGTTCTAAAAGCCCTGGATCCAGCTAGGGGATAATTCTCACAATGCAGCTGGTGGCTGTCCCTCTGAGGAGATGGGACTGTAGGACATTGGACAGTGTAGATTCTGGGCCATACTGCTGTCCATAAGGCAGTCTAAATTACATAGAAGGGTGCAAGCATGGCTGAAAACCACTTTAGCTCTCTTTCCCCATGGGCTGAAAGTTTGGTGTTGAGTCTCTCAGTAAGAATATCAGAATCTGGCCCTAAATCGGCAGACCCTCAAACCATTAAAAATTGCAGCAATTACACCAATACTTTGAACTGCACCAGGAAACAAACTAGAAGCAGTAAACAAAATTATTTCAGTCTCAACGCTCCATTAGGGCGCACATGCTTGTGTGGGATAGACCCAGCTCATAGTAATGGGAATTAGATGAAAGTAAGATCAGAATGTTCTTACTTGTTTTGTTCTCTCCCTTAGACTCTTGTCTTCATAATGTGGGTGATTAGTTAAGATCCTTCCAGTGCACAGTTTGACTCCTGCTAATAGCTGCATGCTCCCAGCAATCACTGCTTTCTTAGGAGTGTTTGACCTAAACAAATGTTCAGAACATTGAGGAAATCTTTGTGGTAGCACTTTGCATCAGCACAGTTACAGATCAGGAGAGAGGTTTTCCCCCATCCCCCAATCTTTCATCTCAGGTAGCAAAATGTTCTAGAAAATGTGATTGATTCCTGAAGTCACTAAATATGATGGAAAAGATTTGCAATGAGTCCCCTAAACACTAGGCCCTCATAAATAAATCTGTTTGCTAAATGGGTAAACTGCATGCATAAATGTCAGTTTTGCAAACTTTAATTGTGTTTGTAAAATTTGTAAGCACATCCATTTCAAGAGGCTTCCTGAAAATCTGGCCCTGAAATCCTAAATTGTTTGAGATATGCAAATAGCTGCTTAGAGCTAGGCTTTTTGGAAAAAGCCTACTAATTTCAATTTATAATGTCATTCTCTAGCTTACACAGCCTGTGAATATTTGTAGGCATCTATTTGTCATGTGTTTAAAGTAGCTTATCAGAAAAGATGTTGCAATTCTAATCTTTCACTCCTGACCAAATGACTGCTCTCCACTGTTACTGATCCAATCAGAATGCAAGAATTTTTTGTCATTCATCATAACTATCCTTGTTTTCATTTTGAATGAAAGTTTTCCTAAAGTGAAACAAATGGATCTATACTTCCCACATATCTACCATGAAGGAGAGAAAATTACAACATAAGGTTCTGGAAAAATTAACCTCAGTCATAAAATCACCACCGAAGTTCCCAGACAAAATAATTAGTGAATTATTATTTATTATTATTATGTGTCTTGTGGTAGTGCCAAGAGGCCACAATCACAGCACTACTGTGCCAGGCATTATATACACAATGAAAAGATGGTCCCTGAACCAGAGTTTTCTGTGTAAATATATGATGACACAAAGGGTAGATACAACAAGGCAGACCACAAGGAAGCAGTGAGACTTATGATTAGTGTAATAAAAAGTGGTTACAGGATACTAACTATGCAGCATTTGTCCAGTGTTTTGTAGGGATTGTGACCAAGGCAGATTATAAAGTGAGATTAGGACAATAAAAAGGAGCATAAACTAAAATGGAATCAGGAGGGAATCTGAAGCATAAATACCCACAGACAGACAGACACACCTAACAATCAAGTAATTGTCAAGTAACTTGATACAGAAATAGTCTTTCTTCACATGCCAGTGCATGCACCTGCCAATATCTAAAGGTTTATCTTGGAGGCGGTATGAAATGGTGGCTGTAAATGATCAGTCTTTTTTTTTTTTTTTTTTTCATGGAGTTCCATGATAAAGTTTGAGAATGTTAAGAGGCGAGCACTACATTTTGCTAGAGCCCTCCAGGAGATAAATATTAATTCATTTCTAAGTATTATCATAAACCTTTCCTAAAACTTCTTGCAGTTCCATGTTAATCTCATTCAAAAAGGGCACAGATAATAATTTTTAATATGCCAGTTTAACTTTACTGAAAAATCATTTTTAGTGGCTTATAAAACCAGTTTTATTTGAAATTCTGAAAGTCTTTAAACTCGCTTTAATATTTAAACTTAAAACATTCAAAGACACAAGTGTCATGAATAAATGTTCCATCACAAAGAAAACTACTTTCTCTTGGAATGTAGCAGTATGCACGTATAATGGTCCGCACCACTAGCTGTAGCAGTGACTGAACCAGAAACAAAGCACAGAACTCCACCATTGAGATAAAGAGAGTAATTCCTTCATCTGATCGTCGTAGCAGGCTTTGATCCTATGAATTAGCCATAAGAGGGGGACATGACACACATAGCCAGTATGTTAAAGGTACAGCATGATTTGCAACATTTCATGTATGCATCCTTCCTTAATACTTCTACCTGATTCACCCACTAACAGCTGTGGTCTCTATCTAAAGCAATTAACATGCTTCAAACCACTGAATGGCACTTCTCTATTACAGAAAAATGAAGCAATTTTTACAAATGTCTGAACAAATGATATATAAAATGAAAGGATAATTTGTTTTTATAGCTTTCTGCCAAACTCAGTACCAGGCTGCCCAACCTGCAAACAATTTATTCTCTAAGAAATGTCACTAAATAATGACAAGGACTTACAGGTCAAACTGATTTACATTATATAATTTAAATGTCATTCCAAGCAGACCTGATGGCATTTTGAACAAATAATCTAATTTATTTTTGAACCTCTAAGCTTCAACAAGTTAATTACTGCTGAACTAATGGGTAAACTGAGCACTATAATATAATGCATGAACCCTTGCTTTATCTACACTTTTAAGAATTTATAGAATTATGTAAATACTACAGAATAACTCATTGAAAATAAAAGGGTTTTATAGGAATTATAGGTCTGAGATTAACCTGCATAGACTTCAGAAAGTGGTAGTAATTCTTTCTGTTCTTGGTAAACTGCTATAAAATCCAATACATTTGTTTTAAGGAGGTCCTACTGAAATAGCGAACGTTGCAATTATAGGTTGTATCAGTAGAAATAGAGTTACTATTTCTATTAAGAGGTCTCTACAGCTGAAAGCTGACTGTGGAGTTCAAGGTTATAAAAACTGGCAAATCTCAGGTTATCCTTTTTACCAGCTGAGTGTGAAGAAGGAAGGAATCTATTCAACACAGAAAGAGTTTTCTGAAAAGGGCTTCCCAAACATCGCACTCTAGAACAGATTCATCCTGAAAAGAAAATGCCATTTATTCACAGAATACCACATTAAAATATTATGGGATTAGCTGAAATTCTTAGACAATAAAACATATTCAAGGAAACTCTGTTAAGACCAATTTGGCCTCTGGATTGGAAAGACTGCAACTGACAAGAGGGAAGAAATACATACATAGAAAATAACACATGCATTTTTCATCCTAGACTTGATTTTGCGCATTTGAATTTTGCGCGCGCACAACTGAATGCACCTGTAAAGTGCGGATGCACCCATTTTAGACAGTCAGTTAACACATTAATTGGTCTGCCATCAGAGTCTGTGGCTCAAAGTATGGTGCCAATAGTCTGAGGAAAAAGGGCAAAACTAGTTAGCATCACTGCTTAAAGCCTGGCATATTCACTAGCTTCCAGTATGAGATCTCTTGAGCTTTGAAACTAGGCACTGCGGCATAGGTCAGTAATGGCACTGTAAGGTAGAAATGCTGTCCTTAACTTGGAGATGGAATATGACCACTGCCTCGCTTTATTGACTTGTGTAAAAACAAATTTTTCTTTTCGGCCCAGACCCTTTGCAGATGGAAATCATGTGAAACTCAAAAACAATCACAAATTAGGCCAATTTCACTCAACACTTGGCCCAGATGCACTTGAAATCCAGCCAAACTTTGCAAAAAGGTTTGAATCTCAGTAAACTTTTCAACAAACCTGGCCTCTGTTTTAGGTTTGTGACAAACTTTTGCATGGTGGTTGGTCTGGTTAAAAAAGATTCCATAACTGTAGACAGGATCTCCCTCAAAGGCAAAAGACATTACTCCTAGATCACCTACCAGTGGTAAATAGAATAGAGGCGCTCACTCCGCTCTTCTTCCCCATCTCACAAATGAGTATGTTGTTCATGTTGTCTTAAGGAAAGAGACCAAAGCTAAGAATTTAACATACCTCCTATATGGGAATACAGAGCTCTAAGGGCTACTGGTTGCTCCCTCTTAGATTTTGTTTTGTTTTGTTTTTTTTACTGCTCCAGTACATACAAAAACAAGTGAAAAGGAAGCAGGAGTGTAACAGAGGATGTATAACATCAGAACCCCAACGATACAATATTCTTCAGTAATGGTCCAAAACATGGCAAAAGATTGTTGTAAAGATACAAAACAGTACAATTGTTAAGAATATTGTAATATTTTTATAAGGGGTAAATCTGTGGAAATATATATTTGGGCTTTTTTTTAAACTGGACAGACTAATGCAGGGGTTCTCAAACTGGGGGTCAGGACCCTCCAGGGGGTCACAAAGTTATTGCATGGGGGGTCGCAAGCTATCAGTCTCCACCCCAAACCCTGCTTTGCCTCCAGCATTTATAATTGTGTTAAATTATATAAACAAGTGTTTTTAATTTATAACAGGGCGTCGCACTCAGAAGCTTGCTATGTGAAAGGGGTCACCAGTTCAAAACTTTGAGAAACACTGGACTAATGGCTTCTATCACTCATGTGTATCTGGACACTCTTTTATACTGTATTTGGATCTGTCAGACCCAAAGGCCTTTTTGACGTGGAAAGGTTTGCAAAATGGAACAAAGGTATCCTAATTCAACAATATATGTGACCAACTGGAGTTCAGCCACACTTCATTTTCTATAAATGAATGAATAATTCTTGACATCAAGAGTTTAGAATGCAAATTCTGGCAGACCTTTACCTATAGCAAAACTGCCAAGTGGTAGTACAGTATAATGTTCTGATTCCACAACTTCATTTTAAATGAAGAAAATATCAATCCAACCTTGAGGTGCAGGCCATAAATTTGTTTTTGATTGTAGTTAGTGCACAGCTAACTAACTTTTATTTGTGACCAATATTATTTCTAAAAACATTAAATCCTAAAGAAAAATTTACTCTAACTGTCATGATTTTAAAATGAAAATGTTAGCATTTTCAGCAGAGGGAAGATGTGAGATTTACATCAAGTGAAATCCAGTTTGTGGTTGGGACCGAAGCCACATGTATATTTTATGTATAAATCTATATCAAACTCTGTATACGGTACTCAAGAGACCTGAGCTATCAAATATTTACCAATTCTTAATAAACAAGTGGCATTAAATGGCACTGGCTGATAAAAATTAGTCATGAGGTGATGTCAATGTGGCTACAAAGATACTAAATGATAGAGACAACAAGAGCCTGCTTTCAGAATACCATTCTAAAATTAGTAACCTATTTACTTGTGAATAATTACATTGATTCTCATAGGTTGCAGAGTAGGAAAATACAGCATTATGGTTCATAAGATTACTGCTGGGGTGAAAATGTTAGTTGCTGTTAAACTGCTGAGTAACTAGTTTCATCACAATACATTGTACACACACAACTTCTACAGTTGCCAACCCTCCAGGGTTGTCCTGGAGACTCCAGAAATTAAAGATTAATCTTGACTTGAAGATAGTCATGTGATGAAACCTCCAGAAATACGTCCAACCAAAATTGGCAACCCTAATAACTTCAGTTATTCAAATGTAGGATATTAAACAGCAAACTTGAAAATAAAAATATAATGCAGTGCAATACTAGGGTGTTCAAAATATTTAAAGGCTAAAAAGCAGCAGGTTCAGGTTTTACCTCCAAAATATCTTCTCAAGAACACAACTCTGCTTTAAAAATAAAATCGCAAATGGCTATGTGAGAATTCCAAATAAATGCAATTTCCAGGGACGACAAACAGCAGGGCTCTGGTAAACCCTGATACGCCCCCAGTCTGAGTAGGTTCAATATTCACTACAAACACTTTTCACACCTGGCAAAGCAGGTGGTGGGCTAAATTCTAACTTCAGTGCAGCTGTGTAGGTTTAATTTGGCTGTGAGTTCTGAGTGCAGCATTCAGACCACTCTTTGCACCAAAACCACCATGCCCCTGTGCCAGCAAGCCGCTACAAATATATACATAGATTAAGTTATTTTAAAGTAAGGGCAAGAGACTGGCACATGCACACTCTGTAAAAACTGATTTTCACAAGTGAATGTCCCTCACTTTTTAATGTTATCTTAAAAAAAAAAATAAAGACCTCAGATGCACTTCTGCTTCCTTTGGAGATATGAAAGGTCACATGGAGATTCACTGATTTCAATACTTTTTGTTGTTGTTGTTGTTGTTGTTTTGACCATCACCTTCTCCAAACTGAAGATTCTCTCACCTTTTCAACCAAGGGAACTATCTGTGCTTATCCACCCATAGAGCCTAATTGAGACAACTTGTTTCCAGAAACCTTGTTGCCAAACAGTGGTAAACTCTGTACCAGGGCACAGCAGGCTGGCAAGAGTTGCAACTATCTGTTTTCCACAGTCACTGATGTTCTAGTCCCTAGACATCCCACTCCCCTTTAATTATCCCCACAGGTCACTATAGTTCACTGATGACCTGTGGCAAATGGAACAGGAGAGCACTATATATAAGAATACTGGATTACTATAAACAGCATTCAACTTAAATAAAATAAAAATACTCTTACTTAATCCAGTTCATCAGCTCCACTGTGTCTGGATCATAGAATTCTCTCAGCTCTGACAGCTCATCCATCATTCCTGGACAGAACTAGAATTACAAACAAAACAACCTGAAGACAAAATGAAGAAACCAAGTTCTGGATATTGGAACAGAGCTTAATTACAAGGTAAGTGGAAATGGCTGGTTTGAAGTATTGATCTTTTCTACCTTATAGACAAGCTAAAAGGCTTTAGTATAGCTGCCCCTCTGATGCCAATGATATGAGGGCCAATCTGGGGCCTGTTGAGGTCCCCAGCTGATGCTAGATGACCAGATAAAAGCAGAATGATCAAGGTGACTTTTTAACTTAACTAGACCATTCCATGGTTTTGTCACCTAGAGATTAGATTACACCTTAAATATATTTGGAAACTGAAGCTAGTGGTGAATGTGGCAGTCTATTTCTGTAGCTGATATTATGTGAGTGCTTTGGAATCTGTACTGGGTGCCTACTGGTCTGTTATTTGTTATGACTTACAAAGCCCTAAATCTACTGTGTTGACTGCTTCTCTCCCAGTCTGATTCTGCTGCAGTTGAGATTGGAGAAGATACATTGGATAACACTCGGTTTAAAAGAGAGGGGCTGCTGTCAGTATGTGTCCTCTGAGAGTCCCTCAAATTTGAAACTTATTCCCCACTTTGGTCTGCTAGTAAATTTAAGGAGCTTGCAGACTTCCCTTATAAAATGATTAAACCAAAATGCTCAATTTTGAGGGCTTAAAATTTAAGAGGCCAGTTTAATAAAAGTGCAGCGCACCTGCAGTTCCTGTTTGGTCTTGGTTAGTGATGTCAGTATTTTTAGAGGTGCCAAACATCAGGCCACTTATTTGGGTGAATAAATTTAAGCATCTACATTTTGGCTTCATTGTGGAAAAGAGAACTGCTAAAGTTATTCATACTGTCTCTGTTTGCCTAAGGATGAAAGCAACCAGGATGTTAAATATCATCCATAGGGATATTAGGCTGGAAATCATAACTATAAAAATAAGATTGTCCTTTCCTCATTTCTATGGAACCTCAATCTTACAGACTACATTGTTAAAGATGCCTGTCTCTGGCAAGACGTAGGCATAATGGACTACAATAAAGATATTTGTACCCTCACCAACCAAATTTCTCAAGACATAGATTTATTTGAAACACAACGTCAGGATTTCATGGCATAATGGGAATTCTGGACTTAATCAGATTTGTGGCCTTAGCAAGTCCTAACAATTTGTTTAGGAATAACTGAATCATACAAACACAATTTGATAATCTTCTGTGTTTAAATTGTAAAGAATGCATATAAAATCATTAAACAACCTGGATAATGACTAAAAATTTTGATTTTAAAAAAAAACCCCCAAACCTTTAAACCTCAATGCTGAAGCAATAACATGCTGGACAAATATGGAATGGAACTATAAGTGCAATCAACATTACGCATGGAAATCCTCCAGTACGCAGTTTTATGTGAAAGTTGTAGTCTGTAGGTTTCAGAGTAACAGCCGTGTTAGTCTGTATCCGCAAAAAGAAAAGGAGTACTTGTGGCACCTTAGAGACTAACCAATTTATTTGAGCATAAGCTTTCGTGAGCTACAGCTCACTTCATCGGATGCATGTTCCACAGTATGCATCCGATGAAGTGAGCTGTAGCTCACGAAAGCTTATGCTCAAATAAATTGGTTAGTCTCTAAGGTGCCACAAGTACTCCTTTTCTTTTTGTAGTCTGTAGTACACTAATGTAGAAAATTCATGTGAATGGAAATGTAGATGTCTTGTAGGTTTCAAGATGTGCTATATAACTAATCTAAAAGCTGGCTAGTGTTGCAGCCACAGCTGTAGCTGAATAAATAATCTTTCAGGCAAAGTATCTGGGATTGTAGCAACCACATGTCTTAAAAGAAGCTTTTATTAGCTTAGTCAGGATTAGGTTAATAATACCATAAAATTGCTGGTTTAGGGGAGGGGGCTAATGCATATTTCCTCTAATAAGTGTAATCTCAAAGTGCTATGCTAAATGGGTTTGCTTACAACTACTTCACAAGAACCAGACATGATGGCCATTTAAACTTTATTTTTACATATAATAAATATGGAAGATGTTTATGCAGTCGGTGAACATGTGGTGTATGAAAAGAATAATTTATTAGGTGCAAAGCAAATATTGTATGTCTTGATATACAACAGAATCAACTTACACCTTAAGCTTTGTGGCAAAGGTTGGGATGGGTGATATAAATAAACCAGTCCTTTGTCACGGAAAGAAAAGATTCTGGACCTCTCTCAGTAGAGAGGTAAATCGCTGTCTCTGGCCATACTCTGAGGATTGGTTCACTGACAGCATTTTAATCTATTTGTTGAAACATTTTCAGCCCTGACGAGGGAGTAGTAATAGTCAGAATTTTGGGGAACTGCCATTTTCCAAGTTTTTTAAATTGCATCCTAGCTAGCAGAGAATTCAATCCCCTTTTTGGAAAGTCCTTACTTAAGGGTCTGATCCTGAAAGATGCTGAGGATTTTGAGAGGAGCTAAATCTGTTCACTCACATTGAACATTCAGTACCTTGCAGAGTTAAGGTCTTAAACTCTATGAATTAGCCTTAATACTTCCACTATTTGGAGACCGGGCTCTTCAGGTAGCTTGAACACATCTATGGGCCTGATCCACAGCCCATAAAAGTCAAAGGAGTCTCCTGTTGACTTCAGTGGACTTTGGATTGGACCCTATATGCTTCAATGAAACTTCAGAAATGGATACTGGGGGATTCAAAGATCTCAGCTTGTGAAGAGTTGGACTGAATCTCATCATAGTTGATGTGTTACCCGAGACAGCATCCTACAGAAAAAGGACTTGCCACATCTAGCATGGATAGAAACGAATACATCCCATCCATTCTCTGGGATGTGGAGAGGTGCTACATTTCCTAAACTGGCACACCGGAAGGAAAAAACAGTATCCCTAAAAATGTGCAAAAAACCAAAACAAAACCACACCTGCCGAAATGGAAAAAGAACCATGAGATAGTGGGACACAGTGGTCTAGATTATGTCAATAGTTTGACTTTCCATTTTGCCTCTGAACTGTATTTACTTTTTGCTTTTAAAATAAATTAATAAAATTCACAAGGGGACTTCACAGAGCTTCAGAATCTTCTCTATTCCTAGGTTTATTATGAAGAATATTATGCTCAGTTCCTTGGTTATTATGAAGATTCCCTTTCTTTTTTTTTTTTAACTCCGATAATGAGCTTCACCTTGAGTTTCTTTGAAGCTAATGATTTCAAGGGAAACCTCTTGTCTCCCATTGGGGATAGCAGAAATAATTTCTGCATCAAAGTAGCTCCTGAATTTTTTTTTTTTGTTTCTATAAATATAGATTAAAAGAATGGCCTGCCCAGTTGTCGGTGTTCCATTAAATTAATGATCTAAATCTCCGTGATATGACAGGCTGATCAGACTAATAGTCTACTTCATATATGCCATTATTTTGGAACTTTATTTTATCTTGGTGTTTCATAAACACACTGTTTCATGTATTTACATATAAAAGCTTGAGCCTTGTTATCTTTTGCTCCTGAGACAGGGTTGATGATAACACAAATCTTAGACTCGTTTAATTCTGTAGATTTACTTCAAAGATTGCATAAGATGAAATACAGCAGTAGAGTAGAAGATAATCATTTCTTCTCCTAAAATGGATCATTACACCAGTTAACAATCTGTATCTTAACTGCAACTTACCTATAAGTACTTAAAATTAGAACACATATAAGCTTACATTTTCAGAATATAGGAATGAAAATCATTTCTAACTGATAATTTGCACACAACTACCACAATTGCACATGCACTTGTAGTATCTTAGGATGCAAGTAATTAGTCAGATGCGACTGTTCATTTGAGTAAATGCATATGCAATTTAAACAGGCAATCAATATTTTTACACATGCAATTACATCATTTTCTTAAAATTCAGCCATAAATCTCATGCTATTAGCTAAAACCTCTCTCACCCAGTATTTATTTTCAAATGTACAGTTTTGAGGCAGTATGAAAAACAGGGATATGTTTTTACATCTGAAACATGGATCTCAGACTTCTTATATACAATCAGGAATTTAATTTAAAAAAATTCATTTTTTTACCCAGGAGGGAAAAAATACAAAAATATTAAGATGAAAACATTTCTTACCTTATAGGAAAGGTACAGCAATGTGATTATTGGTACCAAATACCTAATGACCCATAGCTAGGACAAAAACCCAAAACAAACATTGATTAGTTTTTATAGCGAAATTTAAAGTGTTTTGATATAAATGAACATTTATATTTCCTTTATGATTGATGCACTGACCGTGCAATGGAATCTGCACAGCCATAAGTATCTGCCTGTGCAGATCACGTTTCAAGATCAGGGCCTATTTGTTCTGAGCTAAAGACCAATAGCATTTGAAATCCTTCTATATAGAAGGATTTCAAACCACCACAAAATGTTACTTTATATTTATGCATTTTAATCTCCTATGAAGTTCAAAAAATCTACTGTACAGTATAATAAACAAATTGTAAGTCTCTCTTCAAACTGCTGATTAATTCTAAAAAATTCTATGATTTTTATTTAGTCAAGATGTTACTAGCCTTCAGAGCTTCTTCTATATTGCCACCTAGTGCATTAAAATGGCATAAAACCCCAGGAAAATACTAGTTTAAATTTAAAATGAATCATTTATCTGAATACACATTTTAGAAGTATTAACTAGTGCTTTTTAAATGTTTTCATGTAGTGTAGGTGAGAGACCTAAAAACATTTGATTCATTTCATATCTACCTTTAAAAAGCTGAAGCTTCATTTGTCTAATTATGGGAAAATACAGAATTTCAAATACTGTCATAAGAAATATAGCTCTAACCCTCTGTGGTGTGTAGAGATGAACAGATTTCAGGACAAATCCCCAAACTTCAGTACTGCACAAACCAAAAGAAGCAAATACACACATATGGGATGTCCAAAGGTACTTCATTCTGGAAGACAAGCAAGTTTTCATTGATCATATGGAGCTATACTACTGTACAAGAGGGCTTGAAATTTTTTATAAGTAAATGTTGGTAAAAGTCTATTTTACAAAATACTCACAAACCAATGAAATATTTTCATCAATGATAATAAATTTACATATAAGTGAAGTAAGAAAAATGATCCTCTAACTTTTTTAGAGTTTAAGAATGCTTACTTTGCATATTTGACATGTGATGTTGACAACGTGTTTAATTGTTATAAAGCTTTAACTTTTTGAATCTCAATGTCTACTGCTATTAAATAATTGTCTAACCCCCACAAAATTTCATGAAAATTTGAAAATTTAAATAGATGGCAATAGAAAAAAATGCTTACAAATCAACATGAATATCAATTGAAATCCTACAAAAATAAAAACTTAATTTGCCAAGCCTATGTACAACCATGAAAAATATTTTGTCTAGTCAGTAACTTCAGAGGAACTTCAAACACAACTTTCTTGTGTTCCCAGGACACTGAGGATTGGCATCATAGCAGAAGTAACTGACTAAAAGATCAAATTTGGCAGCTTGTCACAAAGGCTTGAGATGAAATACTTTGCCCCCAAAATTGTGTCTTCTCTGTGATCTGACTATTCCGGGAAAGATCCTGCTGGGAAGGGTTAATTGCACCAGGAAGCAGGCAGTAAGATGGAGAAAGCAGAGCGTTGCATGGGGGTTATGACTAGTGTTAGATATTTAATATTCAACAGCTTGCAGAGACAATAAAATTTTTTAAAATACCTCATTGTGCTTAAAGCCAGGCATCCAAACAGAATTGTGTGCATTAAGTTGTAGGCAGCTCCAGGCTTCAGTAGTATTGTGCAAATTTCCATTTTATCCGTGGATTGGACATTAGCTGAACCACTGAACGAACAAACAAAAAATCAGTGCTGTGCTAGGCTTAGCAATACATTATTTTAAAATTGCACATTTGCATGCAGTTTAAAATTATTTTAACCTCTTGATGCCATAAAGACTAAATGTCTGATGTTAGTACTAATTAACTTTTCATTCTTAAAATGGTGTTTAAATATTTCACTTGCAGATAATGATGATTACAGTAATAGCACCTCCATAATGAAATGTCAGGTTTTCTGTTTTCATCTCTAGGGTGTTGGTTATGGCTTTAAATGAACTTTTAAAATAAATAAAAATGTTAGGTAGTTATTTACAATACACTATAATGCAAATCATGAAATATTAAAACAAATTCACATGAGAAATTCAGTGATTGCCAATACAAAATTTACCATTTAGTTGGGTTTTTTTGGTGGGGGACAAAATTTATGCCCCAGAATCTCAGCTGTAGCCAAGTGTGACAGCACTGCAAAGGAGTTAACTGCAGCTCCTGGATTCTGGGACCAGTTCTACATTGGCCCTGGAATAGATTGGAATAGCGGTGGGGTAGGTCACAAACTATAACTTGCTGGAATGCAGTAATGCTCCAGCCATGTCCCTCCTATCCCTGTGCCAGGGACACGGTGAATTGACATAAACCAGACTCTGTCAACTGGGGACTTCCCCATGATTGGGAGATCCTCAAGTGGAAGCAACTGATAATTCTCTGGCTGCTTTGCAGAGAGGGACTGGAATGAATTAGAGACACTATATTTTGTAGTAGGTAATTTTTTTTTTTGTTTTGTTATAGTCAGTAAAATAGTTTGGGGCTCTAAAGACTAATTACAGCTAAATCTTATTACACACTTTACATTTTGAACTTCAGATATGAAGTGATTTACTTTCTTATTTTTACAACCTCTCTCTTCACTGTCTGAGTACTTGTGGTAAAGTGTACTGTATACTGCTGTGTTCACCTATGTCAGTTATTTAGCCTACTGAAGAAAAATTCAGGAAAATCTAGTTCTGAAACACAGTACCTGAGATTCTGAAAAGCAACAACGGCAGCTGCTACTGCCATAAGCAAGAGAACAAATAGGTAGGCATAAAAAAGTAATGTATCAGAGAGTCTTGCAAAAGTATTAAATGGCAGCAGACCAAATGCTTCTTCACAGAGGTACAGGTTAGCATCGAAATCTCTAAAGAAAGAGAAAATAAAAACAGTCATACTATAGATTTCATAACTGGTGGCTACATGAAAGGTTCACAGTTTCCTTATTGAATAAGGCAATCATGAAACTATGCATACAGGTGAAGATTTCTACCTCTTGTTCATATCATGCACTTATTGCAGATCTTGGTTGCAAATAATAAATGTTGACCTGAAGATCTAACTTTGACAATGAGCTGATATAATGAAGTAACACTGAAAATTTCAGATTAACTGATATCCTACCTTGTTGTTCCAAATCCAAATTTTGCTTTCAGGAATTTAAATATATGTTCATCTGACTCAAGATTAAGAATTTTCTATTGGGGAAGAAAATAAAGTTACATTTTTCTGCTAGAAATTAGAATACAGCTTCTCTTCTCTTCAAGACTTCATATATTAAAAAAATTATTTAGACACTGAAATTGTGAAACAATTCATAATTGTTCAGCTGTAGCCTTAAAGTGCATTTCTACTGTGCTAAACTTTGCAAAAATGGCGCTGTGAAGTTTAATGTTTGTCTTTTGATACTTTTTGTATCATGTGTTCCCAGTTACTTTTCTAACTCTGAGTCTTGAGATCTCAGTCTGTAGTCTGAAAGTCAACTTGGGTTCTTTTTGTTTTCAAGCATCTTCACTAATATAAAGGACAAATTATGCCTTCAAGTAGGTTTATTATCACTGACTTTTATCATGCCCTACCATAAGTAAGGCCCTACTAAATTCACGGTCCATTTTGGTCAATTTCATGGTCATAGGATTTTAAAAATAGTAAATTTCATGATTTCAACTATTTAAATCTGGAATTTCAGTGTTGTAACTGTAGGAATCCTGACCCAAAAAGGAGTTGTGGTGGGGAGGGGTCGCAAGTTTATTGTAGCGGGTTGTGGTCCTGCTACTGTTCCTTCTGCGCTACTGCTGGTGGCTGCGCTGCCTTCAGAGCTGGGCAGCTGGAGAGCGCTGTCTGCTGGCCGGGAGCCCAGCTCTGAAGGCAGAGCTGCTATCAGCAGCAGCACAGAAGTAAGGATGACATGGTATAGTATTGCCACCCTTACTTCTGCGCAGCTGCTGGCGCCACCTTCAGAGCTGGGTGCCCAGCCAACAGCTGCCGCTCTCTGGCCACCCAGCTCTGAAGTAAGAATGGCAATACCATGGCTCCTCTAAAATAACCTTGAGACCCACCTGTAACTCCCTTTTGGATCAGGACCCCCAATTTGAGAAATGCTTGTCTCTCCCGTGAAATCTGTATAAGGTAAAAGCACACACAAGACCAGATTTCACGGTGGGAGACCACATTTCACGGTCCATGATGCGTTTTTCATGGCTGTGAATTTGGTAGGGCCCTAACCATAAGTGTGTCTTGTGGAACTCCACTGCCTTCAATCCCATTGTCTGCTAGGTTTTGATCTATTGTACAAGCAAATTGTTGATACATAAGGACGAGAATCCAGGTCACACTCCTTCAGCTGCACAGTGCTAGCAGGAGAATAATGTGACCATAAGAGGAGCTTTTTCCCCCCCTACTTTTAAATGTATAGATTTGTCTCTGTGTACACACACAGCAGATATAAGTAAAAAGCTGTCTTTATATAGTAACTTTTCGGAGTAGAACTGCACTTTAACTTTTTAAATGGATTTGAGTCTAACAGAAATGGATGAAAAGATTCGCAAGTAACAAGAGTGTCTTGTAGTGCTATAAAGCAGTATCGGCCTTATTCTTCCCACAGAAGTACCGATAAAGTTATACATTTATGTGCATGCATAAGTTGCAGAAATGGGGTCAACTTGTGATGAGAGGGTTCCAGAAAAGAGAGGTTAAAAAGATTCTTGGACAAAAGATCTGAAACTCTCTTCAGCTTCTAAAATCTACTGTTTTAAATTAGGCGAAATCTCATGATTTACTACACAAAGTTGCTTACACCACGTATATTTATCTAATTCCTAACTTTACATATGTAGAAAACTTCATATTTACCTACCTTAATAAAGTTATTAACTAGAAGTGTCAAACATAACACCAGGAATACATGGAAGGAAAGTTTCCCAAGTCTATTAAGCAAGCATCCCATTTTCATGTTTTTCTAGAAATTAAATGGATTGGTATTTTAGTCTTTTAAAACAAGATTTAGGATTTTATATATCTGGAACAAGAGATAAAATAAGCTGCTTCAAATTACTTGTTTAAATATGATTAAAAATTATTGCATATTATTAACCACCATGTGTGTTCTCCAGGTTGCTGTGGAAATCAGTACATTCTCAATATGCCAATGGGGCAAAGGGCATTCTCTTAATTCAACATGAGTATCGGCTAGACTACATGGCCTTCTGGATGATCTCCCAGTTTAAAGCTCCAGATTTAACAATGTTCCTGGTGCCA
The DNA here is from genome assembly GCF_015237465.2 of Chelonia mydas. Taxonomy (NCBI): domain Eukaryota; kingdom Metazoa; phylum Chordata; order Testudines; family Cheloniidae; genus Chelonia; species Chelonia mydas. The sequence continues at coordinate 22,180,564 of NC_051252.2, read as the reverse complement.
CTCACAGGCAGTTTGGGATGGGAGCAGACATTGTCTAATTAGAAGATCACAGTTCTGGTCTTATGCTGCCACATAGGATGGGTCAAGAACTATGATCCTGTAATTAGACAGCTGGTTTGACTTAGGGCTCCTTCCTACAAAGGATTCTGACGGCTTGGAGTTAAGGATCTGTCTGAGCCCTACCGAAATCAGAGACGCTATATGTGTAAAGGTCTGTTCTCACATATACCTTTGCAAGATCAGGGTCTCCGCCTGCATATTTGTAAATGTTAATAGCAAGTATAGAATTGTGAAATTGCTGATACCTCCCAAATTGTAACATTTTTAGATGTATCCGTTAATTTCACTGAGCCTTTACTCTGTTGGAAATCGTCTAACCAACAGTAATAGCCTGTTGAAAATGACCGCCCTGAACCTTTAAGCAGGGGGGTATTTGGCTGGCTGGTGGAAAGAAGGGACATGTGCTTTATGGCTTGAGGGGGTCGGGGGGGGAACTGCTGTAAAAGGGTCAGCGTGGTCACTGACTCATCCCCTAGGAATGCAGGGTTTAAAAGGGGCAGCTTGGGCATCCTGGGGCACCAATTATTCAGGGAGGATGGGGTTCCCCTGTAAAGCTTTGGAGTCCATTTGTTTGGCCCTATAAAAGGGGGGAAGTAAACCTGATTGCTAACACTAATTGCTGTTGCCTCCTTGTGGCAGATGTCCAGTGAAGGTACTCCATAGGAAAGGTATACAATGACTGGATAAATGGCTTGGAAAAATACTTAAAAAGAGGTATTCGTTAAAGGAACGAACAGGGGGTGGTTGGGGGAGGGGGTTGGCTCCCTGCTATACCAATCATAGGAGTCCCCATTCTTATAGCCCACCTTAACTCTCCTATGAGGGAGGGTGGCTGGTAAGGTCCTGGCAATGGATTTGCTGGAGGGACCTGGATAGAAAAAGAGGGGGAGCTGATAAAAGCTCCATGGGTAATTTCGGAATAAACATGGGGTTACCTGCACTATACACTTTTATTTGCTGGGTAGTCCCAGATATCAATAATAAAGTTGCAGCCTGATTAAACCTATGTCAAATGTCTCCTGTCCTTGTATTGGTATAGCCAGACTAAGTGTTGAGGAAGGGGAGATATTATTCTAAAAACTTAACTACTTTTAAATTTGTCATACTGCTTATTTACTATTACAAAACAAAAAATGTTTTGAGCACATACCTGAACTGTTCTTGCTAGCAAGACTGACACATTAAAACTTATAAGTAGGGATCCAAGAATCATGGAATTAAAGAACTGTAGACCACAGACCAGTAGTATGCCTGTTAACTGTATAATGTACAGCCATGTAACCTGCAACAAAGAGATGTTATGTATGCCAGAATATTTAGAAAAATATTTGCTCTTCCCTGAACAAAAGCGAGTATTTTTACTGTTGGTCTCTTTCACTTATGTCAATCACTTCTAGTGTTAAATGTGGTATTGTGAAAGTTTCAGATCATCATATTCAGTGGTACTATCCTTCTTTGTATAATATTCACACACAATCAATAATTAGGTTAATAGTATTTCATGCTTTTGCTATGAATGTTTGATGACCCAGTGACCTAGGCATATGAATGTTACAACCAGGAAAAAGTTAATCACATAAAATGGCTTAAGCATCTTGGGGAAGTATCTTTCTGTGCCAGCATTTGGGATCACAAATATTTATTCTTCTTATAGGATTATCATTGCCAGTGAATGACAGTTGTACAACAAGCAACTACATTTTCTTGAGCTTCTTATGAAACTGCAATAGATAAGGATGCTCAACTGGATATTCATGTTAAAAAAACAATTGATTTCACTGATGTATGATACTGTGTGTTTCTTTTAATTAGTACTTTGCATATGGTAGAGTTCAATGCTGGATTACAGCATTGGCCTAAATCAATACCAAATAGATAAGATCCAATTTTAAGTCAATATGCAACAATATTCTGTGGCAAAGACACTTCTTAAAATATCTTATAATTCTTTAGGATGAAATGAACTGCTAAACTTTGTGGTAACTGCTGAGGTACATCAATGGCTATCCTGAGCATATGTCTGCAGATATACATAAGAGACCTTTTGTGGAGTTTTGGGATGTTTATAAAGCAGATTATGAGTAGTTTTAGTCTTGCATCCCTGTTGATTTTAAGCATAAATTAATACAATTACTTTAAAATTCAAGTCACCATCTTTTTGACTTAAGCTGTCTGACAGTGAAGTAGTATTCAATTTACACAGGAATACTAGCCATAAATCTATACATTACCCATTCTTAAAGTATTGTCTGTTGGATCATCTTACACTTAATGTAGCAATACTTAGAACACAGGTTGAGATCATCTCAATGGAACTGGCAGGCTTTTGATATTGAACTCAAGGAAAATGTCTTTTTCCTAGCTAAACAATCATTCAGCTGATAGTGAATTCCAGTTTTCATTCTCCTTACAACAACCTTTTTGTCAGTTCAGTTCAGCACCATAGTGATGGCTTCTGTTCTACGGTAAACTTGAATGTCTCAAGGGTATAATTGGTCTTGCTTGTTGCTGCAACAGCAATCTGGTCCATTCTGTTCCTCCTTTTTGATGTATGGTGCAGTGACTATAGCTGTCTTTCAAACTATGATGTAAGGTTGTCTTGACAACCTTCAGACAGTTTTATGACTTTACCTAGCCAAATAGTTATCCTTTCCACACAGTTTATCTGACAGATTCAGCACGACAGCAGGTGCTTGTAGAATCAGTATCTTCAACATTTCCCATGTAAGATTTTCTGTTAATTTTTGGGGGCTCTGGTGGTGGCTCAAAAGCTGAAGGAGAACCCTACTATATACCTTTAATAGATAAGCACCTTTGGGAGCACTCTACAGTATCTAGCGCAATGGAGACCCGAGACTGTTTGTTTGTTTTGTTTTTTTTTTTTTTGTTTGGGAGCTACAGTAATATGAATATTAAACAACCTACAACTATATAAAAATTAGGAGATATTGGACCTTGTTCTGTCCCCAAGTGACTTCAGAAGGGTTGCATGGATGTAACTCATAAAAAAAAATTGTGCCCTATTTATGGTTTCTATAGCTCTGTATATTACTGCATGACACATAATGCAATACCATACAATTTAATATAGGCTTCAAATCACACCAATTCAAATAGAAGATTTTGTAACTTAGGATGTAAACAGAAAATCTCTCAAACAAAAACTTCCAATCAAGATATTTAAAAATGGATTCCTGATGTTAGGCTCTTAAGTTCTTATCCTGGCACATAATTACATGACCTGAATTTCAAAAATGCTGTGCATCCAGCAGCTCCTATTGAAGTAAGTGGGAATCCTTGGCCAATAGGTATGCAAACAGCATTTACCTAAAAAGAAACTTCATTTTCAGTTTCTGCTGACCAACTACAGGAATATAAACTTCTCTGATGGTTGATCACACCCCCAGGACTGTTGAACTGAAATCAGAATTATAGTTTAGGACTTTCCTTAAAGCATTCATTAGTTATGAGTATTATCGGATTCAGATAGCCTCATGGCTTACAGGTATTACACTTGTAATACTTTTTTAAACTAGTTACTATAATTTAACCTAGTTTTTCCTCTGAAGTTTTTTGTTTTAAAATGTAAACATTTGTTTCTCTTGATTAAAGGGCAAAAAATTATATTAGTGCTAGAACCCTTTAGCACTGTCCATTTCTTATTCAACATATGAAGTTACTTAGCATTACAATTAGTATACCATTACATTGGCAACTAAAAAGAACATGAGAGAAACATTTATTATTTCCTGAATAATTTTAATTGATCATACACATTCATGGGAGTGACAGTAAGTAAATCTTATAAATCACATAGTTGACAGGTGATTTTATTATTTTTCGATAAATTCAGATCCATGAATTTATTAAGGATGCATATTCTCAACAAAACATACTTAAATATAAACTGAGAGTTACTTTCCACCATTGCAAATTCAAATACAGCATATGCTAGAAACATGCTAAATTTTTTAACTGTACAAAAAATGCAGAGTTCTCTGGAATAAATCTTGCTATGTATTTGTTTTTTTTTTTTTAAACTGGCAAAAAATTGGCCCTGATTCAAATCTGTATGAATTATATATTCTTGATTTTTCTTTCTGGAATCTTAACTTTTTAAAACAATAAATATTCACTGAGATGCTTTATGCTGTTTAACTGTTGTATAATTTATTGCTTCAAATCAAGGTTTTAGAATACTGCATCCAGTTTAAAAGTCTTTATGCAATTACTTTTGTATTTTACCAGACCTAACTAAAGCTCTTATCCTACAAAGATTTATGCAAATGCTTAACTTGCTACACAAGAGTAGTCCCAATGGGATGGGACCATTCATGTATGTAAAGCTGAGCACAAGCATAATTCTTTACAGTATGAAGACCTTAGTCGTCGTCATTCTAGCAAGAATACAAAAGTTTTACACTTTCATGTATTTAATGCTGCTGTATACTTGGTAGAATCCATGTTTGACAAGTATTTGTGATCACAACTGCAGCTGACATGATTTCATTTGGTTACAATCCCCAGCGAAGACATGTTTTTTTGTTGTGGGTTTTTTCCTTGTTGTTACAAACCATTTTAGCAGAGGCTGTAGTAAGACTACAGGCTTAGTAAGGTTTTAGCACAGTTTCTGAACATTAGCTCCCATACCTGCTTTCAGATCTACCTGATTGCAAGCATTTATTTGTGTGGAATCAAATGTAGAATTGGAGCCTTGGTTTGTAACTATAATTGCTGTGGCAGCAAATAGTTTTTTTATTATCAAGTTTGGCCATAATCATGTTTGAAAATGATCCCCAAAACACTAGTTGAGGACAGCGCTTCACTATTACAGAACTTAGGAGTTGCACCAAGTGAACAGGAACAAAGCCAGACAAACATTCCAGCTGAAAAATCATATTCAGTTACCAAAAAGTGTATATGTTCAAATTACTCAGTTCTATCTCTGTTATATTACAGGAAATAACTGATTGTGATTATTTAAGAGCACATCACAGAAGTGCACTGCATATGATGTGCTACTTTCAAATGTAGAACACTGTGCAAAGGAACTTCTCGAAGCTACATTCGTATTAGACTCAGAAAGTCTGGTCATGGCCAGAAATAAGATTACCTTTGTTGTGGGAAGCATGTCAAGACAGTCCAATATGAATAATACTAATGCTTGCATCAGCATCATAAACTGATTGAATTGCCAAGTCAGGCTAAAGAGAAAGGTTGATATAAACACTGCCAGAAGTGTCAGTTTCTGAAAGGAGAAAGTTCTTATGTAACTTACATATCTCCATCAATAAGTGTTTGGGGGGGGGAGGGGGAGGGGGAGGGTTCTCTCAAGTGTTAAATTAAGAGTACATGTCTAGAGTTTGACACTGAAACATCTTAATTTCTAACTACAGTACTTGGATTGCAATGAGACAGCTGGTATTTAGAGTTTCAAGTACCACAATTTACACACACAATTTAATTTTGCAGGTGCAAAATTGCAGTAGCAAATATTACAGTTGTAATTTCACCTGAAAAAACAGCTAGGTCTCAGCTCAGCTTGAAAACTTATCTGATAGGCTAGGGGCGGGCAAACTTCTTGGCCTGAGGGCCACATCAGGTTTTTGAAATTGTATGTAGGGGCGGTTAGGGGAGGCTGTGCCTCCCCAAACAGCCAGGCATGCCCCCACCCTGCCTCTTGCCCCCTGATGGGGGGCCCCCCCCCATGACTCCTGCTCCATCCACCCCCTCCCCCCTGCTCTCGGTCCCCTGACTGCCCCCACCGGGACTCCTGCCCCCATTCAACCTCCGTTCCCTGCCCTCTGACCGCCCTGACCTCTATCCATGCCCCTGAACTCCCCTGCCTTCTAGCCAATGCCCCAGCTGCTCCCTGCCCCCTTACCACGCTGCCTAGAGCACCAGTGGCTGGTGGCGCGGGTGCACCAGGACAGGCAGCCGTGCAGCACAGAGCACCGAGTCAGGCTGGGGTCTGCAGCCCTGCTGCCCAGAGCACTGCACCATACAGCAGCATGGATGGGGGCGGGGGGGGGAAACAGCCTCCTGGGCCAGGAGCTCCGGGCCTGGGCAGGACGGTCCCGTGGGCCGGATGTGGCCCGTGGGCTGTAGTTTGCCCATCTCTGTGATAGGCTCACGTTGGATATGTTGTGTTTCATTATGTTGACCAAATCTCAAGTAATGACTTAAAACTGACAGTTGCACAAACTGTATCATGTACATGCTTTTACTGCTACAACTCAGGGTTAACTCTTAATTTGTTTTAATGTAAAATTAAAGTAGGGGGAAAAAAACTAATCTTTGGGCTTTGTAAGCCTTTTTCCTAACCTCTCTTTGGGTGACCCTCTTATGACCTCCCAAATATATAAAACTCTACTTCTTGTGCTCTGTACATTTTTTCCTTTCAACAGTGAAATCTTTTATTAAAAACAGATTTCTTTTGCAATTTTTTTCAACCCTGAGTGCATTTATCAGTGTTTGCACCCCTTCATACTTCAATTTGTTTAAATTAATTACAAGCTCCTCAGAGTAACAATTCTTTCTACCATCTATTTGTACAGTGCCTTCTACATTTCCATCACTATATTTAATAATAGTGCTTTCCTTCTGATTTACAGCAGTTACCCGAAGCACACACTTCTGTTTTCAGCAGCTCTCCTGACATTTCAGATACTAGTTTTGCTATATCAAATATGTTGTTAGAAATACTTACTTCATGAAGAGGCCGTAAATGAGATCTGAATAGGTATGTGATTGCTGCTATTTGAACTGCAAAGAATGGCAGTGCCCAGTTCTCTCTTAATGGAATGGTGAATTCTACTCTTGTGGTATCTATTCTGCACAAAACAAATACAGAGATTCATAAATACAACCAAAACCCAAGCTTCTGCAAAGAAGATTTCAATTAAAATTGAAATCTTATTTGGAAAATCATATCTAGGCTCCTGCAAATTGTTTCTCAGGTAGCTGAATGTTGAGTACCCTTAACATCCCTAGCTCTGAAAACTTGCCAAGAGGCACATCCAGGGTTAGTTCATTCATGACCAAAACTTCTTCCTCTTGACTGTTTAACTCCCCTTATTTTCAGATAGCTGTTACTGTGGAGCCAAGCCTCCTCTTGGGAAGCAGAGTTCGGGCGATCTAAAGAAAAGTGCTGGCATTTTTCAGGTCAATGGCAATACATTTCTCCTCAGTTTGGCTTTCAGGAGGTATAGCTGAATAGATAGCTGTCATTTTCCTCACTGTAATTCAAGTGCATTGTATTAATGGCATGACTGAATCCCATTGAACCGAACAGCAAGATACTTCTCGCATTTCCTGAAACATTCTGACACTAAAAGTGTTATTATCAAAAGACAAGGGCAACCACTCAGCACAGTCATTTCCAGAATCTCACTGCCATGTACACTGGCCAAACCAGACAGTCTCTATGCAAAAGAATAAATGGACACAAATCAGATGTCAAGAATTAGAATATTCAAAAACCAATCAGAGAACACTTCAACCTCCCTGGACACTCAATTACAGACCTAAAAGTCTCAATTATTCAACCAAAAAAAACTTCAAAAACAGACTCCAATGAGAAACAGCAGAACTGGAATTTAATCTGCAAACTAGACACCATTAAATTAGGCTTGAATAAAGACTGGGAGTGGATGAGTCATTACACTAACTATAAAAACTATTTCCCCATGCTAATTCCTCCCCCCTACTGTTACTCTCACCTTCTTGTCAACTCTTTGAAATAGGCCATCCTGATTATCACTACAAAAGTTTTTTTTCTCCTGCTGATAAAAGCCCACCTTAATCAATTGGTCTCGTTAAGAGTTGGTATGGCATCCCCCATTTTTTCATGGGGGGGTATGTGCGTGTGTGTATATATAGAAATATCTATACACACACACACACGTCTGTCTCTCTCTCATTTATTTTATATAATTTATAGTAGCCGTGTTAGTCTGTATCAGCAGAAAGAACGAGGAGTACTTGTGGCACCTTAGAGACTAACAAATTTATCTGAGCACAAGCTTTTGTGGGCTACAGCCCACTTCATCAGATGCATGCAGTGGAAAATACAGTAAGAAGATAATGCATGCATCTGATGAAGTGGGCTTTAGTGCATGCATCTGATGAAGTGGGCTTATGCTCAGATAAATTTGTTAGTCTCTAAGGTGCCACAAGTACTCCTCGTTCTTTCTGCTGATACAGACTAACACGGCTACCACTCTGAAAACAGACAGATGTAAATAATCCCATGTCCATTTCTCCTTATGTAGCTGATGTAAGTGAAAATGTAACAACCTGCAAGACCCTAGTACAGTACTTCAAACAGTAATTCTATGGCAGAAACTCCCCATTATCCAAATTGGTCCCATGTACTCATTTTATCTGGATAAGTAACCTCCTTCTACTGCATACTATTTATTAGAAAGTTGGAGAGAAAACAAGTCCATTCCAAGTCTTCCATATATGGAAAAAATTACCTCTTAAATAAATATGAAATACTATATATCGTTTTAAATTACTTTCTCCTCTAGAGCACTAAAAACACTAGATAACTATAAGGAATCACTTTGTAACTGATTTGATTACAGTCAAATTACTTTACAGTAGTCACAACTACTGACTAACATTTCAAACACCTTTGGGACAGCTTTGATAGTACTGACATTATACTTTTATTTTCTTGATTTTTTAAGTTTCAGAAAACAACTGAAAGTTCAAGAGTCAGCCTCACTCAAGCTGGTGGTAGGGCAACGCAAAGCAGCTAATCTGATCCCTTAAGGATTCCCTGAATTGAGGATTCCTTAGGTGCCATCGCAGCACAGCAGGTCCTATGCCACCTTTTTCCTGACCCACAATGCAAGAGGTGTATCTATAGGGGAACAAAGGGAGTGGTTGTGACAGAAGTTCTGATCACCCTAAGCTCTTGGGGCTGTGGTACATCTGGCATAAGTATCTGCACCTCTTAGAATACTCTGACTTGCATTGAGGGGATATGAGGCTGGCACAGAAGGGCTGCTCAATGTGGGAACTACATAGGCAGCTAAAAGCCACTGGGGAACTCCCTCTTCAGTCTGGTCCAAAAAGAGCTTGGATATGCCATATTTTTAGAGAGTTTCCTCAAACTTTTGACTATCTCTAATTATATCTAATGTTTTTAAATATCTGACTGATCTAAAGAGAGACCCTCTTCTGCTGTTTTATGCTCTCCCTTACCCGCAATTTAATCCTAGCAATGCACTGTTTTAATATGTCTTTAACCTTATGTGTCAGAAACTAAAACTTTAGAAGGGTCACATGTTAATTCACACTCACCTGTTTGTAATGTACCAGAAAGCTGCTAACAAACCTGAAAGCCATGTTCCACTAAGAAGCCAGCTGGTCACATACAGAGCAATAACATAAAGTGCCTGAAGTCCAAACAAAGTGTAGATATAAAAATAAACAGGCTCTAAATAATTCTGTAAAACAGAGGAATATTGTAGTTAAATTATTTCCAGTATTTTATAAAATTAATGTGAATTTAAAGGTAATGTCTCAACACTTTTGCAAAATAACAATACAAATAATCAGTGTTAAAGACCAGTAAAATGGTATTAAAAACCCAGTACATTTTTTCAAAAATACATTTATCATTATGACCCAGTGATTCAAAAATCTGTTTTAAGTGCCTAAATGTAGTTTACTGATAGTCCATAATAATATGAAGGGCTGTTAAGCAAACCCTTTCAAAGCTTCCTGTTTAAAGTCCCATCTTACACTCTCGTGGTCTCCACCTCTCAATACCCTGCCCACTCACAGGGAGGGAACTCACCTGTAATAGCTACAAGAATCTTCACATCCCTTTACCCACAAGGGTGAGGTGAGCTGCTAGCCAGAGAGAATGTAGTAGGAAGGCTATATTTGCTCTTCTAATTAAATGAGGCAAGCTAGGAGAGTTTCCCTCATAGTCCTGGCATATTACAAGGCAGCACCATCACTTGGCCAGACCTATCCTGCTTCTTAAAACCCTGAGTGCACATGTACATATGCATACACAGACTGTTTTAAAGCTTTAAAATGACCATAAAGGGTCTTATTCCTTTTGCAAGTGCAAATCCATAATGGCAGCCACAAGTGGGTAATTCCAACCACCTTTAAACATTTAAAATTTGGTTTTCCTATTATGTTCATATGTGGTTGCTTTGAAAACTAAGGGTTCTTTTATGTTTTATTGATTTAAAACAATTGCAGGAATATATTTATCCTTGGAATTAACCAAAATGTGGGTTCTCGTTCACTGGGTGGCTTTCATGAAGCATCCATATATAGCTATTTATTTAAAGCCATAATTAAATACCTACCTGAATGGGAAGAATCCTATATAGTATGCTGAGAAACAGCTCCTGGTAAACATTCATTCTTTCAAGTATGTTAATTGTCCTCAGAGATTCAGTTTTATTGTCATATATTAAGCCATGTAAACCTAAATGTTAAAGAGAAATTAAAATAGAATAATATCTCCCTCCCCCCCTTCAGTTGTACAGTGAAAAGTTTGCAAGTGTATTTTAAGATCTTTCATGGAACACTTTGCAAAGCTTTACATCAAGGATTCAAAACATGGTTTTTATATCTGGTTCACTTACTAAAATCTAAAACTTTAATAAAAGTTAATTTTCCCACTTTGATAGCAGTGTAGGCATACCCTAAGACTCGTGGCATGACCATGGCTATGCCAGATCAGATGACTTGGACTCACAGGGCTTGGGATGCAGGGTTAAAAATTGCAGCGTAAACATTAAGGCTCAGGCTGGACCCCGGGGCTCTGAAAACCCGCAAGATAGGAGGGTCTCAGAGCCTAGGCTCCGGCCCGAGACCAAAGGTCTACACTATTATTTTTAGACCCAGGAGCCAGACTCAATTGACTCAGGCTCTGAGACTTGGTGCTGTGGTATGGTATTTTTTTGTTTTTTTGTTTTTAAATTATTGAAGTGTTTATGTACCCTTAGAATGGAGATTACTGGACTGCTATACAGTGAATGCAATTCTGTATATTTAGTAATGTATGTCAACATGCAATATTGTACCTATAAACATGATGCTGTGGAAATTGCAATAATAAATGATGTTAGGGGCACTAGAGTTGGGACATTAATACTGGGATCATGAGCCATTCACTTTTAGGTCACTGTGTTTTAAAGTCAGCTGAGATTGGCATTGATGAAATTGTTACCAACCATACTAGCTGCTAGGTAGCAAAAGGAAAATTAATTGGAGTCTCAGTCCTGTGTCTTGAAGACAAGACACTATCACAAATAACCCCAATCGACATCATAGTAGATATTCTTTATCTGTTTTGCAAGAACACCTAGAGGTCTCAACCAGGCATTAGGGCCCCAATGTGCTAGGCACTGTACAAATATGTAGCCAAAAAAAGGTCCCTTCCACCAAACAATCTGCCTATGACACAACCCATGGATACAAAAAAAGGGTGGGAAGGGGGTAGAACACAGTGTAGTATTGACTATTTATAATTATTGTAATAAGCAGTTACAGCATATCAAATGCTTAGCTATTGTTGAGTAAAACCATTTCTATACCTGTTTAGTGTTTTGCCTCATTATCACACTTAGGAGTGATCTCACTTTCTCATGGGGCGGTACACTGGAGGAACCAATGTACCATTGCAGAGCTTATATTTCCACTATCTAAACTATTCCTGCTTTGTGGATGAATCCAACAAAGTTGTCTTTAGCATGATTACAGCACCTTTCATAAACATTATATTCACTTTTCACTTTATTAACAACAGCATCTCATCAAAGCAAAGTAAAATTTACTTTACAGGTTACAAATACCTTGTTGGATGGATGTAGCCTGCAGCATCTCTTTGTAGTAAGAGTAATACAATCCACATTCAGTCCTGAATGAAATTTCCCGTTCTACTTCCTGCAAATAAGTTAGAAGTCCTGCTACTTAAGATACAATCATACACCAGAGCTTATGTTTACATATCAGTACTAAGTGAACATGACTTGCTTCAGCAAACTCTGGGCCTGATCCTGTAAGTCCTATTCACATGAGCAGTCCTCTCTCACATTTTGACCCATCAAAGTCAACATGAGAGAGAATTACTCAGAGTTAAAATTGTAAAAATGGGCCCTTGGGTAAAGAGACATGCGCCAGGAACTTAGGCCCAAAATAAAGGTTTTATAAAAAGAAAAGTTTTTTGTAATTCTGGAATAGGAGTATTTATATTATGCTTCAACTGACTTTTTTTTTTTTTTTTTTTTTTTTTAATCTAAACCTTCCCCTTCATGTTAAGAACAGAATTCCTGGCTGAGCTGCTAAACTTACATGCACAGTGATTGGAGTCATCTAATTCATACTTTCTATGTGACTTAATCCAAATATGGCTGATATTATGTTGGTAAACTGCAGAGGGGAAGAGAGACGAAGGACAGACAAAATGGCAGAGGTGGTATTACCACTCTTGATTGAAGAAGCTTGCTTGCCTTTTATCATGCAAGTTTGAAATGTGGGGATGTTGTTGGTTCCTCATTTACTATTTTTCTGGATTGTCAGACATTGATAGTAGCTAAGAACTGCATATTTTTACTCAGATTTGCTGGCTAGAAGACTGCCTCTTTTCTTCCAGATACAGACATATCTACAGATATCCAGACCTTTGCCACCATAAGGCTAGATTAATCAAACGTGCTCTACCTAGGGCTACATCTTAACCTCATTTGAAGACATCAGCTAGTGTGGAATGCAGCTGCCCACTTGTTAAATGGTGTTTCTTGCAGAGAGCCAGCTCTTCAACACTTTATACTTTAACTTTATAGATTAAAAACGCTGGCCTCCTATTTGTTTTCACATTTCAAATTAAGGTATTAGTTTCAATCTATAAAACCTTAAATTTGTTTGAGTTCTCAGTATCTCAAAATTCTGATTTTTGTCTTTTTGGCTGATGCTGCAGCAGTTGAGACCTAGTGAGGCATTCAAACTTACAATGCTTTAGTTTAGACAGAAGGGGGTTTTCAATAGGGGATCTCTACTTCCTTCCATTAGTTCATGAGTCTTGTGTGCTTAATGAGGTTTATACACATGCTCAGAGCCTTGGATGAGCACACTTTTTGACAAATTAAAATATGGAAAACAAAATATCATGCAGTGAAATCATTTAGTTTTTCATTTTATCTTAGAAATAATAGTGACCTTTAGTGCATAAATGAAATTTAAATTTTCTATAGTTAACAGAACTAGAAAGGGTTTGAGAACCCAATAAGATTGCTTACTCCACATATGGCAATCTCAACATGAAGAAATCGCAATAAGATTCCTAAAGCTAATCCTATTAGTTCATCTTCCTGTACAAAAGCACATTGCTGAAATAACTGAATAGCTTTACTTTCCCAACTTTTATGGTACCATTCTTGTTAATGCAATATTGTGTAGCATCCTAAGACTTGCATCTCCTTTAGACAGTCATGCTGATTCTCTCATCTCCTAATGTTGGACCAGAATCAATGTTGGTTCAGTGCTAACATAAAACTAGACAAAAATGGCTTCCTCTTCCCCAGTGTAGAATCATGTTGCAAAAACACATTTTGCTGAAGTTAACTGTAGACAAAAATAAACCACTAGAAGCTCTGATCTGAGGAAAAACTGACAAATAAAAATACATTCGAATCACCATAGTCAACACTGAAACTCTCCAGTTGCTTTCCAGTATACTAAAACATTACTATGTCAGTGGACTACATTGACTTTGTGCCTTTTAGTATTTAATATCATACTAAGCAAAATGAATAGAGTTGGACCAGATCATAGGATGGGATAGCTGCAGTTTCCAGTTTTAAATTCACCACTAATACAAAGTTTTTCTCAAACAGAAGCAACATTTTTTAAGTGTTTAAAGTAGAAGGAATTTTTAACACTTGGAATTTACCTCTTTTCTCCCCCGCCCCTTAGTAATCACAGAGGGGGATCTAATTAGCAAAAATGCATTCAAACATGATTAATATGTAATTCTGGCACCAGCTGTCTTCAACCAAATGCTATTTATATTTTACGACCCAAACACTAGTGAGTTTTACATCTGTTTCATGCTAAGATAACATCTGCTTTACTCATTCACAACACTTTTCCAGTTCAATGGCAATTTATACTTTTCTTAGTGCGCCATGTCAATAAAAATATATACTGTTATGGGTAAACACTGAGTGCATATTCTACTATTGTATGTTCAACTTGTGCAATGTTTCACAGAATCTACAGTGTTCCTAGCAAAAATGTTTGTTTTCTAAGAGCTCTAAGACATTCTTAAAAGATCTTTATGAAAGTAAATTTACATGTGAAAAGACATTTTGAAGGATATAGGCTATGGTTACACTACAGCTTAAGTCAACATAAGTTAGAGTTTCTCCTGCCACCATAGCTACCACTATGCGGTGGGGACTGGAGTAATTAAACCAATGGGAGAGCTCTCTTTCATCAGTTTAGAGCAGCTAAATGGAGAGTTTACAACTGCGCTGTTGTAAGCTCTCTAGTGTAGCCATAGCCTTAGGAACAGCAGAATTTTCCATGGCAGTTTATGATGCAACATATCAACCATGCTCAACAATATTTGCTATAGGTGCAATTGCCCTGAAACTATATTTTCCCCCTCTGTGGTCCACCAACGGCATCCACTTAAAGGCTTCCAGCTCCTAGCCATCACCTCTGCCTGATGGAAACAAACACCTCACTCCTTTCTGACCATGCATTTTTAAGGCTCCACAATTTTTTGCCTTATACTGTGATATACTCAGCATGCTAGAATACCTAAAAGACCAGCGCCTCTGTTTTACTTTTGTCTAAGGGCTATGACCAGTATATTGCCCACAGTTCCTTCTAAGCAAGCACATTTATTTTTAAGGTAAAATATTACAGAGAAAAGACATTAAAACAATAAAAGAACCTATACACATTCTAAAAAGCTTACCAGAGGTCATCTCCTATTCCACCCTAGGGCTCTGGCAGGTTTTAGTCCTTCAACAGCCCCAGCTGGGTTTTCCCTGTGGTTGCAAATGTTAGATCCAGAACTAGAACTCAGACTGGACAGACCAGCCATTTCTTTAAATGGCTTTGTCCTTTACTCTTAGCCTTTTGTAACAGGTAACCAGCCAACAATGACCCTTTCCTCCAGGCATAGCTTCAAAAGGCTGGGTTTTTGCATTATCTGAGTTGGGGATTTGCATTATCCTCTCCCAACGAATTCCCCTGGAAACTCACTTAACACTTACTGTCTCAAAAGTCCATACTTGTCTGGCACATTTTCAGTGTAGTCTTTTGAACTCCAGTCTTTCATCTATTGCAGTATTAAGCAATGAAAACAACATACAAAAGGGCTCTAGTCACAATTAACAGTAAAAGTCCTTAGATTCTAGAACAAGTTTCCTCAACCATCTTAAGCAAATCATACCAGATTTAGGAAAATGGCTAAATTGAATTGAAGCTTTTTATATAAAAAGCACAAATATGGACCTAATTACACTGACTGCCTTCATCCATCATTCTTCGATCTGATTTAACAAGGCCAAAGCATAGTTTGTGTAACTGAAAAACAAATATATTTTGTTTTCAAGTCTTAAATTTCAATGCAGATCAGTCAGATTAGCAAATCTCTTCAACTGTACAAGTGGAAACTCAATATAGACAGCTGCTATCAATGTTCCAGGCTGTGAATCATGCTCTCAGCAAACATATTTAATGCACATACATGGTCTTTTGGCTGGTTAATCTCTTGTCCATCTGTTAGAATGGCGTGGCTCCTGCTCAAATGTTGATTAGACTTTTGGTATAGGGTATTGGTGCCAAGCAACATACATAGCTGGTCAAACACTGGAAGTGACACTTCTTCAGGAGGAAAGTACTAAACTATTGATCCAGCTTGTTTTTTTCCGAATGGATTACACCTGTTCACTTGGGTTATTAATGAATGGAATAGTAGAAATCATTCCCTGAGAAAAATGTAGACGTATGAGTTCATTTGCTGTTGCAGAAATGACACATGGGAAGATACACTGGGCATTTCAAGTGTGTGTGTGTGTGTGTGTATGCGCGCGTGCGCACTCTAGAATTCCCTTAGAGAGCTAACACAAGAACATTGGGCTGGATTCTGATCTCATTTTACACCAGCATAAATTGGAAGTAAGTCCACTGAAGTCAATGGAGTTAGATGGTGGAAGTGAGAGGAGACTCAAGCCCAGTGTTTTCTTCATCATCATCTAGCCAGGACAACTGACTGTAGGCTCCTATGACCACTGTTAAAATTGTATGCAAATATTATCCTTTGTGTTGGACAAGGTCATTCTGTGACTTCTCTCTCTCATGGCATCTAACTTATAGCATATGTCACAGTTCTTGGATACTTGCTTTTTTCTATTTTTGTGTTGAGAGGTACCAGATTGGCTTTCCCTTATTCCAATTACCATGGCAAAATTAGATAAACAGAGATGAGTGTGTATATTTAACTCATCAACAAGGCTCTCATTCATACCATAGAAGGTGCTATCACTAGCCTCTTGAAGGAAGGCTGTCTACAAAGAAGTACTTTATTGCACGGTTGCTATACAGTAAAGTTGTTCTCATTGTTGCAGGATATTGAAAATTGGGTTTCAAGATAGGCCTTCCACAGTGGAACTGATACATTTCTATAACAAGGCCATCACTAGCAGTAGGTTCATAAATGTCAATTTCAATTTATCTTTATTTTTGAGTTACAGTATATAATTGTATAAAATACAAGCCTCTCACTTTCAGTTCTTGAAGCTGAACAAAGTTGGAGGATTTTCTGCACAGTTCTCTAACCAAGCAATTGGAATGTCCACAAATCAATTCTCCATATTGGAACACTAATTCAGAATAAAGTTTCCATTTTCTAAACCTAAAGGGTATATACACAAAAATAAGTGACGCAGATTCTCTGGTCCACCTAATTAAAAACCAGACTAGGGCCAAACATGTTCAGTACAGCATTGTACTCTGTGGGGAGGAGGTGAAGGGAGCCCCTCTGGCATAAGATGATAGAGTGGTGGGAATGACCGAGTCGCCACCATGTCCAGTTCTTCACTGTTAAAGCCCTGACAGGCTGACTGCTAAAGACCCTGCATCAGTAATGTACACTAAATCTGCCCCTGACAGCTTTAACTTGTCTTGGGCTTGGGCCAAGCAGCTGAGAATCAGGAGTCCATGACTGACTCCCTGACAGCTCCACCTTACCACTGCATAAGAGCAGCACTCAGGCATAGCGCAGTGGAGAGCCAAGCTCTATTAAATAAAAAGCTATTCTTTATGACAGATCATCCTTTTAATATATATGAAAATGCTAATAACAATATCCCTGTTATCAGTGACAGAACAGACTGCGCACTTAAATGTTTAACAAACAGATCCTTCACAGTGCCCAACAAATTCGTGGTCTCACTGCTAAATTCTATTTAAAATGTTAGGAAACTTTTAAAAACAAAAACTGTTAATTAATGCTGCATCCAAAAACTGCAATTTACTTTTTCCAAGAAGTTGAGCCTATTGTAATGATATTTTCAATATCAATTTAACTTTACCTAAGAGTTCACTCTGATTTAAAGGCTGATCCAATGCCCTCTGAAGTATGGGCACTGGATTGGACCTTAGAGATCATGTGCAAGGTTACAGGATGGTAAACTTTTTCTATTAAGGAAATAGTTTTAATAGATTTAAAAAAATGTTAGAAAAAACATTCCTGCTATTCAGCTTGTATTCTTCCTTTGTTCAATTTAATCTTTCTTTTTAACTTTACATACCTCTAGAACACCCTAAATAATTTCATAATAGCTAGGGTTGTTTATCATATATTTCCTTATTTGTCATTTAGCCAAGCTCATCAAATTTAGTTATTTTAGTTGTCCCTTTAAATTGTCCCCTTCAGCGCATTTAATCATTTACAGTAGAACCTCAGAGTTACAAACTGACCAGTCAACCACACACTTCATTTGGAACTGAAAGTATACAATCAGGCAGCAGCAGAGACAAAAACAAACAAACAAATACAGTACTGTACCGTTCTGTACTGTGTTCAACAAACTACTTAAAAAAAAAAAAGGAAAGCAGCATTTTTCTTCTGCATAGTACAGTTTCAAAGCTGTATTAAGTCAATGTTCAGTTGTAAACTTTAGAAGAACAACCATAACATTTTGTTCAGAATTACAAACAATTCAGAGTTACAAACAACCTCCATTCCCAAGGTGTTAGTAACACTGAGGTTATACTGTAGTTTTGTTTGTTTTTTTAATTCCCTCTAACTTAGGGACATTTCTCTGGCCTTGAAATGCTCAGACTTGTACATCAGGGGTTGGGAACCTATGGCCTGCAGTGCAGATCCAGTCCCCTGCTTAATTTCATCCTGCCTGCAGCAAGTCTTGGCACTGCGAGCTGGAAGCCCTGAGCACCCCCACCTCCACGCGGGGCTGGAGCCACGAGTGCCATGTCGCCCCACTCCTGGGGGAAGCTAGGGTTGCCAGGCCATTAAAAGTCAAGTTTGCCTTAGCCCTGCTGCACGGTCGGCTCCTTGCCTGCCCTGGGTCCGCGCAGCTCCCAGAAGCAGCCGGCATGTCCCTGCAGCCCCTAAACACAGGGGTGATCAGGAAAGCTCTGCATATTACCCCTGCCCCCAGTGCTGGCTCCACAGCTTCCACTGGCCAGGATCTGTGGGCAATGAGCATTGCAGGGCAGCACCTGCAGGCAGTGCGCATCATGCAAAGCCGCCTGGTAGCAGATCCACTTAGGGGCCGGACATGCCAGCCGCTTCTGGGAGCTGCGCGGAGCCAAGGCAGGCAGGGAGCCTGTCTTAGCCTTGCTGCGCCACCGACCGGGAGCCGCCTGAGTGAGGTAAGCGCTGCCTGGCTAGCGCCCACCCCCCAACCCCTCTCCCACACCCCAACCCCCTGCCCCAGACCTAAGCCCCCTCCCACACTCCAAACCCTCACCCCCAGAGCCCGCACCCAACCTTCTTCCCCAGCCAGGAGCCCCCTCCCACCCCCTGAACCCCTCATTTCTGGCCCTGCTCCGGAGCCTGCATCCCCAGCTGGAGCCCTCACCCCCTTCCGCACTCCAACCCACTGCTTCAGCCCAGTGAAAGCGAGTGAGGGTGGGGTCGAGCAAGCAACTGAGGGAGGAGGGCTGGAGTGAGTGGGGGCAGGGCTTCAGGGAAGGGGCAGGGCCTCGGGGAAGGGGCAGGGTTGTTCGTTTTTGTGCAGTTAGAAAGTTGGCAACCCTAAGGGAAGCCCCAAGCAGCCCCCCACAGGGCTGGAGCCATGCGCATTGGCTCACCCTGCTGCCGGGGGTGAGCCTCAAGCCTCCCCTCGACGCGGGAGCTGTGTGTGACCCGTGGGGTTTTTTTTTGGTTTTGTTTTTTCTGTGAGTCTGTGGCCAGCATAAATGCATCAACAGAACAAAGGTTCCTTACCCCGCTGTATATGGTATTCTATATGTGGTCTCACCAGTGACCGGCCAAGAGGAACTGTCAGTTGCTTAGGTGCATGAAATGATGGTTTTAAATATGCAGTCCAAAAGTCACCTTGACTTTGATTCTATATTATATTTCAAGCTCATATCCAATTTGACCTACACTATGGTAGGCTTTTTTCAGCTTTTAAGGCCTCTAAACATCACCCTCCAACTGCATATATATTTCTAGCTTGTAAATACATTATTTGTAACTCCTTAGGATATCCTTTGTTATCTATCAAACTCAAATTTCTAAATAAGTGAAATCTGGATTACAAAGAAATTACACTATGGTAAAACTACAGTAGTGAATCCAGCCCTTTGCCGATATAACTTGTTGCACCTCATTTGAAACTTACCACCTCTTTATCCCATCTCATGCTGTCTGACAAATGAAATATCTCAATATCTATACTATCAATGAATACTGTTTTTCTCTTTCAAACTCATCTTTAAATGCAATATAATTTATTAGTTGTTTTTATGTACAAATTTTTAACAACTCGCTAATTGTAGCTGATGTGAGATAGAAAGAGACTAAAATATTTAAATTCAGAGAGACAAGGGGTGAGACTCACAAGGCTGACTTCGGTGCCTAATACTTTAGGTGCCTTTTAAAATCCAACATTTAGGTAACATTTGGCATTCACAAAACCCCTGCTCACCCGCCATCTAACCCTACAGGTACCTAAACACCCATGGTACCTAAGTTTCCACTGTTAAGTCCCCAACACACCTGAACGTCAGTGGCTGGGCATGCACACAGCTGCCTAAGTCCTGACATTGTCCAGCAGCTCTGAGTTTAACTCACACCTAAGCCCCCATGGAATTTACAAAGTTTACATTCTCCGGCCTATCTTGCCTTTGGGGCCTAATCCAGTAGGCATGCTCAGGGCACACGCAAACCCGCATGGAAGAGGATGGTGGGGCCCGTTAACACTCTTATGACATTTTTCCCAATGGTCAGAGCTACTCATCCAGGATGTGGGATACCCAGGTTCAAATCCCCCACCTCTGCCTGATGTGGAACATGGACTTGGGTCCTCCTACATTGCAAGTGAGTGCCCTAACCACTGGGCTACAGGGTATTCTGGAATATAGGGGATGCTCAATATCTCCTGTTGGAGCTATTCCATTATGTATAAATACTTAATATTCATTGGGAGAGAGAGACTATAGCTCTGTGGTTAGTGTCGCCAGTTTTGGTTGGATATATTCCTGGAGATTTATTCACGTGACATAATCTTTAATTAAAGATTAATCTTTAATTCCTGGAGACTCCAAGCCAATCCTGGAGAGCTGGCAACCTTAGACGCAGGAGACTCAGGCTACAGTCCCCCTGATCTAATTAAACTTTAAGTATTTATACACAGTGGAACAGCATTAACAGCAGGGGGAAGGGGAAAGAGAGAGAGCTCCATAGCATAAAATACTCCATAACAAAATGGTTAGGACACTTGCCTGCAAAACAAGAGAGCCAAGTTCCACCCCCTGCTCCACATCAGATAGCAGGGGGTTTGAACCAGTCTCCCACATCCTGGATATGTGTTCTAACAACTGGGCTAAAGGTTATAAGGGGAACATGACCACCTCCCTGGTTTTTCACAAGAATCACGAACCTGGTTTAGGAGGATCAGAATAATTTATGGTTGTGAATCCTGAGTGGAAGAAGGCACCTCCCTCTGGCCTGGACATTAGCGCCTAGACTACCTTTGAGGAGCAAGGCTTAGGCCACACCACTTTCCTGAGCATTTCTTATTAGTTTAGACAGCTCCCCACTCAGTATGCTGGCTTTTGTGAATCCTGTTTTTAGATGCCTATCTCTCCCCATGCATTGTATAGGGAGCCTGGCCATCTACCTCAGAGTTGTGAATTCCACTAGGCAGCACAGTATCTCAGTCCGCTGTGTGAATCCCATTCATGGTGGCTTTATGGAATTCTTATATGCATTAAAGTATTTATCACTGTCAAATGTAAAAAATCGGTTTTTTTTACAACCTTTTCAATCAAAGCCATTTAAAAATAGATGTATGATAGCTCAGTAACACTTTTAAAGAAATGTATGACTACATCCTTAAAAAATGAACTCTCTCTTATAATAGACATTTTCCTTGTTTCTCAACAATGGCTATATGTTAGAGAATTTTGTAGGTCCTTGGGTTATGAAACACTGAGTGTGTGTTAGTATGGCTTCCATTTCCAGTATACATCATGTTTAGTAAAACAAACAAACTAAAAAACCCATGATAATATCTGCACTTCATTTAGCAAAGGCTCTCAATAATTTGTTGTCAAAGATTAGATTACATGCAATAAAACCAGCATTTAGACCTCCAGAAAAATAAGGCATATTGCTACACAGTTTTGAGGAAATTTAGTTCAAATATGCAGGAATATATGTATCAGCCAAACCATAAAAAGATTAAGAAAATAGACCATTTACATTTTGTTTTCAACATAACTTTAAAGATCTAAATGGTTATACACTAACTTTCACTGCCTATATTAGTATACAGCATATACTATTTGAAAAACATAATGAAAAAAATATTTTCTATATATGGACACCCCTATGTCTAAATGTCTTTTACAGATGGACATACAGTATCTTGCAAGAGTGCACATGGCTGCAGCTTTGAATCATCCCAAAGTCCTCCTTAATTGGCAAATAAAGCACAAATAGCAGAGGATAACCCCTTTGTTCTTAAATCATGTTAAACAATTTGAAGCCAAATTTATAGAAATAGCCTCTAAGTTTGCATGATCAAATAGGCATAGGCATATCAGGTAACTGCCTGTAACAAGTTTATTTTTGCAAATGCTTGTCTGCCTATTCAAGTCAAAGTTTTACATTTGTACTTACAAAGTTAAAGGTTAATCTGAAGCCCACCAAAAATATGACCCTTAACATCTACTAAATAGAAAAAACTTATTTTCTTAGAAACAATGCAAAGTGAGCATGCACACAGAGTGCACTCCAATAAACAGAATGTATCACTGAAAAATATCTAAAGTTTATTTTACAATGTAGATTTCTAACTCCATTAGAAATAAGAAAAAACTGAAGTGTGCATTTTGTCCAATTTTGAGCAACATAACTGTGATGATAAACATATTTGTCAGTGCCATCTTGTGTAGTAAGTTTGAAGACATTCACAAACTACTGAATTTTTCAGAGGCAAATATAAAACGTTTTATCTTTTCAGTCATGTACATGGATTTGTAGACACACATATTTAACCTAAAAAAGTAAAGACTGTCAAAAGTGAACGTCACGTTTATCAACAGTATACATCTCTACCTGTGTAATCAAAGAAAGATGAGGCTGCCACAAAAGAATGTTGTTCATGCAGTTCGGCAGTAACTATTTCAGTAACTGGTAACTACTGCTTTTAGTACCTGTATGAAAATGTTTTTGGAAATGCGAAAAGGTGCATATTATAAAAAGGTGTTAATGTGGTAAAGAAGCTCATACACATTGTATAAGAGTATTACAGTATAAATAATTAAAATATGTTTACCTAATCTATTAGAAAAATATGGTGTATATATGGTACCTATCAGTGAGGACTAAGTGTTTTCACAGTAAAGTAACTTGCCTGTTCATTTATTTTCTTTGATTTAGACACCAGCATAACAATAATTTTCCTCTGGAACAACACTGGGGAAAAAATCTGTCATCACTGGTTCTTGGAAAGGGAAAAGTCCTACACACAGTGGTTCCCACCAGCACAAGTATTTCTGAGGCTGTGAAACTAACTCTACCTAAAGCTGAGTTTGAGGAGGTAAGTCTTTTCCTTTTGGGAGAGGATTTGGCTGAGGACCAGGATTTTTACCTGAGTAGAGAATCTGTTTGTGCTAAGTCATCTTTGCTAGATTACTCTTTGAACATCTCTTGGAGAGAGACAGTGTTCTAGGGAGTTGCTGAGCCAAATTTGCTTGTGTTGGCACAGGGAAGTATATTGCCCTGCAGCAATCACATCCCTTGCATACAGGGTGGGTGGTGAGTGGGTCGGAAGCTGCATGCCCTGAGAAGGAAGGGATTTTACCACTGCCAGCCTTAGTTGGGGGTGGGGTCCAGTTGTCAGGGGCAGTTTGAAGTACAATTGTGGGCTCCATTGAGTTCCAGTGTGGTGTCTGCTGAAAGGACATACAGGGAAACAGTACATTTTCAGGCTGGGTTAGCTACAGCCACAGCAGGCCTATTTAGCAAGCCCCAGAAAATGGGGACACAAGCTTTCTCTGGGGGACTGTCATGAGGCATTATTTATTTATGCTCCAGAAACTGGCAATAAACCAAAGATTAATTTGTCTTGATATTGTTTGCTCTACTTGAAAGAGAAAAGACGTGCTTATGTGAAAGGACCCACCTCACAACCTCAAAGAAGAGTAGGGGTGGTTACATGTCTCATCCTCATTTGAGGTACTATATTAATAAACAAACATACCAGGGTAACCAGTCTAGTGGTTTGAGCTGGGTACTTCAGTGTAGAATTCAATTCTTAATTCTGCCAATGACTTAAGTGACCTTCCTGTCCCATGCCTCAATTTACTAGTCTGTAAAATGGGGATAATCCCATTTCTCTCACAGGTCTTTAATTAATGTTTGAAAAGTGCTTTTACGTTTTCAGATAAAGGATGCTATTATGTGAAAATAAACAGGGCTTTGGACTGTGCTCTGGCTCCGCTCCAGCTCCAGGCAAAAACCTGCAGCTCCACTGCTCAGGAGCTGCTCCGCGCTCCAGCTCCGCTCCAAAGCCCTGAAAATAAATATTACCTACTTGGAGAGTTTTGTTTTACTGATGGTTATCTGTGCCCCACTTTCATCAGAAGGATCACTTTAGATATAATTCTTTATTCAGATTAAAGACCTTCTTACAGAGATAATACTGTCACATGCCAGGATTTTGGGAAGGCACCTATTTTCTTAAAATAATACTTCTTAAAAATGTTGAGAAATCAGCTTTTGACTTTTTCTAGGTGATCATTTGTAGGCAAGATTTTGAACTACTATTAATATAGCAGGAACATAATGGAAAAATGTTGTTTGAACATGTTTAGAGCATAATTCAGAAAGTACTTATGGAAGTGATTGAAAGGTTTTCAATGTGAGGAAGTAGGGGGAAAAGTTAAAACGGGAAATGTGCGCTCTTTCGCTCACACCCTCCTCCACACCTGTCTTCAGATAGAACATTCTATATTTTCAGTATGACTGACAAGACAAATAGATTAAAAAAAAAAAAGCATATAGCCTACCACACACATTCATGTTGCAAACAGTGTCCAAGGAAAGCACTGATGCAATTATCAAAATAATTTCATTACCTTAATATTGGAAAACCACAGGTCATTTTCATGTAGGGTAGCAACGTAAACAGAAGTAAGAAGTCCAAAAGAGATGGCAACAGTTCCACCAACTGTAAGTGAAAGTCTCTTCCATAGCTTTCCACCTGTGTAAACTTATAGAAGAAAAACACTTTCACTCTGGGATTGTGAAGCTTCCCATTCTACTTATGTATTTTAAATGGATTTCAGAACCACCACTAGTGGGGTCTAGGACTTGAATGTAACGATAGCCTTGTTCTCAAACTGCTTTATGGAAACTGTACTTGTGATTTTCGGGTATAGCAATCTTTTAGTTACATATAGAATGAAAATGCTGCTGCTTGAAGGGGAAAACGTAAAGTTGCAGTTTTAAAAACAGTCCTATGATCTCATACAGATCTAGATAAACACCATATCTAATTTATAAATCTAAATTACAAAGAGTTTTTGGAATACCCGCCAGGGCATTGTTTCTAATTAATGAACTACAGCATGACTGTTAGCTCACAAAACAAGATATCAAAATCTTTTTTCTTTAAACTTCTGAACTTGGCTGCTTATTTTATAATTTTTTTTCAAACAGCATTTCAGGTTGAATAAACTTCCACATTGAGGCTGAGCATTGATCAAAGCAGTCTCTGATGATGTCATGCTCTGAATTGCAGATGACCACCTCCTGACATCAGAACAAAATTATAGACTATATAATGCAGAGACTGCATTTCTAAATAAAGCAACTCAGTTTACTGCTCATGTGCACTTCGTTTTAAAATCTTTTTCAAGTTGATTTCAGTAATCCTGCTTTTTGTGATGTGGATGTATATCTAATATAAGTGGCTATCTGTTGCACTGGACAAAATTCAAATGAGATACAAGCAAGTGTGATTCAATGGAGCTGAAGACAATGGATTTGTCCACTTATACCAGAGCTCTATTTTGCCTATTTACATCTGTGCATATAAATTGGATAAATTGGACCCCCACCTATTCAAAATGTATGCACAAATGCAGGTGGCCCCAATTTTGCAGGCACAAAATCTGAGGCTGTAAATTGAAAATGTGACCCTAACAAAAATAAGAACAAATGGTGTGAACTCTCAAGCATTTCCATGAAAGAATTTCCCTTTGTCCTTCCTTCATTTACATAAAGAAACCAACAAAACAAAAGATATATTGAAGGTAGCACTGTGTGAGTCTGGGGAGGGGGGCTCGGGGGTGCAGACTCCGGGTGGCGCTTACCTCAAACAGCTCCCAGAAGCAGCGGTATGTCCCCGCTCCAGCTCCTACGCAAAGGCAAAGCCAGGCAGCTCTGCTGTGCACTGCCCCATCCACAGGAGCTGCAGGGGCGGCGCTTGGGGCAGTGATAGCGTGCAGAGTGGAGCCCCCTGCTGCCCCTATGCATAGGAGGCTGTAGCCAGAGTGGGGAAGCAGCCCCCAAACCACCTCCCCAGCTGGAGCGCCGGAGCGGGGCAAGCCCCAGACCCCGCTCCCCAGAGGGAGCTCAAGGGCTGGATTAAAACGGCCGGCAGCCCACGGGCCGTAGTTTGCCCATCCCTGCGTTAGACTCACTGGGGTCCAAGGCAGAAAGCCAAAGCCCCACTGCATAGGTCTGAAGCCCAGGGCCCTGAATCCCATCACTTGGGGTTGAAGCCGAAGCCTGAGCAATGTAGCTTCGTGGAGGCACCCTGTGGCATGGGGCCTGGACAACTGCCCTGTTTGCTACCCCCTAACTCTGCCCCTGGCTTTTATATGCAGAAAACCAGTTGTTGAGGCACAGGTGGGCCTTGGAGTTTTTATAGCATGTTGAGGGGGCCTCAGAAAGAAAAAGGCTGAGAACCACTGGTTTAAGTCACTCCAGTCCTACGCCTCTCTTGAGCAAAGACTGTCAATGATGATGAACGCTGCTAAATGTGGCTGGGTTTTATGAAGTTCACAAAATTATCTTAATTTGTAACCTAAACTAGAACTTGAAAACAGGTAATAGAATCTAGCGCAGTAATCTACAGTGTCCCGTGACTACAGTAGCTTTGATCATAAAGAAGGTTGGCTATACTTGGATAAAGATTTGGTACAATACCTAGTTCTCATCTGCGCATAAGGGTAGATACCAAAAGATTGACATTAGTGAGAGTCCACAATACGACATTTCTTATAATTACCCACCAGATCGAACTTTTCCATCAGGCTTCACATTTTTCTCTTGTGACAGATGATCTTCAGCAACGTCTGTGACTTTTATTCCCTTTCTGTGTCTGATGGTTGTCATGATGTCAATAATTTTCATACATTATTCTTCAGTCTTACTCCTAAACACACATACAAAGCAATAAATATTCCTTGCCAAAAATTTATCAAATAATACCAAAAAAATGTGTGACAAGCCATGAAAACACATAAGCATACTGTATACTGAGGCCTAAAAAGTTATACCCATGTACAGTAATTCAAAATATTTTACCAAAACAAGAGTGTCATTTTCTGTAGCTCAGAGACATCAAAAAGAGTGCAACGGAAAGACTGACATGAGTTCTACAAGACTGACACTCATACATAACTTTATACATGGTAGACAAGACTTTCAAAAGTGGTTAGTTATTTTTGGTGTTCAACTTGAGAGCTTAAATGGAATTACTTTTCAAAAAGTACTCAACATAAGCCCCCTTAAAAATCAGTCCCTTTTTAAGGTGTCTCAGTTGGGCACTTTAAATCACTAATCACTTGAAAATCTTGGCTTTTGAGTAGTCCCAGTGCAATCAATAGGACTACTCAGAATATGTAAAGTTAACAATCTTTGTAGGACGGGGGCCATGAGATGCAAAAGTGATTACACCAAAGAAAACTTGTGAAGGAAAACAAAAAAAAGCACAACTAGTTTAGATATACAGCTGAAAAAAATCCCCAACTTTTGTAATATTCGTGTACTATTTAGCTTAAACATATCACAAACCAGAGATGGGGTAAGGGGGAGAAACTATTTAAGGTCAGCTAGTCAACGTTCAAAATCAGTGCACTGCAAAATTGTTCCCTAAACTATATTACATAATGCACCGTCCATAAATAATGACCTGCTTGAATTTTAAAGTCCTTTTATCTTTTAAAACCAATGACCAGCTTTGAATGCAAAAATAATTCACTATCCCCAGACTCCAAGCTTGACTACTTAAAAGTTAGTCTCTAAGGCAGGAGTGGGCAAAATACGGCCCCTGCCCGTCTAACATTTCTGTCCAGCCCGCCAGGCTCTTTGGCTGCCCCCTCGCAATCTCTGGGCTGCTAAAAGTCCCACGGCGCAGCAGGGAGTTCAGGCAGGCTGCCTGCCTGCTGTGGCCCCATGCCGCTCCCAGAAGTGGCTGGCTGCTGCTGGCATATCTCTGCGCGCCTCTGGTGGGGGGTGGGGAGGGGAGGCGGCTCTGCGCGCTGACCCCGCCCCCAGCACAGTCCTCACAGCTCCCATTGGCAGTGCTTGCGGGAGCGGGCAGAGCATGGAGACCCGCTGCCCCCCACCCCCTAAGGAACACGCAGAGACGCGCCAAACTCCCTCCCAGACCCCACACTCCCTGCATTAATATAATAGAAATGTGTGGCCTGTGACAACTTACCAAAATTCATGGAGTGCCCCCGCCCCCCCTCCCCGTGAAAATTATTGCCCATCCCTGCTCTAAGGGCTGGTCTACACTACCGCTTAAGTCGATATAACTTATGTTGCTCAGGGGTGTGAAAGAGACACCCCCAAGCAACGCAAGTTACATCGTCTTAAGCGCTGTCCACATCAGCACTGTGTCAGTGGGAGACACTCTCCTGCCAACATAACTTCCACCTCTCACAGCGGTGGAGTAATTATACTGATGGGAGAGTGCTCTCTCTTTGGCACTGTGCATCTTTACCAGATGTGCAGCTGGGCTGAAGTAGCACTGTAGTGTAGACTTTTCCTAAGTGAGCCATTGCCGATTGCAATTTTTTTTTTTTTTTTAAAAAGAAGCCCAAACGCACCTCGGGGAGTTTGTGGAGCTACAGACCTTAGAGTCTAGACTGATGCGGAGAAGACAAAGTTCAGTATGTTTTCTCCCCCAGAAATAAAGAAGGGGTGGGAATCATTTTTAGAAATACCATGAACACATCTCTTAAAAATGCTGATGATTTCTCTGTAGAAAATCCCAACAACAAAGGAACATCAGCAGCAAATCAATCAAATACAGGAAAGGACGGAGTAGAGTTGGCATAGTAGTCTCAGCCAGACTTTGTCCAATGCCTTATCAGGAAAATTGATTTTTACCATGAATATAACATTAAAGACTAGAATAACCAGGCATAGAAAACATAAATTTCATTGGATTCCTTAGTCTACAGTATGTAGAACAGCAGGTGTAGTGAGGTGATGTAGGTATTGAGAGGTGCTGGGACAGAGGTGGTTGTGATACAATGGAGAGAGGGAATGAGGGCAGAGAGATTTAGGTGTAGAGGGATTGGACAGGGACCTATGATATGGACAGACAGGGGGACAGGCCGGAGGGGAATTAAGAACATATGTGATGAGCAGGTGCATAATCATGTGTCAGGTTAGGTGTAAAAGGGTGATGGGGCAAGGGGATGGGATGTATAGAGAAGTGGGAGAGGCAGGAGTGGGAAGGGGCATAGGCTGGGTTGTGCAGACGGTGATCAGGAAGGCAGGTAAGATGCAGAGGAGATGGAATGGGAGGGGTTATGAGAGGAGGAATGATGGAGACAGGTGAACGGGCAGGCACAGAGGAGCAATGGGAGAGGGTGGAGATGGGCCAGGAGTGAAGGGGACTGGGGCAGAGTGGATGGGATGGGGGTTGGGGAATGGGCAGGGGAGCAATGTGTGAGACAGAGTGAGGACAGGGGCAGAGGAGATGGAACGGGTAGGAAGTGACAAGGCAGAGGAGAAGAGGGCAGGTGAGGGGCAGTGGAAGAAAGGAAAGGGGCAGGTTGGGGCAATGGTGGGGAGGGAAGGGCCGGGGACAGGTGAGCATGATGGAGGGGAGGGAAGGGAAGGGAAGGGACAGGTGGGGCCCATGGTGGGGAGGGGAGAAGAGAAAAGGGAAGGACTGGGGCAGGTGGGGGAGATGGAGGAGAGGGAAGGGGCTGAGATGGGGGCAATGGTGGGAAGGGCTAGGGGCAGGTGAGGGTGATGGAGGAGACAAGAGGGCTGGGGGCAGGTGAGGGCAGGAACGGGCAGGTGAGGGCGATGGAGGAGAGAAGAGGGCTGGGGGCAGGTGGGGGTGATGGTGGGGAGGAGAGGGAAGAGCTGTGGGCGATGGAGAGGAAGGTGGGGGCGATGGTGGGAAGGGACAGGTGGGGCCCGTGGGCTGGGCCGGGGGCAACGGAGGGGAGGGCCAGTAAGGGGGGCGATGGAGGAGCGGGGCAGTTGCTCTGTGGGGCTGCTCTGGGCCGGGCCCGCGCCCGCAGCTCCCCGGCCGGGCTACACAGAGCGGCCTGCGCGGACGCCTCAGGCGCAGCTCTCACACAGCCCAGTTCTGCGGCCTGCACCGCCGCGGCCTGGCCTGGCGCCTCCCCGCCCCCGCGCACCCCCAGCTCCGGGGCCGATACCTGCCGACGCGGCCGAGCGGGAACACCGGCTACAGCTGTGGCTTGGCTGGGCTGGGCTGGGCGGCGGCTCGCTGCCGTGGTCACCCCGGCGCTGCCTGAGCGGAGTCGCCTCAGACCCCCGGTGGGGATGGGGAGGACGCGGTGCCTTTTGTTCCTCACTCAGTCTCTGCGAATGCTGAGCCGCGAACGGGGCGGGGGGCTGCTGTGGGGAGCGGGGGTCAGCTGCCTGGGACACGTGTTGGGGGTGCCTGGGACACGTGTTGAGGGTGCAGGGGGGTGCCTGGGACACGTGTTGGGGGTGCAGGGGGCTGCCTGTAGCTGGGCTGGCAATGGCAAAGGGTAAGGGGCTGTCTGGGGGTGGCTAGGAGCTGATTGCGGAAGCAGGGCGGTGTTTACCCCAAGTGAGCATGGGGCACAAGGGATAGCCGCTTTGAGAGGGAGATAACGTTACTTAATTTGGGACAGGATGCTGGGTAAACATGGTAGCAGAACGTGAAGTTGTATTGGGATTGCAAGTGAAGAGACACCTAGGTCTCGGGTGGGGTAGGAAGCTGGCTTGTTCTGTGTGAAAACAGCGAGGAGTCCGGGGACACTTTAAAGACTAACAGATTAATTTGGGCATAAGCTTTCGTGGGTGAAAAACCCACTTCTTCAGATACATGGAGTGAAAATTACAGATATAGGCAAAAATATATTGGCACATGAAGAGAAGGGAGTTACCTTGCAAATGAAGAACCAATGCTGAAGGCCAATTTAGTCAGGGTGGATATGGTCCACCCCCAATAATTGATAAGGAGGTGTCAATACCAAGAGAGGGAAAATTGCTTTTGTAGTGAGCCAACCACTCCCAGTCACTATTTAAGCCCAAATTGATGGTATTAAGTTTGCAAACAAATTGTAGCTAAGCAGTTTCTCTTTAAAGTCTGTTTTTTGAAGGTTTTTTTTTTTGAAGAATGGCTACTTTTAAATCTGTTACTGAGTGTCCTGAGAGACTGAAGTGTTTTCCTACTGGCTTTTGTATGTTACCATTCCTGATGTCTGATTTGTGTCCATTTATCCTTTTATGTAGAGACTGTCCAGTTTGGCCAATGTACATGGCAGAGGGGCATTGCTGGCATATGATGGCAGCATTAGTAGATGTGCCAATGAATGAGCCTCTGATGATGTGGCTGGTGTGGTTGGGTCCTATGGTGTTGTCGCTAGAGTAGATAAGGGAACAGAGAAGGCAATGGGGCTTGTTACAGAGAGTGGTTCCTGGGTTAGTTTTTCTGTGGTGTGGTGTGTAGTTGCTGGTGAGTATTTGCTTCAGATTGGGGGGCGGTCTGTAAGGGAGGACTGGCCTACCTCCCAAAGCCTGTGAGAGTGCGGGATCATTTTCCAGGGTAGGTTGTCAATCATTGATGATGCGCTGGAGAGGTTTTAGCTGGGGGGCTGTACGTGATGGCCAGTGGTGTTCTGTTATTTTCCTTGTTGGGCCTGTCCTATAGTAGGTGACTTCTGGGTACCTGTCTTGTTCTGTGAATCTGTTTTCTCACTTCCCTAGGTGGGTTTTGTAGTTTTAAGAATGCTTGATAGAGATCTTGTAGGTGTTTGTCTCTGTCTGTCTGTCTTCAACATTGGTTCTCCACTTGTAAGGTAACGACCTTCTCTTCATGTGCCAATATATATTTTTGCCTATATCTGTAATTTTCACTCCATGCATCTGAAGAAGTGGGTTTTTTACCCATGAAAGCTTATGCCCAAATAAATCTGTTAGTCTTTAAGGTGCTACTGGACTCCTCGATGTTTTTGTGGTTTCAGACTAACACAGCTACCCCTCTGATATTCAGTGTGGGGTTTTGATGGCCAGAATTTGGTTGGCAGTGGGAGGGACAGGTAGCTTTGGGTAAATGTGAGTAAAGGTTAAACTGTATGGAATTTTAAAGTCCTGAAGGGCAGGAGGCTGGGATCCTCAATAGATATGGTGACTTACCTGGCTGTGCTAACCTAGCTGAGTCCAGTGGAATAAGAGGCTAAGCTGCCATCCCATAGTTTCACTGTTTCCTACTTACAATTTTGTTTAGTGAGATCATCTGCAAGTAAAAACAGTCTTGGGCTTGTGATGCTTAAAGGATTAACTGCAATGAAAATGAATGTTTTATCTGTAGACATTGAAACTGCAAAGCAAGCTACTTCAAGGTAGCTCATCCGTTACTTCAGTCTTGATCTCATAATGTTGCCCTTTTCTAGAAGCAAATGCTAATTCAGTGTTTGTGGTCAGGCCTAAGAGTATTTTTGTGAACACCAACTGCCAGTCATTCCTGATTGTTCCAAAGTATGTATGGTAGCTTCCATAATGTTGATTAATGTTTACTTGGAGCTGCGATCAGGGTGCCAAATTTATTTTAGTTAGCACCCGTAACCTGGACTCTGAGGTGTGGGAGTTGTGCCTTATCTTCAGAACTACCCAAACCATTGTTTTGAAGTTGTACAATACAAAACACTGACTGTTTTGAGAAGTAATATTCAGGTAGGCTGTGGTAACCCTTATTATAAAGCAATGAACGAGTACACTAGAGATTCTAGTATTGCCAGGCTCAAGTGATCAAAAATCATGAGATGTTTTTTTTTAACGGCTATATTGTGTTTTGTCTGTCCTCTGATTTTTTTGGACTCCCCCTGCCCATCCTCAAGTGTGTGTGACAATTAGTGTTGGCTGCTCTCCCAGATTTATTGGGGAAGGTGATTTTTGGCCCCCGCTGAAGGAGCTCACACCCTCACATCTGCCCACCCCCTGCCCAGCAATTACTTCTGACCCTACCCCCATTAGTTCAGCATCCCATCAGTTCAGTCATTTCTCCTTCCTCCCTCAGCTTTCTCTCTGTTCCTCCTGAGATTCTTCACCCCCCCTCTCCTAATCCTAGCAAGGTTGCTGCTGGGTCCCCTCTTTCCCCTCCAGGTTGGGGGGCAGCTTCAGCAGTTCTTCATCCCGCTTCTGCCTCTTCTCAGGCTGGAATACTGCAGGGACGGAGGAGGATCAGAGATGTTGTCCTTTCCTCACCAGAGAGAAGGAGGGAGTGGATATTAATATTTAGATTTTTAAAGCTGCAAGCCTTTAAAATTCTAATGTAAGATGTATGATTTTTGTTTACTTTTTGTATATCAGTATGTGTATTGCACTTAATATGGGGAATGGAATTAAACTGGTCAGTGTAATATTTCTTGGTACTGTAGTAATTTTCTAGTTGATTTCACTTTCTGGTTCTCATGTATTGTCCCAATTTGTTTTTTAGAATCTGATGATTTCTAAGCCAATCTTGGGGCCCTGACTCATGATTATTGAATACTAGCGGTTAACATTGTTTTGAATTTTTTATTGGAAAAAAGCAAAACCTAGGATTTGAACCTAAACTAAGTTGACAGTGAAAATGAGTAGCATGTGTACGTGCACTTTTTCCTGTCTATGGCCCTGGCTCAGTACGGTATTTAAGCATATATTTAGGATTATGAAATGTTCTTTGTTTACATGATCACTGTTTCTTCCTCATTCAGTGCACAGGATTAATGGGGCTTCCTTAATGAGCAGCTATTAAATATTGTATTTTATCCTCATTGTTGAGTGTGACCCCAGGTTTTATTTAATGTACATGATTGAAACCCTGCCACAGAGCCAAAATTATTAATTTCTCCATGGGTGTTTTTATGGGCTCTCCTCATAGTATCAGAGTTCTTCACAAACCATTAATGAATTTATCTTCTCATCACTGCTGTGAGCTGGAGGGGTGATATTATCCCCATTTTACAGGTAGGGAAATGAGGCACAGAGGTTAAAAGTTTCCACTAATTTTGAGTGGCCAATTTGAGACAACGAGGACTTGATTTTTCAGCATGCTTCGCATTCTATAGCACTTCATATGTTCAAGCAAAGCTCTCATTGACTTCATTTTCAGCTGAGAGTGCTCATCACTCCTGCAGTGCAGACACTAGGTCTCCATTTGGGCACCTGGAAAATAAGGAACACATAGTTAGTAATCACCTTTGGAAAGTTTTGGTTTAAGTCACGTGCCTACAATCCTAGGAACTCAATGGCAAAGAGGGAGAGAATCCAAGGCAGCAATCAACTGCCTTAATCTGGAGAACATAATTTCTCTTCCTGCAGTCCCAAATCATGCATTATGTATGTTTCAAACATCTGCAACAAATGAGGCCGCAGTCTTACGGATAACATCCTCCTTTACTGCACAACTCTGATTCATCACCAGGGCAAGTCCATTCTGTGCTCTAAACAAGGCAAGGGTCCTGTGGGAAAAAAGCATATTCCTACGTACATGCCTCCAGCTTTCACCCTGACCACACCACACGATCCATCGTCTACAGCCAAGTTCTGCGATACAACCGCATTTGCTCCAAGCCCTCAGACAGAGACAAACACCTACAAGATCTCTATCAAGCATTCTTACAACTACAATACCCACCTGCGGAAGTGAAGAAACAGATTGATAGAGCCAGAAGAGTTCCCAGAAGTCACCTACTACAGGACAGGCCTAACAAAGAAAATAACAGAACGCCACTAGTCGTCACCTTCAGCCCCCAACTAAAACCCCTCCAACGCATTATTAAGGATCTACAACCTATCCTGAAGGATGACCCAACACTCTCACAAATCCTGGGAGACAGGCCAGTCCTTGCCTACAGACAGCCCTCCAACCTGAAGCAAATACTCACCAGCAACCACATACCACACAACAGAACCACTAACCCAGGAACCTATCCTTGCAACAAAGCCCGTTGCCAACTGTGCCCACATATCTATTCAGGGGACACCATCACAGGGCCTAATAACATCAGCCACACTATCAGAGGCTCCTTCACCTGCACATCCACCAATGTGATATATGCCATCATGTACCAGCAATGCCCCTCTGCCATGTACATTGGTCAAACTGGACAGTCTCTACGTAAAAGAATAAATGGACACAAATCAGATGTCAAGAATTATAACATTCATAAACCAGTCGGAGAACACTTCAATCTCTCTGGTCACGCGATTCTTCAACAAAAAAAAACTTCAAATCCAGACTCCAGCGAGAAACTGTTGAATTGGAATTCATTTGCAAATTGGATACAATTAACTTGCATAATGACTTAGCCACTCCCAGTCTCTATTCAAGCCTATTTCCCCTTGTTTTTTCCTAACACCCCACCCCCCACCCCGACGTTCTTGTTAAACCCTGGATTTGTGCTGGAAATGGCCCACCTTGATTATCATACGCATTGTAAGGAGAGTGATCACTTTAGATAAGCTATTGCCAGGAGGAGAGTGGGGTGTGGGGAGGTATTTTTTCATGCTTTGTGTGTATAAAAGATCTTCTACACTTTCCACAGTATGCATCCGATGAAGTGAGCTGTAACTCACGAAAGCTTATGCTCAGATAAATTGGTTAGTCTCTAAGGTGCCACAAGTACTCCTTTCCTTTTTGCGAATACAGACTAACATGGCTGTTACTCTAAACTAATAGAGTAACTGTTAGCTTAGCAGAAATATGTTGTTGTCTTTTGTGTAGAACAAGCACAACAAGAAGGTGAGGCACATGCTTTGCCAGTGGATTTCAGAGATATTTACTAAGAAGAGGAAGGGTGCAACTTGGGAATCTTGAGTTCCCTTTCACCTTCTGGAGGCAGGGCTCAAGTTGTGCCAGAATGTGTTTTTGGGGGAGTCAGACTGGCATCCTGGCAGTGGTGGAACTAAGAGGGAGCAGGGGATTGGAGGGGAATCGCCCTCCCTGGCGGTCTATAGGTGTATGCGTGGTGCTTTCTCAAGCATATTATGGAATTGACAAAAGAAGGTGTACAAAACAATTTTTTCATCTGGGGCTATAGCAGGGGTTCTCAAACGGGGGGGTCAGGAATGCTTTGCATCCAGCATTTATAATGGTGGTATAAATTAAAAACACTTTTTTTATATATTTAAGGGGGGTCACACTCAGGGGCTAGCTATGTGAAAGGGGTCACTTTTAGATCTCATTCGATAGATATCAACTATTGCCTCTCCTAGCATTAGGCAATGAAAGGGGTCACCAGTACAAAAGTTTGAGAACCACTGGGCTATAGCCTAAGCCTACCCCACACCTAGAAGCGGTAGCTCAGCCCATCTCCCTCATCTGGACATCGCAACATGGCGCACAGGGTTGCATGGCATTGGAATAGTGTGTGCCTTATCATAACACCACTCACTCGAATATGGCCTGGCCACCTCTCCCCTGTGATGCTGCAACTCCCATGGGACTGGAGCCATGGGTGAGTGTGAGGTGGGGTTGCTCTCTAGCCCCTATGAAAAAAATAAGAACGGCCATACTTGGTCAGACCAAAAGACCATCTAGCCCAGGATCCTGTCTTCCAACAGTGGCCAATGCCAGGTGCCCCAGAGGGAATGAACAGAACAGGTAATCACAAGTGATCCATCCCTGTCGCCCATTCCCAGCTTTTGGCAAACAGAGGCTAGGGACATCATCCCTGCCCATCCTGCCTAATACCCGTTGATGGACCTATCCTCCATGAACTTATCTAGTTCTTTTTTTGAACCCTGTTATAGTCTTGGCCTTCACAACATCTTCTGGCAAGGAGTTCCATAGGTTCCACCTCTGTGCATGGTGTGGAAAAATACTTCCTTTTGTTTGTTTTAAACCCCCTGCCTATTAATTTCATTTGGTGACCCCTAGTTCTTGTGTTATGAGACACAGTAAATAACACTTCCTTATTTACTTTCTCCACACCACTCATGGTTTTATAGACCTCTGTCATATCCTGCCTTAGTCATCTCTTTTCAAAGCTGAAAAGTCCCATTTTTATTAATCACTCCTCATATGACTGCTGTTCCATACTCCTAATCAGGTGAATTCATTTATGTTAAAGTTGTTGATCCTCTGGGAATTCATGAATTCTTCTCAGTTGTCCAAATATTCTTGAACAGCATGAGCTTCTGAATTATAGATGAAGGAACTTAGAGCTTTTATTCATGAAGATATTTACAAATCAGTTTAGTTATTCAACCAGCTCAACTAGTTACCCAAATTGGAAACTGAACCTAGGTATTAGGGTTTGTGTAAAATACCACACAAGGTTTAATAAGTACAAGTAATCAGGACCTCACTTTTGGATCTCATTCACTAGATAGCAACTATTGCCTCTCCTAGCATTAGGCAACGATATTGGTTCAACATTACTATGAGAGAAGAATCACTTTGAGTTGCTAACACAGCTTTCTGGAGCATTCTGGGTTCTACTGGAATTCTTCAAACTAAATACTGACCGGGTCCCATCCCAGTTTAGCATATGCAGTTTGAGATAATCATATTACAAGATGGTATATTATCCATTCTCCAGAAAGGAGTTCACTTAAAGTCATCTACATTGTGCTGACAAACTTCCCTTGTCAGCTGTCTGTTAGTCTTGTTGGGTTGGCGATAGACTTTAAACTGAGGACTGTCACTTGTATGTTATTTAAAAAAAAAAAAAAAAAAAAAAGGAAATACTGAGTGGAAGTTTTAACCATGACTTGTTCTAGGACCTATTATGGTCCACTGGGGATATTTTAGATTAACTTTAATGTGATTAGGCAAGGTTATGTGGCAGTGCTTTAAAATGAAAGATTGTATCACTGTATAATTGGATATATTGTATTTTTATGACAAGAAACTGATTGTCTTGACTTAGTCTTCTAGTCCTTTTGCAAATAAGGTACCTCACGTAGCTTGTCTGAGATCTATAACAATCTTACATACTGTTTCATAATTTTAAAATTGTAACTTGTCAAACATGTGAAAGCTATAACCAGGTTTATACTTAAGTACTTAGTTAAGGTCTCTAAAATTAGAATTCAGAACTTGGTCATGAAAAGACTACAGTATATTCTAATTATAGCTTGAGGATTCTAAAGAGTACATTATTAAAAATACAGCTGTCAATGTTAAATTCTTACACATAGTTTTGATTGAACTCTTTGCCCAACTGAGTATATTTTTCATTTACAAAGTGCACCCACTGTATATAAGTGTGTGTGTTTCACTCACACAGGATAAGATCCCAAAATAAATCCAAACCACCCAATCCTCCACAAGAAGCCCAAAGGGGAAATCGGCTTAACACAGTGCCCTTAAAGAGCAACAAGACCTGACTTTAGAAGCAGCAGTGTAGGTGGCACATTGGTGGACGAGTGAATGCCAGAGATAGGGACTGTAGAGTATGGGAACTGAGGAATTATGGACTTGACAGAGTGTAGCATTAGGTCACTTTGTTTTTCGCACTAAATATCATAGGAGCTACAATTTCATGATGGGGTCAGCAGGAGTTAATCTATACAGAAGAGAAGTAATTTTATTCACATCAATGGAGGAAAAAAGTAAAGGTATATACAGAATATGGATAAATAAGGAAGGATAATTATTTTCAACAAAATGTATGTACAAAATTTGTAAAGGGAAGATAATCATGCTTTTTTTATCACCACCCTTTAGTAGGCTGAGACAGAGTGTGACACTTCCATGGAACAATACATACTGAAATAAACTATTTAAAAAGCCTTATTTTTTTAAGTTTCAGAAATGTGTAAAATATTAACTTTGCTCAAAAAAAGTGGCCACTTTTTTTGAGCAATCTAACCTGTACCCTTTCCTGTACGTGTTATATTGGTATACATAGCACTAACTTTTTCTGCTACCTAAGATACTTTAAAAATAATTAGGAGCTTGTTCTTCTTTGGAAGAACCTATTGGACTCCATGGACCTATTTTTACATTTTAATATTATTGCTATTCAAAATATTTAACCAATAGAAGCCTTGTTCTATAAATCCAACTATAAAATTAGATTACTGAATAAAACTGTATGAATACAACACGCAGTCATTTTACAGGGTTACTGACTTAGTGGATGCGGGAAGATGTAGATGTAATATCTTTTTTTTTCTTTTTTTTAAGTAAGGCTTTTGAGACAGTTCCACATTACATTCTCCTAAGCAAACTTGGGAAGCTTAAATTACTATAAAATGCACAACTGGTTGAAAAACCACACTCAGAGTAATTATCAATGGTTTGCTGTTAAACTGGGAGGTTGTATCTAGTGGGGTTCCATAGGGGTCTGCACTGAGTCCAGTACTAGTCATAATTTTCATTAGTGACTTGGATAATGGCATGGTGAGTGTGCTTCTAAAATTTGCAGATGACACCAAACTGGGAGGGGTTGAAGCCCTTTGGAAGAATTCAAATGACCTTGAGAAATTGGAGAGCTGGTCTGAAATCAAAAAGATAAAATTAAAGAAGAGTACAAAGTACTCTACTAGGAAGAAAAAAAATCAAACCCACAGAATGGGGAATAACTGACTAGGCAGAAATACCGCATAAAAGGATTTGGGTTTTATAGTGGATCACAAATTGAGTCAACAATGTGATACGGTTGTGACAAAAGCTAATATTCTGGGGTGTATTAACAGGAGCATTGTACGTAAGACACAGGAGATAATTAGCCCACTCTAGTTTGCATTTGTGAGGCCTCAGTTGGAGTTTTGGGTACCACACTTTAAGGGCAGATCTACATTTACAACACTGCGGTGGTGCCAACAGGAGAGCTTCTCCTGTTTGATGTAGTTCATCCACCTCCTGTCGACATAACCCCTGATGTAGACAGTGCTATGGATTTTTCACACCCCTGAGTGATATAGTTATTCTGTTGTAAGTTTATAGTATAAACCTGGCCTAAAAAAAGATGTGGATAAACTGGAGAGGACAGCAACAAAAAAGGTGAAAGATTTAGAAAACCTGACCTATGAGGAAAAGGAAAGGTTAACAAAACTGGGCATGTTTGTTTAGTCTTGAGAAAAGAAGACCAAGGGAGGACCTGATAAGACTTCAGTGTGTTGAGGGCTGTTATAAAGAGGATGGTGATCGATTGTTCTCCATGTCCACTGAAGGCAGGACAGGAATTTGCTACAAAGGAGACGAAGTTTTTCCTAATATCTAAGCTAACTATAAGGATAGTTAAAGTACTGGAATAGAGTAGCAAGGAGGTTGTGGAATGGAGGGTTGGGGGGAGGAGGAGGAGGGCAGGGGGAGATAATGGACTGCATGATCTCTAGCATTCCCTTCCAGCCCTACATTTTTATGATCAGTAGTTTGCTGATCTTTACCAGTAACTTAAAGGCAGCTGTTTGTAAAAACATCCAGATCTCCCATCTTGGGGAGAACATTGGATGATCTCTAGCAGCACAATTTCCACTAACACTTCTGATTGGTTAATGCAGTGCAAAACACAATAGTGCCCCAACTGTGAACAATTTAAAATTGTATAATGGCAAAATAGAATACCTTACGAAATCATCCATGCATCTAAGGACATGTACTAAAGTCATATTAAAGTCTTCCAGATTAAATAAAGCAATCCGTTATAGTCATCACCTTGGAATATTAGCACATATGTTTTGGGTATTCATATAGCAAATTGTAGGTTAAACAGTGAGGAAAATGTAAATGCATACTGATGTGTCTCACACGGTGGGGGGGAAGCACCTCAACTTTTAACCAAAACAGATACTGTTTAATCAACGTAGCTGGGGACTGTCAAGGAGCAAATAAGGCTCTTGGATTCTCTGTCCCAGACCTGGCACAAAATAGAACAACCTGGAGCTGTTCTGCCTTGCGCCAGCTGACTGATTCCCAGGGACCATATACATAACTAGAAGACATCATGCTAAACTACTCTCCTTTGCTGTCCCTCCCCACTAGTGGCTGCTGTGCAGGCTATGTGCTCACTGGAGAATTACACCTGAGAATTATTACTCTATGTACATTTGCTGAAATAACTTACTGTAAAGTTTTGAATAGAGATCTAATATTCCAGGATACCTAAATACACAGTAAAACTAAAGATTAATATCTTAAAATTTGTTTCTGAAAATTACATTTTGGACAATTCAATTTTGTTAATTTTGATTACAACAAATCAAAACCTAGGCCAGTATTAAGGAAGCAATTAAACAGGCCCTTTCTGACTGCCTTTATTTGTTGTTTATTACACCACTTTGGAAGAAATTGTGAAAATAAGTAATTTGATCTTTCAGCTCTACCATTTTAATCAACAGCTCTGCACAAAGACCAGCTGAAACTGGAATTACCTGCAAGTCTCTTATGTACTGCATACTGTGAAGTTGTTTTATACTCACATACCCTTCAGTATAGAAGGTGCAACATTTGTCCATATTCTAAGGATCAAGGCTACAGTAGCTCATTGTGTTCCAGTTAGATTATCTGATATTAAGTCTCATTATTAGTAATGCCTCCATTTTATTAAAGTTTTCCTTCATCCCTATATGTAGACCTACTTTTGCTATGTTTTATTAGTGCACTGTGTATAAAAAATGGAAGTTAAATTTTAGTTCAAGTTTAATACATGTTTTCAATATAATTTGATATTCATATAATTTCTGTGAATTTCCCCCCTGGATTGTTAAATCCTGCATTTTAGAATGGAGAGTCATATTTTTGTTTTTAATGAGTTAATGTTTAGATTATGGCTTTGTGTGCCCCTACAGAAGAAAGGCATTCTGCTTATATAAAGCATCATGATCTCTGCTTGGGTGCTCAGATTGGATTTGCACAATGGTACTTGCTTCCCATTTCAAAAGGTGTAGTTTGCTTCCCCCTATTAAATACTTGTCTCATACTGTACAAATAAAAGCAGAACACTAAGAAGTGTTTAACAAAAAAGTTTATTACCAAAATACAATATTAAAGTCAATACATGACAAACTCCTGTAAAGCAAAATAAATTATTCTAACGTACAGTATTTCAGAAGGTAGTTAAAGTAGTACTACAGACTTGCTTCAAAGTTCCAAACAGACAATCTGTTCAATCAGGAACACAATCCTACAGAGAGCTTAAGGCATGCAGCTTAATGTGCTGGATAGTTTTATAAAATGCAATTCATTCTATTTTAATAAGATACAGTGTCAAAAGTAACTGCAGTCTTTACGTCAGTCTTCTAAATTTTTTTATACTTTGGCTATAAAAAGCAGTGCCATAGTGTTATAATACCTTTTCTTAAAAAAATACATGTACTCATGTCCATGAATATCAAATGCAAATGTAAATTTCTATTAAATATATTTTATTCCTCAATACTTTGAGCACCCACTGTACAATTTATTTTAA
Organism: Chelonia mydas; assembly: GCF_015237465.2. NCBI lineage: Eukaryota > Metazoa > Chordata > Testudines > Cheloniidae > Chelonia > Chelonia mydas. Next base: position 22,137,922 of record NC_051252.2, on the reverse strand, counting down.
TGATTAAATAAGTGCTTGGGACAGGAGAATACAGTAACTCTGGCTGAATCCCACTCTCTCTTTCTAGGCCAAGTACAAAGTAGAAAGCTACAATGGAAGATTATAGATCCCCAGCTATTTCATTAGTAGAAAATGGAAATTTCCTCCATAACAGAATTGTAGGTATCTAGAACAAAGGCTTTAAGTTATAGTCCATATCAGTGAATAAAATCTGCTTAGAGCAGAGTTGAAAGAAAAACAAATAGCACTCAAGTATGATGATTTGCTAGTTCTGTGTGCCAGTAGTATCCTAAATATTTGTAAATTCTCAAAGGAATGGGAAGATTGAAATGTTGTAACCCTGAAAAGTGCTGTTAAAACAAACCCAAAACATGCAAACAAACTAACCACACAGCACTTTCCAAAGCAGGTGGTATGATCAGAATACTTGCTTTTAGGAACTGATTCTGTAATCATTCCACATTCATAGCTTCTGTTAAAGTCAAGGGGGAATTTTGAATGTGAATCGATGGCAGCATGGGGACAATCAATAAGGAATTTTTCTCTATGAAGATTGTTTATTTTCTGCAGGCTTGCAAGTAATTATTTCTTGGCAATTGTAGTATTTATCCTAGTCAGATTTTAGAAGCTTCCCCCCCGCCACTGCTTTAGAGCAACACATGGTTAACCAAAGATTACTCGCACAAATAATGAGATGGTAAAGAACACGCTGTAAATAGCTATACCTTGGTTAGTAGTTCCAATATATTACAATGGGTCTTTGTGCATTATATTTGAACACTGCACCCAGAAAAAACATGACTAATAAAATGTTTGACTTTGTAAATCTGGGCTCAGTGCCATCTTTCTCCTAGCTCATGCCTCCAAGTTCTTCACATATTTCCATTAGTGTAACAACTTTAAAATGCATGATCCATTATGGGGAAAAATTAAGTTAAGGTCATGGCACACTGTAGTTTCCATGAGTTTAAAATAGGAATTTAAAATTCAAATTACTGTGGACTCTTTGAAAGCTTTATATTTACCAGATTTTCAAATGACTGCAATAAATGGGATCTGTAAATACAAAAGGAGCTGGAATGTTAGAATGTGCTCTATGATCTCAGATATTAAAAATATGCCCAATAATTTCCTGTTTTTTTTAAACACACCAGAATTCTATATTAAGGATATAATATTGGTGTCAACACTGGTCACTAAGACAACACCAGTACCCTGATTAAATATTTTCCATCTGTGATTGAAATTGTTCATTATAATCATGTTTTAAAAGTGTCAAATTACCCTGTATGAATATGAAAAAATCCCTTCTGATTGGCCTGTGTATATTCTATTTTTAGAAAAAATGTAAAACATACAGAAGTTACTTTACATTTTTATTTAAAACATGAGAAATGTACTATGTTTAGTTCATGGATAGGTCAAACCTATTAGTGTAATGGGCTGTATGATGATAATCTTTATCAATTTTTAAAATAACATTTGTACATAACCTAATTTATAACCAAATGAATAGGACTATTTAAAGATAGAAAAAGTTCAAAATATTTAAAAACAAATCCACTTTAAAAGATCACCAGTACAGCTTGAAATACAACTCTGCCCTTTATCCAGACTGGGTTGCTTCTTAAAATTAAAGTTGTATATAAAAAACTATCCTCTTTCTTTCCTGTTTGACCAGCTTCACTGTCCACAGGAGAACTTAGAAAATCAACACAGAAATAGCACCATGAAGACTGTACACTACTCCTATGCCAGCTTTTCAGGTTTACATAGTTGTAGCTTATTTCTGCTAAAAAAAATGTATAAATAGGTAATAAATACAAAAAACTTTCTGCATCACTCTTTAAAACAATAGTATACTAACCATTTTTAACAAATGAGCGACTAACCCAGGCATAACTAAACTGAGATGCCAAGAACTGGGCAGGCTTCAGTGCAATTACAGTTTTGAAGCTACCTTTAAACCAGAATTGAATGTTTCAAACTTCACCAGAATGTTTTAGTCTGACTGCTAAAGGGCTCCTTTTCAAATGTTACACTTTTTTTGTAGCAAGCATATACTAAAACACAATTTTAGGGGCCAACTTTACAAGTGATTTTGGCAGAGTTCCCTGGCAATTAGCCTGCATACTGAAATTCCCATTGATATGTAAACTGATGTACGTCATTTAAATTACACGAAAGATCAGCATTATAATTTTAGAAGCAAAATGGTTTTAAAAAGGGAGAAATTTCTAAGGGTTGCTTTAAAAATAACGCACAGCAATTATCAAGTTCCCTTTGAGAATGCTTATCACATGCATCAGTAATGTTTACTAACCATCATGGATCCTGTTCCTTTCTATTTTGGTGCAATGGAGTAAAGGTTGTTTCCACAAAGCAAGTCAATTTTTACTTAGAAATTATTTTTGCTAAATTCTCTTGTGAAATTTGAAGCATTTTATGAGAAAAGATTAGCATACCTTTTGAGTAATTATTTCAACAGACAGTGTGAGAGCCTGACTTTTCTAGGTATTTAGGGACCTAAAGATGTAGGTAGGCACCTAGTGCAATTTTCAAAAGTGGCTATGCACAGAGCGCTTTTGAAAATCCCACTAGGCGCCTATCTACATCTTTAGGGCCTAAATACCTTGAAAAATCTGCCCCTTTGTCAATTACATTTCTGGTGCTTGCCTGTTCCCACCCCAAGATTATGGCACTCATTATGTACTGACATGAAAAAGTCACTAGTTAAAATGCCAATTTATATCATGATCCACTTGCTTTTAGAGGTTTGGCTGAATATTTTAAAGAAAGACGTTGAACAGTGGGTCATGTTTACATATGAATTTAACATGTCTAAAATAATCTTGTATTTAAATCTTGTATAATCTTGTATAAAATCTTGTATTTACTTAGGATCTAGCCAAATAATTGGCAAGATACCTACTGCATTCAGGCCACACAACTTCTGCTGCCTTGAATCAGCACTTTGGATTAGTGACTGAAGGAGTACCATCCAGTATTGCGTATTCAGAAAAGCTGAGCTGGAAAGAGTAAGGCCTTAAAAATAAATTAGGAGCACCCCACCATCTACCCCTCAGAATCAAACAGTAAATTTTAGGTGAGCATTAATTCATAACCTGTATTTGGCCTACTGTCCTTTGCATTGAAGAAAAAACCAATATTTGCCTGAAATGAGTTCGACATCCTTAACTAAATACTTTCAAAGCCAAAAAAAAAAAAAAAAAAAAAAAAAGCGCCTTTTGAATTGAGCTAATACCTTGTTTAGCTCCTGAGTTTGAATTTCTTATTGCGCTAATGCACTTTGGATTAACACCAGGCATTGAGAAATCCAGACTCTTGGCATCACAGTGAAGGATAAAGGGTTAGATGGATCATTCCACAGTTTCCCCAAAATGGAGATTTAATGGTTTTAGCTAATTAAATTATGTCTGTAATTGCAACAAAGACTCAGATTGGGAAATCAGTAAATTTCACTTGCATTTCCTCTCTTGAGCAAGTATCTCAGGCAACATTAGCAAAGATAGAAAAAAAACATTTTAGGAAATCCTCTTCTTTTTAGCTGATAGTTTCATCTAGTTGGAGTTCTGAGTTGCATTGTGGTCCTTATTTAGAATGATGTTTATGATTTCACCCTCATGTTCTTTCATATGATCCAACAGATTTTCTTTGTTGGTGGACTCAAAACCACAAATACAACAGCAGAAGAGTAGAACACAGTATTCTGTGCCAAGATGAGACTGACTGGAGTTCTTTTCTAAATTGCATGAGGTATTAATTGTTGGATTAAGTTTTTGATTTTCATTAGAACCTGAAATTTCATTAGTAGTCTGATTAATGGACTCTGAAAATGACACCAAGTTCTCTGAACTCCCTAGAACAGGCACTAAACTTTCATCAGTGCTTTCTAATAGCGTCTTTCCAGGTAGCTGCCCTTGAAACCTAAAAAATAAAAAAAAAAAAATTTTTTTTTTTTTTTAAAAAGTCATAGGTTTTTTTTGTTTGTTTGTTTAAATTTGCAGATTGTAATTTATCTTGGGTCAAGGTTGGGTGCTTTCAAAAGTCTAGATTAAAGGATTCTAGTTTGTAAGGAAGTTTCATACATACACACCTGCCGCTTTGTGAAATTGCATCATTAATAGCCTTGTTCACTTGTTCATAATTATAATTTTGGTCACTTGCATGTTTCCACATATGGGACTTCAGGGAAGGAGGGTGGCTGCATACATATCCACAAAGAGAACATCTGAAAAACAATGAGCGTAACAGAAGGTATTTGAAGTGAAGTCAGATACCTCACTTTTTTATTAAATTTTCTTAAACAGGTCAAATGAGATAATACAGCAGAGAACTAATTCCCCTTCTCTCCTAACATGTGGTCAAAGAGAAATTTCTCCATGTTGCAGCAATTCCAGTATATCATAATAATTTAATGCCACTATAAATAAAGCATGTCAACCCTTCCTTGTTTTAAGTTTATACCCTGGCCAAGTAAGTGTGTTTCAGAATAAAACTTTGCATGCAACATCTCAGTATCTAAAAATTATTTAAACCAAATTGAATTAAAAAAAGCAAATCAAAACAAAAAACGTAAAATGCCACTGTCAGTTTGGCCATTTATAAAAAAAACTATTTGAATACTACAAAAATGCACTAGTTCTGATCACTTCAACTTACCTTCCATTTTAGAAATGAAATTCAGTGTTATTAGGTAATAAATTTAGATTATCTTATGATATTTTGAACTACTGTGCATGTACAATAACTTGCTTCTCCATTAAATTTAGTTTGTATTCCTAATTGATATTTAATTCACACAGCAGACATTTTTATACCATCCCTAATTACATTTTGTAAGAACAAAAAGTATATAAATAGCAAAGGTTGGTAAATGAAGGAAGACCTGGGAATTTGTAACAAAGGTGACACTGCAATATTTTCTTTTCTCGCTTCTTCATTATTCCATTAACTCCTCCCTTCTCAACACTAGTTACAATTTAAGATTACTGAAAACCCTCATGAAAAAAAGTCTAACAAAACCATAATGTAAATGTTTTTGGAATGTCCAATCATATTCAGACAATTATGCATTATGGAATTCAGCTGGATGATTCAAAAACCTTTGAGAAAGTTTCATAGAATGAGATCCTAAGTATGTTTTTAAATAAATTTGTACAGAATCCTACTCCATGTCTATAGAAACATATTGGCTTAATCCCAATTAAATACAATGGGACTTTTCCATAAATGAAAATGAAGAGTAAAGAATTTTAGAAGTTTTATGGTTAAAGTAATTTTAAGATATAAATTCGTCAACACTCTACCTACGTAACAGACAAAAGGATATGTGATTTTGGGGCATCCATCACTAGCAAGTTGTGAAACACAGGGGCTGAGGGCTAGGTGCCTCTAGCATTTGAGAAGCTCTCAGTTATCCATAATTAGATAGTATGCTAAAAGAAAAGGAGTACTTGAGGCACCTTAGAGACTAACAAATTTATTTGAGCATAAGCTTTTGTGAGCTACAGTTCACTGCATCCGATGAAGTGAGCTGTTGCTCACGAAAGCTTATGCTCAAATAAATTGGTTAGTTTCTAAGGTGCCACAAGTACTCCTTTTCTTTTTGCGAATACAGACTAACACGGCTGCTACTCTGAAACCTGTAGATAGTATGCTGAATTTGATTATGATCAGAAACTGGCATTTTCACATTTTGTTAGAATTCCAACCTCAAGTAGTTGTACTCTCAGCTACAGCTAAGAATCTACTTCAGTCACAATCCCATCACCCTTCAACAACAGCCAAATTTTTCTGTCCAACTAGCCTAATGTCATCTCAAGTTATATTATGATGAATTTGTAAAATGGCTACCACCTGTTTAAAAACTTTAATTTTCAGAGCAAAAAATATTTGCTATTCGTATAACACCTGGAAACCCAGATACTGCACCACACAAGTCAATGGGAGTTTTGCCATTGACTTTAATAGCAGCAGGATCAAGCCCCAAATGCAGCCGCCTGAACTTGCAATGGCTGCAATTTCCACTAACCAGAAGACAAAAGAAAGGAAATTCTACCTACCGCTCCTCCACAGAATACTGTGGAGAACTCCTAATTTGAAAGGTTATATGAAGATATATAGTACACTACATGCATGTGGCAAGGAAGGCCTGCTCCACAGGGCATATAATGAGGCCACGTTTTTTAGCATCACTATCTCTATTACATATCAGGAAATGTACAATTCTACGGGGGGAACAGGGTTGTTTTGTTTAACTTTAATCCTTCTCAGACAAGTGGGCTTCTCAAATTAGAGTCAATGGATGTCTCAGTCTGAATGAAAACTTTGCTACATCACAATCCTTCCATTTTAATAAATAAAAACGAATGCACACCTTTAAAATCCCAACTTCCCTCTTAAAGTATAGCTAAAAGAATGTTTAATTTTGCAAAGTTGAATCAGGAACAAAAGGTAAAGATGCCCACCCAATCACAACTCCACCCCACATGCACATGCATTACAACAGTCTTTAATTATATGTCTGCAAGGTTTTTATACCCATGTTGATCCCAGGATATTAGAGACACAGGGTGGGTGAGGTAATACCTTTTATCAGAAGAACTTCTGTTTGGTGAAAGAGAGGAGCTTTCCAGCTACACAGAGCTCTTCTTCAGGTCTGGAAAAAGTACTGAGTGTCACAGCTAAAAATACAAGGTGGAACAGATTATTTAGCATAAGTAGTTAACACATATTGTAAGAGACCATTCAAGGTTAACGGACCACTTCACCTTGAAAGAGGAGGAGTCCAGTATATATGTGTTAATTACTTATGCTAAATAATCTGTTCCACCTAGTAAAAAGAAAAGGAGTACTTGTGGCACCTTAGAGACTAACACATTTATTTGAGCATAAGCTTTCCTGAGCTACAGCTCACTTCATCGGATGCATTCAGTGGAAAATACAGTGGGGCGATTTATATACACAGAGAACATGAAACAATGGGTGTTACCCTACACACTGTAAGGAGAGTGATCAGGTAAGGTGAGCTATTACCAGCGGGGACAAACAGGGGAACGGACACCTTTTGTAGTAAGAAAAGGAGTACTTGTGGCACCTTAGAGACTAACCAATTTATTTGAGCATAAGCTTTCGTGAGCTACAGCTCACTTCATCGGATGCATACTGTGGAAAGTATAGAAGATCTTTTTATACACACAAAGCATGAAAAAATGGGTGTTTACCACTACAAAAGGTTTTCTCTCCCCCCACCCCACTCTCCTGCTGGTAATAGCTTATCTAAAGCGATCACTCTCCTTACAATGTGTATGATAATCACATTGTGTATGATAATAGAGACTGGGAGTGGCTAAGTCATTATGCAAGGTAACCTATTTCCCCTTGTTTTTCCCTCCCCCCCGACGTTCTTGTTAAACCCTGGATTTGTGCTAGAAATGGCCCACCTTGATTATCATACAAAATTGTAAGGAGAGTGATCACTTTAGATAAGCTATTACCAACAGGAGAGTGGGTTTGGGGGTGGGCGGGGGAGAAAACCTGGATTTGTGCTGGAAATGGCCCAACTTGATTATCATACACATTGTAAGGAGAGTGATCACTTTAGATAAGCTATTACCAGCAGGAGAGTGGGGTCAGGGGAGAGGAAACCTTTTGTAGTGATAAACACCCATTTTTTCATGCTTTGTGTGTATAAAAAGATCTTCTATACTTTCCACAGTATGCATCCAATGAAGTGAGCTGTAGCTCACGAAAGCTTATGCTCAAATAAATTGGTTAGTCTCTAAGGTGCCACAAGTACTCCTTTTCTTTTTGCGAATACAGACTAACACGGCTGTTACTCTGAAACCTTTTGTAGTGATAATCAAGGTCGGCCATTTCCAGCAGTTGACAAGAACATCTGGGGAACAACGGAGGGGGAGGGGGGGAGGAAGAAATAGTTTTACTTTGTGTAATGACCCATCCACTCCCAATCTTTATTCAAGCCTAAATTAATTGTATCCAGTTTGTAAATTAATTCCAATTCAGCAGTCTCTCCTTGGAGTCTGGTTTTGAAGTTTTTTTGTTGAAGAATTCCCACTTTTAGGTCTGCAATCGAGTGACCAAAGAGATTGAAGTGTTCTCCGACTGGTTATTGAATGTTATAATTCTTGACGTCTGATTTGTGTCCATTTATTCTTTTACGTAGAGACTGTCCAGTTTGGCCAATGTACATGGCAGAGCACATTGCTGGCACATGATGGCATATGTATTCTTCAACAAAAAAACTTCAAAACCAGACTCCAAGGAGAGACTGCTGAATTGGAATTAATTTGCAAACTGGATACAATTAACTTAGGCTTGAATAAAGACTGGGAGTGGATGGGTCATTACACAAAGTAAAACTATCCCCCCCCCCCGCTGTTCCCCAGATGTTCTTGTCAACTGCTGGAAATGGCCCACCTTGATTATCACTACAAAAGGTCCTGCCCCCCCCCCCCCCCACACACACACACTCTCCTGCGGGTAATAGCTCACCTTATCTGATCACTCTCCTTATAGTGTATATGGTAACACCCATTGTTTCATGTTCTCTGTGTATATAAATCTCCCCACTGTATTTTCCACTGAATGCATCCGATGAAGTGAGCTGTAGCTCACAAAAGCTTATGCTCGAATAAATTTGTTAGTTTCTAAGGTGCCACAAGTCCTCCTTTTCTTTTTGTGGATACAGACTAACACAGCTGTTACTCTGAAACCTGTTCCACCTAGTGTTTAGCTGTGACACTGAGTACTTTTCCCAGACCTCAATACGAGCTCTGTGTAGCTGGAAAGCTTCTCTCTTTCACCAACACAAGTTTGTCTCATAAAAGGTATTACCTCACCCACCTTGTGTCTCTAATTACATGCTCATATACTATTTTACTGCAGAACCCTTTCCTTATTCAGGTTTGATAGTACAAACTAACTGAAGTGACAGTTCAATACTTATTTTTAAATACTCATGGTTTAAAGAGCAGACTCCTAGCTCAGTTACTAAGCATCACATTTTTGCTTTCAGGATTATATAACACTATGGGGTTAATGCTACTAGGGGCTCAGTACCTTCAGCTATCATTCATATCAAATCAAAACTGAAGGTGCTCAGCAACTTCCAGGATCACTGTCTGTACTATTCATCCACGGGTCAATATATGAGCATATTGCACAACATAATCCCATAGGAAATCTATAAAGTATAATGTGAGGAAAGAAACAGAAGTAAAATGAGTTTGCTGTTCTTGGACAATGTTTTACAGAATGTATTTTTACATTACACTTTTAGCAAAAGACAATAAAAGCACTTAATTTTTGCAGTGTGCATTCATCTTGTGGTTCTATGTAAGACATAGCTGATGGAACCTAGGTCATTCTGCAGTTGTGTCTAGTATGTGGAGATCAGTTTCCCTGTTTCTATAACAAATCATCATACAGATGTATTCCTGGAGACTTCATCACATGACAATATTTAATTAAAAATTAATCTTTAGTTCTGAAGACTCCAGGCCAGTGGCAGGCAAACTTTTTGGCCTGAGGGCCGCATCCGGTTTCGGAAATTGATGGAGGGCCGGTTAGGGGAGGCAGAGCCAGGTGCCTAGGATAACCCTATACAGAATTCAGTTTAATTTGCGCCCTACTGGCTTAACCTGTGCTGAATGATTAAATATCACTGTTAAATAATGTCCTAAATTGACATACTGTGGAAATTTTCTCACAGCCTTTGACAAAGTGGATCATCAGGGACATGGAGGCCAGAGGTGTGGAAGTTTTCAGTAATCCTAGATGACTGCAGAATGCTTTCCTACAGAGTGTAGAGCAGGGGTCTCAAACACGTGGCCTGCAGGGTTATTTTCTGCAGGCCGCCAGCTCCCCGCAGCCCCCCAGGCCCCTCCTGCAGCCAAACCCCCTGCCCTGAGCCCCCTACCGCACCCTGACCCCCTGCCCTGAGCCCCTGCCACACCCCACACCCCTCTTGCATCCCCGAGGGGCGGAGGGGAGACGGAGTTGGGGTGGGGATTTCAGAGAAGGGATTGGAATGGGGGCAGGGAAGCGGTGGGAAGAGGCAGGGCAGGGGTGGGGCCTCATGGAAAGGGTGGAGTGGGAGCGGGGCCGGGGCAGCAGGTGGGGGGTGTCAGTGATGCGGGCCCTCGGGCCAATGTACTAGTCCTCAGGTGGCCCTTGTGGTCATTTGAGTTTGAGGCCCCTGGTGTAGTGTGTGGCTGCAGCATGCATGGTATCTAGTGCTACTAGAAAGCACTTTGGAAAGGAGCATAGTGGGGAGGTTTAGTTTACAGTTTGTACTTGTGAAGAATTTAGATTTTTCTCTTGAGACCACAACTTTTGTATGCATGTGATTTATCCCAATGGCCCTGGTTGCCTGCCCAGTCTTGCAGTATGACTTGTTTAGTTTCTTTGCATTTTTGCTTTCATCCTAGGTTTTTAACTCCTTGTTACAAGTTAGCACTGGGTAGCCATGCTGAAGTATTAGAATTTCGTTTTTTATAACTGTTTCTCAGTATGTAGCACAGGGGTGGGCAAACTTTTTGCCCCGAGGGCCACAACAGGGCTGCAAAACTGTATGTAGGGCCAGGTAGGGAAGGCTGTGCCCCCCAAACAGCCTGGCCCCCACGCCTATCTGACCCCCTCCCACTTCTCGCCCCCGACTGCTCCCCTCAGAACCCCTGAGCCATCCAAACCCCACCCCCCCTCACTCCTTGTCCCCTGACTGCCCTCTCCTGAGACCCCCTGATCCTAACCGCCCCCGCCCAGGACCTCACCCCCTATCCAACCGCCCTGCTCCCTGTCCCCTGACTGCCCCAACCCCTATCCACACCCCTGACAGGCCCTCCGGGACTCCCACACCTATCCAACCCCCTCTGTTCCCCATCCCCTGACACCCCCCTAACCCCATCCAACCACCCCCTGCTCACTGACTGTCCCCCGGGACCCCATGCCCCTTATCCAACCTCCTGGCCCCCTTGCCATGCCACTCAGAGCGGCATGTCTGGCAGCCGCACTGCCCGGCCGGAGCCAGCCCCGCCACCCAGAGCACTGCCCGCATGGTGGTGTGGCTGCAGGGGAGGGGCCGGGGGCTAGCCTCCCTGGCCAGGAGCTCAGGGGCCGGGCAGGATGGTCCCGCGGGCCATAGTTTGCCCACCTCTGATGTAGCATGTGGGGTTAGACTACTAATGGCACTTATTTATGAAATATACACAAACATAAGAGACTAGTGACACTCATGTTCTTTTCTAGGATAACACAATGCAACTCCAGGTTCTGTCTCACATGGAGACACTAAGAATACCAAATTAGCTCCAATACTTTTTGCTTTTGTACAAGTGTTAATCAACTGGAAATACAGAATAAGACAGGGAGAAAAATAATTCATGACTACCTACCTACGCTATTTTTTACTTAGACTACAGAGAAAGCAATGAATCTGAACTCCACTTTGTTTCATAAGGTAACAAAATCACACTACTACGGCTTTTGCCAACTCATAACTGTACATACTTGTACTGTTCCATTAGCTGCACTGCCTGGTGCTCCTGTGGGTGGCGCCTCATATGACATTTCAAACTATTCATATTTGTTGTGGCGAAGTCACATACTCGACATCTGAAGAAACAACAACAAGTGAGTGATTCCCAACACCTTGATAGTTGACCACCAGTATTATTTCACAAATTAAAGCTTCAAGAGGTAGCAACAGGATATTTCTGAAACACTGTGGGTAAGACTAATAATAGTTTACACAAGTCTAGATATTTATTATTATTATTATTTCTGTGTATCAGACTATGTAGATTTTCAGCATAAAAATGTCAGTGTAATAGCCATTTTTCACGAGGGCCAAATTCCACCCAGATTTACATCCTGTGAAACTCCACTGAAATCAATGAGTTTCACAAACTCTAAAAGGGGCTCAGATACACCATGTCTATCCCAAGGGTAAGTGCCAGGCTATGTCAGATCAAGGCAAAAGCTTGCATTTTACAGGTGTTGTATGTCATGTTCATGAGATGATCTCGTGCTTCAAGCCTACAAATTCTCCTAACTCCCTGTGTTAAGGCATCCACACCTTCCCATGTCACTTACATATTATCTTTTGCTTATTAAGAAACATTAAGCTCCAGATCATTAGATATCTCTTTTTAAAAAAAATAGAAACTGGAGATGAGATCAACAGGGCTGCAATTGGGTGCCCATGGAAAAAGTTGACACACTGCACTGCTTACATATTAGTTTTGTTATTGAATGTTTAATTTAAAAGTCAAAATATCCCTCAGTGAAAACAAAAACATCCTAGACACCTCAAACCTAGATTTATGGCCACTGTACAATGTACATAAATACCAAAATACTGCAGGTAAAAATCGACCAACCTTCCTATAGATAGCAGATTAAAGCATCTCTTACTAAAGCCATTCAACTCAACTAAAATACTATCTGTATGTAATTTTCAGGAATTTAGCTATTTCTTAAAAAAACAAGATATTGCAGATCAAATATTGTAGATATACAGCACTCTTTACTTATTTTATAACCTTTTTTTAAAACAATCTATAATTAGAATATTTATTACTACATAAGGCATGAAAGTCATGTCACCTGCATGATCATTTCAAAGACAACCAGTAAACAATCCAGAATGTTTTCTATGCAATTACAAAGTACTTAGCTGGCCAGGAACATAAGGTATGATTTGCCTCCTCATTTCCTATTCAAGTCAACGGGACTTACATACACTTCAGGATCAGGCCCTAACTGTTGCTGGTTTGACAGTTACCAAGTAAATAATTACTCCAATTACATCATTTTTGTTTTGTAACTTAAAATATTACAACAAGGACTAACACCTAGACATACCGTACAACAGAAAAAAGGGAACAGTGGTTAGCCAACTTCTAAGACTGAGTAGCTTCTCTTGAATTGCAGGTTTCAGAGTTACATACGATATGGCTGAGGGAGGCTGAGGGAGCTGGGATTGTTTAGTCTGCAGAAGAGAAGAATGAGGGGGGATTTGATAGCTGCTTTCAACTACCTGAAAGGGGGTTCCAAAGAGGATGGCTCTAGACTGTTCTCAATGGTAGCAGATGACAGAACGAGGAGTAATGGTCTCAAGTTGCAATGGGGGAGGTTTAGATTGGATATTAGGAAAAACTTTTTCACTAAGAGGGTGGTGAAACACTGGAATGCGTTACCTAGGGAGGTGGTAGAATCTCCTTCCTTAGAGGTTTTTAAGGTCAGGCTTGACAAAGCCCTGGCTGGGATGATTTAACTGGGACTTGGTCCTGCTTTGAGCAGGGGGTTGGACTAGATGACCTTCTGGGGTCCCTTCCAACCCTGATATTCTATGATTCTATGATTCTATGTAGCGCTTTAAAAAAAATATAATGTAACGAGCGTTGAGTGGCCACCTTTCAAAGCTCAAGAGGCAGAAGCAATTTAAATCTTGCCATGAGACTGACATTCTGTACCTTGGGAGAGCACCCTGTAGCCTCCCATATTCCTCATCAGTATATAATTGCGATATTACATATAAAGCATGCCTTGCAAGGTATGAGGGGAAAGGTCACAATCTACTGAAAGTAATTTCTCTATCCATATATGTATATCATTAATGCATGTGAAGTTATGAGAATTGTGTTGTATGGTTGTCACTCACACATGTTGTAAATTGGGAAATCAGCCAGATATTAGCTTCCCAGAAGCAACAGCAAGGAAAGTAACCAATGCCCGGGCAGGGTGTGAAACAACTCATCAACAGCCATTGTCCAGCAAGGGAGCTGCAATGACTTACCTGCATGAGGCCACACCAAGGGGATTGTTCAATTTTGCCTGAAGACTCACCAATGCCCCCCAGACATGCCTGGACTTGTGTTCTACAAGCACATGGAATGAGGATATAAAACTGAACACAGGGGGCCCAGGCTTGGCCTTTTCTCCTGCCCCCACCTATGCTGCAAGCAACTAAGGGTATGTCTACACTTGCAGAGTTTTTGCATTTTAAGTTTCACCGGTCCGGTGAAAGTAAAGCGCTGGTTTGTGTACTCACTTAATTCCTCAGGCATCAGAGTGTGTTTACATGAGCAGCACTTCCATCGATGATGAGAGTAGCACTCTAGGGCAGCTATCCCACAGTGCAGCTCTCTCCAGTTTGACAATGGGTCTTGTGGGAAGCGCGGGGGGGGGGGGGGGGGGGGGGGGGGGGGGAGGGGTGATCGCGGTGCATCCTGGGTCCCTGCACAGCCTCCTCTCCCCCAAACACTGATCAGCTCCAATAGCTCAGCATTGCTCCAAGCAGGGGATTGTTTGTTCTGTGGAGGACACATTGTCACCTGGCCAAATAAGTGAACACTTGCCAAGAAAAGAGGAAGGGGAGTTTCAAAGTTCCTGGGGCTTTACAGGGGTAGGGGTGGATGTCTGTTTACCTGGCAGCACAGCTGTTGATCAGAGTGGTCATCTAGGCACTGTGGGATATCCTCCAGAGGCTAAAAGCTGTGTAAACAGCAAGAACGTGTCTTCACTTGCACATCACTGCAAAAGCATCACTGGTAAGAGCTGTATGCCTCTCGTGAAGGTGGTTTTCTTTTTGCAGTGAAACTTCTGAGTTTCACTGCAAAAAGTCATTGGCAAGTGTAGATGCTCCCATGGTTTTTGATCAAAAAACGGACTTTTTCTGCTTTAAATGGCAAGTGTAAACATGCCCTAAGGCACTGCCACTTTACAGCGCTGAAACTTTCTCGCTCAGGATGTGAAAAAACCCCCTCTGAGCGATGCAAATTTCAGTGCTGTAAAGTGGCAGTGTAGACAGTGCACCAGTGCTGGTAGCTACTCCCCTCGTGGGGGTGGGTTTTTTTTTTTTTTTTTTCATTGCTAGTGCCGCAACCACGCAACCACATTAAAGCGCTGCCGCAGCAGTGCTTTAACATTGGTAGTGAAGACATACCCTAAAACACTGAGAAGAAGACAAGACTCCAACAGAGGAGACTGGCCAAGGTTTAAGGAACAAATCTGTGTATTAAGGACTGCGCTATTCAGTGGGGTGAGAAAGTGCTTAATCTAGATGTTGCCCAGTCTAATAGGGTTGAGAGTTTAGACTGCATGCTTATATTTCATTTTATTTTGGTAACTAACTCTGACTTTTTGCCTATCACTTAAAATCTATCTTTTTTTATAGTCAATAAATTCATTTAACTGTTTGTCTTTACCAGTGATTTTGTATGAAGTGTGTGGCAAATCTCAGGTTTTGCAAAGGCTGGTGTATAACCACTTTCCATTGCTGAAGTGGTGAACCAATTAATAAATCTGCACTGCCCATCTTGAGCAGTGCAAGACGGTATATTCCTGAGGTACAGTGCTGGGGGGATTTGGCTCTGGTGCCTTTCATGCAAGCTAGCTGGGTGTGGGGCTCCACATGCGGTTGTGCTGAGTGATAACAGCACCTGGAGGGGTTTGCTGCTGGTCACTAGCAAGGCACTGCGAGAGACAGCCCAGGCTAGACAAAGTTAAGCGGTCCAACAGTTCCAGGCTGCACCCTGGGGGGGATCCTGTCAAAGAGACAACCATCTCTAATTTGTCCCTTAACAGACAACCCTGCCAGAGAAAAAAAAACAGAAATCTATATTCGCCACCATTAACTTAGCTTAAAGACTGATTCAGTATGCTGACAGGACAAAACAGACCCTGGATATTTTGTGTTCTCTCTGCTTGGACAACAGGCTGCTTGAAACAACACAAACACCCAAAACCACTTGGACAAAATGGTTTAAAATGAAAGTGAGAACACATTCAAAATAAATTCAATGTGTATACAATACCACTTAGTATACAGAAACTCTAGATCAGTATATGGGAATAAGTTAGATCTTAAATCACTGCTTATCTGGTATTAAGGTTTCTCCAGAAATATTCACCTTCACAAAAGCAAGCAGGTCAAAGAGGCTCTCACAAGTTTGTCCTCTCTAAAGCTGATATCCTATGAAACAATAGATTTAATCACGAGGACTGCAATATTTACCTATACATTTATCCATTCTGCCTTTCCCCAGGAGCTTTCCTTGTCTCCTCAGAACGCTAATCACTATTTCTCACATACCCCACCTTACAAATGTACGTCAAGGCCAAGTTTCTGCTCAAAGGAGACTTCAGTAGGTTCTTCTTCATAAACCACAAGCAGGGTGGATAAAAATTGGTTTAAAAAAAAATAAAAAAAGAAATCAGATTTTAATTTAAATGATTCATTTTAATTTAAATTATAATTTAAAAAAATTGTTTATATTGAAATCTGAATTTAATACAAGATATGTTAAGACCTAAACTTATTATAAACTCTTAAAACATTTAAATAAAAAAATAAATATGATGAATCCATAAGCCGCTATCAAAAACGTTGAGTCAAAGGCTGCTTTTCTATATAAAAAGAAAGAATCAGGGGAAAAACATCTGACTTTTGAGGTCAAGCTTTGCAAATTATGGCACAATAGGCCATCTACTGTATTAAAGGCTTGATCCTCTAAGGGAAGAGGCGCAGAGCATGCAACCAGAAAGAAGCAACTCTGGTGTCAAAGCAAGAACACTGTGAGAAGAAGGGACAACATTCTTCAGGGTGCAGCATCTACTGTTGATTTCAAGACCTGAGAACTGGAAAAAAAACTTCCATGGCTGCACATCATTTAAAAAAAAAAAAAAAAGACCCTATTTGGGAATATTTTTGAAGAAATTCCTGTACCTCTGGGTAAAAAACAAATATGCCAAATGTAAACAGTGCAACAAAGAGGTGAAAGGCCTGGTAGTCAGAATGAAACATTATGAAAAATACTTCTCAGAGAACAGTGACTTTGAAGATGATATGGACATGTATCAATAATCTGGGTCAGCTGGTTACTAAACTTATTTTTGCACCATTCTTATGGTCTACCTACCATGTTTTACTATGCTAGTAAATTATATCTTAGATTGTCACAAATTTGCATTTTGGGCGGATTACTTAAGAATTTCAAAATGTTTATGTTCAAAATATATTTGGTATGTTAGTTTGTGGGACTATTTATTACATTTTTACTGTAACTGCTGGACTTTTGAAATTACTTTTTATTGCTCAGTATGATCCTAGGTGAAGATTTCCTGTTTTAAAAGTAAAGTTTATTAGGAACATATGAATTTTAACCTTTAAAATCTCTCCACCCCCCCTCCCCCAAGCTGTTTGGTAGGTTGCTAGAGATAAGGGTTTAAATAGATTTAGATAATCCTTATGATTTATTATTATTCCTACATAACTAGGCTGATAATAAATTATATCATTTTAAACAGTGGTACACACAGCTGCTGTAGGAGTAATCTTTCATTTACAATCTATTTGTTTTAAAGCAGTGCATTGAGTAGCACTCAATGAATGACTTTTTATCATTTTGTTTCACGGTACATCTCAGAAATAAGGGGTTATTAAGATTCATCATTTGTAATGTCTACAACTTCAGATTCATCTGCTGTTACCACCAGCAGTGCTTCAACTAAACATACGACAGCCAGTAAATTACTTGTACAAAACCCCCAAAACAAATCAAAAGTTTGTCGTCCAGTAAAACCACAGATGAGTTCATAATCAGGACCAACAAATTCCAGCAAGACTCCATAGATGAAAAGATTGCTTGGTTCATTTCTGCAACAAGTTCTCGTTTTCATCTTGTTCAGAACAAACATTTCATTGACATGGTTCACCCATTATGATGAGGCTATATTTCACCTACTGGATCAAACATTGCTGGATGCAGTGTCTGAGAAGGAAATTGAACAATGTGTAAAAAACATTGACAGGAAATTAGTTAGTATGAGTCTAGATGGGTGAAGCAACATACACAATTATCTAGGAATATGTTCTTGTGTGACAACAGATGATGGTGTTTGTCTGTCTTACAGAAACAATTCCTGCTATATCAGGAAATGCCCATACATTAGAATACTTAAAAGTAGGAGCAGTGAAAGTTATAACAACGAACTGTGAACAAAAATTCAAGTGTCGAGTGCATAGCTTTGTCACAATGCTGCAAATGTAGCACAGATGAGAAGAAATTTAGAAGATGATAATGAAGAGAACCTGAAACTTATAACGTATGGGCACAGCGCTTATATGATGCATCTTTTAGCCAAAGACTTAAATACAACTCCAGGAATAAAGGAAAATGTTGAAATTGCAAAACACTTCCATAACAACCCCTTTGCTTCAGGTTTACTGAAAAGAGCAGGAGGATCCAAGCTAATTCTTTGCCAATACATACGCTGGAATTCAGTGGTTGACTGTTTTGAACTATTTATTAAGATCTGGCCTTTTCTGATGACAATTTGTGAAGAAAAATCATGACAAAATAGATGGAACTATCACAGACAACATAGCTGAAACTGGACTAAAGAGAAATATAGAAGATACGCTGAATACACTGAAACCTATTTCTGTAGCCTTGAACAAACTGCTGCTGATGGAATTTGGAAAGAACTTCAAGAGACATTAAAGAAAGAAATACCCAACAACAAAGTTAAATTGCAGGCAGTAAAGACGCAGATGGCTGAAGCACTTACTCCATTTAATTTTCTCTACAATATTCTCAACTCAAAGTACCAAGGTAGATGCATAATTGCTCAAGAAGATACTGCTGCTATGACAAAGGTATCTCATAATCACCCATCAATCATGCCAAACAAAATAAATGTCAGAGACAGAGGTGAACTATTCATACAGTACATGTTTGTTGATGATGATTTAAAGACAGACATCACTGAACTGCTGGGAGTCACTATTTTAAGCACCTGGAATCAGAATTTGGTGAAGTACTAAACCAGCTTTTCACTGCAGTAGCTCCTTCTGCAGGCAACAAATATTTTCTTCATTTGGACTAATTCATTCAAAGCTGCAAAATGGACTGGGAGTTGAAAAAGAAGGAAAACTTGTCCCTCTCTTCAAGTCAATAAAAAAACAAGGAGGGAGAGGATGAGATCTAGTAGTTTTAACAGTGTGAAAACAGCCTAAGTAACTTAGGAGGCTGTTGTCTCATCTTCAAGAGACTTAGGCAAACAGAAACTTAAGCTCAAGTCACTTTCAATGTAGACATACTTGAAAATGTTCCTAGGCTGACATGAAATAATCAGTTTAATTCACTGACTACAGTTAATCCCTCTGTTCCTTTAGCAAATCATTTAGTTGTAAATGTGAAATACATTTTGATAAGAAATTTATGTATCCAAAATATCTGATTGTTTCGTTTAATAAAAATAAATTTTGTTGTTTTGTGTTTACATTCAAATTACCATCCTAAAGCAACTTGACACTAATCATGAGCAAAAAGTCAATTCTATAGTAAATAAGAATTTCATTCACCATTTTCTAACATACTAAAAATGTACAATAAATAAGAATCTGAAAATATTAAGCTATATAATTGCTTAAATAAATGAACACAGTTATAGCGTACTCTCCTTGGTAGCAAAAAGATGTACCAAATTTACTGTAAAGATGCTATTTAGTTGTAAATCTACATGTTTTAATGGTTATATCAACCAATAAACATGCACCTTTTTTAGAAAATAAATGAAATACAAATGGAAAAGCCATTAAGATCCATGATTTAAATTGAGGCTGATTTAAATCAATCCACCCTGCCCATGTCACCAGTGTCAAGTAACAAGAAATTCCCTGTTTCCTTCAATTTTATTGTTGTGAAATTTACTCCTCTATTGTTTCCTAACCAGGGTGACAGTTATCCATAAAAGTTATTTTGGAACACACACACAGATTTCTGTTGCACCCTTCATCTCGAAGTACAAGAGTACACGTACATCAAAGTGCAGCCAACTCTCGAGTTGGCAGCAGGACAAAACACATGGCAGAACAATGGATGGAAGACATTTTGGACAAGTGAAAATTGCCATGGAATCTTTAACATGAGCACACAGGATTTCAGCTTTTAAGGTTTTCAGTTTCTGATCTTCAAGATTTCCACAGAGCAAACTTCATGACACTCAGTTTATTAACTCATCATTTGAGGCTTAAGAGCAGAGGCTTAAACTGCTCAGGTTTATGTTCATCATTCTAGAGAGTCTAGATATTCCAAATTCAATGGCTAGTTTAAATAAATCTCCTTTTGGCTAACGCTCATATATAGCTTTGCCCAATCGTCTCTCACTTTTAAGAGGCGCTGAAGTATCTTGCAATGATGTGCATAGAACTGACGCCCTGGAATAACAAAATACTTATGGGTAAACAGGAAGAAAATTGGATGCTAAACAGCAATTTTTAGGGACACAACATTTGATTATCTAGTTGTAGGTGTATAATTATGTTTACCATGTAGGCCACTCCATAAATAATTATTCACTTTTTAAAACCCTTCTTCCAGCCCGCCTCACAGGATGATGCGAGATAGTCTGTTCTCAGTCTAGCACAGACGATCTCAAACTGTGGTTCAGAGAGCATTTGGTAGGATTTGATGAGAGCTGACTGATCTCATTGCGCTGGTTCTTCTTGTTTCTAGATTGCTTTAAAGACAATTAAAAACCCCACTTTAATATGACATTTCCATGTAAGCAATCATGGTAGCTGTCACAGGAATATTATGGGATTGTGAATGGCTGGGCAAGTGTCCATTATCTACCATAGTGTGATCCATGCTGTGGAAAGGTTTGAGAACCCCTGGTCTATCTGACTTCAGATTAGTCCAATCTCTGTGTTATTTGAAAGTTTCATATTGTGGTGTCAAAGTAAAATTCCAAGGTTATCAGATGAAATATGAATAATATTAGCCATGTGTGGCTGATTATTAGAAGCTGGTGGAGCTAAGCTCCACTAATAGTATCCAAATGATAAAACACTAGTAGCTATAATATGGCTGCATATTACAGGTTGCCATAAAACCTGCTACAAAGTGTCCTAACTATGGGTTTCAGGCAGCAGAATGAGCAATAATACAGGCCTCTATGGGATTAATTCGGACAGACATGGGATATGGAGTTCTCTGCTCTTCCTCCTGCAGGCCATGCAATAATGCGGGGGGGGGGAAAGAGATTCTGGAGCAGGAAAGGGTGGGAAGCTGAGCTGGGGAACACTGTGAGGGTGGTAAGGAAGAGTGGGGAGGAGATTTAATGGTCTTAGGAAGTGATTTTCTGGGTCTGATGGAGGAAGGAAGTGGGTTTCTAAGTCCGGGGAGAGAGTGTCCTCAAATGAGGGGGAGGATGACTCTTAGGTGCACAGAAGTTGTTAGGAAGTGAAGAGATTGAGCTAAAGGATGGACAGGAAGTGTTCCTGATCCTGGTTGGGGGTGTTAGAAGAAAGGTGGGGAAGTTATTCTGGAGTAGTCTGACATGAGAGTTTGTGCGTATGTGTGTTTTATTTATTTATAGATACTGGCTGGGGAGTGGGTGAGGGAAAGGGTTAAGCTGAAGGAAGCCAAAAACCTATAAACAGAGTTCTGAACTGAAAGGTAAGTAGGCTGGGTTGACAGAACTGAATGGGTGAGGACAGAGAGAATCTAGATGAGAGTTGATATGAATGAAGGTGTGTTTGTGGATAATGGGGAAAGCAGTTGTGTAGACAGAAGGATAAGAGCTAGACTGGAGGGCGAAGAGGCTAGGACTGGGATAACACAGTGAAGTCTTAGGCTACATGTACACCACAGCACTTACACTGGCGCAGCTGCACTGTTAAGGCTGTGCTACTGTAGCACTTGTAGTGGAGACGCTCTAAACTGACGGGAGAGAGCTCTCCCATTGGCTTAATTACTCCCCCTCCCATGAAAGGAGGTAGCTATGCTGGCAGGCGAAGCTCTCCCGCTGACATAGCACTGTCTATACCGGTGCTTTGGTCGGTATAACTTACATCGCTCAGGGGTATGGATCATTCACCTCTCTGAGTGACGTAAAGTATACCGAAGTAAGTTGTAATCTAGACAAGGTTTTAATGGAATACATATTTTTCTCTCTTACACATTCTTTTATAGTAAAGGGTTTCAGTTTTTCATTCGATTAGATAGAGGTTGGTGAGAGCAATGAGAGTCCATTTTTCTACCCACTTCACTGGGAACTTCCCTACCTTCTCACCAAAGCCATCCAGGTCAGACGCTGTAATGCTGTCCTTGTTTTTTTCACATTGACAATCTGGCCAACTTGCATGGGGAGGGTAGGAAGCTGGAGTGGGGACAGGAAAGGAGGATTTCTGGTACCTACCACCTCACTACTTATTTCAAGAACCAGCCATCACTGATTGTAGCTGATATTTTCTGGTTTGTTCCTTTCTTTCCTGCTGGAACCCTGGCTTTCCACAGCACTGTCAAGTTTGAATGAAGAACTCTTGTGAATCTAAAGGAGGGACCTCCACCGCCCCCCAATAAAAAGGCTCTTCTTATAAGTCTTTGATTCTAAAGCAATTTTGATGTCTAAATCTCCAAGTTTTACCAGATCTTTGTGAAGACACTATGACATCCCACATTTGGCTTGTGATAAAACATCTTCCAGCTGCCTGTAAGTATACTTTTGGAAAAACATTCTAGAACACCAATACTGAAGCACTGTCACAAACAAATTATGGTTTATTTCTGTGTAACACAATGCAGCTGGCTGAGTCATCAGCAGTGAGATTTGAACCTGAGACCTGGATATCTAAAACTCAGAGCTTCCACTGCATGAACTAAAAGACCAAGCTGTACTGGCTCAAAGCCTGGTAAGGACTCTAACCTCTGCTGTCCAGCCACTAGAGAGGGATAGAATGCCACACTGAGTGAGTATGAATTACATTTGTTTGAATCTATACAACAATCAATGGAAAACTGCAATAGAAAAGGAACTATTATTAAAAAAACACCCCCCCCAGAGTAATACAGACTAGTAACGCAAATTATTGAAGCTTCTATATAGACCTATGAGGAAATTATTAAAATGTCTTTTATCTAAGATTGGTAACAGTGAACCTATTGAAAACCTATGGGAAAACTGAGTGGTGTAGGGGCAAAGTAAAGGGCAGAATTTTGCAATATCATGCAGGGCTTAATACATCATGGTTAAGGCTGTGGGTTTGTCACGGAAATCATGGATTCTGTGACTTTCCGTGACTTCTGCAGAGGCCGGTGCATCGGGCTCAGGGGCAGCTCAGGCTGCCCCTGCGTCAGACACACCGGCTGCTGCTGGGGCAGTCTCGGGCCACCCTCCCCCACACAGCCAGCAGCAGCAGAGTTTGGGTGTGGGAGGGGGCAGGGGTTGGGGCACGGGACAGGGTGAAGTGGGCTCTGGGCGGCGCTTACCTGGGGTCTCCCCAGAAGTGGCGACATCCCCCTCGCTCAGCTGCTAGGTGAAGGTTTGGCCAGGCAGCTCTGTGTGCTGCCTCCGCCCAGAGCACTGGCTTCACAGCTCCCATTGTCCGGGAACCACTGCCAATAGGAGCTGCAGGGGTGGCGCTTGCAGGCGGAGGCGGCCACGCCTCTGCCTTGCACCTGAGCGAGCCAGAGCCCGGCTCACCCCACCCTGTGCCCAAACCCCCTGCCCCCTCCCACACCCAAACTCTGCTGCTGCAGGGCGGGAACTGCGGAACCAGGTAGGGAGCCTGCCAGCCCCGCCAACCCTCCCCCCAGCACCAGTGGGGGTCCTGGGACGTGAATTTTTGTTTACTGCCTGTGACCTAGTCTGTGACTTTTACTAAAAATACCCATGACTAAAACGTAGCCATAATTATGGTTGCCCTCTCCCCACTCCACTGAGGTATTTGAACCTTGTTATTTGTGTCTTACCAGTTTAAAACAAAGCTTTTGAAGTTTTAAATATGACTGGGCATAACGCTCTGCAGTGGAGTGACTCCAAAACTCACTCAACTGTACAGGAAATCCAGAAATCGGCCACACTTCAACTGAAGACATTAATGAATTATCTAATGTAAAATATGGTAACATTTTCATTATTTCCCCCTCCAAATTGTCACATTTCATTGTTTCAAATTCAGAAAAAACAGCAGATATGTACAACTGAAGATACATACTGTAGCACCATCACAAGAAGCTTATTGGATCCTAACTATATAGTTTGAGTGAGCCAGCAGCTCCCTCCATTTTTGAATGGATTAGTTTAATTTGCCTCTTAGTAAAACTTTTAAACTGATTTTAAATGCTTTCTACAATGATACCCTTAAAAACAAACTGTCATTAAAATAAACACCAGAGGGGTAGCCGTGTTAGTCTGGATCTGTAAAAGCGGCAAAGAGTCCTGTGGGACCTTGTAGAGAAGAAGTGGGCATTCACCCATGAAAGCTTATGCTCCAATCCGTCTGTTAGTCTACAAGGTGCCACAGGACTCTTTGCCGCTTTTAAAATAAACACATGAGCAATTTAAACTTTTAAGTTAAGCTGTTCAAAAGCCCAGCGATAGTGAACAACAATTAAGACACTCACCTGTATGGCTTATCAGAGTTATGAATCCGTCTGTGATTTCGTACCCCAACATATGTTGTGCTTGCGTAGTCACACACATCGCATCTATAGAGTTTCTGGACTGAAGGCTTATTCCCTGTACATAATACATTTCATTGTTTTAGAAATATATTTGTTCTACTATAGGAAGTTCTAGGACAATAGTTTCAGGACTGAATAAAATTATGAAACATGAATTATCAACATTTTGAAGTGATACTTCAACACTGAAACAAACTAGAAATGGATATCTATACATAATAAATGTAAATTTAGTTTACCAGTCTCTTCTGCATGCTCCCTGCTATTTATTAGAGCTATTAATATTTTAGGAAGTACATTCTCCCTCACAATCCAGCCTCTCCCCTTCTCTGATTCCTGCAGTCAGGTCATAATCTCAGGTTTGTAGTATTATAAAGTGATGCTATAGAAACTGCTGGGCTCAGCATTTTCACTGCACTGCAGAATCAAGTCCAAGGAAAAGGTAGGCACTAAGAAAAAGAAACAATTAACAGAACAAACAAAATCAAAGGCTTCCTGAAAAAGATCTGGCTAGGAGAGCCATTTTATCTCCCACTCATACCCCATCATCATCTTAAAAGAGTTTGGGATGTTCAGATTTAAGGTATGATATAAACCGTTAAGGAGATAATCTAGATTTTTGTAAGAACTAAAAAATGAGTGTAAATAGAGGAAAATATTAACTTTTTTCAGTCTGAAATACCTAAATATTTCCTTTCTGGGACTGACATCTCAGCCAATGTAAGACATTTAAGCTGTGCGTTTCTTCTTGCAAATACTGGAAGATAGTTCAGATTCATCAACAAGGTTCTGGAGCTTGGTTACAACCCTTCCATCCTCATACCAAGTTCTTATTAGTAGATTACATTTAATAATACCTAACTGTGTTAGATACATACATGGGCCTTGAAATGACCAGGGTGTAGATTACTGGAAAACTTTTCAAGTGGGACAGAGTGGGGTAGAGAGGAATCCCTGAACCAAAGTAATCAAGTAACAAGTTTTCCATTCTGGATCCTGATGTTTCTCCTATCTGAGACTTGTGACATGGCAAGCAGAAAGGAAAAGTTAGTAGGAGGGAGCAATAGCTCGGACAGAAGGGAGAACGTCCCCTTTCCCTAAAAATAATAACCAATTTTGGGACCATCACTTGGAGCACCTTCCTGCTGAAGGATGCTTCCACAGAGGAACAAAGGTCAACCTTCTAGACCTTTATAAACATATACTGATGTGGCAGATCATGTGGCAGCCATGCAGATTTCCACCATAGTGGATGATGCTCTTTCTGCCTCCGAACCTGTGTTGAGCGGGCTCTCATCCCTTCTGGACTGGCTTTTTTTCAGTTGAATAAGCGTCAATCATACCACACTCGCTACACCCAGATGAGAAAGATTTCAGGCACAGGCATTTAAGAGGAAAGGAGAGAAATCTAGACATTTTCCTGAAATGGTCATTTTTACTCAGATATATTTTAACAGCACTTCTCATATCTACTACATGCTATACTTGGGGGTTGAACTGGGCAAATCAAGAAAGGATGATTTCCTATGAAGTATGAAGGAAACTTGACCTGGAAATGAATGATTCTGGGGTTCAAGGACAACTATGTCCTTTGCTGAAGACACAAGTTCCAAATTTTGTAAGAACAGAGATTCCAAAAACTCTTCTTGCTGACATGACTGTGAACAGGAAACAGAACTCTGCCTTCCTCCACACCACTACACACACACATACACAAAAAGGGGAATTAGATTCCATCAGGTAGAATGGATGGGTCATGAGGGCTTGTAATATTGTTAGCAGAGTCCAGATAGGGAAGAAAGGTTTACCCGTTGGTTTGGATACACTTTGCCATAAGGAACATTGACACCACCAGGCGACCTACAAGACACTACATGAGCCTGTGTTTGACATTGCATCGTGTGTTTCAGCTTTAAATAATAATGGGAAGTCTTAGACTCAGGGAAGAAATCCAGAAAAACTGTAAGGTCTGGTTTCCTACATTTGATCCTTCTATTTTAACAGGAGAATTTTGTCCTCGTGAATGCTAAGTGCATAAAAGGCCGGTGTGAGGCTAGGAGTATTCTGTCTTGTTTAAGATTTGCCAATCAATAGCCAGGCTGTCAGGCTCAGGTATTCTGAAATGTGATATAGGGATTAGTCCTGGGATAGGAGTTCCTTCCTAGAAAGAGGGAGTGATTTTAGCAACATCTCTACTTAGGTCCATGTACAATGGCCTTCTTGCCAATTTGGTTTGGGAAAAAAAAAAAAAAAAAACCTGATCAATGCTTCCTCCTTTATCAACTCTTGAATTACTCATAGTAGCTGAGATAGGGGAAATGAGAGTGAAGAGTAGCAGAAGAAGAGGAGTCAGGGAGAGTTTCGGGCTTATTTTGATCATTTTTTGAGTGGCGAGGATAGTCCCATTTGCTGAGTCCCAAGAGCTGAACAGGTTGAACCAGTTTTTGTGGAGGTGACTTCAGCAGAGTTTCCTCTGGTATGGAAGTAGGAGGGAGGATAGATTCAGGAGCATGAATGAACAGCTCAGACTGAAACCCCCTTCCCTGGCAGGGTTAAGGGATGGGAGCATTCATGGAAGCATCCTTTTCTGTGGCTCCTGACAGAGTGATCATTGTGATCATGTAGACTGAACTCCTATATAACACAGGACCATACAGCTTCCCCAAAATAATTCCTAGAGCATATCTTTTCCCCACAGAAGGAACATCACCCCATTTAATCTGCTGTCTTAAGGAGAAAAACAATCAGCTTTAAAAGCCAGGACTGCAGTGGATAAGATGGGAGTCCTAAACTGCTGTTCTAGTTGTGCTGCCAGATCACAGAATCTGACATACTCGGGGGTTTAAACTTCTGCTGAGTGTTCTACGTTAACAGCGTTCCAGACCTCGTGCACAAGAGAAAGCACGAGGACAAAACTGAACTGCTTCTGTAATTTGCCAGAACTAAAGCCCAGCCCAAATGCCTTGACCTAAAGGAGAGGTCAGGATTCGGAAAGATAAAACTGGTAAAGAACAGACACACAATAACAAAAAATATCAGAGAAGAATAAAGTAAGTCTGAATTAAACTCTAAGATTTAAAGTCTCCCAAGATCCTAGTGCCGATCAACATTTGATTATAATGATTGCCAAAACTGAAATCTGACAGACTACATAAAAAGTGCTGAGGTTACTAAAAAGAATTTTGAGACACTCTTTTAATTTGTAACTCTGATACCATTACAACTAGCTCTATTCCAGATAGTAGCAATTGACGAAACAGGGGTTTAAACATCTGCTGAGGGTTCTACATTAATAGTATTCCAGATCTCAGGTAAAAGGTGATAGACAGATATAAATGCAGCTAACAATTTAAAAAAGGGGATCCGAAAAGAATGCTAACCTGGAAGCAACATTTTTAAAGAGATAAAGTAGCAAAGCCATGATTTTCCAAATGTAATTAAAGAAAGTCTTACTTTAAATTTAATGTCATGATATGCAAATATACAAACTTGTTCTTCTTGATTCTTTAGAGCAAACATTTGAGTGAACAGCCTATTATAATTAGACATGCAAAAACCACTTCCTCTACATTTTATTTCAGTTTGTTTCATAGTTGGACAAATAAATGGTGTGAAAGTATTTTTTAAAAATACTTTACATTAATTTGAGGTTTGCAGACAGCTGATTTATCCTCCAAGTGAAAACCACTCCAAAAGTGACTAAGAGTAGAGATTCAACATGCAAAATCCAGTGGCAATGACTGGACCTCTAGGCTGATGCTACCAAGAATTTATTCTGCCAACAATACATATACTTAATGGACATAAAAATTAGATAACTGTATATATGCACATTTAACAAAAAAGTGATCCTACATGCTTAACTCTGCTCCACCCATGAACTGAAACACATGGTGGAAAATTGCTCAGTGTTCTGAAATCTCTACAAGATAAAGTGACATGGAATGATACTGGGCCTACATTCTTTGATTCAGCCTTAAAATTGATGAAAGCAAGGTACATCAGAACTTTCCCCACAATTCATTCATTTTATTACTGTACAAAAAAACCTTCCATGAAGTTAGCATGGCAGCCTTAAGTTTGTATTAACCGCTTTTGTCACACTCGTTCATACAGGTGGATACATATCTGTGTATTCTGGAGATTAACATGCTTTCGGTCTAGCACAAGACACCAATCAGGTCCAGACCCCCCAGCAGAGCAGAAACTGTGAATGGCTTCTGCTATTGCTCTCCCGCTTCAGTGAACTTTCTACCACAAAGTGTAGAAAGGCTAGGTTCCATTAGTGGGAATTAATTTGGCTCTGAATTTATTTTCTAGTAAGGAATTACGTATTTATTAGTTAGATGGCTTTAAAGAAACAGTAGCTAACAAGATAAAAGGATACTGCAAACGAATCCTCTATTGCATAGTTAGACGTGGCTAACCACCAGTCAGCACCCACTTGGGAGCAATTTCTTATACTAGTCACTAGTTCAGATTTATTCTTTAACAAAATGCAGTTAAGTTATGATCCATCATATGTTCCGGGCTGTAGTTAAATTGCCAGTTTGGAATTATTTTCCTCCCCACATGATTTTGTGGGTTTTTTTGGAAGAGATTTGTGCACTGTGTATGTGGGAAATGACAATCCTTATTTTAGCAGCAAGAACAGGTGCTCCTATAATACAGCTTATTACTATAGTCCATTATTAGGCATTTACAATCCAATAATATCCAGTGTTATAATGCTTCCTTTAAGTTTACTGTATAACATGATGAATAAAGAGATGTTTGGACTGACTATTTCATAAACAAAAAATGAAACTGTTCCAGTTCAGAATCTCTCATATAAACAGATGCTATACCATAAATTTCTTTATTTTGGGTAGCTTTGTAGGGATGATATCTGTTTGACATGATAGTGGTGCTATAATTTGATTGTAAATTGTTTTTTAAATAATTTAAGCTTTCCAAAATATAGTTTAATGAAAGTTTAAAAGGAGAAACATTTTCACTCAAATCCTATTACCAACTTTAATTTCTGGTAAATATCCATCTAAAATGAATGACCGTAACATTTTACATAAGGTAAAAATGAGTGAAAATTATTAAAATGTTTAAAGTAAATTTAGGTCAGGCCTAGCTTCCTGAATAGGAGTTTCCCTAGCAGAGAAATTACAAGATCAAGTCCTTAATTTGCAAGAATTGCAAAAAAAAAAAAAATTTTTTTAAAGAGCAAGATTTTCAAAGATGATTAGCAGTTTTGGTTCTTTCAATTTTTGGGTCTTTAACAGAAACACCTTAAATGGGGCCAGATTTTCTAGAGGAGCTGCTTAGCACCTTCTGAAAATCAGGCCCATTTCACGTGTTTTAAGTTGGGCACCCAAAAACTGACGCACCCAAAATCATTAGTCACTTCTAAAAATCTTGGGTTAAACAATTGCAAGCATTGACAATGGTGATAATCACAGCTGTGCAAACATCTATACCAAAGCAAAACCAGCAACACTTATTTTCCATCACCTCTATAAAAATGCTCATGTTATTTCTTTTGAAGAATGACAGGTGTGCTTGAAGAGCGCTTTTTCTTCTACTAAGGAGCTCTTCCTGCATACCCATGCCCCATCAAAAATCAGCCAACCAAAACAAAACCCCTACAAAACTCATCTAGCATTTTCTTGAACTTGGGCCTGAAGAAAGTAACAAAACACTAAAGCTCAATCTCCTGGAATTATATATATCTAAATCCCAGGTGGCTTCTAGAAGGACAAAAAGGAAGCTAACAGGTAAATTTATTTAGTGCTGGTGAGGTAAATAACTGATTTTTCTGACTTATATATTTAATGTCAGAGCCAGTAAATAAGAGCCAGGATGGTTTAGTAGCATAACTATGGGACTGGGAGCCAGGAACTATATTTCTAACTCTATTCTGACACTTACCATATGGCTCTGGGCAAATTACTAACAGCCCATACTTGCTCACATTAAGCAATACCTTCCTTACTCCATGAATGGTCCCACTGATTTCAATGGGATTACTGTTGTCCTTACAAAACATGAGTAAGGGTGACAGAACTGGGCCCTTAGCCACTTTGTTGTTATACATATTACAACACACCTAGAGGCCCGAATTGAGATCTGGGTCCCATTGTGCTAAGTGCTATATATACACATATTGCAGGAGACCGTTCCTGCTCCAAAGAGCTTACAAACTAGATTTAAAAAGACCAGCAAAGAGTGGTAGAGGAAACAGATGCTTTGTTTATTTATTCCCCCTCATGTAAACTGGGAAATATTTTTACCTACTATACGTAAGTGATATTATGATTAATGCTTCCATAATAGAGATACAATAAAATAATTTTGAAGTATGACATTCAAGAGCGTGTCCATGTGAGTATGCTTATTTGAAAGTCAGTTAAAAAAAAAAAATCTCTTCCACATCCACTCTGCAATTTTCTAAAAATATTTCCTAAAACTCAAAGGACATTAGTCCATAAAGGACTATATCCACGGCAATAGATATTTTAAAAAAGAAGTGATCTGAGCTATCCCTGTGCACACACACAAAAGTATCTCAACTGGTTAAAGACACTGCTTGTCAAATGCTGATAGGGTATGTCAAAACCATGCAATTTTCCCAAGTCTTCTGAAAACCCTGCACACATTTGGGCTGAGATTAAGCATAACAATTTTCTGCCTAAATGAAAATTTTGAGAAACATAAGCTCATAATACAACACACCAGTAGCAACACTATAAATTTGACTCTTTACTGGTATCTTATATAAAAATATATACAGTACCTTCTCTTTCATCTGCCTCGCTGGAAACTATTAGTTTGTTAGATGTTGCTGTTGAGAGCAGATCTGGAAGACTGTGTTGCTCTCTCTCATGATTTCGCAGCTGACTCTGTTAAAAGACAAACAAACAAAAAAACAAATCACCTTTCCCTAAAATATTTAAGTTTAGACTCTATAAATACACAGGTTTCAGAGTAGCAGCCACGTAGTCTGTATCAGCAAAAAGAAAAGGAGGACTTGTGGCACCTCAGAGACTAACAAATTTATTTGAGCATAAGCTTTTGTGAGCTACATCCGATGAAGTGAGCTGTAGCTCACGAAAGCTTATGCTCAAATAAATTTGTTAGTCTCTAAGGTGCCACAATTCCTCCTTTTCTTTTTATAAATACACAGTGGTCACTTCATGTTGCACTAATTTGCAAAGCTATTGTTTACATTAGCTCATATGTATTTGCAGAATGCCTCAGTTAATTGACTAACTGTACAACATATAAAATGCAAAAAATGGTACTAAGATGACAACTCAATGAATGAAATGCTTTTGACTGTTTTAAAGAGTAGACATTAGATATCTGACAGATACTAAATAGCAAGAAGCTTTTTTTTTAAAAAGCAAAATCGATCATTAGAAAAAAGTGACCTGTTGAAGTAACTTCCTGTTCTTCTAAATGTAAAATAATTTTAAGATTAAACTTTTCTTCACATTCAGATATAATATAGTAATATACTGAAACTCTCAAAGAATAATAAAATCCTAATAGGAAAAATTTCTTCTCAGTGAAATGAGGGGGATGGGGATAGGAGGAAAATAGGAGAAAAGAGGACTGGGTAGCTCAGGTTACTGGTAATAGGATAGAGAAGCAATCAGTTCTAATTCACAGATTCAAATGTGGACCAGATCAGTAGTGCCTATGTTTTCTGGTGATTATCCAGAGGCTTAGATGAAAGATGTCATTCCACCTTCTACTGGCCATGACAAAAATTCTCATCAACTATGGAGGTGACTTACTTTAATCTAAATGTTGTCCTCCCAAATTAAGATTGAACAGGACAAGTGGGCAAGTTTGCACTGCCATTGCCTGTGCTGGTCCCAATTGTGTGAATGACTGAAAGACTACAGTTACCAGTGCTATCGATATCTTTTCATAAGCACTAAATTCACATATAAATGCATCATCCTGCAACACTAATGTGTTAAACAGAGAGGCTAAAACTGTGACCGTGGCACAGTATTCAGCTCTGGACTGTAATTTTTCAGATTTGGTCCCCTGCATAACATCTGTTCCATGAAGCAGCAACAGAATGAGAAATAAAGAAATTTTTATCTCTCAGAAGATTTTTCTGGGCTAAAGTTTCTAGAACAGTGGGTCGGGACCCTATTTTAATGGGGTCACCAGGGCTGACTTAGACTTGCTGGGGCCAAAGCCGCACCACCCAGGACCGAAGCCCAACAGCTGCAGTCCTGGGTGGCAGGGCTCAGGTTACAGGCCCCCCGCCTGGGGCAGCAGGGCTTGGGTGAGCTCAGTCTCCACTCCTGGGGTCATGTAGTAATTGTTGCTGTCAGAAGGGGGTTGTAGTGCAATGAATTTGAGAAACCTTGTTCTAGAAGAACCATCTCTGGTTTTGCACCCACTCCCAATGAGGGGTCATGTTTGAGTCCACTCTGAAGTGGACTATTAGGTTATCTAGACTATCCCCTCCTAATGCTTCCATTCCCTCCTGTTATTTCTACAGGTTAACAGGCCAGAAGTAGGGCATTAATGGGTCACTATGATGACTCTCACTGAAAATGTAATATTTTTCACAAAGAAACAGAGGACATGTAAAAATAAATAACTTGAGGTTGCAAGACATGTTGCAAGAATACAGTAGTACAAGAGTAGTTCTAATAGTCTCCATTTGTAATGACGTTGCAGCCAAGATGCCATACTTTGATAATTCCTGTGGTTAACTTAGTTTAATTAAAAGAAAGTAACAAAACAGTTAATTAGTAGCAAACAGTTAAACTGCTATTCTAGACAGATGCAAAGGAAATAACTTCACCTTATAATGAAAGGATTCTTCACATTGCTTGCATTGATACATTCTGGTTTTGCAGTGGTTGATCATGTGGCTTTCTAAATCTTTACTATTGTCAGCTATATGCTCACAAATAGGACACTGATATGGTTGCCTTTGACGATGGACTCTCAAGTGTTGTTTTATGTAGCCCTTATTGCCACTGCTATAATGGCATAGGCGACAGCGGTATGGTCGATCTACATTAGGTATGTACTCTACCAGGTTACTTCCTGGCATGTTCATGTCATTCACAGGTTGGCATTGTGCATTGTCCTGTAATTCTTTCAAAATGTCATCATCAGAAGCATTCTGATCTGTCCTCTCTCTCAATTTTTCAATTACTGTGAGCAGCGACATACTAATGCCCATTTTAATTGGTGCTTCTGATAGCTCTGGTTTGTCCTTCTGTAGCTCCATTATTGCACAGTCACTTTGGTTTAAACTAGTTAATCCCTCTGGAGGGTTTTTAAGTGATGATACCATTTTAGAATGGGCTGCACAAGCGCCATCCGACTGTCTTTGTCCTGTATCTGTATCTAAAGAGTTTACCGCAGCGAAGGCCCTAAAGCTGGATCTTGTTAGTTCTGCAGCTCTGATAGGCATTGTAACAAGAGCTTCTGCAGCTAACGAGTGCAGTCTCAGAGACTCTGAATTTGTTCTTCTTCGCACAGGAGGGGCATTTTCATCAGCTGCTATGCCTTTATTAGAGATTAAATCATCATCTTTCTTCTCAGTATTGCTCCATCCTATTATTACTTCTTCAATTTCATCTGAGTGATAAACTTCACCAGGTCCTTCACACACAACCTGGGACTCCTCTGAGATTAATTTTTTCTCAGCTTCAATGTCAGTGTTCATTAAGAAAGGTTTTTGTAAAACAGTTTCTTCAGCACTTGGCAAGCGCTCTACTATTACATTAACATGACCTTTCTTATTTGGGCTACAGTTAATGATTTTCTGTGCTGATGAAAGTAGGCTATCAGTTATCAAATTATCTTGCTCTGTATCTGTATCCGACATGGTTTCCTCTAACGGTTCTCCAGTAGGGGAAAGGGCTGTTGATTGACTTAGGACCTCCTCCTCTCTTCCATTTTCTACCACTGGTGGAGATTTACATGACAGTTGCTCAGAGCTACAAATCTGGAGCTGAAGAGAATGGTCGCTATGGATATCTAGTTCATTATTTTCTAGAGAGAGAACAATTGTATCCACACTATGAGGTGTATGAGTTATAGTTGCATCTGACAAGATAGCAGGCTCATTTTCTTCTTCAAATATAGGATAGGAACAGTCAACCTCACCTGCATGTTTCCATGCATGTGTTTTTAACATTCTTTGCTGACCACAAGTGTAGCTACAAATTAAGCACCTATACATGCCATACTGCTCATAAGTATACCATTTTCTCCCACCCATTTCAGCTATAGGAGTAGACCGAGTTATGCCTTTACAGTCCAGATTTACTGCCTGATCAGTGCCTGCTTTGACACTTCCTTCCGCTGGCCCTTGCAAAGATGAAGCTGAGAGATTTACACATTGTTGCACATTTGGCTGGTTTTTGCCATCATTCTCATGGTGAATTCTGACATGAACTTCAAGTTCTTCTTGGTTTTTAGAAGCAAAGTGGCATTCTGAGCACATTAATATAATTTCATTCTGTTGACCATGTTGTTTTATATGTTCTTGTAGTATAGAAAGAGATGGTGATAGAAATTTACATAGGCCACACTGGTAGCATATAACCTTTCTTTTACTTTGTGGAAGACAATTGGTTACATAATCTGCTTGTAGCTCATCAGTCTTTTTAATGCCAATAACAGGCAGTTCCATTGTTTTAGCTGGGATCTCACAAAGATCTTGTGTTTCAAAAGATGGTGTAGAAGTATTAGGATGGGAACGTTTTTTCCCTATTAAAAGGCATCTCTGTGACTTCTCACTTTCTACTATTTTGCTTAATTTTTGGATAACATGGATTAGAGGATCAGTTTTACATTTTCTATGATCTTCACTGCTTTCTAGTGTTGAGCCAATGACCGTTTCAGAAATCAGTACAGCTTCCTGTTCCACAATATTTGGCACCAATACTGCAATACTGCTTCCCTCTTCCATAATATCTGAAAAAGTATTATGAAATGAAACATTAGCTTACTTAACAAGCACAAAGACAGAAATTTGTAGTCACTACTGATTAAATATTTAACTTCCCAATTCTACTAAAAATGGTAGCCTAAATTAATTAATATTCTAATAATAAAGTCTTCCAGTTTTAGACCACAGAAAATCAGAAATCTGGAAGGCCTTATATACACAGCATTATTTAACCATAATGTTAGGATATAGATATTCAGGCCTGTCTGTAAAGGCCTGTACTCTAAGAATTTAGGTGTATTCTTATCACTTGGCTAGTTATAGAGGTATAAAAGAAAGAATCAAAATCATTGTCTGCCGGTGTAAGGTCTTTCTCTTACTGTGACAGTCTGAGGCCCTGTTCTTAGGCTAAGGCCTTTGGCTAAGCAACAGAGGCAGTCATAAGCTGGAAAGCGACCGGTCACATCCTCACATTCCAAACTAGTCACATTGAAAGAAGGTGCTATTGGGCTGTTAGGAATACTCTCCTGTCCTGATAATGCCTGTCACCTCCAGAGAAAGGGAAGTGCCTAGAAGATGTAAAAGGAAACTTAGTTTGATAGCATCCTATCTGGCAAGAACTCACTTATCAATAGCTGAGATGTGAAATCCTCACTTCTGTATTGTTTTGTCATTATAGTTCCCACTTTGCTATTGTTTGTCTGTATAATCTCTGTCTGGTTCTGTGATTGTTTCTGTCTGCTGTATAATTAATTTTGCTGGGTGTAAACTAATTAAGGTGGTGGGATAGAATTGGTTACATAATCATGTTACAGTATGTTAGGATTGGTTAGTTTAATTTCAGGAAAATGATTAGTTAAGGTATAGCTAAGCAGAACTCAATTTTACTGGATAGTCTGCAGTCAATCAGGAAGTGAGTGGGTGCATGTGGGGAGGGGAAATGGGAACAGGGAGTGGGGGTGGGAAAATTGGAATCATGTTTTGCTAAAGGTGGAAATGGGAACAGGGAATGGGGGGTAAGGAAATTGGAATCATGTTTGGCTAAGGGCAGGAATGGGAACAGGGACACAGGTGTAAGGCTCTGTGGTGTCAGAGCTGGGAAGGGGGACACTAAGGAAGGAAACTGGAATCATGCTTGCTGGAAGTTCACCCCAATAAACATCGAATTGTTTGCACCTTTGGACTTCGGGTATTGTTGCTCTCTGTTCATGCGAGAAGGACCAGGGAAGTAAGTGGGTGAAGGAATAAGCCCCCGAACACATGTTGACAGAGTATTTGTAGCACCTTTTCATGTTAGCCCACATCTGAATGCCTCAAACTACAAAGGTCTGGAGTGGCAGAGTGAGCTAATGATTTTCATGGGTAAGTTGGCTTGTATTGTTGTGGATATTGTCTATTTCCCCACCATGATCACCACCATCTGAACACTAGAAACCCTACCTAAAGATACTGATTTTAAATTAATTCAGCACATTTAAATTCAAAAAGCAAGTTTCACTATGGCATGAAGACCTACTTTTTAAATACTAAGTGTATCAAGTACAGTTTCTACTGATCAGATGAAGTCTTCTGAAGTGAATGTAGGTTTGTAACAAAACACTTCAGAATATAACTAAAATTTCAGCATGAAATGATTCTACTAAGCATTACCTGCATTAACCATTTTGCTATGGCTTTATTCATTAAGATAGTGCAAATGTAAAAAAAGCGTATTTCTCAGCACAAGACTAATTTTCTAAGATAGCAAGGCAATATTCGCTGTACTGTAAAGTTCTACTGGTAGTGAGCATTTCTGAACAATCACTTTTTGTATTTTAAGAACTGTAATTGTTCTGGAAGCTAAGGCAATAATTGTTTCCCTTTTTACTTCCTTTAAAAAACATTAACCATAAACCACAGACCATAATGTGGTATGGTCAGAGGTTAAAATAGTGGCCATATTTAAGCACAAACACAGTTTGAGATTATTGACTGGGGGAAAAAAACCTAGAAGGGAATTTAATGCAGCATCATGTTTATAATATTACACCTAATGTGGAGTTCTTCTCTGAAAAGTAACTGAAAAACGTTTTGGAGTTCCACAGTAAACATGCTCAATTTAAAATTAGAAATGTGTTTCTGTTAACTGGCAGTCCTCCAAACTCAGCCTGGATTCTTTTATTCTCATTATTTTCTCCTATAATAAAAGTTCTTTAGGTCAAATTAAAACTTCAGTTACACCTGTGAAATTGGGGTACCAGTATCTTCCAATTAATTACACTCAATACACATCTCTGACATAAAAGGAGGAAAAGATTGGCTCTAATAGGAATAAAAACAGTATAAGCTTAATTTTCTTGCTAAAGACAGTAGGCATGATTCTAAGTAAACACAAGGAGCAGGTAATATGGTGCCATTTTTGCATAGCAACTTCTTAGAGCAGGACCACACTACAAGTCAGTTGAAGTGTCTTTAAATAAAGGTATCCAATTATTTGGGGCTTAGAACTTGTCAAACAAGTTACTCATGTAGTAATAGTATTTTCAGTCAATTGCAGAAATTGGATTGAGCTTTTTAGTTTAAAAACAGAACGAATAGCACATAGCATCACAACATTAGGCTGGTAGTTAGAACTGGGGAAGATGCTTTGTGTTCATGAGAGACAGTAATAACTGCATCCTGTGCTGAATTAACATGAGGCTGTAGAAACTTATTTGCAGAGGATACAGTTAGTAGAACTAAAAAGAAGCATTTTCAAATTATGTGTACTGAATTTTAAATATTCTATTTAAAGATCTCAAATATGAACCAGAGGACTTTTTTTTAAATCATATAGGAGAACAATACAAAGGTGAAGACTTTATAATGAAGAATCAGCTTCTATCCCCATGTAGTGCGTAGGAAACATTGCTTCAGTATAACTGAAAGAGACAAATAGCTCAATAGTTTGTTCATGCCAGTTCTTCTGATGTAACTCCGGGTACACAAAAGTTCTGCTGTAGGCTCACACCTCAGGAAATTTGAGAAAAATACCACTCCGGCTCTTCACATATCCAGGGGTGGATAGTCGACATTAAGGGGGAAAGACAATGGGTGATATGCAGATAAGAATCACTGAAGTATAGTGCAGTAGCACTATAATGGTAAATTGAGAATATTAATTCAAGTATAGAATCATAGACTTTAGTCTGACCTCCTGCACAACGCAGATCACAGAATCTCACCCACCCACTCCTGTAGCAAACCCCTGACGTACATCTGAGCTACTGAAGTCCTCAAATCGTGGTTTAAAGACTTCAAGGTGCAGAGAATCCTCCAGCAAGTGACCCGTGTCCCACGCAGCAGAAGAAGGCGAAAAACCCCCAGGGCTTCTGCCAATCTGCCCTGGAGGAAAATTCCTTCCCAACCCCAAATATGGTGATCAGCTAAACCTGAATATGTGGGCAAGACTCACCAGCCAGACACCCAGGAAAGAATTCTCTGTAGTAACTCAGATCCCACCCCATCTAACGTCCAATCACAGGCCACTGGGCATATTTTCTGTTAATAGTCAAAGATCAATTAATTGCCAAAATTAGGCTATCCCATCATACCATCCCCTCCATAAATTTATCAAGGTTAGTCTTGAAGCCAGGTATGTCTTTTGCCTCCACTGCTCCCCTTGGAAGGCTATTCCAGAACTTCACTCCTCTGATGGTTAGAAACCTTTGTCTAATTTCAAATCTAAACTTCCTGACGGCCAGTTTATATCCATTTGTTCTTGTGTCCACATTGGTGCTGAGCTTAAATAAGTCCTCTCCCTCCCTGGTATTTATCTCTCGGATATATTCATAGAGAGCAATCATATCTCCCCTCAGCCTTCTTTTGGTTAGGATAAACAAGCCAAGCTCTTTGAGTCTCCTTTCATAAGACAGGTTTTCCATTCCTCGGATCATCCTGGCAGCCCTTCTCTGTACCTGTTCCAGTTTGAATTCATCCTTCTTAAACATGGGAGACCAGAACTGCAAACAATATTCCAGATGAGGTCTCACCAGTGCCTTGTATAATAGTACTAACACCTCATTATCTCTACTGGAAATACCTTGCCTGATGCACCCCAAGACTGCTTTTTTTCATGGCCATATCACATTGGCGGCTCATAGTCATCCTGGGATCAACCAATACTCAGAGGTCCTTCTCCTCCTCTGTTACTTCCAAGTGATGTGTCCCCAGTTTATAACAAAAAATTTGTTATTAATCCCTAAATGCATGACCTTGCACTTTTCATTATTAAATTTCATCCTATTACTATTACTCCAGTTTACTAGGTTATCCAGATCTTCCAGTATGATATCCTGGTCCTTCTCTGTATTGGCAATATCTCCCAGCTTCGTGTCATCCGCAAACTTTATTAGCACATTCCCACTTTTTGTGCCAAGGTCAGTAATAAAAAGATTAAATAACATTGGTCCCAAAACCGATCCCTGAGGAACTCCACTAGTAACCTCCCTCCAGCCTGACCTTTCAGTATGACCTGTTGTAGTCTCACCTTTAACCAGTTCCTTATCCACCTTTCAGTTTTCATATTGATCCCCATCTTTTCCAATTTAGCTAATAATTCCCCATGTGGAACCGTATCAAATGCCTTTCTGAAATACAGGTAAATTAGATCCACTGCATTTCCTTTATCTAAAAAAATCTGTTACCTTCTCAAAGAAGGAGATCAGGTTGGTTTGGCATGATCTACCTTTTGTAAAACCATGTTGTATTTTGTCCCAATTACCACTGACCTCAAAGTCCTTAACTACTTTCTCCTTCCAAATTTTTTCCAAGACCTTTCATACTACAGATGTCAAACTAACAGGCCTGTAGTTACCCGGATCACGTTTCCCCCCCTTTCTTAAAAATAGGAACAATGTTAGCAATTCTCCAGTCATACAGTACAATCCCTGAGTTCACAGATTCATTAAAAATTCTTGCTAATGGGCTTGCAATTTCATGTGCCAGTTCCTTTAATATTCTTGGATGAAGATTATCTGCACCCCCCGATTTAGTCCCATTAAGCTGTTCACGTTTGGCTTCTACCTCAGATGTGGTAATATCTACCTCCATATCCTCATTCCTATTTGTCATCATACCATTATCCCTAAGCTCCTCATTAAAGACTGAGGCAAAGTATTTGTTTAGATATTGGGTCATGCCCAAATTATCCTTAACCTTCACTCCATCTTCAGTGATTAGTGATCCCACTTCTTCTTTCTTTGTTTTCTTCTTATTTGTATGGCTATAGAACCTTTTACTATTGGTTTTAATTCCCTTTGCAAGGTCCAACTCTACATGGCTTTTGGCCTTTCTCACTTTATCCCTACATGTTCTGACCTCAGTAAGGTAGCTTTCCTTGCTGATCCCTCTCTTCTCCTTTTTCTTAATCACCTCTCTGAGATGCTTGCTCATCCACCTTGGTCCACAACTCCTGCCTATGGGATTTTTCCCCTTTCTTGGGATGCAGGCTTCTGATAGTTTCTGCAACCTTGACTTGAAGGAATTCCAGCCTCCTCTGCCTTTAGATCCACAAGTTCTTCAGTCCAATCCACTTCCCTAATTTCCTTAATTTTTTAAAGTTAGCCCTTTTGAAATCAAAAACCCTCATCACAGATCTATTTTTGTTTATCCTTCCATTCAGTTTGAACTGAATTAGCTCACGATCGTTCAAACCAAGGTTGTGCCCTACAATGATTTCTTCTATGAGGTCCTCACTACTCACCAAAACCAAATCTAAAATGGCATCCCCTCTTGTTGGTTCAGTAACTACTTGGTGAAGGAATCCATCAGCTATCGCATTGGGCAAAATCTGAGCCCTATTATTATTACTAGCACTTGTCCTCCAGTCTATATCTGGGAAGTTAAAGTCTCCCATGATCACACAATTCCCATTAGTATTTACTTCATTAAGAATATTAAAGAGGTCTCTATCCATATCCAAATCATATCCCAGTGGTCTATAGCACACCCCAAGTACTATCCCAGTGGAGGCTCTAGTAGCTTTCTTCCCCAATGTGATTTTTGCCCAGACAGACTCTGTCTTATCCATTTCATCACCTCTTATTTCTTTACAGTCTACCTCATCACTGATATACAATGCTACTCCACCACCTTTGCCTTCATTTCTGTCTTTCCTAAACAGCACATACCCTTCAATACCTGTAACTCCAGTCATGACTACTATTCAACCATGTTTCTGTTATCCCTATAATATCTGGTTTCACTTCCTGCACCAGTAGCTCTCGTTCCTCCATTTTGTTACCTAGGCTCCTTGCATTAGTATACAAACATCTTAATTTTTGCTGTTTGGCTTCGCTGACATTCTTTACCTAAGTAGGCACAGACATTCTACCGCCAGTATCACTTATTAGACTGGTATCTACACTACCCTTCCTTCTTATGTCCATTCTCCTACCCATGGCTGTATCCTTTCTTACTTCGTTTTCTTCCCTCTCAATGTTAAAATCTGGCATGGAGATTACCTGGACATCTCCCAACCATCTCCCCCAATTTCCTAGTTTAATGCTCTCTTAATCAGTTGTGCCAGCCTCCATCCTAGAAGTCTATTTCCCTCCCTGCTCAGGTGAAGTCGATCCCGAGAAAACAGTCTTCTGTCCACGAATGCTTCCCAGTGGCCATACATCCCAAAGCCCTCCTTATAGCACCACTGCCTGAGCCATCTGTTGATCATCATAATCTTTTCACACCTTTGTTGCCCTTCTCTAGGAACAGGCAGAATCCCACCGAAGATCACCTGAGCCTCGATTTCCTTAAACGTCTTCAACAGCCCGGCATAGTCTCCCTTGATACGTTCCAGCGAGAATCTAGCCGTATCATTTATTCCCACATGAAGGACAATCAGTGGATTCTTTCCCACTCCTGTTAGGATCCTCTTCAGCCTCAGGTCCTCATCCAGTATCTTTGCACCTGGCAGACAGCACACCCTTCTGTTCTCTGGATCAGTTCTGGTTACAGGCCTGTCTACTCTTATCAGTAAGGATTCCCCAATCACGTAGACTTGCCTTTTCCTGGTGATGGTGCGATTCTCTGGTCTATCCCCTGTTCCCTCTGGCTGCAAGTCCTCTTGATTCCTATTGTCTCTTGCAATCCTCTGCAACCCATCCCGTATCCTCCTGGGGCTCATATTTGGTGGTGTTATCTCCATTGGCTCTTCCCCTCATCCTATAGGACTAGCTTCTCTTCTCTTCTTCCTTGCCCTCTCACCTTCAGTGACCACCTGCTGTGCCCCTTCTTCATTTTCCAACTCCACAAACCTGTTCCTGAGCTCTATTTCTTCTTCACTAGCCCGTCTTTTCCTCTGCCTGGTTCTCTTAGTCACATGCTTCCACTGTCCACTTTCCTCACCCAGCAGTCTCCCCTCAGAGTTCTTTGGTCCTGCTTCCATCTGCAAGTCTGAGCTTTTCCCTTCAGCCTCCTCATGTCTTTGCTCCATCATCCGCTCGAACCCCCTTCTAAACTCAAGCAGAGTTTCCACCTTCATCTCCAATTCTCAGATCTTTTCTTCCATCAGCTCGATCAGATGGCACTTCATGCAGACTAAACTCTTCACAGGTTCCCCCTCCAGGATCATTTACATGCCGCAGCTTCCATATCCAGTCATCTTCAATGTGTCTTCCACTGCTTGGGTCACTACCACTGCTGCCTCTGTATCTGTCATAGCCTTCTCACCTAAGTCCTGTTCATCCAGGAAACACAAACCAAACCAAAACACCACTACTCACAGCAAAACAAACCCCCAACAAGCATGAAAACACTGCTAGACCACCACACACACCCTTCATAGCCTGTCTGTTCCTCTGCCTGGCTCTCTTAGTCTTCCCCCCAAACTCCCCTTGAAAACTCCCACTCAAACTCCCCTGTTTACAGCTCTGTTTGCTGGTGTCTGTGCAACTGGCTACCTTTATAGGACCCCTACTCAGAGAAGCCCTGCCCCCTAATCAGGGCTCAGCTTCTCTCCCAGCACACTGCCCCTAGCAGCCCCTACAAATACAATTACCTACAAATACCTTCTCCTCCAACAGAACTCCACTCAAACTCCCCTGTTTACAGCTCTGTTTGCTGGCTCCTGTGCCGCTGCAGCTGTCTGTAAGATTTCTGGTTTGAAATTGAACTTTTTGCTGCAGTTCACTGTGATACATTCAGAGGGAAATTAAGCCAACCTTAGCATTGGCAACAGTAATGGTAAGTAAACTAAAATTACAAAAAAAATTTGTTTTTGTGCAACACATGGGAAAACTAGCTTCCTTTCACA
Organism: Chelonia mydas; assembly: GCF_015237465.2. Classification (NCBI taxonomy): domain Eukaryota; kingdom Metazoa; phylum Chordata; order Testudines; family Cheloniidae; genus Chelonia; species Chelonia mydas. Next base: position 22,094,196 of record NC_051252.2, on the reverse strand, counting down.
AGCACTTCTCTGCTGTGTTGGGGCAAAAACACATTTTGTAATTTTTTTAAAATACCTTTATTGTAGCCAATGCTACAGTTCGCTTGCACATTCCCTTCCGTTACATTATAAGAATCTTTCTGAGAAAAAGTCTTAGTTACAGAATATGGTTTTTTTTTTTTTTAAAAAAACTAGACTACAGTTTTGTTCCAATATTTTTCCTCATATTCTGTAGTGAACATATGTATATTTCTTACCTTGGTATGTGTTTCTGAACACATATGGATTTTTATTTGACCTGTCAAAAAGGGAAATACATGCGGTCAATGGTAGTTACACGTTACAGCCAATTTATGGTTAAGGTCTGTAGTAGTACTTCTTTATTTTAAAAGGTTTTACATATATTAATTTGAGGATTTATTTAACTCAGATGAAAAGTTTCCTCCATGCTAAATCTTGGATTCTACTATCACAACTCAATTTCCCCTTGCCCTCCCTTCAGTACAGAAGAAAAGTCAATTTGATTAAATAAATTAAAATAAGTGTGAATTTCACAGCTTGGAGGTATTTTCCAAATGATTTCAGTAGGACTACTTCCAGGATTAAAGTTAAGCATGGACTAAATGTTTGCAGGACCACAGCCTTTGTAGGGTTTGGGGGTTGGTTTTTTTTGTATATTTGCTTTGTAAGAAAGTTTTACAGAGAAATAAACAAAATGTAACTTTTATTTGCACAGTTATCATAGTAGATGAGCAGTAAAAGAAAAAAAATAAGAGAGCAGATTGTCCCAAACAAGATACTATTATTGTATTCAGGTACTTGCTATATGAATTTATCTCCCTGACAACAGCTACAAACTTTTTCCTTGAAGTATTTCAATTGTATAGGTCATAACACGAATCCCCACAGAAATGCTGAGCAGAGATACTTCCCCTTCAGTTTACTATTCAGTTTATTTTGGCATTGAATTAGTTTATTTAAAATGCAGTTATGTTTTTTCTATTGTAAAAATACTGAAGTTGAGAGACTCACAAGAGGATGTGGAGAAGAGTTTCTAATTTTCTGCAGATACATGAAGACACCTACCTTTCAAAAATAAGACTATTTTTGTCTTTAAGTCATTTTATTTAAATAGTAGCATTTTCTAAACCTTTAAGTTCTATAAAGATTTAAGTTCTTATTTACTAGAAGCATGTATGCCGAGTTCAGGCCATGTCAGATATTACAGGAGGATCACAATATCAAATATAATTAAGGTAAGGAAATTTGCAGTGTGACTTCCATTCATCCATAAAGTAATTAAACCTGGCTATGAAGTAAATATTCAGGGTATCACATAAAATGTGAATTATTAGGACAAACCAGAACAATCTTTTCTATATTATTATCATCAACACTAGATTTGAAAAATGTTTAAGTACTGAAACCACGCATAATTTGATGAGTTTTATCCACTTAATTCAAAATAACTCATTTTTAAAAGATAAACAAGTTATCTTAAAAACCCAGACTTATTAGATTCCTTAGTAATTACAAAACAATTTAAGGCCCTGAGCCTTCAATCAGACCTATGTAGGTAAATTCTGTGCAGAGCCCCACTGAAGTGGCAGAAAATGTAGGCTGAAAGTACAGTTATGATGTCTTAGAAAACTTTTATATAGGACAAAAGAACATCATGTGGACAGGTTATGTAATGCAAATTCAGTATCTTTTTGGTAATAGAAATCAATGTGATAATGTATCTGTAGACAGTTACTGTTAAACTGAAAAAATGTCAATTATTCCATCATGAAACAGAATAAGTATACTTTGCATTTTGTACTTTCATTTTTGATTGTTCAGTTGGCATAGAATGAATTTCATTTTGTTGAATAACTACAAGCACAAATACATCCTTTTCACATAAAGCTTGGAAACCACAGAAATGACTGCCATTACAAGTGTCTTCACTTCAAGTTGCAGTAACAGTGATAATATGAGAATAAAAGTTGATACAATGGCTTGCCTTCTGTTCATTAAAAATGTAGATTGATTTTTTTTTAGTAATACTTATAATCTGAATAAAGCAATTTCAACAGTGTTTTTAGTACAATATCATGCTTAGATGTTTGGCTCACATTGACCTTAACAGGTGCCACAACTATTAGTGCAGAATAAGCAAATACTATCTATGCATAGTGCAAGATCTCTTTCAGAATTCAAAAATACGCTGAGGGATGATGTCAACTTGAAAAACAGTCAATTTCTAAGGGTGATTTAAAAATAGTTTTAAGTACTCTGCCTTCCCTTAAGTACTCCAGCTAATTTTTGTGGGTCTGCAGTTTGTTTTATTTCCTACTAGGAAAATATTTTTCTTCTTTTGTGTGATTGAAGCATAGAAACATAAAGGAAAAGTTCCATACAGGAGAAATGATTATTTTACATATCACGCTGTCAAACTGAAAGATGATATTTTTCTCTAAGCTTTTTCAGATTATAGTGATCTTAGATATCTGCAATGAAAGTAAAAAATTCCAACATCTGTGCTTCTTCTACATCTTTGGACAGCAAAAGTTACTGTTGCTTACTATATTTACAAGCTGAGCCTAAAAAGAAAATTTTATTCTAGATTCTGTTTTGCAGTAGAGTGATATTGAAGAGACTATTTTTATTTCTAAAAATTGCAAAAAAAAAGTTCAAACTTTAATTACTGCATCAGTAACACTTAGACAAGAGAAGGCCCCAATCTTGTAATCAGATCTATTAGTGTGGACCCGTACTCTGCATGTAGCCCAGTTAAAGTCAAGGGTCTACCCATACTGCCTATTTGCAGGATTTAGACCTATGTGAAATTTCTCCAGATTGAAGTAGTGAAATATACATGAGTGAAGTGGGTATTTCAAAAGGCATGACTAACTTAAGGGCATTTGAAATGAAAGTTAGGTCTAGGAAAGGCCAACTATTGTTTTACACAATAATGTAAAGCAAAAGCTATCACAACAGCCTTTACAAATCCCATGAGCAGGAAAACTTTATCATCAGTATTTCACTTTTACTATTGGTTTTATTACTTAATTTTCAGAAACCAAAGCTACTGACATAGCAAAATCCTTGAAACTGATATCAACACAACAGCTGAGAAAAGTGAGATCTCACAGAGTTACCATACATCCAGGTTTTACTGGACATTGCCTCTTTTTTGAGCTTCCATCCACTGTCTGCATGGATTTTTCAAATAACAGGAAATGTCCTGGATTTTTGCAGAGCAGATGCTGCAGCTTAAAAAGAGCCCTGATTGGTCCATTTTCCAATTGGTTCTGCTCCTACACTGACAGCTGATTGGTCCATTTCTCTGCAACAACAGCTGCCAGATCCTAACCACTCAAGCCCTGGGAGGTGCTGACTGATGGCTGTTGCTGCTTCCTGGGCATGTACCAGCTACACAGGGAGCGACACTATCCTCCACTTCCAGTGAGCGCCCCTGCTACAGGTACCCTCTCCAGCTCTCCCCGCCCCTTCAGTGTCCTCTTTTTGGGAATCTGAAATATGGTAACCCTACATGACAGGCTTCTCATATCACTCCCTCTCCAAAGGGGAGGGGGGCTGAAGTCAAGCACCAGTTTGGTTTTCTTACTCCTGCATTTCAAAATAACTGACTGGAACTAAAATGAATCAGATTTGGTACATTAAGATTATTGCCTCAACTGCACTTTGGTTTCAGCATCTGGTTGCTCTCTCCTCCCCCGCAGGGGCTGCTGGAACAACCGGAGGCTTGTTTTCCCCCCCAAGCCCCCGTCACGGTAGAAGGGGATGGTAACGTGGGGGTGGTTGGAGGCATATCTACCCTGCCAGGGACTCTTGCAAACCTCCCCATTTAGATAATTATTTATCAACCTTCCTCTCCTACAGTCAGACCTCATGCAACCTCCTGTCCATGTTAGTCACCGCCCGTCATTCATGCAGCAAACCCATCTCTGGGATAGGGAGAGAAGAGGCACAAGAAGCCGCTCAGGGCAGAAAACCCCGTCCAGGCTGCGTGAGGTGTGTGAACCCTAGGTTACGCTAAGGGGAAGGGGCAAGGAGAGCGCTGGGCGTTACGTAGGAAGCAAGGGCGCGAATGCACACCACAGTACGGGGCGCGGGCGCCAAGACCCCCCGGGGCAGCAGGCGGAGGCCGAGGCGGGCGGTGATGACCCCAGTTACACCGCAGGGGCGCTGGGGGAAGAGAGTTTTCTCCGGGGATTGGAGGAGGGAGCGGGGTCTGTGGGAGACGGACGGGGGCCCTGCGCCGTGCCGCAGGAGGTGGTAGCGGGGAAGCCCAAAGTCTGAGCCGGGGGGAGGGTTCCAGGATATGCACATGGGCTCCGCTTCCTGGCGCTCTGCTGCCGCCGCCTCCTCCTTCCCTCCCGCGCCCCGTTGCACACACGCTACCTGCCGGGTCCTCCGCGGGACAGGCCGCTCCCCGCCACGTCGCCTGGATTCTCTCGGACCGGCGTCGCTGAAGGCTTCCCCCCCCCCTCCCTGGGAACACTGCTTCAAAATGGCGGTGATGGAGACGGGATCACGTGACCGTTGAGCCAGGTCAGGTGATCGACGAGTGAAAGTTCTCTGTCTCCTCTCCCGCCTTTCTGTTACCATAGAGACGAGGGCTGGCCTCAGGGTGAAGGAAAACCCGAAGGCCCTGCTCACAGAAGGGCATAGACTGCACCATACGGTGTCACCTCGGAGCCCCATAGCCAAGGGGCAAGCTCAACCCCCCTGCACAGACATCCAGCAGCCAATCTCGCCCCTCACCCCTTCAGCATTCACACTCACCCCCTGTACACTGACATTCAGCATCCACACTCACCCCCTATACATTGACATTCAGCATCCACCCTCACCCATTCAGCATCCATCCTCACCCCCTATACACTGACATTCAGCATCCACACTCACCCCTCGAGCATCCATGTCCATTTGCCTACCCACTGCTGTTCCTTTCTCTATTGCTGTATTCTCTTTCTTGATTTTTCTCCTGGTCAATATTAGAAACAGGCATGGAGATTACATGTGCATCTCCAGACTGTCCCCTGAATTTCTAGCTTAAAGCTCTTTTAATCAGTTGTGCCAACCTCCATCCCAAAGCCCTCTTTATAGCACCACTGCCTGAGCCATCTGTTCATCATGATCTTGTCTTGGCTTCATTCTCCTCCTCTAGGGATAGGTAGAATCCCACTGAAGATCACCTGAGCCTCCATTTCTTTAAGCATCTTCCTCAGCCTGACATAGTCTCCCTTGATCCGTACCAGCAAGAATCTGGCAGTGTCCTTTCTTCCCACATGAAGGACAATCAGTGGATTCTTTCCTGCTACAGTCAGGATCCTCTTCAGCCTCAGATCCACATCCCATATTGTAGCTCCCAGCAGACAGCACTCCCTTCTGTTCTTCAGATGAGTTCTGGTGTCAGGCCTCAGTCTTCTTAGTAGGGAGTCACCAATCTTGTTGACCTGCCTCTTTCTGGTGTTGGTGTGATTCTCCAGCCTTCCTCTTCATTCTGGCTGCAAGTCCTCTTGTCTTTTGTTCTCTCTTGCAATCGTCTGCAAGTGATCCTCTATCCTCCTGGGGCTCTGAACTCTGGCTGTCTCCATTGACTCTTCCTCTCTTCTTATAGAACTAGCTGCTTTTCTGTTGCTTCTTGCCCTTCCACTGCCTGCTATACCCCTTCTTCATTTTCCAACTCTGCAGTCCTGTTCCTGAACTCTATTTACTCCTGAGGGAATTATGCTCCAAAAAATTAAAAATTCTGTGCACTATTTTAAAATTCTGCAAAATTCTACATATTTTATCTGTCAAAATAACAAAATATAATCACACCAGTTTCAATTATTTTTGTCATTTATTTCAAAATACCTGTCAGCAAGTCTGCCTGTAACAATACAGACAAAAAAAGGATTCGGGAAATGTTTTTTGACACATAGATTCCTTACTAGGCATATTAATACAGAGCTCTGAATAATAATTCATTTAAACTACAATACAGAACCATATTTCCCACATCCCTCAAAAGCAGTGCAAAAGCTTGGGGCAGTCAGGGGTAATGGAGGAGCTGAGGGAGAGGGAAAAAAATTGATGGGAAGGAGCCTGGGTGTGAACTCGGATGGGGTGGGAAAAGTATGGAACAGGTCTTTTTGGGGGGTGAGGAGGGATCTTCCCCCATGCAGACCCTGACTGATCCATAGCCTCTCCCATTCAGTCAGGCACATGTGTCCTTGTCCCCATGTGGTCCTGCACCCCCATGTGTCCTTGCACCCCTGTCCACGTGTCCCTTCACCCCCACTCAGACACTCCATCCCCATGTGGCCCTGCACCCCCTCTCCCATCCCTATGTGGCTTTTTACCCCCTCCCCATGTGTCTCTGTGACCCCACTCAGCCACCCTCTGTCCCTATGTACCTCTGCACCCCCTCCCACATCACCATGTGGCCCTGCCCCTCCCTCCCTTCGGTGACTCTGCACCTCTGCTCCCATTCAGCCCCTGCCCCTCCCTGACTAGCCCTTATGAGCCCCTTTCTGACCTCCCCCCCAGCACCCCAAGGTGTCTGTCTCCCCATAGCCCCTGTCTCCTGACCTGGCTTGACAGTTGCTGTGAACAAGGCAGGCTCTTTCTCTTCCCTAGCTGGCTGGGAGCTGCTGCTGTGTTCTATTGCCACAACACCCTCTGGTGGACAAAAGGTGGAACTGCAGGAACATTTCAAGAGAAGCTTTTTTTTTTTTGCACAAAAAAATAAAAATGTGTGTGGCTCATTAATTATACACATGTGCAGTAGCGCAGAATTCCCCCAGGAGTATCTATTTCTCATTCACTAGCCAGTCTTTTCTTCTGCCTGGTTCTCATAGTCACATGCTTCCACTAGCTACTTTCCTCACCCAGCAGTCTACGCTCCCAGTTCTCCAGTCCATCTTGCATCTGCAAGTCTTGATTTTTCCTTCAGCCTCCACTTGCCTTTCCTCCATCACCTGAATCTCTTTGAAACTCAACCCTAGTTTCTGCCTGCATCTCCAAATCTCACATCTTGTCTTCCATCGACTCTATCAAGCAACACTTCATACAAACAAAGCTCTTTTTGGGTACCAGATCCAGGATAATGTACATCCTACAGCTTCCACATCTGGTCATCTTCATTGTCTCTTCTGTTCCTTGTGTCACTACCACTCCTACCTCTGTACCTGTCATAGCCTTCCCACCTAAACTCCTGTCAAGGAAAATGAAAATAAAAATAAAAAAACCCCAAACCAGAACAACAAACACTCTCTCCCCCAAACTCCTTTATTTTCAGCTCTGTTTGCTGGCTCCTGTGCTGCTCCTGCTGTGCCAGAAGCAGAGCCTTTGATCACAGCAGAGTCCTGATTAGGGGGTGGGGCTTCCCTGATTAGAGCAGTGAAGCAGCCAGCCAGCAGCATAGGAGCTAGGAAGCAGAGCTAAAAATGGGAGTTTGAGTGGGAGTTCTCTTGGAGGAGGCAAGCCCCTGTTTCTTAGGGGGCATTGAGCAAGTTCTTGTGGTTTTTTTGTCCCTCTTCCCCCCCAGTTTGCAGAGGCTGGTAGGGGGGAGTGTGCTGTGAGAGCCGCAGAACCACACTCAAAAACACAAGAATTCACTCACTGCCCCTAAGGAACAGGGGCTTGTCTCCTCCAACAGAACTACTCAACCTCCCATGTAGTTGCCCCATGTTACCCTGATGTTTCAGCAAACCATAGTTGCTCAGCAGCACCACATGCTTAGAGCTGTGAAATCACAGGGTGAGCAACACTGTGATTTTTATTGTGAGGCTCATGATATTTGGGATTTTTTGTAAAGCTGCATCTCATGGATTCAGGTGATTACATGAGAATCTTAATTTTCATTTTCTGAAAAAGTAAATTTTTAGTATTCATGGTTGCAAAGAAAATATTAACTGTAAAGGCTCAAAGACTAGGAGGGACTTAAAAAGAACCAAAGGAACGGTTCCTTCCCTGAAAGAGCTCATAAAGTGAAAAGTTGAAAAGAATTATTGGTGAAAAGAAACTTGGGGCTTCATTTTGAAATTGTACAGAAAGTAGTCAGTGAAACCAAGTTCTTGATATTTAAAGGGACACTGTCAGGAAGTATGTATCAGAGTTCAGGTTGCACTCACCATCAGTACCTGGCCCAAGCCAGGGAAGCTAATGATCAAACCAGCGAATCAAATTGGTTGATAAATCCTGATCACATGTCACCCGAGACACTTGCGCATACGCTAAGAAGAAGGGACACTGTCAACTTGAATTTTTTAAAACTAATTAATCTATATAAAAACACTCTTTAAATAATGTATCCTAAAATGTTTACTTTTAAAAAATATTTTAAATATATAAAGGATTTTCTGATCTCTTGCTTATATTTAGAGGGGATTTTTGGGGACGTCCAAAGCAACATCACCAAATATGCTTGGGCTCTGTCCTCCTTTCCTCTCCCTTTTCTCTCTGCACACGCCATCCTGCTGCCTCTTCAGTTTCAGTTACCATTTTGCTGCTTCTGTTACTGATAAACACTTTATCCTGGTACAGGAAATACACCATCAACAAAGGTACAACTGATTATACTCAAATTGTCAAATGCACAGAATAGCAAATTGAAAAACAAACAGAAATTTGTTCTGAATCTCTCAATAATAATAATCTTAGAGTACATGTGTAATAATAGTTTGTACAAAATTTTCTGATCAAAATGAGTTAAGGGTGGCCCTTTAAGAGCTTCTGAAAATCCGTTTCATTGAACGTTTGAGAACTTTTAACCTTCTCACCTTCTATATAAGTTTCTTTTTTCTTACTTGTAATTATTTGTCGTGGTTTAATTAACCAGTCATCTCAAGGGATTCACTCCTTCTGTAGATAGAAAACTTTCTCATTTCTTTATCTAGTCTCTGTACAGTAGTACCTGATACAGTGTGTCTAGATTAAAGATACTATGTAGATAACTGGATAACAACAGTCTCCACACACTATGTAATTCTCCTTTGAGGTAATTAAAAATTTCATTAAGTTAAATATTTCACTTGCATTGGAAGTATCATGACTCCATACATTGCTCAATAAGATTGGTGCATTTACAATTCTACATTGAATAGGATGGTTTCTGTTAGGATATAGATATTCAGGCCTGTCGGTAAAGGCCTGTACTCGAAGAATTTAGGTGTATTCTTATCACTTGGCTAGTTATAGAGGTATAAAAGAAAGAATCAAAATCACTGTCTGCCGGTGTAAGAGCCTTCTCTTACTGAGACAGTCTGAGGCCCTGTTCTTAGGCTAAGGCCTTTGGCTAAGCAGCAGAGGCAGCCATAAACTGGGATGCGACCGGTCACATCCTCACATTCCAAACTAGTCACATTGAAAGAAGGTGCTATTGGGCTGTTAGGAATACTCTCCTGTCCTGATAATGCCTGTCACCTTCAGAGAAAGGGAAGTGCCTAGAAGATGTAAAAGAAAACTTAGTTTGATAGCATCCTGTCTGGCAAGAACTCACTTATCAATAGCTGGGATGTGAAATCCTCACTTCTGTATTGTTTTGTCATTATAGTTCCCACTTTGCTGTTGTTTGTCTGTATAATCTCTGTCTGGTTCTATGATTGTTCCTGTCTGCTGTATAATTAATTTTGCAGGGTGTAAACTAATTAAGGTGGTGGGATAGAATTGGTTACATAATCATGTTACAATATGTTAGGATTGGTTAGTTAAATTTCAGGAAAATGATTGGTTAAGGTATAGCTAAGCAGAACTCAAGTTTTACTATATAGTCTGCAGTCAATCAGGAAGTGAGTGGGGGGGGGGGGGGGGGATGGGAACAGGAAATGGGGGTGGGGAAATTGGAGTCTTGTTTTGCTAAAAGGGGAAATGGAAACAGGGAATGGGGGTAAGGAAATTGGAATCATGTTTGGTTAAGGGCAGGAATGGGAACAGGGACACAGGTGTAAGGCTCTGTGGTGTCAGAGCTGGGAAGGGGGACACTAAGGAAGGAAACTGGAATCATGCTTGCTGGAAGTTCACCCCAATAAACATAGAATTGTTTGCACCTTTGGACTTTGGGTATTGTTGCTCTCTGTTCATGTGAGAAGGACCAGGTAAGTAAGTGTGTGAAGGAATAAGCTCCCTAACAGCTTCTATCCTATATTACAAAGTTTCCGGTTTTCATAATTACAGTATAATTATTTGCAAGCTAAAGGAAATGTGAAACTAGATTAAATTTGGATAAGACAAATAACCGAACATGGTAGAAACAGGACACTTTGTGTTGAGCATAATAATGTTTGTAATTTTATTAAAAAAGTATAAAAGTTGCCTTCTAATAACTATAGATATGTACAAAATGTAAGAGAGATGAACTTTGTGTTGAGCATGATAAGCTCAATTAAAATAAAAGTAATGTGTATTCTGGAAACTCCAAATAAAATTGGAGATGATAGTTCAGAAAGGATGCTATCTTGATTGATGAATTAAGTACAAATGAGGTTTAAACAAAGAAGTCCTTTGTATAAACTTTTGAATAACAGAAATCCATGTAGAGAAACTTGTCTATAAGGTGTCTACTTCTTTGTGACCTCAGGTTGAAAACATTTTTCAGTCACGAAGATGGATGGTGAGGTTTAATTTTATTAATGAGTAGAAAAGCCATGAGTTATATGGTTGTCAATAATAAATTTACTTTAGTCCAGGACTTTTTTCTGCACTTCTGAAACTGACTGTTCCAGAACCCCTCAAAATACTTAATAACATCAACTTTATTATATTGTATCATATAATTAGGGTCCTAAGAATTGTAAATTAAATGTACAGCATATTATTCATAATATTGAAATGGTCTCAACCAATGAGAACACATGGATGCTGTTCTAACTTAAGCTTGATGTCAAACCAGCTGTCCCGAAGAAAGCAGAAGTGTCATAAAGACACCTTTACCCCTCTCCAGGTCCTGCACAGTTTGTTTGGAACTGAGGATCAGGGCTCTTATCTTGAACATCGGTGTGGTGTGGTGGGTTTTTTTTAAATTATTTTTGTTTGTGAAAACGACCAAGAAAATTGATTGCTGAGCACTTCCACTAGTATTCAGGCAAGTACGATTTTCTGACATGTTTCAGACCTTGGCAGACTACTGAGAATGTTTTAGGTCAGTGGTTCTCAAACTTTTGTACTGGTGACCCCTTTCAAATAGGAAGCCTATGAGTGCGTCCCCCCTTATGAATTTAGAACACTTTTTAATATATTTAACACCATTATAAATGCTGGAAGCAAAGCGGGGTTTGGGGTGGAGGCTGACAGCTCACGACCCCCCCCATGTAATAACCTCATTACCCCCTCTTCAGTTTGAGAACCCCTGTTTTAGGTTGTGTGATGCATATACTCTGTTTTGGATTTGAGACAGAGCTACCTTGAATATTACAGAGAACTCTCAGTAATACTTGCCATAGAATTATAGGACTGAAAGGGACCTCAAGACGTCTTCTAGTCCAATCGCCTTCACTCAAGGCAGGACTAAGTATTATCTAGACCAGGGATCGGAAACCATTGGCACATGGCCTACCAGGATAAGCCCCCTGGCAGGCTGGACTGGTTTGTTTACTTGCTGCGTCCGCAGGTTCAGCCGATTGCGGCTCCTGCTGGCTGTGGTTTGCCATCCCAGGCCAATGGGGGCTGCGGGAAGCGGCACGGGCTGAGGGATGTATTTGTGATCTACTATGACCCTCTGATCCCTTTCCACAGTACTTCTTCCTAGGCAGTCATTTCCCATTTTGTATGTGTGCAACAGATTGTTCTTTTCTAAGTGGAATACTTTGCATTTGTCATTATTGAATTTCATCCTATTTAGTTCACACCATTTCTCCAGTTTGTCCGGATCTTTTTGAATTTTAATCCTATCCTTCAAAGCACTTGCAACCCTTTCTAGTTTTGTATTGTCTGCAAACTTTATAAGTGACTCTCTGTGCCATTATCAAAATAATTGATGAAGTTATTGAAAAAAAAACAGGCCCACAACTGATCCCTGTGGGACCCCACTTGATATGCCCTTCCAACTTGACTGTGAACCACTGATAACTACTCTCTGGGAATGGTTTATAGTAGCTCCATCTAGGTTGTATTTCCCTAGTTTCTTTATGAGAAGACCTTACTATCAAAAGCCTTACTAAAATCAAGATATAGCACATCTACTGCTTCCAACCTTCCACAAGGCTTGTTACCCATTCAAAGAAAGCTATTGGGTTGTTTTGACATGAATTGTTCTTGAAAAATCCATGCTGACCGTTACTTATCACCTTCTTATCTTCTAGGTATTTGCAAATTGATTGCTTATTATTTGCTCCATTATCTTTCCCGGGACTGAAATAAAGCTGATTGGTCTGTAATTCCCCAGGTTGTTCTTATTCCCCTTTTTATAGATTGGCACTATATTTGCCCTTTTCCAGTTCTTTGGAATCTCTCTTGTCTTCCATGACTTTTCAAAGATAATCGCTAATGGCTCACATATCTCCTCAGTCAGCTTCTTGAGTATTCTAGGATGTATTTCCTGGTGACCTGAAGACATCTAACTTGTCTAAGTAATCTGTAACTTGTTCTTTCCCTATTTTAGCCTCTTATCCTACCTCATTTTCACTGGCATTCATTAAGTTAGGTGTACAATTGCTACTAAACTTTTTGGTGAAAACTGAAACAAAAAAGTATTTAGCACTTCTACAATTTCCACATTTTCTGTCATTCTTCTCCCACCTCCCCATTGAGTAATGGGCCTACCCTGTCCTTGGTCTTCCCCTTGCTTCTAATGTATTTGTAGAATGTTTTTTTGTTACCATTTATGTCTCTAGCTAGTTTAATCTCATTTTGTGCCTTGGCCATTCTAATTTTGTCCCTACGTACTTGTGTTATTTGTTTATATTCATCCTTTGTAATTTGACCTGGTTTCCACTTTTTGTAGGGCTCTTTTTTGAGTTTCAGATCAGAGAAGATCTCCTGGTTAAGTCAGGGTGGTCTCTTGCTATACTTTCTATCTTTTCTACGCAGTGGGATAGTTTGCTCTTGTGCCCTTAATAATGCCCCTTTGAAAAACTGACAACTCTTTTGAACTTTTCTTTCCCTTAGAGTTGCTTCCAATGGGATCTTACCTGCCAACTCCCTGAGTTTGCTAAAGTCTGCCTTCTTGAAATCCATTATCTTTATTGTGCTATTTTCCCTCCTACCATTCTTTATGGCCATATGCTGCCACTTTGAATTCACTTGAGGTTTCCCTTGTGGCATTTGGTACTGGCACACCCTGGATCCTGGACTAGATAGACTGGTCTGATCCAGCACAGTGTTCCTTATATTTCTATTTTATATTCCTAAGTTTTAGTTACATTTTTGTTAAGGCACCTGGAGGCCTTTGGGCTTGGATATTGAGACATTAAAATTGAACTGAATTGAATTTACATTATTTAAATGGATTATTCAGATTTACACAGACATTTCTTAATATTCAGCTTTTATAATCCCAAAGTAGTGATATTTCAGCTGCAACAATGACATCTAGGGGCTGATTTCTATTAATTTAATATTAGATATGTATCTCCCATTTTTTGGAAAACATAAGCACTAATATGTTGACTAAATCAAAATTACAGTATTCACTAAAAAGCTGTAAATCTGATATGTGCTGAAAGTTATAACTTAGAATAACCATGGCATTTTACCTTTTTTTTTTCTGTTTTGTTTTCCCTTACTTCTGGCTTCTTCTGGCATTTAATGATGTTCTTATTTTTAAAATTGCAAAACAATGAATCTCTGTGACTGCTGTACACACTTTCCTCCCGCCCCGACATTAACAAATTATTAGGCTCCCCCCAAAAAAAATTGTTTCCCCCTTTCTGTGACTTTTCTCATGTTTATTTGATCTGTTATTAAAACACAATGGATCAGATTTTCATATGACTTTATTCTGGCTTCTAAAATCACATCCAAAGTACCACTTGGTAGGTATAATTGTTGCATGTACAAACCTTGCATTTGTACTGGAGATGGGCCTGAACCAAAATCCCAGATTCAAATGCAGATCCAAATTTAAACATTGTGGTTCAGGACCTCCTCTGATTTTTGTACAAACACATTTTTTGTGCATTCAAACAATTTTATTAACAAAACATGCAGTCACAATATTAGAGGGGCCTTTAGAAAATGTGTCCCAGTACTTACATTCTTGCTTTTCTTCTCTTGTATCATATGTTATCTGACCACAAGTCACATACTTTGGAATTGATATTTACATAAAATATAGTCTGTTTTTTCTTTCCCTTCAGTTTCTTTACTCACATTTATAACTCCATCTCAAACTTCTGAGATTATCAGCTGTTTTGCTAGATTCCATTCATTTGCCATTCAATAATAACATACAGTATTGTCTTTAAAGTGCTGACTTTCCAGTGAGACCAAAAAGAAGAGAGTCTGATAAGAAACTCTTTTGAGTAAAAGTTAGGGAAGGGCTAATGCAAAAGTGAGAAAACTGTGGATTCTATTGGCCGGGGTAAAATCCTAGCTCCACTGAAGTCAATAGCAAAACTCCCGCTGACTTCAGTGAGGCAAAGATTTCACCCCAGTTTCTTAGGTATGAGCTAGTGTTTTTGCCACGTAGGTGTTCCAAATATAGGGAAGGGCTCATTGCTTCCCCAATCTTTGTCCTTAGTATTTTAGCATTTCACGGCTGGGCCCATGAACAGAAAGTTCATGATTGAGTTTCCAGCCATGAGGAAGAGAACTTGAGGAGTGTAATTTATTGTACTTTTAAGAAGAGAGAGAAAATCCAGTAGGATTGAGAAAAGAAAAGTTAAGCCTTAAACTGTTGGGGACTCAAAATTTTAAAACTAGTGGTGTGTTTTCAGTTAATCTGCCAGGCAATGGTTAGGAGGCTGAATTTGAAAGAGACGGTGTGACATGAAAAGGCTCCTGCGCTGAGATTACAGGTGAAGCAGTGAAAGTTGGAAACTGAATAGGAGTCAGAGAGAAGTTACTTCTTTAATTATTGTCTGACTGGAAACTATGGGATTTGTAGAAGGAAACAGCTTTCTGCCAAACTGCCTAGAACAGGGGTTCTCAGAACAAACTTTTTGGTGGCCGCAGAAGGTGGCCACCAATTCTTGCTGAGGGCTGCTCTCACAATTTTTCCTAAAATACTGAATTAATTTTAGGAAAAACAAGGAAATCTGCACATATACGTGCCCAAATCATTGTCATTTATTTATGTAGGATTTTTTTTGGCAGACTCAATAATAAAAATAATGTACGGTTGTCTCTATTCTTTACTGGACCTAAACAGAATAGAAACACAAATCAGGCGCTTTCCACGTTCTTGTCTTTTTTCTTGTTGTTTCTTTTGCTTTATTAGTTGATTTTTTTAAAGACTTGCTAGAGAGTAAGTCTGTTGTGAAAAGTGAAATTAATAAACATACAAATATCACTTTTCACAGCAGACTTACTCAGTCCCAGCAAACCTGGGTACAAATTAAGCCCTGGATGGGGAGGTGGGTAGAGAGGCAATGGGGCACTGGGGGAGGCAGCGAGGGCCAGGGTGATGGGGGGGCGGTGAGATTGGGGCCAGAGCCTTCCACCGTGCAGCCAGGCAACAGAGCCTGAAGTCCCATGGCTGGAGCCTGCTGCCCACCACCCAAGGGCTGAACCCCGTCCTCACCGACCCCAGGAAGGTGAGGAACTCACTGGCTGCCTGCTCCTCTGGCTTTTGTGTCTCCAGAGGCAGGCAGGGCCCAGCTACTACTGAAGGCTCCCGCCCCACCATCACGGCCCAGGCAGCTGTGGCTGCAACAAAAGCCCCTGGTGGCCGCATTTGAGAAATGCTGGCCTAGAATGCAAGTCAAGCCACTCAGGCCTGGTATAGCTAGGAGGTTAAACCCAAGCTGGCGAAAAAAAAAAATGCTTTTACTGATATAGCTCGTGCTGGTTCCTTGAGGAAAATAAGATATGTCAGCAAAAGAACTTTTATGATAGTATAACTACAGCTACATGAGGAATTTTGCCAGTATAAAATGTCTCAAAAAATCATCCCACTAACTGACATTGCTATACCTGCAAAAGTTTCTAGTGTAGACCTGGCCTAAGTATCACAATTATCAAAGGTCCGTCAGAAGCCTGAAGAACCTGATCCCTTATTATAAATGGGAGATCTGCATGAAGTGGCTGTAGAGCAGAAGAGACTAAGTGTATCTGAGCCAGAGTACAGAACAGGAACGGGTTTGGAGGAAAGGTAGAGAAGTAAGAGGAAAGCGAGAACTAGGTGTAGTTCTCCAGGAGATAAGTAACGTTTCTGCTTTTAAGTCCATATTTCTATAAGTATAAAAAACAAAATGGTAGAAGATTGCATGGTAGAAGATTATATATTTCTAGTTCTGCTGTGGGTAGAGCAAGAGAGCTTTTGAGATGCTTTTAGATGGAACTATTAATACTATTGTGACTTTGAGTGCTGCTTCTTATCTCACAGTTTGTTTCAAACCAAACCAGAATTTCCTGTATAATTCATACTTTGAATGTGGGAAGCAGAAAGTGGACTCAAAAACATTAGGTGTAGACCCTATCCTGCATGTGATATCTGCTGAATGCAGGAGAAGGGGGTTACAGCTCCCTGATTCTGTGGGCTGGTCTGTGTCACTGCTGGCCCTAACCCCAGTCGCAGCCCCAGAGTGAGTTAGAGCAATGGATCTGAGAGTCATTGGACTCTACCCTACCCTGTCCACAACTCTGACGCTCCCCCTTCAGGGGTGGAGGTTGGCATAAGAGCTAATTCTGCTGGCTCAACACCAAATGAAAGCTCCTCTCACAGGGGGAGTTCTCAGTTGACCAGTCACAGCTATAATTTGGAACACCTAAGTGGCAAAAAAGCTAGCTGATACCTAAGAAACTGGGGTGAAATCTTCACCCCACTGAAGTCAGCAGGAATTTTGCCATTGACTTAAGTGGAGCTGGGATTTCACCCTAGCCAATAGAATCCACAGTTTCCTTACTTTTGAGTTAGTTTAATTCAAAGGTAGCTAGGGCTGTGTGTGTGTGTGTGTGTGTGTGTGTTTGTGTGCACACATGCATGTTGGGGGAACAGAATTGTCTTGCGGAAGAAAGAATTAAAAGGCATGACAGGGAAATCTTTACTGCTGACTTGGTCTAGGGACATCTCCACAGAGAGCAGGACCAACATATTGTGGGACAATACATGGCATAGCATGGGCAGTGTATAGAGACTCATGCATGATGTAGCATATTGGAGTACTCATAATGCCTTTATCATTATATTAGTTTGCACAATTGCAGATATTGGGCACAGATTTTCAGCTTTTACTTTGAATAGTCCATACTTACTTAAGAAAATAGTCCCATTGAAAGGATGTGGAATGGGACCCACTACTAGTTCCTATAAAATACAGGGAGTGATATGGACAAAGAGGTATACAGCAATGATATAAAACTACCACAAAGGGTTTTTTTTCTCTCTCTTTTTATTTTCATTCAGTGGAAATTCAGAAGTGTCCTCAGCATTCTCAAGAGGAATTAGCTGTGTGTAGTGCAAATGTTATATCTGGTGCAGACTGATCCCAGTTGTTATGTTTGCCATTGACGCATACCCTAATGGCTGCCTTCAATGTGTGTTTTACACGTACACGAGAATTCGTTTGGAATGATAAGCTGTGGTAAGTCTGGGATCACAGCCAAGCTTCTGAGTTATTTATCTGAATATTTCACATACAAAACGGGATCCCCTAAAAAGAGTTAGAAGCCCTGGATTTCTATATCTGTCTGATATTCCTGTTACTAATTTTGTTGCTCACTATTTGTATCGTTTCAATTAACTCCCTTCCTGTGGTAAATCAATCAACACAGACTAAAATATGTTAATTTCTGTTGCAAGGGAGAACTCTATTGCATTTTATGTCCTAAAATAATTCCTGAATCCTGATGGTTTGGATTTGCAGAACATTGAAATTTGGCACACTAGGCATGATTTAAAATTACTTGTTGATATTGTGACAAAGTTCCTGCTCTACTTTGGTGGGTCTTGCGCTTATTGGCGGATTTGCTCGCCTTGGAGCTTCACGGCAGCCCTCAGCTTGGCCGTTTTTCTGAACCCACAGTCCAGGTCGACTCCTCCTGTGTCTGATCAGGAGTTGGGAGGATTTGGGGGGACCCCGGGCCCGCCCTCTACTCCGGGTTCCAGCCCAGGGCCCTGTGGAATGCAGCTGTCTAGAGTGCCTCCTGGAACAGCTGTGCGACAGCTACAACTCCCTGGGCTACTTCCTCATGGCCTCCTCCCAACACCTTCTTTATCCTCACCACAGGACCTTCCTCCTGGTGTCTGATAATGCTTGTACACCTCAGTCCTCCAACAGTCCGCATTCTCACTCTCAGCTCCTAGTGCCTCTTGCTCCCAGCTCCTCACACGCACACCACAAACTGAAGTGAGCGCCTTTTTAAAACCCAGGTGCCCTGATTAGCCTGCCTTAATTGATTCTAGCAGCTTCTTGATTGGCTGCAGGTGTTCTAATCAGCCTGTCCTAATGGTCTCCAGAAGGTTCCTGATTGTTCTGGCACCTTCCCTGTTACCTTTTACCCAGGGAAAAGGGACCTACTTAGCCTGGGGCTAATATATCTGCCTTCTATTACTCTCCTATAGCTATCTGGCCCGACCCTGTCACAATATCTATAATAAGTATAGGCCAGAACAGTTTTCAACCTGTGGTCTGTGAGTCTGCATACTATGTCTAAGGTTTCCAAAGGGGTCTGCACCTCCATTCAAAATGTTTTAGGGGTCCACAAATGAAAAAAGGTTGAAAACCACTGGGTCAGAATACACAAGACTGAGGTAAGTTTCCTGCTCAGGATGGCTATGATGGTAATCTAAAATAGTTCCTTGTAGTCAAATAAAAATTACACATACTTCTGGGCCTCAATACATTAGATAACCTTATATTTAGTGCACAAACTATCTGCTGCAAGAAATAAGATTCTGGTCGAGATGTGATAATGTATCTTCCACAGCTGGGTCCATCCCAAGATAACCATTGGGTGCTGTCAAATATTTAGTCTTCAGAATATCATACATTGGGGCCAAAAGGTCAACTTTAACTTGCATATGTTGATATTTTAGAAGATCTCAATAGGTACTTTGTTCTTCATTGAAAATGGCTGAGGAGACAAACTCCTGATGTCAAAGATTCCACTAGGCTAGGGATTCCACTAAGGTCAGAGCTGGGCATTAGTCATCAAAGATTTCCTTGTATACATAGTTAACTGTGACTCCTCTGTGTGGGGTCAAACAGTCCTAGAGTCCATTTCACAAATGAAACACTCTTCCATTGATGAAAATACTGTGTTTCTATGAAGGTGCAGTTGACGTACTGTATGGTCTCAACTATTCTCATTGGGCCAAATCTTGAGGTGCTTTTTCAGTTTTCCTCAGGTAAATTCCCATTGACTAGTGTAATTCTTGTGCATTGACTTCAGTGACAGTTTGCCTGAATAAGGACTCAATTAAAGCTGAATAAGTACCTCAGGATTTGGTTAATCAGCATTTTAATTACAGCTAGCTCTACATGGACATGGGCAAGCAGTGAGATGTATGCAGTAATATGCATGAAGCGAGAATGGAAGCTGAAAATAAAGGGATGGCTAAGAGAAAACAGGATTTAAAGTTGTGAAGGCATTCTAGCATTCCAGATGAACCAAATGTCTCTTCTAGTGATTGCAGGTCCACTTTTCAGACATATATATCAATAAATCTCCAGTTAGTTACCACGCTCAGTGATTGCCATGCCTGTGTCACTGAACTGAATGTAAGGTAGTTGACTAAACTGGATGGTTTCCTGATGGCCAGAGTCTATATTCCAGGAATGAAGACTTTTGACCACTTTAAGACAAGTTTAGCCTTAACTATCTGCTTGAAGACTTCTTGTAAATGTTTTTAAGCACTGAGTCAAAGTTTATGAATCTTCTGTAATGCTAACAGGTGCAGTAATTAACTCTGACAAATCAGTATTATTTGTGTAGCCATTTACTTCTGTGCAAACTGAACCAGATACTCAGCTAATGTAAATGGCATAGCTCCACCGAATGTGGCACAATGAGTACAAAGGGGATGTACAATGCTAGCAAATCATAATGGTAAACACCACCTTAAGCTCATATAGACATTGTTAGATAAACAGATGCAAAAATCAGAAGTGTTATATAAATAGATGTGTATGTATGAGTTACTTGTAGGTAAGTGGATGTGAGATGAAAGGAGTATAAGTAGTTCTTATTGATCCTAAACTGATGTAATGTACATGTTGAGAGAGACAGGAGATGTAAATTATAATAATCTGGAGTACCTCTAGACATAAGCTTTCTTAGCCTGGTCTCTGAATTTGGCCCTTTGTACATGCGCGTGTGTGTGCGCGCGCGCACCACAAGTGTTCAGTATTTGTTTGCAGTTTCTTCAGAATAACAACAGCTTCAAGAATCCTTCTTTTATAGTAAGTTTTCCATAGCTTGTGTTTCTGGGAAATTTTCTCCCAAGGCAAATATTTTTGCTATGTGAATTTAAGTTCAGGATTCATGCAGCGTATTTTATGCATTTTATTCTCCTCTAAGATCTGCAGAGAGGAGCTCTGATAGTCTCTTCTTCCGATATGCCAAGTCCCCCATTGGCATTAGTACTATAGGTAATATTTAGAGGATTTGATGGCTGTCTCTGAGCACTGTATAGGTGGGCTCGTAAGGCAAGACTCTCTGTCCTGCTCCACACCCTCCATTTCCAGCATAAAGAGAGAGGAATCTGGCCCTATCCCACCTGACTTGAGAACCTTTGCCTTGGCACAGGTTAGAACAGCCTACAGGCATCTCAGATCTGCAAAGGGTCTGGGCCTGGGCCTGGCGGAAAATCAAGGAGCTGTAATGGACTATCTGAGGGCTCCTCTATCCTTTGCTCTGTGCATCAAAGAATTCGGCCCATGGTAACTAATAGAACACTGGTTTGCAGAGGGAGGCTATGAAAAATTGTCTCAGTGAAAATAATTTAAAACATTTTTCTAGAACATGAGGCATAATCAGAATACATGCTGTGTGGTGTAGTATCAAGGTTTTGCTGATACTCATTTGGATTAATTTGCATAATGCATCTGTCCCAAACTCATGCCAATAAAACTGTTACACCATTTTATACTACATGGCATGATTATGTATCCTCTCTATATTTTACAAAGTAGCAGTAGCGGGTTCATAGTTAAGGTTGAAGTTAGCTTCCCATTATAATCAATGATTTCAACATCCCTACCCCAACATTCCCACCAGACAAACAATTTACTCTGAAATTGTACATGCCGAATCTCATCCCAGGGTAGAAATTTTCTGGTATGTTTTGGAAAAGTTCAAAAAGTAATTTGAAGGGCAAGGGGCCAGATCTTTAGGTGTGATTAAGAGTTAAGGATGAAAGTGAGTTTCAGTGGAATACAGCTATCCCCACAATATTATATTTTCTATACCAAAATTCTATACCTTTTAAAAATATCCAGCATTTTAAAAGTCTAGAAATGTACAGTTATGATATCGATCTAATTCCTTATTGCCACATAATCCTTTAGCAATTACTGTCATCCCACCAGATTTACACAACCCACTCCACCATAACTTCCTCCTCTAAAATTTGCAAAAAGTATATGTAAAGGCCAAAATAACAAATCACTAGGAAATGAGAAATCTCACTTTTTATTCAAGAAATCCATTTCCAATATAATCTAACACTATTATATACTACATTATTCATTACAAAACAACTACATATGTTAGTTCCTACACAGCATAGTTGACAAGATGCAACCTTAACTATGGCTTGGCTGTTGTGCCTCTATATTTACAGTTGGAAGGTCTACATACGCATATGCAGACAGACAATAACATATATTCCTAAAATCTTTCATAGCACCAAATAAATCAGTCATCCCAATTCTATTTATAAAAACATTCTTTAACTTTACCACCAAATCAGAATGTGAGAACTTATAGAACTCTACCGTAAATCAATGTACATTGGGGACTATGTTCCTTTCGAAATCTCTACAGCCCCTTTAATAAGCAATATATACAATCAGTAGTATACATTCAACAACATATTCCATTTCTGAAGAAAATAACTGGAAAAGTATTGGACCAAATCCTTGGGTTCTTACTCAGGTTTTACTCCATCTCTACTGAGGTAAATTCTTGTTGCTTTCCATGTAAGTTTACCTGGATAAAATGCAAATAAGGACCCCAAGATTTGCCTAATTGTGTGTAAATTCCAGAAGCTGATTGTGGACTTATTTTTTTGAATGGGTAGGCAGGGTGCTTCCTATTCTAAATATTAATATTTCTTTCCCCTCCCCAGAGATTCACCCTCTCTTAAGCCTTGCATGGATATGCACACGTATATCTGTGCTTGAATTCTAAAAAAGAAGTGCTGGAACACACAGTTTTGACAAGAATATCTTATAACAACAATATACTTTTTTATTGCACACCTGAAAGATGCTATATATACCATATTCTTCATTGTCTATGAAAATATATCCCACATATTATGGTTTGCTGCCTATGCTGTCCCTTCAGGTAACTGTTTCCATGATTTCATGTCATCTGCTGATCGATGTCTGTTGCATGATACAGGATTTTTGAAAAAAAAGGCTCCTACAAAAATCCCAGTATTTTTAGCATTAGTTTACGTTAAAGTGGTCAGAAATGCCAGAACGCCATTTGGCTCCCAAAGAAAATGCTGGAACAGCTTTCCGAAATGATTGGAGCACTGACACATGCACACACAATAATGTCACTTTCATCAAAAAGTGCATGTGGAATCTGTACCACAAGTTGCAAATAATATCATGGAACAACCACTGTGTGTCAACATAATGCCATGTTGCACACAATGTGCTTTCCTCCTTAGTTACTTAATCTTGCCACCGTTCATAAGATATAAGTAGACAAAAATGAACCATCACACTTTTCAGTAGTGACCTTCAGGTGGCAGCAGCATTACATTCAACTCTGCCTTACACCAAGTCCATTAAAAATGAAAGTAAAATTTGCAATAAATCAAAATAATACTGATTGTTATAATTTTATTACCAGAGCATTAAGTCAATAAAACTTATCTGAAATGTCATTTGCATTGTATACAATTTTTACTACTTATCAAGTATGTTTTAAAAGCATCTTTAAAACAACCAAATGAAGAAATCAGTGATAAATTGTTGGAAAGCTTGGACTTGTCTAATGGTGTAGTAAAACTAAAGTCTGTTTTGATCTCTCATATTGTAAAAGACTGTTTCTGAGAGCATTTGATAGTACAATAATGTCTAGTGTCTTGACTAACTGTATTTAATGTCCTAATGTCTGATTAACTATTTTCCTGCAAGCTGTCAGGCCCTTTTTCATTCATGGGGAAGGTATGTAGGAAGGTCGTCTAATTATATGACATCCTTTCAGTGAAGGGGAATGTATTTGTTTCTTTTAATAATGAGGAATAATGAAATTTATTTATGCTGGAAGTCAGAGAAATTTTTTGGAGAATTACCACACAAGAAACATGAAAATTAAAAAACCCCACTTAAATAGCATACTCATTACTAGGAAGCTTGCAGGTAATGAAACAGTTGTATGAAACCCAGTGTACTGGATGATGTAATATTGCTTATGTCAGTTTTCAGTACATAATCACTATGCATTTCTATAACTATAAGGTTACCACATTATTATTAGGTTACTTTAGATAGAAGAAACTACAAAAAAAGTTGAAAAGCATTTTTTACAAAGTTTTTTACAGTTTCTTGCTGTCATGTCAATTACAATGTGCTGTGACACAACTAATTGTGTCAGTAGTGTTGCATTGTCAGTCATGTATTGCTGTTCAGCAAGACTGACACATATTTGGATCAGAGGTCAAAAGTTTTATTGGTTAAAACAGTTTAACAGTATTCGAGAAACAGCATATTAAAAATAGTTTCATGTACAAATGTGAAAAAATATAATTACCAACATGACTGTGATATATTTTTCTGCAAATCGGTTTCAGCGCTTAGACTCCCAACAGGATTTTTTTTAAATAACAAGATATAGTTTAAAAACTTGTCAAAATTATAGATGATGTACATTTAATTAGAAATGAGCCACTATTAATCAGTTTCTTCTGATGTCATGTTTTGTTTTCTCAACATGAAGGACTTTTTTTTTTTTTTTTTAACTGAATGTGGAGCCTTGCAGCCATATGGTCCGTTATTTTCCTTTCCCATGCTTTTCCATTGTAAGTAGGCTTTCCTGTAACTCCGCAAGTAGAAGCCATTGCGTTCCCCTGACAGCTAGCTGGGAGGGGAAGAGACTGTGGGTGTGTTTATGTAAATACAGTTTGCTCCTGCTCTGTTTACATATTCATCATTTACAGCTATGTCAAAGGATCGTCTTTGGCTGGTGTTGGGTACAAATTATCTTAGTACTGAATGCAGGGGTAGTGAAATATGGTTACCAATGTTGTAATTATTGTAAGAACACAGGAAAGCAGGTCTTTGCTTAACAGGTCTTTGCTTAACTGGTCCCAAATGAGTGGGGGCACCCTCAGTTGAAAGAACCTCATTAAGCAGGGGCTCGAATGTCAGAGCCCTGTGAAAGTAAGATGAGTGGGGACAGGAGTCCTTGTGTCTTGGTCAGAAGGCTGCACAGCCCATCCCCTCTGCTCTCTAGACTGGCTTAACCTACCTGTTCTTCCTGACTGTTCAAAGAATAGAGATAAATAGGCTTAATTGGGAGTCTCTTTTGTTATTTTAATCGCTCAATCAGAGCTAAAACCAGTTGTGGTAGGACTGTGTTTCTGCCCTTCCCGCTAAGAACTAAAATCACTGAGAGCTGAAATTACTCGAGATGGGGCAGTGTTTCTGCCCAGGCTGCAAAAGAGCTGAAAATCACTGAGAGACTGATGTGCAGAGGTCACAGCAAAGAGGCAGAAGGTGACTGACAGTCAGCTGGTGAATGAGCAGCCAGCAGGAAGGCGGAGGAGAGGTGTGACGAGTGGCCAGCAGGGTGGCTGAGGAGAGGCGCAACGAGCAGCCAGCTGGGTGGCTGGTGGAGGGGCACAGCAAGAACAATGAGCAGGAGGCTGGTGAGCAGCCAGCGGAGCAAGTAAGATGCCTCTTTACCCCCCACCCAGATTGGGAGGTGAACTCTGCAGATGCGCCTCTGAACTCTGGGTCTGCACTGACCAAGGACAGCAACTGTGAATGGGGTGCAGAGAAGGGTCAGGCATGTGAAAGGGACTTTTGGGTTCCTGGACTTAAGAACCTGAAGGGAAAAGGGCACTGCCCAACCTACTTGGGGGTGGTCTTTTACTCATGGTGTATGTTTATGAACCCTGTTTGCGGTGTTTTCCCAAATTAACTCTGAGTTACTTCCCTCCTTCTATTAAAAGTTTATTTTCTACACTTGGACTCTGTGCTTGCGAGTGGGGAAGTATTGCCTCTCAGAGGTTCCAGGGCTGGTGTGTAATTTCCCCAGATTACTGGGTGGAGGCTCAAGCCGGTTCTGTGTTGTATTGATGGAAAGGAATGCCTAGATATTGAACACCGCCTGGTTGTTGCTGGCTCCACCTGGCAGAAGGGTTACATTAATGATTAATTATTGTTGTCTACTACATGTTAAGCATAGTTTCTTTTTATTTTTGAATTGTATGTCTAACAAAGCATGTTTGCCATTCGGGCCAAATCCTTAACCCATTGAAGCCAATGAGAGTATTGCCTATGACTTCAGTGGGACCTGGATTTGAGGCACGATAACTTGTGAGTTTTAGTTTAGTACCTCCCTTTGTCACTCATTTTTGTGCTATGTCTAATCTAGGGCCTTTAAATTGTAGGTGCAATGCTACCTAAGCTACCAAAGAACCAAAATGAGTGACACAAAAATATTATTCATGTAGGAAATGTAAAATGATGTGGGATTCCTTCCTCTCTTCCTTCCTGAAATCTGTTCCACAATTTTTTATTTATGATGTAAATAATTTTCAACAATAAAAGTGAGAGGGACACCAAATCTGTGCGGAACACATGTAACTCGAGGATTAAAATGAGTTATGTGCTTACAAATGAGTACATTAGACAGGGGTGGAGAGTCTTCATCACCACTCAGAGTTGGGCCCCTAGATTGTCAGCATCTCAAGGCAGAGATGTGTCTTCCATTTGTCTGTAGAGCACTGCACACATATCATATGGTAGAAATAAAAAATAAGTCATAGTTGGAGCTATTAATAAATATACAAGACCAAAATAAGCTGGGTGCACTCTACTCCAACAGGAGATTAAACCCCTTGTAGGAGTCACTCAGCATTACATCTGAGCAAATAATTGTTTGGGTTTTTTTGGTTCAGGGACTGAACCAAACAATTTGGAAAATAAATTAATCAGGTGTCTGATAAAGTTGGCTTTATTATTTAGTGGAATAATTTTAAATTAAATATTGCAAAGCAAAGACTAAAGTTGAAATCTGTATTGGTACTACTGAATTCTTCTGGGGAGAGTGTTCAATAAAACTATTCTGTGACAGTAACAATATTATCTAGGACATTAAGAAAATTATTTTAAAAATGGACAAAACTTTAAGTACTGTATCTCCATGATCAGATTTAGTCTGCTATTTGGACATATTATTAAAAAACAAATGATCATTGCATAGTTATGCTTGGCACAGAGGTTCATACTGTGAAGAAAACACTCTTGACCTTGACAGGTAGTTGCAATTCCATTGAAATCAATTGCCAGTACAAGTCAAATGATGTTCTTATGACTGCCTAGTGTGTACTTCCTAGTCCTTCTGACGTTATTGTTTTGTTCCAAGTCATTCTTCAATCTTTTAGCAGCTGAAAGAGACCTGAGTACTGCAGCTTTTCAGAAAATAAACACTAAGGTTTACTGCTGTGTGCTTTGAAACCCTCTACTCTTCTCCCAAGTCTTTGTTTACAAGCTTAGCAACACACTTATTTTTTGTTAACAAAACAAAATATCTGATTGTTCTTAGAATAGCCAAGACTTGTACTGTTGCCATTAAGATACAGTATGACTTCTATCACCACAATTCAACTGGTCAATAGTTCTGATTAGCCTGATGATGGAGCAGTTGCTGATAGAACTCCACAAATCAGTTTTTATCTTGTGAGAAGAAGCTTTCACTGTATGGAACATAATTGGTACAATTATGTATTTTCAAATGGAATATGTGATATTCTGAGGTAAGGGGATAAAGCAACTAATGTAAAGATTTATCCTGTATTTTCTAATCTCTACATATATATTTTTGTTATGGCTTGGATATCATTGGAATAGATATGGCAAAAGTGATATGAATCTATCAACCAAATAACTTCCACAAGAGACTAAACTCACAAAAACCTGGTGACATTACAGGTTCGACCTGGGCCTCTAGGACTTCCTTAGTGTAATACGTTTCTGAGAATGTTACTAAGTAACTTGTAATTTTTTAAGTCTTCTAAACAAGTCTGTAATTGTTCACATCTGCTCCACATCAAGTGTGTGCATTAAAAATTACAAAGTCATATTGAGCTCAGCATGCTAGAAAAGGCAAATAAAACTTCCTCTCTTAGCAGAGAATGGTATACAAGGTATAGATAAAATAATAACAAAGCCTTTCCAAGCAATAGTCCACTCCATAGAAGGTTTAAATAGCCTGTTATATCTGGCTTATTTGTGTTAGGTAAGTGCAACAGGGGAGCCTGATTGGACCTATTATCTAAAAATTAAAGAAATACATAAAAATTAAGTGGAAAGTGTAAGGAGGGATTCTAGTTGCTAGCCCTGAATATTAAGACACAGGACTAACAGGCTGCTGTGATTAATATGGAACAAATCACTAACCTGGCACTCAGTGATGCAAAATCCAACTTGTGGGAAAGAGTGCCCTGTTCAGAGGGCTTTTATTGCAACATGCTAATGCACTTGGCAATAGTCTTGTGATTTCTGTACTCAGGTGTTATTGTTTTCCAAGCAGTCAATTTGTATGAATCTGTTTTTAGTTCTATACTCTGATTAGTCTGTTTCAGGTCTATATAGATATTTCTACCTCCTCTCTCACCTTCCCATCTCCACACACACTAATTCTAACCACATTCTTCAATGAATTAACTCCACTGAGTTTGTATAATATAATCACTGTTTGTTTCCAAAGTTTGGCCCTGATCTTGAGGTTCTTAACTCAGTTTATTTTTCAGTCCTTCATGAGGTAAAACACTCACCGAAACTCTACTTAGTAAAGACTGATTATAAATTGAGTATAGACTTCAGAATTTGTCCCCTAGTTGCATCCTAGCACAATTTTAAAGATTCCTCAAATTGGATATGGAGATTAGGTCCAGCTAGGGCTGTCAAGCGATTTAAAAAAATTAATCACGATTAATAGCGTGATTAAAAAAATTAATTGCGCAACTGGAAAAAATTAATACCGTGATTAGAAAAATTAATTGCACGATTAATCGCGCTGTTAAACAATAATAGAATTGTTATAATTGTATAAATTGTTATAGTTATATAAATATTTTTGGATGTTTTCCACATTTTTAAATATACTGATTTCAGTTACAACACAGAATACAAAGTGTACAGTGCTCACTTTTTATTTTTTAATTATAAATATTTGCACTGTAAAAATAAAAGAAATAGTATTTTTCAATTCACTTAATACAAGTACTATAGTACAATCTCTTTATCATGAAATTTGAACTTACAAATGTAGAATTATGTACCAAAAAACCTGCATTCAAAAATAGAACAATGTCAAACTTTAGAGCCTACAAGTCCACGCAGTCTTACTTCAGCCAATCGCTCAGACAAACAAGTTTGTTTACATTTTCAGGAGATAATGCTGCCCGCTTCTTGTTTACAAAGTCACCTGAAAGTGAGAACAGGCATTCACATGGCACTGTTGTAGGCGGTATTGCAAGATATTTACGTGCCAGATGTGCTAAAGATTCATATATCCTTTCGTGCTTCAACCACCATTCCAGAGGACATGCGTCCATGCTGATGATGGGTTGTGCTCAGTAATGATCCAAAGCAGTGCAGATCAATGCATGTTCATTTTCATGATCATGTCAGATGCCACCAGAAGAAGGTTGATTTTCTTTTTTGATGGTTCAGGTTCTGTAGTTTCCGCAGTGGAGTGTTGCTCGTTTAAGACTTCTGAAAGCATTCTTCACACCCCGTTCCGATCATGGTGGCTGAAGCATGAAGGGATATACGAATGTTTAGCATATCTGGCACGTAAATACCTTGCAAGGCTGGCTACAAAAATGCCATGCGAACACCTGTTCTCACTTTCAGGTGACACTGTAAATCAGAAGCAGGCAGCATTATCTCCCATAAATGGAGACAAATTTGTTTGTCTTAGCTATTGGCTGAACAAGAAGTAGGACTGAATGGACTTGTAGGCTCTAAAGTTTTACATTGTTTTGTTTTTGAATGCAGTTATGTAACAAAAAAAATCTACATTTGTAAGTGGCACTTTCACGATAAAGAGATTGCACTATGGTGCTTGTATGAGGTGAACTGAAAAACACTAATAAGAGAGAGCTGAGTCCTGCAGGGGAGGTCGAGGAGAGCCTATCCTGCGTTATAGGTTATATGACAAGGAACCCTGTAACCCTGGTGCCAGTGACAGGGCTCCTTACGTTCTAACCTATAACCCTAGCGCCAGTTATGGGTTATGTGGTAAGGAGCCCTGTAACATCTGCACTGGACCTAATAAATGCGTGGTATAAGAGTCTAGGTGGTGGGCTGGCAGCGCCCCTCCCTTGTGCCAAAAGTTTTAAAAAAGTTGCAGCCTGCTGCTTAATTCCATGCATGAGTCTGTCCTTATTTTGCCACTGAGTCCACATCAATGCTAATAGGCCATATTCCTGAGTTAACAATCTCCTCCAGTGTACATTATAGGTATGCATGGGTGAACATGACATCACAGTAGGAGGACACCTAATGGCAGCTGCAGAATGACCTGTTCCTATGCAGAGCAACTTGTCTCTAAAGGTGAGTATGGGCCTTCAAACCTCCTAATGTAATTTAAAATCAGAATCCAGTAGCTGTGGTGACAGAGAGTGATGGAAGAAGTGTTACCAACACCTTGTCGATATCATAGGAAAAGATCATTTGAACAAGGAAGACATTGAGTTCCATACAGCTGCCATTGAAGTCAATGGTAAAAATAGTAAAATTCCCATTAATTTCAGTGGGAGCAAGTTCAGGCCCAACACAGAAACCAAATGACTTGGAATACTGTCCATTGGTCTTACAGTCTCCTACGGCCTGATCTAGCCCCAGCTAAAATTAGTGGTATAACTTCCGTTATCTTCAATGGCTCAGGATTAAGCCCTGATAACCAGGCTAACTGGGAAAAAAAATTATTTTTGTTAGTAACTTTTATGAATAAAATGGCAGTTTTGTTAAAGTTGAATAGGTGTGGCAAATCTAGTTTGAAAAACTCATGCATGAGTTGGTCAGCATTTGCTTCTTCACCACATCTCTTTCAGCATAATGTTGTTTTGCTCTCTAAAGTTACAGAGCCAAAACACATGAAGTTTTAAAGTCTGTTATCTTCTTCTCAGCACTAAATGTTTTGACCTTTTCTTGTAAAATGTAATATCTTTTTACATCAAAGATTTTGATCCTGATATAGAACCAAAAAAGTAAGCAACTTCCAGCAAAAAGATGTCTTGGATTGTTCTGCTTTTTGCTCTGACATGAAAGTCATTTAATAAAAAAGCCATCTGCTACTTTATTTTCAGATATCAGAG
Source organism: Chelonia mydas (assembly GCF_015237465.2). NCBI lineage: Eukaryota > Metazoa > Chordata > Testudines > Cheloniidae > Chelonia > Chelonia mydas. The sequence continues at coordinate 22,063,385 of NC_051252.2, read as the reverse complement.
GCAGAACAATGTCCAATTTTAATATCATAGTGTTTGACTATGTACTGCACTAATTTGTCCTCTGATATCAATGAATCAAAGGAGAGTTGCTGAAAGGAGTGCATCAGAAGGGAATTAATCTCCCCTTGATAGCAATACTAATTTCAGAATGGGCCTGTTTTGCTGAATTATCCATATCTATTTGAATCTGAGTTTGTGGTGTTCATCAGATCAATACCATAGTTGCTGCACAAATACAGTGCATGAGAGAGTAAGGCCTATGTCACCCAATAGCCAATCAGAATTGGTATTAAAGGAGGACAAAAAGAAGGGCCGCTGAACCTTTCTGATATGAGAGTTGTTGTGGTGACGCAAGACAGGTGTACAATCAAAGATGAAGAAAATGGATAAATGAAGCCTTTCTGATGATTCATCCAGTCCACCTGCTTTGTTCAGGCTTGGTTTTTCATGAATTGCCTGCCTTTCTGCAATGGGGAGGGGAAAAATACCAGAGGACTTATAACTAGAGGATGGCTATGTGGTATTGAAGAAAAAGGAGTGCTGGGGGGGGCGGGTTAATGATGTAAAAAGTCCATTTCAGTGATCTTAAATACAGTTCACAGCAAGATTTGTGTGATAATACAGTATACTGGAGCTGTCTCAATGCATATTCCGCATAAATATTGTGGTTTCTTTGCAGTGTTTTGACAAATCATTGGCTTGTGCTCAGCTTTTGTTATATAGATCTAACACTTTTCAGATGAATGTGATGCTTAGGAAAGAGTATATTATCCCACACACTGCTGTTAGTCCTCCTGAATCCCAACCCTTAACATCCATGCAATTTCATTCACAGCCTACTCTGTCTAGATACCACATTCACAAAAAGAATACTATCATTACACACCTTAATCCACTTGCTAAGTGTGCAGTCATGTTTAGGTATTGTGCAGCAAAAAGGGGAGAGAAACTCTCTATGTAGTACATTCTGTCTGTGTTATAATATAGAGAATGTGACTACATAAAAAGGAATTCAGCAGCTGCAGGTATTGATACTTCTGAGTGTTTGCACTTTGCACAGTTGAAATGTGTAGGAAATGGCTACTGTAGCAAAGCAAGCCTGTTCTAGTATTGCACTAATGGGCAGACTGTTAAGGCAATACTTTATACATTTGTGTGCTAAGAATCAAACTGAGGATTCTGAGTTCCAAGTGAATCACTAAAATACATTTTAACAATCTTTGACTAATATGTTGTCAATTTATTGAAGAACAAATAAATGTGTACTGGCTGCAGGATTTTAACTAAATAAAATGCATTTCTTTGTTTTATACTAAAGTGTTATTTCTTCAACAAAATAAATGTTTTAAATTGATTTATGGAAGCTATTCATTTTGCATCTGCAAACTGCTAAATAAAGAGCTTGTTTGACTTAGCTATCTGTTGGGGACAGGGGGAAAGACTACAGGTGAATCAAATATTTCTCTCTTTTTATAAATCTTTTTCCGTTTATTATGTATTTGTTCTGCACTGGTGTCGATAGTGTCTGACAGTGTCTTCTACTAATTATGGGCCAACCCTGGATAGGTGCTCAGATACTAGATGAGTGCTGTATAAGAACCTATACAGAATAGAATATCCATATACAGGCAACACTCTTGTTTGCATCAAAGCAGTGTTATTTTGCCTGAGTAAGGACTGAAGATTGCAGGATTTTGTCCTATAAGACTAAATATACTAATAAATATCTCCCCTAGATAAACTGCATGGAGGGTCTCACCATATGTGGATCTACCCCATCCTGTATCGACTGAGAGGACGTCAGCTATCTTCATGGAACTCTCTTCATCTGGCTCAGATCCTGCAGAGGTATCTAGCTAAGGATAAGGAGTGTGATCCAAAACCCACTGGGCATTTTCCATTGACTTCAGTGAGAAAAAAGGGGAGGGCCCACAAGCCCTATTGAAAATCAAGGCGAGTAAATACAACCTGCGACAGCACCCTCCACCCACCGAAACTCTATATATTAGGGGATCCCTAGAGAAGCTCTGACAGCAAGCCCTCTTCTTCAAGGGGCAGACCTGCCTATTGCATCTGATCTTTCCACACTTAAAGCATTGAGACTATCTCCCCTTCTGGTCCATCCTTCAGCATTCCTTCATTTCTGCTTCTCCATTTCTGGCTCAACCACCCCCAGGACTCAGGCAGAACAGAGACTTGAAGCTAGGTCTCCTACTCCTGAGTCTCCCATCTGAGTGCACTAGCCACCAGGGTATTGGCTATTCTGAGATGGATCTACCTATCTATCTATCTCATTTTGACCAGGAATTTCATCCTGGACCTGAGAAACCTTCCCAAAGAAAGTTAATTGAAACTCGTATGTTCCCATGAAAAGTACAGTTTTCTAGTCTGGAACAAGGCCATGGAAAGAGTAATATAGCTGATGCCTTATTATCTTTTCTGACAAGTCTCAATGGGGTGGTGGCATGATGGTCATATTCTCCCCCATTCCAGGCATGTCCTATCTCCATTCTCAGTTGCAACATAAATCCTGACCCAGGAAAGACCTCTCTCCAGGGTCTGAGGTGAAGGGGAGGGGACATTGCCTTGGTAGTGGCTGACCCTCTCCCACTTACCTGTGGTGCTGGAGAGACAGATCCATACATGGGAGGGAAGGAGGGCATCAAAACACAGATCTGGGCCCTTGATTTAATGCCTTTTTCATGAGAAAATTCCTTTGTGGTAAGACAGAACCTTACATAGCATATCAATAACTTGCAAATAACTGCTATGCCTGTGATTCATTCCTATACCAATTTTGAGTGAAAAATCCAAACAGATCTCTGAATGAGATTCTCTGCCTCTATAGGTGTGCATGTGCCTTCTAACACCACTCAGCCAAACTTTTGTATCCTCGTAATTATCTAAGAATGACAGAATATAGACATATAACAAATTGGAAAAGCTATTCAAGTAGTGAGCACTCCATGTCCCACTTTCTGTCCTCCATCCGCAGTAAACACACTCGATTACCTATCCAATATAGTCCAGACTGGAGATTCTCCATCCTGCCCTCCAATTTTGAATCTGAAAAATAATTTTGAATCTGAAAAATATTCAAATCCAAATGTGTGTGTGTCTTTGGCTGAAATAAGATCTTGACAATTTTTAGATGCATGGAAGCGATATCTGTAACTAAGGCTGATAGCATATTTCCTTTTCAGGAACAAAGTAAAGGCACTTACTGTACTAGATATAATAAGCAGATGAGTCAGTGTCTTTGGAATTGGTTTACTAAAAATCTTGATAATCTTCTGAAAGATTTAGATTATTTAATGCACAATGCATAATATCTCTCTGTGTAATGGCTATTTGTTTACCAGCTTTCTGCTTCTCTAAATTCTCCCAACATAATATTTCTTATAAAGATACAACATGCAGAGTTTCCAATGGAATCCTGCAGAGCGAGGTGCAATTAAGAATGTGATGCAATAATGCATTCGTCTTCTTACACACACTATATGTATGGGCTTCAACAATGCAACAACAATAAAAAATGCTGAGTTTAGTAGTTCAACTTTTTACTTCTGGGGTATTATATTAACAATTTTAGCTGTATTAACACAAACAAAGGTAGCAGACAGCTCAAACAACAGTATTAACTACAAAAAAATAAAGAAAGAGAGAAGCTAATAGACTAAACCTTTTATGTATACCATAGAATGAACCATGTGCAAAGATTTGCCAGACAGTTAATTTACTCCTATGTACAGTATATAATAATAATAGCAACGTTCTGTTTTTAACTTGGGTAGAATCACCATCCTGACTTTTGGTAACATTGTTATAAAAGATGCAGCCTTTTGAACTACAGATGTGGGTGAATGTCTTTTTTGGAAAGTATCACAATGAAGTTTGTTCCGCTAAGGATATGTCTACACTACAATTAAACACCTACAGCTGGCCCATGTCAGCTTACTCAGACTTGTGGGGTTTGGGGCTGTTTAATTGTGGTGTAGATGCTTGGGCTAGACCCCTTACTCTGGGATCCTCCTCTCCTCATAGGGTCCTGGAACTTGGGCTCCAGTCCAAGTGTTGACACCACAATTAAACATCCCAGAAGCCCCACCACTGTATGCTTGAGTCAGCTGACATGGACCAGCTGCAGCTGTTTAATTGCAGTGTAGACATACCCTAAATGACTAACCTTTCATGAATCAAACTACAGAACCTTTTAGGTTATAGTGAAATCTTCCTGAACTTATATCTGACAGTGGAACAAATGTATCTTTGTTATGCATTTAACAGTTTACCCATTCTATTGTACTGTAGCTAATGGCAAACATCTAGTGAAATGTAGGTCCTCTGCTTACTGGGAAAAGAGAGCTAATAACTGAGGATATCAAGATGGTTGAGTTTAATGCCTATTTTGCTTCAGTCTTCACTAACAAAGGTAAACAGTGACCAGATACTCAACACAATTAATATTAACAAGGAGGAAGGAATGCAAGCCAAAATAGGAAAAGAACCAGTAAAAGAATATTTAGGTAAGTTTAGATATATTCAAGTTGGCAGCATCAGGAAACATAAGTTTGAATTTCCTCAACTGAGCCTGAAGCTAGCTGGCTCAACCTTCAGGCAGGTTAATGAACCTGGCCGGGCTGCAGCAGAATCAACGGATTGCCTAACCCACCCAACTACCTGAAAGGAAGTAACAGGTCTGCATTTAAGCTCATTGGCAGCAGGTGTAGCAGGTCATTGGCTGGTCAATGCTTATGCTGGCAGCTGTGATTGCTCTTAGCTCAGACTTGCTCCAGTCTTTTCCTGCCCTCTACTGCTCCTGTTCCCTTGCCTACCTTCTGGCTCTGATCATTGGCTCTGGTTCCCAGCTCCTGAGTTTGGCTCTGAGCCTTGGCTTGACCCTTAGCTCGAATGACTAGGATGGGCTTTGGCTCCAATGAGTAGGACCGGTTGCCTATGTCCTGGTCCTGACATCCGAGGCCTGATTAAATTCATTTTAGCATATTTAAGGAACTAGCTGCAGCAATCTTGGAATCATTAGCAATTATCTTTGAGAACTCATGGAAGACAGGTGAGGTCCCAGACAACTGGAAGAGGGCAAATATAGTACCTATCTTTAAAAAGGGGAACTTAGAGGACCTGGGACATTATAGACCCATCAGCCTAACTGTGATACCTGGAAAGATACTGGAACAAATGGCTAAACAATCAATTTGTAAGTACCTGTAGGTAAATAGGGTTTAATGAATAGCCAACATGAAATTGTCTAGAACAAGTCTTGTCAAACCAACCTAATTTTCTTCTTTGATTGGGTTGTTGGCCTATTGGATGGGGGAAGTAATAAGGCATGATATATCTTGATTTTAGTAAAGCTTTTGACACAGTCACACATGGTATTCTCATAAGCAAACTAGGGAAATGTGGTCTAGATGAAATTACTCTAAACTGATTGAAAGACTGTATTTAAATAATAGTTATCAATAGTTTGCTGACAAATTGGGAGGATGTATCTAGTGGGGTCCCATAGGGCTATGTCCTGGTCAAGTATTAGTTCATATTTTCATAAATAAATTGGATAATGAAGTGGAGTGTGTGCTTATAAAATCTGCAGATGACACCAAGCTATGAGGGATTGCAAGCACTTTGGAAGACAGTATTAGAATTCAAAATTACCTTGACAAACTAGAGAATTGGTCTGATATCAACAAGTACAAAGTACTTCGCTTAGGAAAGAAATCAAACGCACAATTGAAAAATGGGGAATAATTGGCTAGGTGGTAGCACTGCTGAAAAGGATCTGGGGGTTATAATGGATCACAAATTGAATGATTCAACAATGTGATGCAATTGTGGAAAAGGCTAATGTCATTCTGGGCTGTATTAACAGGAGTGTTGTATGGAAGACATGGGAGATAATTGTCCCATTCTATTCAGCACTGGTGGGGCCTCAGTTGAAGTATTGTGTACAGTTCTTGGTGCCATATTTTAGGAAAGATATGGACAAATTGGAGAAATTCCAGAGGAAGGCAACAAAAACGTTGAAAGGTTTAGATAACCTGACCTATGAGGAAAGGTTAAAAAAACTGGGCATGTTTAGTCTTGAGAAAAGAAGACAGATGGGACCTGATAACAGACTTCACAGTCCTCTTTGTAACAACCCTTAACATATTTGATCAACTGTTCTCCAGGACCACTGAAGGTAGGGCAAGAAGTAATGACTTAATCTGCAGCAAGGGATCATAAATATAAGGATAGTTAAATACTAGAATAGGCTTCCAAAGATGGTTGTGGAATCCCCATCATTGGAGCATTTTAAAAACAGTGGACAAAAACCTGTCAGTGATGGTCTAGGTTTATCTGGCCCTGCTGGTGTGCAGAGGGCTGGACTCGATGACTTCTGGAGGTTCCTTCCAACCCTACGTTTCTACAATTCTATGATGATGCTCAGTTGTAAACAGTGTTTGTCTTCCTATGCTTAAATATGCTTCAGATATGTGTAAATTTAAACCTAGAAGAAATGAAAAATTTTACTGAGACCTCACTAACATACTAGTGTGAATTTTGGGTGGTGGTTTGCTTGCTTGTACTTTAAAGTATAGCAATGTAAAGAAAGTGGACCCCATCCATTAAATCTTAACAGCTTTCAAACACAGAGGGAAACAAGGCAAGAAAATGTACCCTGCAGTTATTACTGAGAAAATCCTGATTTTTTTTTCACTGGGATTTCTCTTCTGATTGCTCATTTCGTTGCTGCCAGAAAGTGCATGAATTCAGGAATAGATTGTCATAGACTGGCAGGAAATATTGTCAGGGACAAGTTTGTCAGGGAGTGCATGATTGCTGGAAATACCTTGCTTGTGTTTAAGGATTAAACCACTGATTAATTTTAGAATGGTTATGTACCACTCAAATAACTGTGGAAATATAATATAACGGCATGGTTCATAAAATACTATTCACAAAGATTGTTTTTGTTCTAAAAAGCTTTCAGCCATATTTAGACTTGGTGTTAACTGGCCCAACTCTATTGGTGTCAATTACTCATTGTCTCTGTTAAAGAACAACATAATTAAATATGAGAAATGACAATGATGGTGACATATTGACATCAGTACTCTCACACTTTTCTTTTATTTACATAACCCATATGGTATTAGGTTGTTTAACTGCTACAGGCCCATATATTTCTGGATGAAAGCACAATATGAATGTCTCAATTTAAGGAAACTCTGTGGGTGGTGCAATTCATATAATCCATGCTTCTCAACAGCCAAAAGGAGTGAGGAACTATATAACAGTTTCTGAAGGAAATTATTTCATTTTAATTAATTTCATAAAGAGAACTTATATAGCATGTCTTAAAAATGACATCTACTCAATAAATAATAATAAATTTGCTCCAATGAATAAAATCCATTTTAGAAACAATGATTCATAGAGTGGGACTGTACAGTTTTCAAGTCCTCTCATATAAAAACTTCAAAGGAACTCCCCCATTAGAAAAAAATACTGGTGCTGTGGTTTTCTCTTGAAAAGGTGCTTTCGTACCTGGGAGATCCCACTGACCCATTGGTAGAGTGGGTGTATCATACATTATAGGTTAAACAAGTAAGCAAAAATCTTTAGAAGATTCTACAGGAAGAAAAACAGCTACAAAGAAGTAGATGACCTCATTTGCCCTTGAAAAATGTGAATCTCTGTTAACTTGTCCCTCCTTCCCAAATACACTAAAATGTTTACTTCAGTATAGACTTTTTAATTCATCACTGATACATTTACTCCCCAAGTGCATCAGCAGATTTAAAAGGGTCTATAAAAATTCCCTTCATAAGACTACAGTAGCCTTTTGTTTAGTTGTCCTTCTGTGCTATTAATAGCTCATGAACCAGCTTTTTTTTAAGATTGATCACTCATTTCATGAAGTGCTAATAGGTAGTATGTTGGTAAATGGTGGCTTATTTACTACTGGAGCTGCTGATGTTACCTGGTATAGCAACCTTCCAATACGCTATTTTTCAAGAACTCCCAAATGAAGTTTGAAACTCCCTTTTCTTCCTTGTCACACCTGTATCCAAAGCACATGGAAAGCACAAATTCTCCATTACTTGTTTTCTGCTCTTTTCAAAACTCTGTTTTTGTTTGCTGCGCTGTTGGATGTAACGCTGCTAGTTTCCAAGAGATATAACTTAAATATTTCTATACTACAAAAATCTCTAATGCACCATGCTGCAATAAGAGTGTGCTACCCCTTTTTGAGCTGGAAGAGTGAAGTGATTAGTAAACCACACATAGGGACTGATGCTGCTCCTAGTGAAGTCAAAGGGAGCATTGCTGTTGACTTCTATGGGAGTAGGATTGGATCCAAAGAGTGACATTCTGATGAAAATAGTGAATGGAATGTATTGACTCTTCTCCTGGGCAGCAGGAAAAAGAGTATGGGGCTCCTTTAAGGATATGTACTGCATTTGGGTTACAAGGGAGGAAAAAGGGGGATGGATTTATCTGAGTGACCCCAAGGGCGGGAACAGGAAATGTCCAGAGCAGGTGAACTCCCCATGTGCACTAAGGGGAATGGAGGGCACTTATATCCCATGCATTCCAGAGGGAACGCTCTCTCTCAGCAATCATGGTCTAGTAGTAACTACCCTCCCACCTTTGAGTTTTATTTACTGTGGGATTGTGCCAGTCATGTCTTTTCTTTGGGGCTGGGAAGAAATTCTTCCCTCCATCACTGCCAAAGTGGTCAAGAAGGGGTGGGTGTTTTTTTGTTTTTGTTTTTTTGTCTTCCCTACAGCAGATCAGGGACCTACTGAGGTAGATAAGGAGATAGGGTCAAGATGTCACAATTTAGCTGATAACAAATGTGGGAGATGTTCAGTGCAGGTGCTCATTACAGAGATGAGCTGGTTCCCTTATAGACAAGAGTTGAAAGTGAATTTATGGGCGGCATCTCCTAAGGAAAATGGACAAAGGAGGGTTGGGGCTCCTAACTTCTGAACAGTGGGGAGACACCACCTACCCTCTTTTCCAGTTTCCCTTAAAAGGTAATAGCGACCATATTGTAGTTAAATTTAACATGACTACAGGTAGAAAATGCCAAAGAAACCAACCACAATAGCATTTTATTTTAAAAAGGGGAGCTACACAAAAGATGAGAAAGCTAGTTAAATGGAAATTAAAAGAAACTGTCATAAGGATGAAATGACTGCAAACTGTATGGAGGCTATTTAAAAACACCGTAATAGAGGCTCAAACTAAACGTATGCCCCACGTAAAAAAAGACCGAAAAATACCACCAGGGCTAAACAGCAGAGTAAAAGGGGTGGCTAGAGACAAGAAGGCATCTTTTAAAAATTGGAAGTCAAATCCTAGCAAAGAAAATAGAAAGGAGCAAAAACTCTGGCAAGTCAAGTGTAAAAGTATAATAAGGCAGGCCAAGAAAGGGTTTGTGTCTTTAGCTAGTTTTTCTTCAAATTAATAGTATTTTTTAAGTACATCAGAAGGAAAAAGCATGTCAAATAGTCATTGGGTCCAGTGGGCGATCAAGGTACTAAAGAAGCACTCAAGGAAAACAAAGTCATTGCAAAGAAGCTAAATGAATTCTTTGGATCAGTTTTCACTGCAGAGGATATGGGGAAGATTCCCATATGTGAGCCATTCTTTTTAGGTGCTGAATCTGAGGTGTCAATAGAGAGGTTTTGGAAAAATTAATAAATTCAACAGTAACAAGTCACCAGGACCAAATGGTATACATACACCCAAGAGTTCTGAAGAAACTCAGATATCATATTACAGAACTACTAACTGTGGTATGTAACCTATCAGTTAAATTAGCCTCTGTATCGGATGACTGTATGGTGGCTAATGTAAAGTCAACTTTTAAAAAGGTTTCAGAGGTGATCCTACCAATTACAGTCTGCTTAGCTTAACTTCAGTATCTGGTGAATTGGTTGAAACTATAATAAACAACAGAATTATCAGACACCTAGATAAACATGATTTGTTAGGGAAGGGTCAACATGGTTTTTGTAAAGGGAAATCATAATCTCACCAATCTATTAGAATTCTTTGAGGGTGTCAACAAGCACATGGACAAGAGTGATCCAGTTGAAATAAGAAAAGGAGTACTTGTGGCATCTTAGAGACTAACCAATTTATTTGAGCATAAGCTTTCGTGAGCTATAGCTTACTTCATCGGATGCATACTGTGGAAAGTGTAGAAGATCTTATTATATACACACAAAGCATGAAAAAATACCTCCTCCCACCCCATTCTCCTGCTGGTAATAGCTTATCTAAAGTGACCACTCTCCTTACAATGTGTATGATAATCAAGGTGGGCCATTTCCAACACAAATCCAGGGTTTAACAAGAACGTCTAAGGTGGGGGGATAGGAAAAAAACAAGGGGAAATAGGCTACCTTGCATAATGACTAAGCCACTCCCAGTCTCTATTCAAGCCTAAGTTAATTGTATCCAATTTGCAAATGAATTCCAATTCAGCAGTTTCTCGCTGGAGTCTGCATTTGAAGTTTTTTTGTTGTAAAATAGCGACTTTCATGTCTGTAATCGCGTGACCAGAGAGATTGAAGTGTTCTCCAACTGGTTTATGAATGTTATAATTCTTGACATCTGATTTGAGTCCATTTACTCTTTTATGTAGAGACTGTCCAGTTTGACCAATGTACATGGCAGAGGGGCATTGCTGGCACATGATGGCATATATCACATTGGTGGATATGCTGGTGAACGAGCCTCTGATAGTGTGGCTGATGTTATTAGGCCCTGTGATGGTGTCCCAGAAGTCACCTACTACAGGACAGGTCTAACAAAGAAAATAACAGAACGCCACTAGCCGTCACCTTCAGCCCCCAACTAAAACCCCTCCAACGCATTATTAAGGATCTACAGCCTATCCTGAAGGATGACCCAACACTCTCACAAATCTTGGGAGACAGGCCAGTCTTTGCCTACAGACAGCCCCGCAGCAACCACATACCACACAACAGAATCACTAACCCAGGAACCTATCCTTGCAACAAAGCCCGTTGCCAACTGTGCCCACATATCTATTCAGGGGACACCATCACAGGGCCTAATAACATCAGCCACACTATCAGAGGCTGTAAAATTTGCAGAAAATAGAATGTTATGTCTCTTTTCTAATGGTTCCTAATAAAACATAAAATACCATAATGCCACTATATAAATCCATGGTACACCCACACTTTGAATACTGTGTGCAGTTCTGGTTACCCCATTTCAAACAAGAGTACAGAGAAGGGCAACAAAATGTTTAGGGGTATGGAACAGCTTCCATATAGGGAGAGATTAAAAAGACTGGGACTGTTTATCTTAGAAAAAGAGATGAATAAGGGGAGATATAATAGAGGTCTATAAAATCGTAAATGGTATACAGAAAGTGAATAGGGAAGTGTTATTTGCCCCTTCACAAGAACTAGCAGTCACCCAATGATAGGCAGCAGGTTTTAAAAAAAACAAAAGAAAGTACTTCTAACAGCACACAGTCAACTTGTGGAACTTGTTGTCATGGGATGTTGTGAAGGCCAAATGTATAACTGGGTTAAAAAAAGAATTAGATAAATTCATGGAGGATAGGTCCATCAGTGACTATTAGCCAAAATGGTTAGGGATGCAACCCCATTGTGTTGCATCCCTAACCAAAACAGTGCATCATCGTGTCCCTGAACCTCCAACTGCCAGAAGTCGCGACTCGATGATGCACTGTTTTGTTCATTTGCACTGAATCATCTGGCCGCAGTACTATATGCAATGATTCTGCTTGACAAGTGGTTAGATCATGGTTAAAAAGTACATTTAACTGTCAACTAACTTTTTAGCATCAAATCATCTCTTGAAAAGTGAAATATGTAAACTATAAGATGCATGTATATAAACTAGAAAGACAAAACAAGTAATTTAATAGAGCATATTTCAACAGATAAATCAGCACTGTGCTGTACATTGCCATTTCCTCGCTATTGATGATGTTGGTGTGGAGAGAAACTGGCTATAACTATAGATATTGGACAGGATAATAGTATATGTGATGAAGACATTGATAGGAATACAGTGACTCCATCTTCTGGCTGAAAAGAGAAACTTTAGGAATTCTGGTTCTTACCTTCAAATATATGTGGGGATAAATGTACAAAATCTGGAAAAATTATTCTGAAAATTTAAATATGTGAGACCTAAGTGACATTCTAATATACAATAAATATATACATCACCAATTAAGAAATTTAAAATGATTTTCTGACTACAACAAAAAAGCCCTTGTTGGCACAAAGTGGATTATAGATATGTAGATATCGGGAAAACAAAATATGTCTTGGATTTATGCTACACAGTAAAAGTTAATTCACTTCATTTTTTAAAAACAATGATATTGTCTTGAAAGTAATTTAGACATTTGCATCAATATATCCTAGAATATCTCATGTCCACTCAAAGGGACAAATAGATATTCTAAAAAATGTTAACAAATCTGAATGTATTAAAATTATTGCTTACATTAGAAGTAGAGATAATGATTCCTATTCTGATCACAGTTACAGCTGCATACATCTGGAAGTAACTCCACTGACCACCTTGGAGGTATTCTGGATTTAGACAGGTGTACAGGAAGTGTGAAGATATTGAGACCGGCTCTGAACTATTATTAAACTAATTTTTGAGGTATAATGTACTATTTCCTATTAGTACTCAGAAATCAAAGGTGATCTCTGTGAGGGAGGATTGAGGCATATTGGGGTTCATTGTGAGGAAAGCTGCTGCTGCTCATGCTGTACCTGTTCTATGGATAATGAAATGACTTCAGGCACTTGGGCTGCCAATCCAGCACTTTTTACAAGCCCTAAAAAGTCACTTAAAAGATAATTCTATTGGTGCCTGGCTCAAGGATCTCATTACAGTTAAAAAATGATTGGCATAGCTGATTTAATGATTAAGATGGTAATGAACACATGATAATGTTTGAGACCTAGGGGTAAGAATTTTCAAAAGTGCCAAAGTGACTTAAGAGCCTTATCCCATTCTCAAGTCACTTTGGCACTTTTGAAAATTTTTACGCCTAGGTTAGGCAGTGAATTTGTGCTAGGAGGATTTGGACATTGCTGAGGTGACACAATATAGATTTAATCCTGCAAGTTGGTGAGCAGTTCCTGACTCTGTGCCATCTCCCTGCACAAGAACCTGGTGCAAGGGCTGTTCCTGGGGCATTCTTAGAAGCTGGAGTACAGTTTGGGGCCATAGGCAGCTGTGTACAAGTTAGGGTTGCTCTCGGGCTGCTCTAAACTGCACCAGGGGCTGAAGTAGACTCTCCTTAGACTAGGACAGGGAAGGCACAGAGGTGGTGCAAAGTGATTCCTCCACCTTCCCTTTAAGGCCTCTGTGCTGAGCTCTGTGGCAGTACACAGATGAATTGGGCCTGGTATCTTTCCTTTGATTGATTTGTGATAAAGTCAGTATAGTAGCTTGGTTGGCAACTCCAGTGTGACCATGTGGGAGTCCCAAGATAAAGTTGGGAGTAAAGACTCTGAAATGTTTGCTCTCTGGTTTAACAGTGAAATAATGGAGCTAACAATCTGTGGGAGACATCACTTTTAAGAACCCTTGGCATAACTTTTCAATGAAGTATATTAACCTTGGGATCTTGAAATAGGAGGAGGAAAATGTTGGAATATAAAATGTCAGGGAAAACTCAAACTTAAACTTGCTGTTTTTTGATTATGCTTTTTAAAATAATTTGCTATTTTAGTTCATATTGGTATTTTAAAAAATAGCAGGATGGCTGTAGTAGAACAAAATTACCAAATTACCTTATATCATAACAGTATTTAGTGCTTCAGTGGTGTCTGGAATCTGATCACAGAGATTATTTGTATGCATTGTGTCCTATGTACATGTTTAAACAACAATCCTATTGTACCTTGTAACCAATATGTACAGTTGAATAAACAGTTTAACTGTTCACATGCATTGTTTCTATATGATGGAATGCAGTACAGTAAGTATACCCAAATGGATAATGTTCCTCTTGTGCTGGGAGAGACCAGCAGGAACTGGCTATTTAGGGGTATCAGTATACTAATACAGTACTAGGGTGAAAGGAAGCATATGAATCACAAATGTAGCATGCTTCACCTGTTTTGTTGCTGGCTTTATGATTTCATGCTGCTTAAGCATTATGATTTTGTGATTGAACTGTCTGTTTTCCTCCCTTGCAGTGTAATAAAATGACATTGAAAAAAACCCTCCCATCTAGAAGACAGCCCATTTAAATATATCAGCATTTGATCTGAATCCTTGAAATAGCTGTGATTTGTCCTCAGCTCTTCTCAGCTTTTGGGTCTGCACTCTGTGCTAATCTGCCTCATAGATACCTCGTAAAGAGAAGAAGTCAAGAAGTTTCCCTCAATCTGAGCATGTTTGACTTTTTTTTTTTTTCACTTAATTTTCTTTTGTGTTGTCATAGAATATCAGGGTTGGAAGCGACCTCAGGAGGTCATCTAGTCCAACCCCCTGCTCAAAGCAGGACCGATCCCCAACTAAATCATCCCAGCCAGGGCTTTCTCAAGCCTGACCTTAAAAATATCTAAGGAAGGAGATTCCACCACCTCCCTAGGTAACGCATTCCAGTGTTTCACCACCCTCCTAGTAAAAAAGTTTTTCCTAATATCCAACCTAAACCTCCCCCACTGCAACTTGAGACCATTACTCCTTGTTCTGTCATCAGCTACCACCGAGAACAGTCTAGATCCATCCTCTTTGGAACTCCCTTTTAGGTAGTTGAAAGCATCTATCAAATCCCCCCTCATTCTTCTCTTCCGCAGACTAAACAATCCCAGTTCCCTCAGCCTCTCCTCATAAGTCATGTGTTCCAGTCCCCTAATCATTTTTGTTGCCCTCCGCTGGACTCTTTCCAATTTTTCCACATCCTTCTTGTAGTGTGGGGCCCAAAACTGGACACAGTACTCCAGATGAGGCCTCACCAATGTCGAATAGAGGGGAACGAACACGTCCCTCGATCTGCTGGCAATGCCCCTACCTATACATCCCAAAATGCCATTGGCCTTCTTGGCAACAAGTGCACACTGTGGACTCATATATATATATATGTTGTCTTCTGTATATATCTCATTCTCATTATTATTCAGGTACATTATTATTTTATTATATTCTTATACTGTTATTTCAGTATAGAAACAAGGGTAAAAGGTGCCATAACATTCTTCCTACTAACTTATAGAAATATTGTCTTGCAAGTTAACTAAAAAGAACAAAACCAAAAATCTCCAAATCACCAGCCAAGAGCATGTACGCAGCCAAATGCTCACATTTAGAAATAGTAATATTTAAGTTAGCATTTACATACAATAACACTTTTTTAATCTTTAAAGTACTTCATAAACATCAGTCCGTGTAGCACTATGAGACTGGTAAGTGTTGTTGTTCCCATTTTACAGATGGCAAAACTGAAGCAAAGAAGGCCAGCACCTTCAAAAGTAGACTTTTTTTGGGTACCTAGATTTAGAAACTTTTGTCCTGATTCTCTGCTCCCTTTGAGTTCAGGTAGAGTTTTGTGTCTCAACACTTCTGAAAATCAAGCCTAAGAATCTTTGAATCTGTCCAGCTCCACTTTGTGTAGAACCTGAAGCAGGGAGCAAAGGTAGGTTTATGCCACCTTTACACTCTTCCAACTCTGGAGTTGTCTGAGCACCAATTTTGCCCCCAATATAAGTTAGAACGGCTCCAAGAATGGGGCCATAACCAGTATGTGCAAATTAGAGCAAAGGCCATTATGTCAGTTAGGGAATGCCAGAGCACAGGAGTCCTCCTGCTATGCCCTCTCTCCACAGCCATATACCTGACACACCACCTACACTAGCTTTTCATCACCTTAGGAATTCTCATCTGACTGGTTGAACCAACTTTGAGTCAAAAGAAGCCATAGTGGGGGCCAGGATCTGGCCCAAAGTATCTAAAATTAGGCACTGGAAACTTTAAGGGACTTGTCCAAGACCACACAGGGCATTTGCATCAGAGTTGGGATTATAATTTAGCTGTTCTAGACTTCCTATCCTGTGCTTATTCCATGTCAATATGGTTTACTAGGTGTCTCAAAGAAAATCTGAAAATACACAAGTCCAGACCCTCAGCTTTTGTAAATTGGTACAGCTACTTTGCCAGCAACGGAGCTGTGCCAACATACACCAGATGAGGATATAACCCACAGTCTCTAAGTGCAAAGCTTTAGAACACTGTCAGTACTTCAATCCTACCACATGATGGAGGACTTTCATGACGGGCAGTAAGAAAAGGAGTACTTGTGGCACCTTAGAGATGCATCCGATGAAGTGAGCTGTAGCTCACGAAAGCTTATGCTCAAATAAATTTGTTAGTCTGTATTCCCAAAAAGAAAAGGAGTACTTGTGGCACCTTAGAGACTAACACGGCTGCTACTCTGAAACATGAGGGGCAGTGTGATTTGTTTAGACTTTTTTCTAAATTTATCATAGAATTGTAACTGGAATTGTCAGTTTTGCTCTCTAAATAATGAACATTTAGGGTTTATTCTACTGGACTATTTTTAGACTACAGAGCTTGCCCACAACCTCTCTGTCATATTTTCATTACTTATACATTTGTCTGCAGGCCAGTGATAATTAATGAATCATTAACATTTCTGTTACATTTAATTTTGCTAAAAATATTTGATAAAGATTACTAAATGGGACTCGCCTCTTAATTATGGTGATGTGTACTATATCACATTGAGGGACAGATTTTCAAAGGTATTTAGGTGCCCAAAGAGGCAGATAGGTGCCCAGTGGAATTTTCAAAAGTATCTAAGTGCCCTACTGCCATGACTCCTATCTAAAGCACTGAGTACCTATCTGCATCGTTAGGCAGCTAGATTCCTCTAAACATCTGGCCCTAATTCAATTGTAGTTACCAACCGTAATGATCCTTACCTAGCTCTAAAGAACTGAAGTACATGGAGCTGCACCAGATTATACCAGCTGAGGATCTGATCATGTACTTTAAAAGGAACTTTTTATATTGGAATAGTTTTAGGTGCCTACTGCTATGAAGAAGGACTGTCTGACGTGATATTGTATGAAGCATCCATTACTAATCCGAGTGAGAGGTTATTTATTTATAGAGTTGTGTGTAGTTTTATTTAAAGATCCCAAAACCATTCCTGATGTGTTTTAGTACAAACTTAGTGCCAAATCCTGCTTGTTTTGCTCATGTGAGGTGTCCATTGAACGGACCTGATGCACTACTGCTTTGCACCTTGTGTTATATTTTATACCTTTGTAAAATGGCTGTAAACATTATCTCCAGTGAGAGAGGCAAATTATGATTTGGTAGTAACTTATATTTTTCATTCATTTTGCATAGGCTTAAATAACTACACAAGGTGCAAGGCAGTGGAGATTCAGGTCCCCATGTTTGAAAAAAGTTTGCTAAGACTTAAGTTTGCCTCCAGTGAAGCCAATGATAATTTTGCCATAGACTTCCATAAAAGCAGGAATGTACCCACAGGATCAGATTCTGGCCCCAGATGTCATCTCTTTATGCTTTTCCGGTAGTGTAAGGGGTTTATAAAGCTACCATAAACAGATAATTGAAGATTATTCCAGCCTAAGGAAATCCCTGGGTAATATAGAGCTGTCTGGCTCTTCACCTCCCAGCCCCACTAGAGCAGAAGCATATCTGGGATTTGGCTGGAGATATGAGTGTATGCAAGAGTACTTCTGTACTTTGGCTGATCTCATAATGTATTCCTAACCCAAAGAATTTAAAAAAGCATGAGTCAGGACCCCAAATATCATGAGATTGGCTTAAAAATCATAATATTTTTAAAATAATAAATTTTGTATTTTTTTTTTATCTTGAGGATATTGAGCCTGGGGGGTTCACATTTTCAGTCTTTTCTCCCTGCCCAAGATGGCTAGAAACGTACTTTTTTTTTTTTTTTTTTTTTTTAAATGAAAGCTGAGCTTCGGACATCATAATGACTTCAGAAGCTTGGTCTTTGAGAAAAATGCTAAATATTGCGAGGATGTGATAAAATCTTGAGCTTTGGTAACACTGGGAGGAAGAGAACATAACATAAGAATGGCCATACTGGTCAGACCAAAGGTCCATGCAGCCCAGTATCCTGTCTACCGACAGTGGTCAATACCAGGTGCCCCAGAGGGAGTGAACCTAACAGGTAATGATCAAGTGCCATCCATCTCCACCCTCTGACAAACAGAAGCTAGGGACACCATTCCTTACCCATCCTGGCTAATAGCCATTAATGGATTTAACCTCCATGAATTTATCCAGTTCTCTTTTAAACCTTGTTATAGTCCTAGCCTTCACAACCTCCTCAGGCAAGGAGGTCCACAGGTGGACTGTGCGCTGAGTGAAGAAGAACTTCCTTTTATTTGTTTTAAACCTGCTGCCCATTAATTTCATTTGGTGGCCCCTAGTTCTTATATTATGGGAACAAGTAAATAACTTTTCCTTATTCACTTTCTCCACACCACTCATGATTTTATAAGAGACAGAAACAAGAGTTACTATGATATTTTTGCAAGTTTCCTCATTCAACTTTCTGGAAAGCTGTAATTACTACATTTCTATCTCTGTGTGGTGCTGTGTGAGGTAATAAATTAGCACTCCCAGGTCTACCCATGTGATTTCAAGATGGTGGCTTACAGCAAACGCTGATGGCTTCTCCTGATTCTGGATGAGATCCAGAATTCTAACAAAATGATTCCCCTGATAAACAAATGCCCAAATCTTTACTTCTGGTAGCAAGAGACATTAAATGACAGCAAAATCCAGCAAACACCTTTTGACTCAGTGCAGTTACCCTGTGGAGTGGTTTCTTTTCCTATGGCATCCTACCACAGTTGAGATCAGCAATAGTGCTTGAGCTGGACCTTCCTATTGGTATAAGGAAGAAAGAGCTTCTGTGGAGACCTGCAGTTTTTGGAGTTTCTCCTACCTCCTTGGTCCAAAATAGCCCACATCTGAGGACCTTCAGGATATGCTGTAAATTCATGTCCCTCTCCCCCAAGGTGGTTTGGAAATAGTGGAGGGAGCTGTTAGGATGAGGAATTGTTGGAGGGGGATGGGGATACAAGTTTTTAAGTTGCCTGGTTCATTAGTGGTGAGTTATGTTGAATAGTACTGCTGCATTTTGGTTGTGCTGGAGTATTATATTTACTTTTTATCTTTATTGGTGCCAGGGGCATACAGATCCAAATAAATAAATTAGATACTATTGAAGTCAAGAACTTAGAAAGATTGAAGAAAAGGATTAAATAGTTCTATAGATAACAAACATCCAGAATTAAAATAGTAATGTTTAAAAAGCCCATATGTTTCAGGGCATATACAGGCATCTAATTCATACTGAGGTTTCGGAAGAAACTTTCCCTTTTGGCAGGTTATCCAGTAACTGCTACTTCATGGTTTCTTGCATCTTGCTATGAAGCAGCTGCTACTAGCCACTGTGGATGACAAAATACTAGAGTAGATACACCACTGGTCTGACACAGTATGGCATGTTCCTGTACATAGTGAGGAAATGAGCTCTTTCATGTCCACCTGCAAATAGTTTCAAGAGAAAAAAACAGAGGAGAAGGGCTTTAATATAATTAGGATGTGCTGCTGAATTAACTTTTAGTGGCTCTGTCTGTTGGGCCAAACAGTGGCCAATTGCTCCACCACAGTGAACATTACTACTACTTGTTGCCCAGGTAGGGGAAGAGCATTCCAGGTATGGGAGATGGCTTGTTTGAAGGCCAGTGGGAAGAAGACTGGTTTGGTGAGATGGGAGGGGTTGGTTAATATAAAAGGGAGCAAATATATTGACTGGTAGTGAAAAGGGTTTCAAAGAATAAGTATTAAATTGTCCAAAAAGCCACATTTAAAGATTAATGAATTCTAGAAAGGTAGCAAAACACAAAGAAAGTTCAGTTTCCCTCCAGATTGAAATAATGTGAAAGTTTGACTCTCCAAATTAAACCTTTTCAACAAGTGAGCTGTCTTGTACAAATGATCTGTGCCTGCTAGCAAGTGCTGCCTTCTGAGAGTTGAGGACAATATTGCTCTGACCCATCCATCAATGAATATCATACAAGTGTTTCTGGAAACTGAAATTCTAGGGTTCACAGGGGGAAAAAAACACCTGCATCAACTGCATTCTTATGAAAATCTCCACCTTGCGTTTAGAAAATGAAGTCCCTATGGGTGAACTAAGGCAGCAAGAAGTTAAGTGACTTGTTCAAGGTCACATGGAAAGTCTCTGGCAGGGCCAGGAGCAAACCCCAGGTCTCCTGACTCCCAGCCCTGTACTTTAATTACAAGACTATGTGTTCTCTTTTGGGCAAAGGTTCTAGTTAGCTCTCATTTTAAATGTACCAGTTCATGAGTTTCTTTTCTAACATATAATTAGGTCTTTTTGAAAAAATAGTTTTAAAAAATTGCTTGCAAGCAGAGATTGTATATGCAAGATTCAGCCCAAAGCAAATGTTTATGGCTCATATAAACACTCTGAAACATGATTCATAATGGAGCTGTTGAACCAAATAGAACTGTAGTGACTGATATGGGCTTGGAGTAATATTTGGAAGGTAAAAAATATAAGGTTATAAGTTGCAATAAAGCCTACAGTTTCATACGGTATCATTGATTATTAGATATATATTAATGTATTCTCCTGTAATTCTTTTGGATTACTACTTGGGTTTTCACCTGGTCTGCTAGTAGTACAATTTATTGTAATTTAAGACATCCAGATTCACATGATGCCTACCGTATAGCTGTATATATTACATGTCTTTGAACTAAAAATAGTGAAGTAATTATATACTTTGATAAAAGTAACCATGTCTATTCAGCTACTTTTCTGCATGATTGCAATAGAAATGGGGGGGGGGGAGAAAAGGAGGAAAAAACAAAAGCAGCAGCAGCAGCAGCTGCTTACAACCATCTGAAAGAAAGATGATCTCTTATCCTGGCTTCCTCTTGCTGAATAAAACTTGATGTGATCAGGTCACTGCATGTAAAATGCTGTAAGAATGTGATCTGTACTCCATCATTATAAAATTCAAACAGTCTTGAACCTTTTTATTCCACCCTGTTCATATTTATCTTCTTAGTCCTGCCTTCACTGTGCACCACATTTGTATTGATAAATTGTAGGTACTAGGAGATGTATTGATGGGATGAAGACAGTTCAAAATGTAGAGTGCTCTGGCTTTGCATATCATTACACCTAGCTTGCTCTTTGCCTCTTGAAAGCTGTCGATTTGTGCATTATTGCTATTCAGGCTGATAAATGACAGTAATTGTTCTTAAGTTGAAGAGCTGGCTTAATGTGCTGACTTGCTTGGGAATTCTGAGCACCAGGGTTAAACTGGTGCGCCGCTGGTTCTAACTGAATGGTCTTTTCCAGCTGAGAATAGATACTTAATTGAATTACTTACTTTTCATGCATTTTGCAGCCTTGCATTTGGGGGGAAAAATTCATAACAAGATCACAGAATTCAGAATTGTTTATGGAGAGTTCAGGACCAATGTGTGCCCCCATTTCAAGTGGCCTGCTCCCAGAGGAGCTAATAAAAAAAAGTTGAGCGTGAGAATGCCTTAGCCCTGCATTTGCATGGGGACAGACAAATGTAGGCTAATAACGCATGGGGTGCGAACGTATCCTCCTTCTTTCCTCTATATCCCCAGTGATTGCACCTGTGCTCACCATCCTATCAAAACTCAATTCTAAAGACAAAATCAAACTCATACTGATGAGTTTTTGATGGGAATTTTTTGGCAATATTACTTTTTCCACTGCTTAAGGTTTGTGCAAATTTTAAAAAGGGACACAATTTTCAGTCCTTATTCACACAAAATTCCCATTAATCTTGGTGGAAGTTTTGCTTGAGTAAAGTCTGCTGGATTCAATTTTAATAATTCCAAATGTTCAGAAAAGCTCAGTGTGTCATATTCAATTGTTCACCATTTTTTTTCTGGGTCACCTCAACCATATGTTTAAACGCCACTACAAATTAAGAGTTTCCAATCACCAGAGTAATGGGGTATTTCACATGGTCATACCTTAATCAGGGTGGTGGGTTTTTTTGTGTTTTTTGTGTGTGTTTTTTTTTTGCTTCCAACCCTTCAGTCATTTACAGTGACAACTGCACATTGCCACATTCTACATGTGTAATGCAGAATTACAAATGAGAGGAGAGGAGATGAACTGTCTGAGGTTGCAATAATAGGGATGCAAGACAAGGTAAATAAGTATTTTTTTTGTGCTTGTTCCCTCAATTTGCTAAAAATCCCCTTTTTATATATGAAGTTTATAGTAGTTTCATCTGTGATCCAGGGAGTCCTCTATCCTACCTATGATGATAACATATGGGAAGTTCTTTGGAACAGAGACTTTTTTTTGTTCTGTATTTGTACAGTGCCTAGCACAATGGGGTCTGGATCTGTGACGAAGACTCCTACATACTACGGTAGTACTATGATTAATAACTTGTCATCTTTAGTCTGATGGCTGAACTCCAAACAGTTTAGAACAAGCCTTAAATTTCTGGGCCCTAGTTCAAAAGAGGTATCTAGCAGTTCATGCAGGAGCATTGAATTGCTTTCTTATCTGTGGACTGACAGTGCTGTTAGTTCCAGAAGATTATATATCTGTTTGAACCTTAAATGGAGTTTCAGCATCGTGTAGAAGGAGTAACAAGGGTGGTAGGGGAAGTAGTAAGAATATGCTAGAAAAATAATTTTAATATTTGTTTCTTCCTTAAAATTAGATATCTGAATTCAAACAAAACTTCTTTTCCTTAGCCTGAGGTGCCACACTGCTTTTCAGTTAAATGTAGGTGGCTACATGGGTTTGCTGGATCATACTAATCAATGAACAATTATTTTAATTCCTGTGATGCTAACAAAGAGTACTAAACACAAACGCATTGTATACTCTTACACACACACACACACACCCCCGATATACAAAATGAACATGACATTCCACACCTTACCACGACCCCGTAGGTCTCAGTCCCAAATATATGTATATATCTCTCCAAGAACAGGAAACTGCAACCAGAAAAACATCCAGTTTGGAAGCATGCATCATTTCATTATTGTAAAAGAATGTGAAATCCATCTTTTTCAACTCTTTGAGCTAGGAGAACATTAAAGAAGATGTCCTAAAAGACAGGGGCTAAGAATCCCTTGACTGATTGAAGTCCCACAAAACTGGCAAGTAGATACTGATCATGTAATCAGTCATGTGTGGAACTTCCAGGGAAGATAATGAGAGTTGAAAGCACTAAGCACCTCACAGACCCTAAACTACTTGGGTCAGTTGGTAACATTATATGGAATTAAATGTACAAGTAAAGAACTTCAGAAGTTATTAACTTTTGTACAAAGCCATAAAAATGTAATAGTGATGCTAAATGGTCACCTTGGGCAATATTAAGTTAACTATATGCATTTTGATTGGAGTCCAGTGCAATCAAACATTTTTTTTTTCTTTGTACAAGTAAATTCTTAAGTCAATGGATGGTCTCTGATGGTGGAGGATAAATGGATAATGTTAGCATACACACACTTTTTTTCTTTTGGCAGATATTTGTGATCTTAAATTTACTCCATATAATAA
The DNA here is from genome assembly GCF_015237465.2 of Chelonia mydas. Taxonomy (NCBI): domain Eukaryota; kingdom Metazoa; phylum Chordata; order Testudines; family Cheloniidae; genus Chelonia; species Chelonia mydas. The sequence continues at coordinate 22,039,675 of NC_051252.2, read as the reverse complement.
AAAAATAATCCTGCATTCAGATCAGTTCCTTCTTCTGCTGATGTCATTGGCACATCTGAAAACTGAAGTAAGTGTGTGTGTGCGAGCGCGTGCATGCGCATATATATGCGGCATGTGTATTAGTTGATTCAAGGGTATTCATAAAGCAGACAACTGAGTGGTGGGAGAGAGCTCAGTTGTAACACCAGTTGTCTATAATTGACTTATTGCTTCAAACTACCACCATTAAATTGTTAGGTATACTTGTTATCCCTGGAGAAACTCACCACCTTTAAAAGGGACACTGATTCTATTTACATTAGAACATGGTGTCCCTCTATAAATATATGGCAAATAACATAGATTATTCAAATATTAGAAATTTTAATCTTTTTTTAGTACATTTGTTTATTATAATATGGATCTCACCTATCTGTTGTTGTTGTTATTGAGACACCCTGTAGAAGTCACTGGGACCTTCTTTCCTCTGTCCCCAACCTCAGAGTGTTTTCAAGCAGAAAGGGGCCTATCATGTCCACGTATAGTGTTATATGGAAACTGCAGATTTTGTTTTAGGCTGCCTTTTTACCCAGTTGTCCTGGGTTTCTCTCTGCTTTAAAAATAAAGTAAATGGCCATCAAGTAAGTTTCTTATTTGTAAGATCAGGAAAATAATATCTCTAGCTTTAAGGGACTCAAGAGAATGGTAGGCTTCTTGAAAGCCTGTTTGGACATGCTCTTCCTTCTCCGTTTTATGCATCTTCACTTTTCTGGTTGCATTGCCTGTAGTCACTGTATAGCACCTGTGTCCTGCTGCCGTGGCGCCACGCTACTGTCTTCAGATCTTGAAGGCTGCCTGAGAAATCCCCACCCATCCCAAAGAAAAAGCTGAGTAATGGGCCTGAAGCCCAATGTGAGGCAGGTGTGGAGCCAATGCAGTGTCATATTTACATTCTGCCACCTTGTGGACTGCATCTTTATATTTACTCAATGCTTTTTTTGCCTCGATCTTCAGAGACAAGGTCAGCTCCCAGACTGCTACACTGGGCAACACAGTATGGGGAGGAGGTGAGCAGCCCTCAGTGGTGAAAGAACAGGTTAAGGACTATTTAGAAAAGCTGGACGTACACAAGTCCATGGGTCCAAATCTAATGCATCCAAGGGTGCTGAGGGAGTTGGCTGATTTGATTGCAGATCCATTGGCCATTTTATCTCTGAAAATTCCTGGCAATCGGGGGAGGTCCTGGATGATTGGAAAAAGGCAAATATAGTGCCCATATTTTAAAAAGGGAAGAAAGAACCTGAGGAACTATAGCCTCACTTCAGTCCCTGGCAAAATCATGGAGCAGGTCCTCAAGGAATCCATTTTGAAGCACTTGGAGAAGAGAAAGGTGATCAGGAACAGTCAACATGGATTCACCAAGGGCAAGTCGTGCCTGATCAACTTGATTGCCTTCTATGATGAGATAACTGGCTCTGTGAAAATGGGGAAAGAGGTGGATGTGATATATCTTGACTTTAGCAAATCTTTTGATACAGTCTCCCACAGTATTCTAGCCAGCAAGTTAAAGAAGTATGGGCTGGATGAATGGACTATAAGGTGGATAGAAAGCTGGCTAGATTGTCAGGCTCAACAGGTAGTGATCAACGGCTCAATTTCTAGTTGGCAGCTGGTATCAAGCAGAGTGCCCCAGGGGTCGGTTCTGGGGCCGGTTGTTCAACATCTTTATCAATGATCTGGATTGGGATTAATTGCACCCTCAGCAAGTTCAGATAAGGATAGGATCCAGAGTAACCTAGGCAAATTGGAGGATTGGGCTAAAAGAAATCTGAGGTTCAACAAGGACAAGTGCAGAGTCCTGCACTTAAGAAGAAAGAATGCACAGCTACAGGCTGGGAGCCAGCTGGCTAAGCAGCAGTTCTGCAGAAAAGGACCTGGTGATTACAGTGGACGAGAAGCTGGATATGGGTCAGCAGTGTGCCCTCGTTGCCAAGAAGGCCAACAGCATATTGGGCTGTATTAGTAGGAGCATTGCCAGCAGATAGAGGGAAGTGATTATTCCCCTCTATTCGGCACTGGTGAGGCCACACCTGGAGTATTGCTTCCAGTTTTGGTCCCCCCACTACAGAAGGGATGTGGACAAATTGGAGAGAGTCCAGTGGAGGGCAACAAAAATTATTAGGGGGCTGGGGCACATGACTTAGGAGGAGAGGCTGAGGGAACCGAGAGGTAGTGGAATCTCCATCCTTAAAGGTTTTTAAGGTCTGGCTTGACAAAGCCTTGACTGGGATGATTTAGTAGTGTTGGCCCTGCTTTGAGCAGGGGATTGGACTAGGTGACCTCCTGAGGTCTCTTCTAACCCTAATATTCTATGATTTAGCACCATAGGCCTGAATGTCACTTTTGCTCCACATCCTGATCTTCAGTTGTCCAGTTCCCTTGAACTCCTCTGACAGAAGATTAAATGAGGGTGTATCACCAGCCGATGTGAAGAGTAGATTGAAAAGAATGAAACAAGTTCTTTAATCCTTTAAGATTCAGAGTCTGCCAAAAGAAAAAAGTATTGAAAATAGGAATAATTTAGGAACACTGGAAATAAATATTGGAGAAATTCCGTGCTGTTGGGCATGTTTAAGGTCTGCTTCTAGATTTTTGGGGATTTCTGTTCTTTTTGGTTTGTTATACAGAACTTAATTTTCATTTTTAAAGAACTTTTAGTTACATGAGAACTTTACTAATAATAAGTGGACAAAATTTGGATAGATTTGCTTCCAAAAGCAGTCACAATATGCCATGAGCATTTTGCAAACATAATGGAATGTCCCAGTCCTGAAGGGCAAACAAGACTGAGTTGTTGTTTTGGATCTACAGACAGAGTGAAATCATCTCGACTCCAAGGCCTGGTCTACAGTTGAGGGGCGAGCTAAGTTGGTCTAAGTTACGCAACTTCAGCTACGAAAATAGCATAGCTGAAGTCAGTGTACTTAGAGCTACTTACCATGGTGTCTTTGCTGTGGTAGGTCGACTACTGACGCTCCCCTGTCGACTCCGCCTATACTTCTCGCTCCGGTGGAGTACCGGAGTTGATGGGAGAGTGCTTGGCTGTCGATTTCTCATGTCTTCACTAGACATGATAAATTGACCCCCACCGCCCCACTGGATTGATCACTCCGGAGGTAAGTGTATACATGTCCTAAGAGAGTTGCAGACATCCCAATTCAGGTAGTTGGTGGTATGCCTACTTTACAGATGGGGTCTTTAAACTGAAGTTAAGTGATAGGTTCAAGTCTCCTCATTAATAAGAGGCAAAACCGTCAATACAAGTCAGGTGTTGTGACTTCCAATCCCCTGGTCAGCACACTTTGGAAAAAGGGAACAAGGTTGTGGCTTGATTGTCAGAGATGCTGAGCATGAGTATGTTCTGCTGAAGTCATTCACAGCTGTGAAGGGGTTGGCCACGCTGAAGATCAGGCATGGCTAGCATAATTCAATGTTTAAAAAAATCCTGGCAAATAGTTGGTTCATTATGTACAGTAGATAAGAACATGAATCCTGTTTGTTGTGCACAATGCATTTTTCTCTGAGATGAGATGGACAACCAGTTCAGAGCTCTAAGTGTAGGAGTGATATCTGTGATAAGGTAATGCTAATGAGAAGGGCTAGAGATGAATTTATATTTTGCCCTCCATTTCTCTCTCTCGTTTTTTTTTTTATTTTTTTTATTTCAGCTTACAGAATTTCAAGAAGTATTTTTTGACAGTGGTCTTGTGATTTCTACATCATGTTGAACCCTGTTTATTGTCTCCAGCTTGCTGACCGTAAGGAGACCTAATGGAAATTCCCAGAGATGGGTGATGGTATTTTACACCCTTTATCTGACTTCAGTCAGCTCTTCAGGTGATTGTAGTTTTAGCTTTGGAGCAGTTGCACTTATCCTTGAGTTTGTCACATGGCTATGCTTCTGGCACTTGGTTTTGGCTGCTTTATCCCTCTGGATATAATTTTTTACTTTGTGCATTTACTTAGTGTAAATATTGTTGAGCAGGAGATAACAGTGCAGATGTTTCATGGTTGAAAAGGGGAGGTTGTTACCTGCACTAGTATTTTCCTATCCCAATCTGTGTTCAGTATATAGATGTGATGCTATTCATATCTCTTATACAGTCAATATTCTTTCTGAATCTGAACTCCACTATTCTAATTAGCTGTGCAAAGCCATTTTGTGAGACAGTGACTATACACCAGAATCCTGATCAAAATCGACTAACTCCTTTGAATAGACTTCCAGGAAGGGAAAGGAAAGAATTAATCATTTCAGGGACTCAAAATATTCTTCTGAAAAGCATCTACTGGACACCGGAATAGAATGGACTGGATCTTTAGGCAAAATTCCTACTTACAGTATATTTAAATTGTGTGTATATGTAAAATGCACACTATAGCAATGTTTTCTTCTAAAAGAATAAACTCCTTGGTGTATGCCTTAAAATTACTTATTATAGGCACTGTTGGTAGCAACACCTTTATTCTAGGTTGCCCAGCACTTCCCATTATAAAACCCTATTTTCAGCTGTCTAAAAGTTTTTGTTAAACTTTAGCCATTCAGACTGAAATTTTCCATGCCAAGTGTCTGCTTTAGTCTGAATTTTTTGGAAAGTTTCAACTAAAACTGTTCAGTCATTTCCATGAAGTAGATGAGGTAAAAATATGTTGTTTTAGCATCTCCATGTGTTTAGAGCAGGGATTTGACAGTGGGCATTTGTCTCAGGGAAGTGCCTTTTGCTGTTCCAGTGGGGGAAAAAACACCCAAATTTGGCCGCGTTATGAGCCTTGGAACAATTTCAGTTTGCACATGCTCAGTAGAGGTTTGTTAGAGTTTGGCAGCTCAGTGTTCAGAAGATTCGCTCTGTCCTGAGCATGCTCCAGTACAGCACTTTCAGGGGCTGAGCAGGACATTCCCCTCAGTTGTTCCTCTTGGCTGCTGTGACCATTATAATGCTTGGCGCTGGAACTGAGGCAGTGACCCTTGAACTGGACCTGGGAGCTTGGGACGAGACTGAGATTCAATGAGAAGTCTGTTGCAGGAGGAACTGGGACTAGCTGGGTCAGGAGCTGGGAGCAGAAATAGGAGTGGAGAGGGACTGGGAGCTAGTGGGGTAGGGTAGAAAAACAGGGGAAGGTGAGGGGAATTGGAAGCCAAGTGAACAAAGGTGAAGTCTGAAGGTCATGGGTGTCAATGGTAAGGCAGTTGATCCATCTTGGTACAGTGATAATGGTCCTTCCTGTACTGAAAGGACTAACAATCCCTTTAATGCTATAACAAAAGAAAGCAAAGGCCTTGGTCCTGCAGTGAGCTTTACATAGTGAGATCCACGTGGAACCCCTTGAATTTGCCTAAACAGAAAGCATTGTAGGATTTAGGCTTTAAGAGGCATTGGCAGTTTGAAAATAATATACAGTATGGTTTGTTCAGCTTTCAGTCACATCAGAGTAAACACCAACTAACTCTGCTGAAGTCAATAGAGTTGCTCTGGATTTACATTTTAGTCTCTAGAAGGTAGAATCTGGGCAAACGTGTGTTTATATACATCCCTTGTAAAATGTTTCTATCATTTCTGGCATTAGAGTGTAATTTCTTATAATTTGCCATTTTTAAAATTTGTTTTTTGAGGTTGATAATGTTGATGGAAGTAATTTTAATAAAATTCAATATTTCTTGACCTATATTTTGTGCAGATATTGTTAGAAGGATAGTGATTTTTTTATGAAGAATTTTCATGGTATTTCATATTTAAGATTGCTTAGTTGTGAATAGCCACAAAGTGTAAGGTACTGGGCCTGGTTCCCTGATAGACTAAGCCTTTTGCAGATGTTTGAATGTTAGCAGAAGCCTTTTTGATGTATTTCCTGGGAAGGGTAGGCTGCATCTGAGTCAGCTGGTGAGAGCCCATTGTGCCACAATCCCCAGTGGTAGGGCTGCAGAAAATCTGATGGTCCAGTAATCCTGGTCCATCTAGAACAGCCTTGTAAAATTCCTCTTGCCTGCTTGTCCGGAGTAAAGTAGAAAGCTTCCCTGGGCAAATGATGCCAACAAACTTTGCAGAATCTGAGCCTTCAGTTAAAAAACCCTTACAGTTAAAAAGAAAACCTTAGATCTGTGAAATTAGTATAATTGATGCTACAGCCACCAGACAGTGTGACAGCAGCTGCTCCTCTCATTCACGCTGTTCAGAAGCAGAACAAGTGGAGGAGAAGCTGGAAGAGTACAGACTGAATCCTCTGAGCTACCCCTACCACCAGAGAGAAGAACAGTAGGTCCCATTGGGAATATGGTATGCAGAGGAGATGTGCATACGTAGCATATGTGTGTGTCTGGAAGTGACTGTCTGGTGTAGGCTAGTAGATTTTTGCCTGGGCTGGTAACTTTTTCCTTGAGAATTGTGCAAGGCTAATACAATATTGCCAACCCCAAGCATTCTGAAGTCATGAGTCAGGCCCCTAAAATCATAATATGAGCTTGAAAATCATGAGATCTTAAATACTTTAAATTCTTTGTTTCCTGGGTTTTGAATCTGAGGGTACATTTGGGTCATCTATTTGAGCTTTACTCAGCAACAATGGGGCTCCTTAGAGGCATTGTTAATAGATGAAAGTTGAGATTCTTATGTAATCATTAACTCCAGGAGCAGAGGATTTAAAAAACCCAAAATGCCTCCTGCCCCAAAATATTGTGAGAGATAGTACCATTCAAATATCTAGTGTTTTTGAACAGAACTAAACTGTTTGCCCAGTTATACTTAAATTGTGGCATGTTTTGAGGGTTACATTTAGCTGTCCTGTTGCATCATACCATCTTCTAGATTTGTAGTGTTCAGTTCATAAATAAGTGTTAAGTAAGCAGTTAGAAATACTCTATGCTTCTCACTTAGCTGTGTATTACTAAAGCATAGTATATATTCATGAGGAGCAATCCAAACAGAATCAAATGAAGAAATCTGGTGCAATTAGAATGAGTTCCATCAATTATATTTATACAATAGTTTAAAGATTTTGGGTAAAGTTTTCTAAAGTGACTTAAATGTCTAAGTGCCATTTTCAGAAGAAAATTACAAACCTTGGTGCGTAAGTCATAAGAACGTCCATACTGGGTCAGACCAATGGTCCATCCAGCCCAGTATCCTGTCTTCCGACAGTGGCCAATGCCAGGTGCTTCCGAGGGAATGAACAGAAGAGGTAATCATCAAGTGATCCATCCCCTGTCGCCCGTTCCTAGCTTCTGGCATGCAGAGGCTAGGACACTTCAGAGCATGGTTTTGCACCCCTGCTCATCCTGGCTAATAGCCATTGATGGACTATCTTCCATGAACGTATCTAGGTTTTTTTTTTTTTAGAACCCCGTTATAGCCTTGACCTTCACAACGTCCTCTGGCAAAAAGTTCCACAGGTTGACTGTGCGTTGTGTGAAGAAACGCTTTATTTTCTTTGTTTTAAATTTGCTGCCCATTTCATTTGGTGACCCCTAGCTCTTGTGTCATGAGAAGGAGTAAATAACACTTCCTTATTTACTTTCTCCACACCAATCATGATTTTGTAGTCCTCTATCATATTCCCCCTTAGTCATTTCTTTTCCAAGCAGAAAAGTCCCAGTCTTATTAATCTCTCCTCATATGGAAGCTGTTCCATACCCTAATAATTTTCATTGCCCTTTTCTCTTCTTTTGGCTTTCACTTTTGAAAATGGGAGGTAGGCTTCTAATTTACTTAAGTGCTTTTTGAAAATTTTACCCTTTTGCATACATTATGGACATGCTACAAGAATACCTCATGCTTTACAGACATTAGCTAATTGCTTCTTCCAACAGTTCTGCAAGGGAGGCAAGTATTTCCCCCCCATTTTACAAATGAGGAAATGGAGGCAGAGAAACCATACAAAGTGTGGAAAGCTACAGCGACACTCACTGTCAAAGTCAGGATCAAAGAATTCAGGAATTCCTGGGACCTAGTCCTATACCCAGGCCACTAATCACATTCACTTTTCTACAATATAAGTAAATGCTGTGTAGTGATTCTTCTTTTGGTAAGGTTGAGCTCAAATCATCTGAGGTTTAGCCTTCTTCACCTAACATGGCCTGAGAGAACTGAATTAAGGGACACATTTCCATAAGAAATTCTGCATAATATTTGAGGCTTTCACATACAAATGTGTACTGAGATACTGTTTCCTCCTCCTTACCGCATGCTAGTTGTGTTGTGGCTTTAAAGTGTCTTCCAGCTCTTGATTTAGAGGGTTTATAGTCCGTGCTAGGTTTCAGTGCTTTGTTTAATTTGCCTATCTGGCAATATGAGCCAATAGCCAAATTATGGTGTATTGTCTGCTGATGCAATTCGGCCACTAAAGGATTTAGCACACTGAATTTAAGGATAGACCCTGGATGGCTGCTTTTTGGTATGGATCTCCCATTGGTTTCAACATGAGTACAGCATGTAGAAGGTTTTCAGGATTAGGCTCTAAATCTGGATATTTCTCACATCAAAGGATAATCCCTGTAGGCTATACTGAAAGAAGGTTAGGAGGCAATGGATATGGTTTAATCAGGCTGCAACTTTATTATTAGATATCTGGACTACCCGGCAGATAAAAATGTATGGCACTGACAACTCCATTATCATTTCAATATCTACCCAGGGGCTTCCGCCAGCCCTCGCTTTTTCCATCCTGGTCCCCAGCCAACCCATTGTTGTGACTTTATTTCTCCTCCCTCCCTTCCCCCTCCCCAAATGAGGGTTAAGGTGGGCTATAAAGGAACGGTCATAGGTTTGGAGAAAAGGGGCTTCTCCCACCAGGCTTGCCCTTTATCAACTCCCCAGCCCTTCTTCTCCCTGAGGCATGATGAGTCAGTGTTGCTATGCTGACCCACTCTGTATTTGCAGAAGAGTCTGTGCGCCCCTCTCTTTCTCTCTCTCTCTGACCCCACAGCAAGACGGACAAGATCCCTTTTCCCACCCTCGTATAAGGTGCGGTGTGGTCAGTGTCACAAATGTAGAGCTGCATTGACAGTGGTACATATGAAATGCTTTTGAAAGTTGTAGCCAGCTGAAGACACACATACATATTGGCCTGTGTATGGCTGTCATCATCCACCACATCTGTGTGTTTTGGTTTTATTCTATCTTTTTACAACTATAAGGGGAAAGAAAAGCATGAAATACCCCAGATTTCCATTTAAATTTTCAACTCCAAGTTGTAATGTGGAGGCTGAATTTTAATCAAAGGCTGTATCCGCCATTTCGTCATTATACAATATCCTAAAATTCTATTTAAAATAACATTTTCTAGGTGGCACAGTGGGTCAGTACTGAACATAAACTTTTTAACTTGTTGAGATGTATATTCAAAGTCCTGCTTACACTAAGTCACGAGTGAAAATGAATTTGGTGTCCTTTTTATAGACCTAAGGAAAAATGCAGTTTTGTTTTAAACATTTGAGAATGCATCTAAAACAAGCTAAGCAATATATGCATTTCATCTCTAGAACTCAAAAATCTCTTCAGAAATGTTTTAGTTTAATACATTATCCACTGGAAGCTCTTGCACAATAGTGATGTGAGGGAAGAGAAGTATGAAGATACAAGGCTCAACTCTGCCCCTGATTATACCTATTTCCCATGCTGAAGAATGCTTTCAAAACTCTTTTTTTTGAGTGATTGAACCCAGTGGTGTGTTTTTGGTTTAGCCAGGCTCTGAAAACAGAATGTCATGATGAATTATTTTTAAGCTGATCTCCTTGTCTTTTCTTTTAAAAAAACAAAATCATGCAAAAACCTAACTAGCTGAATGCAAACAATGTTTATATTGTATACCTTGTCCTTCAGTAAGAATTCTCCTATATCTGATTTGATGGCCACTGAAAACATAAAAGGTTTGGTTTACTTTTGTTTCCATGCAGAACATATATACAAGTTCCTTGCATATAATAAAATGCCACAGTTCTGTGCTCTCCAACAGAGTGGTGTCTCGCTTTGTATAGTAAAGCAGCCTTGAGTTGTCGTTTTAGAGGATCTGAAACCAGTGGAAAGTTCTGTGTGTGTGTGTTTGCTCCCATCTGCTTTTCTTAATGGGCAATTGGGATTTTTTTTGAAAGTAGTTTCTTTTTCTCTTGCAGAATGATGTGCCTGTAAATTAGTCTTCAGGAAGAGAGAGAGGGAGCCATGACCCCTGCTTCCAAACAAGTCAACGAGAACTGGCAAAGTAAGGTATTTTTTCTTTTTTAATTCTCTGGAGGTTTCTGTGTTGAATTTGTTTCATTACAGTGTGGTGTGGAATTGGGAAACTCTAAGTACCTAGGGCATGTGGGAACCTTTATTTAATCCCAATTTTGTTACTTCAGGAAAATGTAAACATTTTGACTTGTTTTCCTCTGAAATTGAATACTGTATCTCTATATCACTCCCCATTTACAATGAACATGAAGTAGTGTAGCTCTTGGTGCTTGTGAAGCTGATTCCTTATGAAACTGAAGGGAAATGTAAATTGATGCTTTTGCAGACTGGCCCAAAGGGGTTGCTGGGCTGAATGACATCTTCTGCTATGGGACCTGATCCGGCAAATTTTTACTTCTATTAGTAGTCAGAGATCTGAAGTAATGTATGATCTGAAGTCAACCTCTCTACTCTGGTGAGGCTGATGAGTAACTGTATACAGGATGAAGCCTTTTGAATTCAGCTTCTCCCCTCTATACGTGCTTACTGGACCACACCAGACTTCAGTCCAGCCTCCTAGATCAGTTTCTGAACTTAAGTCTCAGAGTTGTTACTGCATTTAACTTTGTCTTCAGGAAGGCACAACAAATTTACTATCATTACAGCATATAGTAGTAATTTATGCCCTCTGGTTTCTGTTCAAGGAGCGGACCTGATAGATTTAAGGGGATATTTTAATCTAAAATCTGGTAATACAGAGATAAGAGAGAGGCTGGGTTGTTTTGTTGTAACACATATATTTATTGCACAAAACTGACCATCAAATGGCTGAGATAGGTTCGTTATTTTAGATGGATAGCTAATCACTGTCCTATTTTTTATTATTCCTATTTCTGTCCTCCTTGTGGTGGCTGTGAATTAGCCCTGTGCCATTTTCTAAAATATCAGGCATTTTTATACATTAGGTATATTGAATGGCAAATACTTGATGTAAAGTCTGCAGTTTTACTCCATAACCAGATTGTAAAATATGAACTGAATTAATCATAACTGCAAAGAGTAATGGCACGTTTTCTCCTATTTTATCTTTAGTGCCTTTCAGATCATGTTTTAAAACCTTCTACATCTGGTGCACAGAATGAGGCAGCGGCTTTGGTAGTGGATAGCAAGAGGCAAAGGTCAAACCAGAGGCTGCACAAATATTGCACGCTGGATTTATTGTTTTAATTAAGAGTGTGGCAGTTCATCATAAACTGTTTATGGTGTTTTTTGCACAGTGCAGCATTTTGAAATCAGCTGTTTTAATGAAAACATAATGTCATATCTGTCAAAGTTCTAAATATTTTGAAAGTGAAATATGGAAACAAGAACTTTAATTCTGGGTTTACTGGGATTAGCTCACTGAATTGCTTTTTAAATCCCTTAAGAGTGTCATGTCATGGGTACTGTATGGTTCCATGATTGGGTAGAAGGCTGGGAAACTGGAGGTACTGTAGCTTGTTATTTAATAGCAAAAATACATGCTGAGGGCTAATGTATTGAAAACACTATTATTTATTATTATTTGTGTTGAAATGCTAGATTAAAGAAGCAATTGGAGATAAGGCACTTCCTCCATAATATGCAGAATGTAAATTGTGAGTCCTCGTGCTAAAAAATAAATCTGAAAGTTCTTGAAACTAGAAAGAAATATATCTGCAGTAGTTAATATGATGTTATGAAATCTCAGCATCAGAATCTTTGTAACTAATTATTTATAATGACCTCAAAGATGATAGGTTTGTGCGGACTTTTAAGGCTGGGTAGTTTGAAGTCCTTGTAATTTCCTACTATTGTTATGCATTCATGTAGATATGTCAGGCAATTTTGGTTTAATTTGTTATAAAATATTTGTATAATCTGAAAATTGTATTTTTTTTGTAGTACTCGCCTTTGAAAATAGAAATTAAGTCTGTCATTAGATGCTAGGCCACAGTAGTTGACTGAGCAGGCTAATGTATGTTACATTCTGTGCTATACTTGGTCAAGTTTCATATATATTGTATTCCACATTATTTTATTAAATTTAATATCTGCACTTTCTATTACCAGACATGCCTCTCATTCAAAGCACAGAGGCACAGTTCTCTAATCAGAAGTGACAAGCTATATACTTTCTTTCAGCCATTATTCGGTAGCCTAGAGCAAGGAGCTCTGTTTCCTTGAAAATGTTTGAATTGGGTTATTTTTATTGAAGTATTAAAGTAATTCTTCAGATTTTAGGCTATTATTTAAGCACTTTTGGGAGAATGCAATAGTATCTGGATCCTATAGCCTTTGTTATACTAACAATTGTAGTAGCTAAATGTCTCTCTCTTTTTTTTTTTTTAATGCTAGTTATGTAAGTATCTGAAAATTCACATCTGGCTGATCGAAACTAACAACGCTTAGGTAAATAAACTAATTTAGCCTACTCATTTTGTTTAGGTACAGGAGTAGCTAATGGCTAATAGTAAAATGGCTCACTAGTTAAATATACAACTAGATTCAGGTTACCCTACTGTCATCGACCAATTTGTCGTCTTAACTATTATTTTTATTTGTCAGAATAATGAATGTGCTGAATACTAACCTCATGTGAAGAAATCTGAAGGGGTCGGTGTTTGTATTTTGAGGCAATATATGGGTAGGATGATGTTAGTAATAAATGCTAATAACTTTACATTTTGATTTAGTTACACTAACTGTACACACAAAAGGATCTCCAGAGGCTCTGCAGATTGCGGGTCTGATGCTCCCCTCCCTTAACATGGGAAGAGGGAAGCATAATATGGCAAAATTTAGTGTATTTTAGTACTGAAAGAGGAGGGAGCAGCTGCCTCTATCCTCAAAGCCATGGAGACCCTTTTAGCAACTGTAGAAGCGGATATTCCAAGGATAGACCCAGGGAGCAGCCATTCTCTGTGGTACAGTCCTTATGGGATCCAGAGCCTTTCTTAATGGTAATCCTAATAAACCAAGCAATGTTAACTCCCTTTCCAGGTCTTCTACCCATTGTGGAGCGGAATGGGTAAGGCAATATGTGCAATGGGAGAGCCAAAAACAGCATAGTGTCAGAGTTGGGTAAGCAATTTGGAGGGATACAGAGAGTGTAGTTACTGTGTTTCCAGGCCACAGTCCCTGAACTCTAAATTAGCACTTGGTCTCCCTCATACATACACAGCCAGCCTTGCTGAATTTTGTAGTGTTTCTATGATATGCACAAAAGTGGGTTATAATGACACCACCAAATTCACTTCCAATCCTGACCAAAGCCTTTGCTTAAGGAAGGAATTATTAATTCTTTTGCATAAATATCATAAGTGTAAATGCAAAGTGACTTGATGGAAACAAAGTCTAACTGTCCAGGAACAGGTGTAATCAACATCTATCAGTTAGAAGCCTTACTGTAATCTTCTCTGATTTTGTCTGTGTGACCTGCATTTTCCTTAGGGTAGATGAGTTTGTACTAAGATGTTCCTCTCTGAGACCATTTCATAATTGGCTCCTATCCTGGCAACGGTGGGGGAACACTTACTTTCCCCATCAGGATCCAAATCCTACTCAGCTGGCACACCCAAGTAGTTCAGTTAGAGCTAATGGGACTATTTGAGTGACCAAGATTTGGGCGTAGGTCTAGAGACAGCTCCAGGTATGCACTATATCAGGAATTCTTAACCTTTTTCTTTCTGAGGCCACCCCAATGTGGTATAAAAACTCCATGGCCGACCTGTGCCACAAATAATATCACAAGCTCTAGAGTAAATGAGTATTTTATGTGTTTAAAAAAAAAAGCCCAAATTAAAATCTTGGGGCTGCACACTTCAAACTTTGGTGGAATTGGGATCTGAACCCATTTACAGATTGAAATTTTTGAGGCTGGCTGTTATCAGTAGCAACTAGAAGCTTCAGAAAGTCCTCTTAGCAAGGTGAAGAGTATAACCTAGTGTGGATAACTCATTAAAAGTTCTAGTGTACTGACATTAATGACACCAATACAGTGTAGGGAAGAAAAAAAGGAAAGTACAGATAGAGGGAATGGCGTGTCCAAAATATTTACTAAACCAGTGAGCTTCAATTTGCTAAAGAATTTTGGATAACAGCAGATTACTTTGGGTAAAGACATGAATAAAAACTTAAGGAAAAGTCTGAGTGGTGTGGGCAAGACAGAATCCTTCCCTCTCCCTGGTGTCTGTCTGTGGAGTGGCAATGTCTGTTTCAGCTGTTCTTCCACTGGGAGGAATGTGGAGTGTGTGCCCACCTAGTAGGCTAAACCCTGCCCTTCTTACTTGGTGCTCATGCTCTTTGTAGTAGTACAAGGGGACATGGTCTGCAAATTAAGGGGTATATCTAACTGCTGAGGCAGCTAGTACACGCTGCAGTCACTAACTGTCTTGCAGTGACCAGGGCTAGGTTTAAGTCGATATGCATTACCTCTTGCACCAATAATATTGTAAGGATAGCAAGGATATTGTAAGGATAGCAAGGTTTCTCTTGGCCATCATCAGGCAAAAGTAATTCTTCTAGAGTCTGATCAACACAACCCAAAACAGGAAAGAGGGATTAGGTGCCAAGGCAGATACAATAGTTGCATTTCCTATTACATCTCCAAGAGACTACTCAGTGGATTCTCTTATCATTGCCCTTTAATATCAGGTTGCTTGGAGTCCTTCAGATGTGAACAGTCTCTGTAGCTGTGGGTCAAAGGAGGTTGGTTGAATTTAGGCCAGCAGGCACGGGAGGATATTGTTTCTTTGGGTGATTCATCAAATGTGCCAATATACTGAGGACAATATTATCAAATTATGTCATTAGTATCAAACCATATAAAGACTTTGAAGTCTTTAAATCAAGACTGGATGACTTTCCTAAAGATATACTCTAGCTCAGCCAGCCAGGCGTCATGCGGAAATCACTTGATGAAATAATGTGGTCTGTATTATTCAGTAGATCAGAATAGGTAATCATTATGGTTCCTTCTGGCCTCAAAATCTATTAATCTGAAATATGTAATTCTGTACCATTACTGATGTGTATTAAAATCTATTCATATGTTTGGCTAAAATGACGCAATATCATATCCAGAGAATTAGAAGAAAATTTTTCGGAGTTGTAATTACATAAGCTAGTTCTCAGCTATGATCCATTTAAAAAAAAAAATCCCTTGTTTTAAAAATCATAGGCACATAAAATTGAGAGAGGTGTTTAGTACATTCACATTGATACATAATTAAGTTCTAACATTTGAAAGCTTATATTGGGCTGAATGGCTTATAGATATACAGGGAACCTTTTAGTTGTTCAACACTAAATATAAAGCTTCCCATGGTCAGATTTTCCTTAAGCATCTGGATATAAAAACAACACCCAAGTTCAGCTGAAGAGAAGGTTTATGGGTTGTAATGTGGTGTTCTTAACTTAAAATGGAGAACCATGTAATCCCTCCTTCATTTTGAGATGCATAAGTTTTCTCAACTTGCTGAACACAAGTCAAATTTTGTTCTCTTACAAGGGAGCCTTCTCAATGAAGTTAATGTGGATATACTGGTGTAATTGACAAGAAGCCATATGAATGGAATCCGAGATGCATAGATTTTTCCCCAAAAGATGGAAAAATATTTTGCATAAACTGGATGAGGTAAATGACATTTGGGGGTCTTTTGTTTAAATTTTAGTAAAAGCAGACCTGCTTGGGGGAGATACGTGGTTAATTCTCTTAACAGAAACTTAACCCTTTTATTCCATATTTAGCGATGCTGCCAATCAGTTTATTGCTGAGCTGGATATTATCATTTATCTTATGAAATAGTGCTGAGTTACCATGCAGTGTTTGAACTGATGCCTTATTAATGACTGTATAATTAATAATCTTAATAGAAAGCTACAACTGGATTGACCATTTTCTGCATTCCTAAAGAAAAATATTTGTATGATGATCTATGAAAACCATGGTAAGAGACCATGAATAGAAAAATCTAGAAATATATTAAGATATATGTGCCTATATTGGATATTAGTGCTATATACACAGTATATTGGGAATATAATTCAAAATATTTCAAACGTTGTTGACCTTTGCTACATAATACCAAGCTCAGGGAACTATATTTGCATAGATTTAGTAATATATTGTAAATAACTACATAGGACAGTGCATATTTTCCCTTAAGATGCAGCATTCTAAGCAAGACATTAAATTATGTCTATCAGACAAAGCAGCAGATTCTCAACCTCTCTTTTTTTTTTTTTTTTATAGCACATTCTATTGGGAAGACATCTCTGCTTCTAAAAAGTACATGCATTAACTGCCTGATTCATGTGGTGACATGTGGCATATCCAAATGTGTTATGGATCTCCCAGGAATAAAAACAACATAGCAAAATCATCACCTTGGGATGTTCATTGAGCGAATATTTTACAGACATACTCCTTTTATATTTATATAATAATTTAGTGTTATGACAATTTTTTTAGCAGTGTTGGCAGTTTTTCTTTTTTATAATGGCATTATATTTGTGAGCCTATTAAGTGCACATGGGCTAAACTACAGAAAAAAGTATTTTTCATAATTCCTTAGGGTGCTTGTAGCAAAAGAACCATATTGGTATAGAAAAATGTTAATAAAAGGTCAAGCAGAACTTTCCAATGTTTATCATGATCGCAATAGCAATTTGGGGCTTTTTTGACTTGTATATTGAAGAAACAAAGATTTACAGAGTCTGTAGGTAGGAAACTATACCTAATATACTTTATAAAGTGTGCTTGGGTCCTTTGTGAGCAGATTCATCTAAGTTTTAACAATAATCAAAGAAATTCACTTCCACCTTTTTGTCTTATAAATATCTGAGCTTCAATGTGAAATTACATGTGAGCAAATTAAAGAAGTTTGCAGCTTCACTATTGGCCAGCCATACAACTGTTGCTGTGCCTTGTCGAATGGAGAGTGATATTTACATTTGTGTACTCCACTGGTATTCCAAAAGGCAGGCACTCAAAATGGGAGTAGTATTGTCGACAGTGAATACTTTTCTCAGTGGACAAGGAAATGTCATCTTATTAGTTTAGACATTTATTCATTCCATTGGAACTTACTGTGTCATGTCCTGTTTGCGGTATTCATGCTAGTATCAGTGAGTGAGGCAAGCAGGAACTGGCCTATTATTAATCAACTCATGAGTCATCCAGAGTCATATAAGAAACTGCAGGGCCCATCTTGGAGTTTACATTGGCTGTTTCTTGTAGAATTATTTTTTAATTCTTATGGCTCCTATAGCCATCTTGATTCATTTGTGTATGGAACATAATTCTATATATAGAGTGTGTGGCTTATAAAGGGTATTTTTGTGTTCAAAAAGACAAATTTAAAGATCTTCAAAATCAGGCAGTACCTGTCTCTTTCACACTTCCTACCCTACACTGCTCCCACTAAACTGAATGAGAGTAGTATCAAGCTCTTTGTATGAATAATCCATGTTCCATCATTATTCTGAATAGTGTTCTTTCAGAATACACCCTACGTTATTCTGCATAATTTAAGTCAGTCAATTTTGCCATTGTCTTCAGTGGAGCAGGATTGGGCCCTCACCTACAATTTCATGCCAAAGAGCAAATATTTTCACACCTCCATACCTACTCTTGCAAGAAAGGGAGGACTTGCCCAACTCAGGGAATATATCATTCCTAGTCAGAACAATAGAAGTAGATGACATAAAAGTAGCTCTGGCCCACTGCTGCTAAGGAGTGAACAGACAGTTTGTTTAAATCCTTGTCTAATACACAATTAAAAGGAGAAGTGCTCCTTTGTACTGTTGTTTTTTGTATGTTGATGGGAAAGACAGTATTTGGAAATTAGGAATTGTGGGTAAGATTGAACACTTCTGTAACGAATTGGGAAAGTGCAGAAATACAATTTCTACTTCAACAATATGCCAAATATTTGTATGCAACAGTTTACTATATGCAAGCTACTATAACATTATACTACCGGTTAAAATACTGGCCACCACACACATACTGCATCTCTTTAAAACAGAAATGTATTTTCTGTGCAAAAGTGTAGATAAAGGCTATTTTCTTGAAATTGATCCAAGCAAGCTCCACAGGAACAGAAGCACGAGCATCCAAAGTAGCTGTAACAGCAGGAAATTCACTTTTCATTGCCATCTTGCTGTATCCCTTGTGAGAAGGGTTGAAAATAGTACAGGAAATCTATATCAGATTTTCTTGGGGATCCATCTTATTGTTTAGTAATTTTCCACTGTATCATATTAGCACTATATTTAGTATTTCTTTTTGGCAGGGACAGCATAAATATCGTGGTGGTGGTGGTATCAGAGTGAAAATAAGTATTACTAATGCAGCACAAATAAAATTGTTTTATGTTATTATAATATTAGCCCAGTAGTACCATGTTTGCCAGTTCACAATGATTTTTAAAATGGCTATATGAAGTTGCTTCTAATTTGGATCATGTGTGGTCAAAAATATTTTTTTACTGCATCTACATAATTTTCTTCACAAAATGTTGTATGTTTGCTCAGTTCCACTCTGAAAGACATTTTGTGTATCATGGGACATTTGGCTGTGCAATGAAATTGTGGGGCTCTTCAGATTAGTAGAAATCTTGTATTATTAAAGGTATATGACCTTGTTGATGAGCTACTGTATGGAGAACATGGGCAGCTCTGTGTTGTGTGGAGATCAGACATTCTGAATTCAGACATGTAGAGGGTTGCAATTCCTGGGTTTGGGAAGTATACTCACTTTTCTGTTGTGCATACATACTCTCTTTACCTTCGGATTTCTTGAAAAGGGCACACAGAGATTAGAACCTGATTCTTGCTTACAGGTAGGGTAGGGTTGCCAACTTTCAAATCGCACAAAACTGAACACCCTAGCTCCGCCCCTTCCCCGAGGCCCTGCCCCCCACTCAGTACATTCCCCCTCCCTCGGTGGCTCGCTGTCCCCCACCCTCAGTCACTTTCACTGGGCTGGGGGAGGGGGTTGGGGTGTGGGCTCTAACTGGAGGTACAGGCTCCAGTGTGGGGCCAGAAATGAGGGGTTCAGGGTGCAGGAGGGGGCTCCAGGCTAGGACAGGGAGTTGTGGTGGGGGAGGGCTCCGGCTGGGAGTGTGGGCTCTGGGGTGGGGCTGGGGATGAGGGGTTTGGGGTACAGGAGGGGGCTCCAGGCTAGGGGCTGGGGCCGAGGGATTTGGAATGTGGCGGGGGTTGTGGGTTGAGGCAGGGGGTTGGGGTGTGGGAGGGGGTATGGGCTCTGGGGTGGGGCTGGGGATGAGGGGTTCAGGGTGTGGGAGGGAGCTCTGGGCTGAAACAGGGGGGTGTATTTCCCAAAATATGTCCCAATTTTATAGGAACAGTCCCAATATTCGCGGCTTTGTCTTCTGTAGGCACCAGTTACCCCCCACTTCCTGTCCTGATTTTTCACCCTTGCTATTTGGTCACCCTAGAGGGGTGAGGGCTCTGGGATGGGGTCGGTGATGAGTGGTCTGGGGTGCAGGAGGGGGATGCAGGCTCAGGGCTGGGGCAGAGGGTTGGGGTGTGGGCTTACCTCCAGCGGCTCCCCGTCAGTGGCACAGTGGGGATGTTAAGGCCGACTCCCTGCCTGTCCTGGCACTGCAGCCCGTGCTGCACCCCAGAAGCAGGTCTGGCTCCTAGGCGGGGGCGTACAGGCATCTCTGTGTGCTGCTCTCGCCCACAGCTCCTGTTGGCCGGGAACTGGCCAATGGAAGTGTGTAACCAGTGCTCAGGGCAGGAACCTGTGGCCCGCCTGCCTAGGAGCAATACCTGTAGGCCACTTCCGGGGCGCAGCGTAGTGTCAGAACAGGGACTAGCCTGTCTTAGCTCGGCAGCACCACCGTCCAGACTTAACGGCCTGGTCGGCAGTGCTGACTGGAGCCACCAAGTACCCTTTTTGACTGGGTGTTCCGGTCGAAAACTAAACATCTGGTCACCCTAATGCAGGTTAAATACTTGCTTTAAAGCAAATACATTAAATAAATGCAGCTTACAGCTAGGGTTGCCACCTCTGAGATGTAGAAAACCTGGTTACTGGCTACTCCCCAATGTCAGCCCTTGAGGGGGGGCCCCCTACCGGCTCCTGCCACGAGCCCCTGCCTCCCTCAAGATACTCCTTACCCCTCCTTGCTGGCAAGCCTATCCTGCTTCCCAGGGACAGAGAGGATATGCTGTGATTTTGGCCATTTGAGGGCCTGGCACGCAGAGCAGGGCCCAGGTGCTGGCTACACTCCCAGCCATGTGACTTAAACAGTTGTTACAAGATTGTTGCATGGCCACATGTGCATGTAGCTTACAAGGAACACTGGTCCAAAGCAGGGGAAAAAAGGCACATTAAATCTTTTCACTGGCAACAGCACAGCAATACAAAAACTGATTGGGACTGGCCTGTTGGCAACTCTGTTTGTAGAGAGAGACTTTTAATTAAGGAAAGTTTGTGTGCTTCCATTTTGCAGCTGATTTGTCATATCAGAATGTATTGACTGTTATCTGTATCATGGAGAATATGACCTGACAAAGAGTATTCCACAGTGGCAATATTTTTACAAAATTTAACACTACTTTTTTATTTATCATGCTCTTAGGAGGTATTTTGCATAATAATCTATCATAAAGCATTAGCACTTATAAAAATCCTCAGTAGACATGAGCCACATTTGTTGATTTGCTGTTCATTGTTTGCCTGATGTGTCTAAAAAACCCCCCAAGACAACATGGAGAGGACTGTGTATGCGTGGGAAGGGGGGCTTAACTGTTTCTGTGGCACCATTTGGAGAACTCTCTGCATGGTGAATAGTGTAGTCTGGCGAAGTCAAAGTGGGAGGAGTGTGTGGCCTGAGATGAGTCCAGTAGAAAATGCATGTTGTCACCTCCCTCCTTTAGAGCAGATCAGAAAAGATGAGTCCCTTTTGTGAATAGTCCTTTCAGGGGTCTGGACATCCAGTGAGAGTCCCTTGTAGCTCAACTCCAAACTACCCTATAACTCATGGGAGGGCCACAATGGAGGGGCTAGAACTGGCATGGAAGCACAGGTCCAGCCTTGGCCACCATGGATCCCTTGGAATCCCTCATGTTTGAGGACAGACCCTGTGGTCTATTTCATAAAGTTAAACCCTGTCCTTGCTGATGCTGTGATCAAGGAGAAACTCTTTGAGGGGATCTCTAGAGATTTTCTTTCCTAAACCCATCCAGCCTGTGGGAAGTGATAATCTAGACCAGTGCTTTTCAACATTTCCAGACTACTGTACCTCTTTCAGGAGTCTGATTTGCGTACTCCAAGTTTCACCTTACTTAAAAACTACTTGGTTACGAAATCAAACATAAAAATACAAGTGTCACCGCACAGTATTACTGAAAAATTGCTTACTTTCTCATTTTTTCTGTATGAAATTTTTGGTTTGTACTGACTTTGCTAGTGTTTTTTATGTAGCTTGTTATAAAACTAGGCAAATATCTAATGAGTGGATGTACGCCCTGGAAGACCTCTGCGTACTCCCATGGGTATTCGTACCCTGGTTGAAAACTACTGATCTAGACCAAAGGACAATGCAATATGCAGTCACAAGGCTGTGGTGCATACCTGATACAACTCCTGCGTAGTGCTGACATTCATCCTTTGTAGAATATTACCCTTAATTAAAGAGCTGCTTTCATTTTATGAGTACCACTGTGTCTGTTTTGGACCTGATCTTTCAATCACTCCCACTGAAGTTTTGAGTGCAGCTAGATGGAGGGATTGGGCCATTTGTTAGTACTTTATTAGGATAAATATTCAGTCTACTCTATAACATT
The DNA here is from genome assembly GCF_015237465.2 of Chelonia mydas. NCBI lineage: Eukaryota > Metazoa > Chordata > Testudines > Cheloniidae > Chelonia > Chelonia mydas. The sequence goes on along the minus strand of NC_051252.2, from coordinate 22,017,653 downwards.
CTGTTTAAATAAATAGCTGCTGAAGCATTATGGACAACTTTGAAAACCATTATTCCACTGCAAATCTCTTATTTTTAAATAAGAACAGACATGTTGGGTCAGACCAAAGGTTCATCTAGCCCAGTGTCCTGTCTTCTGATAGAGGCCAATGCTTCAGAGAGAATGAACAGAACAGATAATCATTAAGTGATCCATCCCCTGTAGCCCAGCTTCTGCCATATTCTGCTAGGTGTCAGGATACAAAGATGATGGGCTCCCAAATAGCCAAACATACGCCCTGCAAAAGTAATGTTAATATGTAGCCGTATTCTGCCTGATATTCATGCCAACAAGCATCTAGTATCTGCAGTATATCTACTAAAATTAGAACCAGTCTATCTGGACAATGGTGTGGAAGGGAACAGATACATATACACATGTGGAATTGCACCCTTTGTTTTAGTGACCATGCCATGTAGCCATTCTCTGTGGTTTCTATCTAATTTATAGTAGTTTTAAGACTCCTGTTGCTTGGTATAGAAGCATTCAGCAGTAATTATGCAGAATGTATTAAAAGTCCTGGAAGATGTTATTTCTCTTGTTCCCCCAATTTTCAGCACTAGTCATGTTATGTCTCTCTCTGCGCGCGTGTGTGTGCAATTATCATTAATTGGGAAAGGCTTTACTGGAAAGGGGACAGTTTTTTGTGGTGGAAAGGCTTATGTGTCCCAATGAACCTCAGAACTATGTCGTCTACAGTCTTGTACTCCTGGTAGGGCCACTCTCAGCAGACAGGTCTGAGGTGAAGTTCCAGAGAAAGCACAGTCCGAACTTCTCAAGATAGATCAGGCTATGGCTTGCTACTGTAAGTAACAGATGTTGTTATCTGTGACTGTTGACCAGAGGGGACCCTCTGGTGGACCAGGCGGTCAAGCAGATATGCTCATCTCCCCGGCTGTGAAGGTGGATGGCAAGAGCTTGTGGACAGCCTAGGGTATCAGTTCAGGTGCAGTAGGATCTGATGGTCATCCTCTGCGTCCAGATTTGTCTCCGGATGTCTCAGCATCATTGTGCCACTGAATTCAGACAGGACCGTTTGAGAGAGTGAGGGTGATTTTGTGCAACTTTCCCTTCACTTAAATCCAGTTCACACACTAGTCATGACATCAACTATTCATCTCCTCCTCAAGTCTGGTGGCTATGGGAGAGCAGCAAAGCAGCAGATGTGGATAAACAGGGAGCTGTAGCTGCAGATTTTCACACAGGCGGCTCAGGTATAAGATTGCTTTTTGCTGGACTGAAGCAGCAGTGGAATTTGGCAGCCCCCTGGGTGACTTTGCAGTCCTATTTAGGATCATACTGCTCACCTCTGTAGTATGAGGATGGGGCTAGAAAAGGTGCCCTAAACATTGTCTGCTTCACCTTAGCCCTGGTCAGCATACAGCAGCTGATAGGGGATTCCGCTATAGCTGTTGAAAATCACAAGAAAAGACAAAGGTGACATCATTCACCATTGGTGCTTGGAATGTGCACCTATTAATGGACTGTACAACAGCAGATAGGCCAGGCCAGAGAGAAGAACAGCTCTAGTTGGTAGAGAACTGGTCACAGTTGGTCACATCAATGCTAGAGTTGGTGCAGATTACCAGGCATGGCCAGGCGTCATCGGGGGAAAAAATGGCCTTGGGAAATGCAACAGCAGTGGGCTCCTCCTGCTGAGGAAATGCGCTAAATGTGACCTCACCATGATCATCACCAACAATCTTCCCCCTCTCAAACTGCAAAAAGACATCTTGGATGCATCCATGCTCCTAGCACTGGCATCTCATTGACTACGTCGTCATGAAGAGAAGAGACCGACAGGATGTTAAAGAGACAAAGGCGCATGAAAAGTGCAGAAGGCTTATCGTCTCCAAACTGAATATCTGGATACATCCTCGTAGACAACCACAAGGTAAAAAAGCACCCCAAAACATTAATGTTTCCAAATTGAAACAGGAGAATGTGAAACAGGCTTGCTGAGCAACCACCTTGTAACAATTGATGCCAACTCTAATAACATTGAAGAAATCGGGCATTCTTTAGAGACTCGATGTACTTGTCTGCATCCAATAGCTTTGGTTCCATCACATGTAAACATCAAGATTGGTTTGATGAAAATGATTCTGATGAGGGAGATTATTGAATGAGAAACATCAGTTCCCTAAGGCCTGTTTCGGAGACACCACTTCAACAACAACAATGAAGACTGTACAATGCAAACTTAGAAAGACGCAAAACTCAGGGTTGAGCAACAAGGCAGATGAGATTGTTCTTCACAGACAGGAATGATATGAAGAGCTTCTATGATGCTCTGAGGACAATCTATGGTCCAAGGTTATCAGAAACATCTCCAATAGTGAGTGCTGATGGCACCATGCTGCTCACTGACAAAGAAGAGACACTGCAAAGGTCAGCAGAACACTTCAACAACGTCCTCAATCAACAATCTATTAGTGAAGAGGAAATTGATCAGCTGCCTCAAATCAATATCAACATATTTCTTGCACAGTTGCCAACTTTCACGTGGTAAATAAGCACCCCGACTATCACAATAAGCCAAAAATCAAGCTAATCCCATTTCAAAACAGGGCCAAAACAAGCCAATTCCTAAGAACCCCAACACTCTGACTAGATCCCCTCGGCGTGCAGTCTGGCACTGTGGTGGGCCTGCTGTGCACCCCTGACTCTCTCTGCCCCTCCTTGCCCCTGCTTGCCGGGAGCTGATTTTTTTTTTTTTTTTAAGAAACGGAAGCTACAAGCCAAAAACTAGCCAACAAGCAACTCACAGTTCAATTAAGCCAAAAAGAAGCCCAATTTCTGCATTTTTTTTCCATGCGTTTGGCTTGTCCGATCTCTTGCTTATCCTCCAGTGCTGACTGAAACTGTGAAAGCAATTTGACCTTCAAATGGTAAAGCACCTGGAACAGATTCTATACCAGCAGAAGCCTACAAGACTGGAGGCTTGCACATGGCTCTGAAACTGACTCACTGAATTTTTCCAGTCAATAGCTCCTTGAGTCCACAAACCCCAAGAGTACAGGGATGTATCCATTGTCCACTTGTACAAGTGGAAAGGCAACAGACAATCCGGCAACAACTATTGGGGCATCTCCTTGTTGTCAATAGCTGGCAAAATTCTCACCAGAATTCTGCTGAATCACCTTGTGCAGCACATTGAAAAAGGCTCCTACCTGAGAGTTAGTGTGGCTTTAGGAAAGGATGCAGAACTATAGAGCTAGTGTTTTGCAACTTGTCAATTTCAGGAAAAATGTCAGGAACAGAACTTCAATCTGTATATGACTTTCATTGACCTGAAAAAAGTATTTGATATAGTCAGTCGGGAGGGCCTTTGGAAGATCATGGCAAAATTTGGTTGCCTGGAGAAATTCATTGCGGTGGTTCGGCAATTCCATGATGGCATGCTCGCTTGTGTTGTGGATAATGGTGAGTCATCTGAACCATTCACAGTCACCAGTGGAGTCAAGCAGGGCTGTGTGTTGGCCCCAACCCTCTTCCATATGATCTCTGTCATGCTTACAGATGCCTTTTGGCATCAGATACCATACTGATGGCAAGCTTTTCAATTTGAGAAGACTGCAGGTGAAGACAAAGGCACAGGAAGTGACTGTGATTGTCTGTTTTCTGATGACTGTTCTCTGAATGCCAAATTTGAGTCTGAAATACATGGACTATTTCTCTTCAGCTTGTGGCACCTTTGGTCTCAAAATTAACATCAAGAAAACAGAAATGATGTACCAGCCTGCATTAGGAAAGCCTTGCATCGAGCCTACTATCACAGTGAATGGCAAAACCCTTCAGGCAGTGGACAATTTCACCTAGCTCAGCAGTACATTGTCACAAGCAGTTCACATTGATGATGAAACCAACGCCAGAATTGCCAAACCAAGTGTAGCCTTTGGCAGGCTACATGCAAATGTGTGGGAGTGCAGAGGCACTGGTCAACAAACACAAAACTGAAGGTCTACAAAGCCATCGTGTTACTAGCTCTGATGTATGCATGCGAAACCTGAACAGTGTACAGATGCCATTCTGTGAAGCTGAACCACTTCCACATGGGCTGTATGAGGAAACTGTTGAAGATAAGATGGCAAGACAGAGATTCTCATATGGGCAGCCATTCCAAGCATCCATCACAGATGAGATGGGCAGGCCATATCACCAAAATGTCAGATGAGCCATTGCCAAAGAAGATCTTTTTATGATGAGCTAAAGGAAGGAAAGCACTCTCAGGGAGGCCAGACGAAATGTTTTTCAGGAACTCCCTCAAGTTATCCTTGGGGCGTTTCAACATTGATCCAGAATTTTGGAAAGATCTCCCTTATGATGGTTCTATCTGGCAAAGTCTCATCCATACTGGAGCTACAGTCTATGAGCAGAGGAGAACAGCTGAGGCAGAGCAGAAGAGCCAGCAGCGTAAATCTTGCAATAGCAGGATGTCCACTGTTAATCAGGTAACCCATAGCTGCATCATTTGGTCAGTGTGCCACAGACAATTCAAAGCTCAAATTGGCCTGATCAGCCCCTCATGTGTTCACAGAAACTAGACCAACCAGTGGCCATATTCAAACTTGAAGGATGAACAACAACAGTCTTCAAAACACAAATGGGAATTATGAACCCAACTACCATTTGTGCCTTTGAAACCCTCCCCTGAGGTGTGTTTGATCTGCAAATGGTTAGGCCTGGGCTCAGTCTGATCCCCTCTTTTAAGGATTTCCGTAACTGTGGTCCTGGCCCAAGAGCTCTGCTGCCAGTGCTTGATATTCTAAATCTGGGTCTTTCCATCTGTATTATCTTTGTGGAGCACAACTGATTTGAAAAGGCTGCAGAATGTCCACTCTATACTTCTCTCCCATTGTTGCCCAGGGGTTTTCTTGTGAGTGCCTGAGCACAACAGCCAGAACTTTCCTTTGTTTTCAGTATTTCTCCTTCTTTCTCTGTTACTAAGGATATTTGCATGAAAATAGGATCTCTGGTATTCACAGGTTTTGCTCTCTTCTGTTTCCTGTCCCTCTCTGAAAGTGATGGTATGAAGAGAATTGGTTATTTCCACTGGAACATAAACAGCAGGGCCATCCAAACCTTCAAGTAACAAAGATCCAGTTGGAGCAAATATTGCTGGTATTAATGAATAAGGAGAGGTCATCATTATAAATGAAGCAGAATTGCCTGGTGATACTGGGTAAAATTTTTGAAAGCATGTAAGTGATGTAGGAGCCAAGTCCCATTTGAATTTCAATAAGATTTAGGATCCTAAGTGCCTAAATCACTTTTGAAAATGGGACTTAGGCACTCTTGAAAATTTTACCCACAATGTCTTCTGTGTTTTTTGCATGAGGTCTTACTCTTACTGTCTTAGGTCTTACTTACTCTTTTTTTCAAAATATCCTAATTGTCCACAAGTTGGAAGGGGATGAAAGTTTAGTTCTGCTTGTATCACTAATGGATATCTGCACACATCTTGTAGTACAACTAATTGAAGGGGATGAGTATCAGGTTAGAAATATCTAGGAACTCTGGGGAAACAGGTTCAAATCCCTGTAGTGTCAACTCAGCCTCTTCTTTTCTACATAACACACTTACCTGTAGTAACTCTCTCCTTCCTTCTATAATAATAATAGATGCCTTCCAATAACTCTTATGTATAGGACAGCATATATTAATTATTTCACAGTGGTAGAAATCTAATAAAATTGAATGTTGGCTTGCTCCACTAAATGAAAGTAATAGTACAAAATATATTCTCTTCCCTCCCCTCCTCTTCCCCCACATAAAATAAAATAGGCTAAGTCAGACACTGAGGCCTATCCTGCAGCCATTGATCAGGTTAGTAATGCATATTCATACAAAAAAATTCCTTTGCCATCAATGACACTATTTGAATGAGTAAGAGGTATTCACATGACTAGGATTTTGGGATAGGGCCCATTATTTGGCTGACATAAATAGATCCCCAAGATTTTTGTACTTACTTTGAGGGACCAGCATAGTGAATGATGTGGAGATATTGGGCATGTTTATTACTTTCAGCAACTGCACATTGATTCCTACTGTATACTGCTATTTGCAGCATATAGTCCTCCACCAATGAGCTCGTAGATTAACTAGTGTCCAGCGTTTGACATAGTAATAGTTTGCTTTGTTACACTGTTACAATATTACAAGCTTTAATTGTGGAGCTGAGATGAGAGGAAGACTAATTATTAGGGAATCAAAATACATTTTCTTATACTTCTCTTTAACAATTTTTTTACTCCCAGATTTTGCATTTCAAATAATAGTCAATTAACAAAACTAATTTCTGAAGAAAGGTTTTGACAGTTCTAAAAATGATTGCCGGATGCACATTTCCTGGGGATTGTAAAATTCTAAATCAGTGCTAACAGTAATACACTGCAAGGCATGAGCATTCAGCAATTTTTGTAACAATTTGTGTAGCTGTTAGCTGCAACAAACTTCTGTTTTTCATTATTTCCCCCAGTCCAATTGCTGTTGATTTTTGACTATAAATAAAACTAGAGTCCGTGTCCGGTTTTGTTTACTACTGATAGGAAAAAATGTAATACCTTTACAGCAATAGTTTGTATAATAATTTGAGTGGTGCATGAAAAACACTGCTATTGGACAAAATAAGCCAAGAAGCAATACTACTTGTGAACTGTTGGTGGGAGTGTAGGCACATGCACCTGCAGCACACAGGCGTATCAGCGAACTGCAATGAGGCCATGGTTGACCTTTGTCAGGCTCAATAGCCTTTCATTTATCACTGATCACAAGAGTGGAATGAACATATTTACTTGTGTTTTACTTTCCACTTATAATATCTAGTGGCATGGGAGGAAAATGAAAACAATTGTTCATATGGGAAATTTATGTGCTTCATCTGGCTGTATGATTTCCACAGTTGTACCAGTGCCACTTAGGGACTGGTATTGCATTTTACATCTTTAGGCTAGAACAAAGTAGCTTTTCCATCTGCTGTGAAACCTCTAATAATGCTTGTCTAGCTGTGTTTTTGTCGTACAGTAGTTTCCTTTGAATAGCAGACTTTTAGCTTTCCTTTTAACAAATACCTTTCATCTGATATGGAAACTAAATTTTTGTTTCTTTTCATTCTTAATAAACCTAAAATTCTGCTTCCTGATTTCGCCTACTGTATGTTACGTACAGATTAATTTAAATCCTCTGTGCCTGAACTGAATTTTACACCAATTTCAAGGTTCTGAATAGTAACTGTTCTTGAATATTAGGTTAAGGGGATTTTGAACCACAGTGAACGGTATATGCATATAGGGCCAAATCTTCCTGTTTTACTTATCAAATAGTCCAATTAAAATAAATGGGATTATTTGTGTAAGTAAAGCAAATAAGATTTGGCTCATTATTTTAATCTTTAAGTGCATTTTTGATGATTTACATATGTATCTGGGCTTTTATAATATGTAAACCTGTGTTACTATTCCAGCTCTGGAGCACCACACTCAGATTTATGACAGTCCATTTTGATTAATATGTCATTCACATATATGTACATACATCCACACGTGCATGATTTTCCTATTGTACTGTTTTAGAGTATCTCAAATTGGGAATTATAAAATAAATTCATAACATCAGAGAACTTCTGGAGAACTTTATCAGTTAAATCAGTTAAAAATCCCCAGAAATGTACATTAAAATCATTTTTAATCCCACAAATTCAAGTAAACCATCAACAGAAATATTCTGCAGGCTCAAATTAGCCAACGCAAAGCTGCTCTCACTGTCTTCCAACCCACTATACTTCATCAGGCTTCTGTTCTGTAAAGAATTAATGGGGGTGTGGATGTGGGGGGGATTCAAATGTACCATATATTGTAAACTTTCTTGTTTTCACTGGTAGAAGAACACCCCACAAACTTTCCAAGAAAAAAATCACTATTTAACTAAAACAGTGATTGGATTTAAAAAAATAAATAAATAAAGCTTGCCTAAAACATTAACTTGTCTGTATGTATGTATTATCATACAGAGAAAATATTAGGAACAATAGAGTATAATAGTTTTCTTGGGTTACATTTGATTGCAGAATTCACAAGGACTTTGTGTATGTTCTTTCCTACTTAATTAAAATACAATGTATGTGGCAGTAATATTTTTATGTTATACTGGAAGATAGTTTGCAGATCAACTATGGGTATAAACTTAGTAATTGTACTGTGTAATTATGTGATAGAACTGTAGAATAATATGAAGTGTTGATGGATGTTGTTTCCCACTTGTATCATATACTTGTAATGCAATTTCTTCATATGTAAACTGTATAATGTATGGATTGAAAGTAGAACCATCTTATAGTAAACTCAGATATAGTGAAACTACATTTAAAGTACAGTGGAATAAAATTCCAAAATTGTTTCAGAATTGCAATCTGCAAATTACTGTTCTACATAAGCAGCTCTAAGTAGAAGTTGTTCTCTGAAAAATTACTTTGTTATAAAAGGTACATCAAACACACTGCATGCATATGAAACACATACTGCTGGGAGTGTATATACTGTACACACATACTGTCTAGTATGTAGGCAATCAAACGGTGCTATAGTCCTGTTGAGTTTACAGCTGGACAGCAGAGTTTACAGTGCTGGGCAATATGCTGTGCCAGTGGTTCTCCCTTGCCATTCTACACTTATGCTTTTTCAGAGCCCTCTAGCATATCCATAAATATTGGTTCTTTTGGGTCAAATCACTTCTGTTGTTGTTCTACTCATAATTTATTTAAGTGCTTGAAAGCTCACTTGTAAATGAGGTATTTTGCTTAACTGATTTGTTGTTGAATTGGTTGGAGTTGCCATCTTGTGTGTGTTCTTTCTTAGAAGTTATTTACTTAAAATCAGCGTTGTCAAAATGGTACCACAACATCAGAGGGAATACTATGTGGCAGCACTAACCAGCTGAATATGGCCATAGATCTATTTGCTGTCGATGAGCTACATAGAACCAGTCCTGTTTTCCTTGCACACCTTAAACTCCCATTGACTTCAAGGCCCCATATTTATTGGTTATTTCTAGCTCTTCTCTAATAGATAGGCACAGCTTTCTTCCTGTAGAAATAAGAAGTCTGAAATGCTTCAACTCTACTTGCATGCAAATTTGAAAAGATTGCATTTATTGCTTGAAACTAATTTTTTTTTAAATTTATTGATAGTAAACTACAGTATGCTCCTGTGGTGAACAGAATCCTCACTCCTCTAATTATAACATAGCGCATTTTCCCAGCAGTCTTACAATCAAATTATTCAAAATTGCATTTCTCTATTGCAGATTGCTAAACTCCAAGACAAGCAAACATCAACATAATGAACAATTATTTGACAAATTATTACCTTTAAGTACAAGATTAACAGCTTCTATTAAGATTAGTAAATATGATAAAACACATTTATTATACTGTGTATAATGATTGCCTGACTCTAAAGTAAACATTTGATATATTCCTGTACACACACATACTGTATGTAGGAGATTATATTTTCATCGGAGTGCATTCATCCACAGAGATTTTTAAGAAATTGCTGGAATGTTTCTTTATCATTCCATGTTCAGAGAGCACAGGCAAAAAAACCAGACAAAGAAACTAAAGAATGTGAAATATTTCACTAATTTTATTTGCATTTAAGTTTTAAAGATCTTTTATTAGTTGAAACTGAAGTTAACTTTTTAAATTATTTATGGTAGCAATAATGCATGTTTTTGTTATTGAACTATATCTCTATACTTCGTATAGTGAACAAAATCCTCCCTCAGCTAATTATAACTTACAGTATTTTCCCAGCAGTCTTACAATCAAATTATTCAAAATTGCATTTCTTTATTGCATATTCCTAAAACCCAAGACAAGCAAACATCAAGATAATAAATAATTATTTATTGCAAATTATTACCTAATATATAAGATTAACAGCTTGTAACTATTAAGATTAATACATGTGGTAAACTGTATTTATTATACTTTATTCTGTAGCAAATATATATGTATAAAACATATGTTTATGTATTGCAATTAATGAGAAAAAGTGTAAGATTAACAATTTATGCTGTGTTTTGTTTTTAGATTTATGCACACTGTAAAACTTATTTATTGCACTTATTAAAAGTATTTAATGATGGACTTTTAGATGCTATATTTTTAATGTGCAAATATAAACTAAAGGAGTATTAAATTACAAAATGGAAAATTATAACTGAAGTCAAAGGATCTAACTATTTTCTGCTATAAATCTACTTTAAAATGATCATCATTGAAATTACAGAATCTTTAAATTGTAGCCTTTATAGTACATAATGAGTTGTGATGAGTTATCCTTTTTAAAGGCTTTTTTTCATCATTAGAGCTAAACTCAACATCTTGCTCTTAAAGATAAATGTAGCTCATAGTATAAACATTGGAATAATTTCTTTTTATGATGAGAAGTTAAAGTAACATTTGTGAGAGGAGAGAGAGCAAAACCAGACGACTTGTGGTGCACTGCAAGGAAGGAACTGGACTTAACAAAAAAAGACCTCTGCTTTGTCTTTGGAAAAGTACAATTATTCCATCAGAAATCAGCATAATTTGACAGAGAAAATGTTCTGTAACATCTAATTTTGGGGCGGGGGGGGGGGGAATTGCTGCCAGCACATGTGTAAGTGGGGTTTGCAGTTGTAAGAAAAAAATTCAATATCTAATTATTTGTTTTCTTTATTTTGCTAACAGAAACATCTGCAATACTTCAAATCTGTTAGTGATTAGAGTCTGGTATGATACCATACCCTCAGTATTTTTTGGTAGAAAATACTTAGGTTTTAAATTCTGTTTTAAGTATCTATGTTATACATGTTTTGTTTTTATTCTAAAAGTTCAAGGAAACTAAATATTTTGGGGATGTTTTCAGGTCAAGTATAAACTCACTTTTGATTATTCCCTCTACATGATCATGGTTAGTGTTAAGCATTTAGAATCCTCTCACCATAGAAATTCTGGGATTTAAAAAATGAGTGGTATGATTTTTTTTTCCCATCTGTAATTTCATACTGATACAATCATACTGCTATATACCCTGAGTGGATGAACCAAACAGTTTTTTGTCAATTCCATTTTAATAAATGTATTGCTTATAGAAGTTTTCAGGGTTATTTTACACTTAGTGAGAAGTGGGAGGAGATAAATCTCTTTGGAAACTGTACAATAGGTATTTTTGAAAAGACTAAACAGAACTTTTATTTGACTAATTGGATACTTTAAATATATTTTTAAAAGAGCATTGAATTTATTGCAGTGTAAAGAGAAGAAAGTCTGGTTTTCATTTTTCTAGATATTGTAAGTAGTTATTCTTACTTTTTATTCTTTTTTTCAATCACCCTGTGCTGAGCTCAGATAATTTTACAGTGTTCTGACTAATACACTACACAACTGAAAAGGGCTTCTGAAAACATTGAGCTACAATTGTATTTAAATTCCGGTAAAAATGTAATTATTTTAATGTTTTGTGATAGCTATAGTGATGGAATGAGAATCATAGGGGGGAAAGTGCTCTTTTCTTATTAAAACCCACAAAAGCTATAAAATGAATATGTAAACAACCCCCTTACCCCCCGCAAGTATTCTGCAACAGATAAATGTATCCTTTCCCTTGTGCTTAGAAAATGGCTTTGATTTTAGGGATTGTTTTACACGTTAAAATATTAATGCCCTAAATAGTTATGTTTATGACTATAGCTGGTGCTTTTGAGTAAAAAGTTGAGTCAGTTTTCTATATATAGCATTTCAAATTATGCTTTTATTCGTTGAATTTTTTTATGTAAACCTATATTGCGGTCTGATTTTGCTCTCATTGAAGTCAGTGGTATTTGGGTCTTCTCCACTCACTCATTTCTTGTATTTGCAAATGTGACTCTACATATTCTTGTTAAAGCAGATAACATCCTTTGTGATGATCTTAAATGCTAAATATCTGGAAATGCAAGTTATGCTACAGTCCTAAAACACCGAGCTTGGTTTACTAATTCTGATGAAATATAAGATCTCTCATTTTGGATTATCTATAAACTCTAGAAATGTATGCACTAGATTCTCAAATGCCATCTGGTTCTCTGTGCTGTTCAGGGGCTTGATTCTGGATGTATCTTGCCAGGTGAGAATTCCCCAGAGGTGGGAAGTTCATAGCTGCTGGAAAGCCACCAGAGCCAGCTCTGGTTCCTGCTACCTCCTCACCCCCACCATCCCATTTCAGGGTAGAGCTCTTTTCTATTATGGCAATCTTCTGCTGGCATACAGCCTCTTAGCTACCATACACCAGTGGTATTCCCAGGGCTGCTCTAACTTGCACTAAGACCGTCACAGACAGGTCCTCAGAATAAGTGAGTTGTAACTAGCTCCAAGATTCCCCTCTCCACACTGCTCTCCTGAACTGAGGAGAGCAATAGTTAGCTGGGCCCTATAATGAGGTAGCAATAAATAAAATTTTATGAATGTTGATCGTCAATTTCTGCTGTTCTTATCAGTCATTACTTATCCTGGGCCTGATCCTGTGACTTCATTAGGAGTTGTGGGTACTCAATACCCCTCAGGAGGAGGCCAATAGTCCCCCAGCATTTTAGAAAACTCACAGTTCAGACAAGTCCTTTGATTGTGTGTGCATCAGGTCTCTTTTCATTGAGATTAACTTGACTGTGGTGGTTCTGGCATTTTACTTCGTTGAGGTGAGAAAAAACAAGCAACTTTTGCAGCTGATCTATGAAAAGCCATTATCATTAGGCCATCTGGGAAAGAAGCATTCTTGGGTCTCAAGCAGTGGGTAAGAACTAGTCCTTGGAAGACTAGATTTCCTGTGATTGCCGCGTGGTAGCGACTGTACATTACAAAGGAGTAAACTCTTGAAATGAGTATGATTTTATAGCATCATTTATAGCCAAGTTTCATTTTTGCTATCCTTTAAGATTTTCTCCTCACCACTTTCTTTGTGCTGATAAAATAATGTAAACCTTTTGAGGCAATATTTCCCAGGATGTCCGCTCTTGCTCAACTAGCAAGAAATACCATTGCAGAGAAAAAAATACTGTACTCTTCAAAAATTAGTAGAAATCTCCAATAAATGGCACATGTAGTTTATATGGAATTTTGAGAATTTTTTTTTCTGATATTAACATAGAATGAGGACATTTACTTAGCAGCTGGTACTATTTTACTTCAGATGTTGAAAGCTTTTGCTATATTCCCCAGAGGTTGATTTGTAGTATAAAAATCTTTGAAAAAGTTGTGAAATGAAATCATTACTATTTTGTATCTGGGATTCTTTGGGATTATTTTTGATATTCTTACACTGAGATTTATTAGAATAATTGTTAGTGATATGTACTTTTTGGTTTCAACATTGTTCAGACGGCTTTTCTTTTCCTCATTGCTTCTGAAGTAATGTGCACATCAAGGGATATGACATCATGACAACAGGCTGTGTCTCTGGAGAGAGCTTTGTAAATTCTCTTCAGAAAGTGTTGATTGGTTATGCTCTCTGCTTTCTCCCAGTACAGTTTAGACAACCATAGGCAAAAAAAATATGGCTAAGCAGAAGTTCTGGTAGCAAACAGGGCTGGGTGAATAATGAAGAGAAAGGAAAAACCATCAAATATTTTTTTGAAAACTGTTTTGTGAAACTCATGAGATTATTTAAGTATATCCACCTATTACGTGACCAGCTGTATAATTCAGGTGACTAATGGAACATAATATTCAATAATTTAGTAGAAATCTTTTTTGGAAAATACACTGAAATAACATACTCAAATATTATTTTACCAGCTGTTCAACTATCTATCTCTTATGGGGGAACAAGCCCTCAAGACAGTATTATAGTTTTCTCAACAATCTGACAACCAATATCCTGGAAATTTAAAGTTTAGTTTACACATGTAAACAAAATAAACAAAAAAGAAGAGTGGGTTTGGGTTGGGAATTGGAGGGGCCAATGGCTCTGCAAACGGTCAGATCTATCTGTAGTGAACTGTCTTTAAAAACTGGTAGCGATGCACAGTAGGAAGAAAACTTGCTGCATCTGGTTGTTGGTGCAGGCAGTATGTGTGATCTCAGGAAAGAGGGTCAATAAAATTCTGTTGGGACTCTCCTGGGTTGTCATTTTGGGTGTCAGACACGAAATTGGGAACATCACGCTATCAGCCATTACTTTCCATCCTGTGCGGAGACCAGGCATTATGGACAAAAAATAAGTCTTTAACATAGCACAGCTACATTACATAGTTTAGGGGCTGGTCCAATGACCTTTGCAGTCAGTGAGATTTGGATCAGGCCCTTAGAGGTGGAAGTGAATAAGAATATCACAGACAACTGAAACTGTAGGTGGAAGCTTATATAGGTGAGACCACTGGTTGCCTGCAGACAGCTGTCTGGGCACATGGTGCTGGCTCTCTTCCTTACTTGCAGCTTCTAAATTGTATGAGAGCACTTACAATATTACTTTTCCAGTTATTGTTCTGGACTCTTAAAATTCCACCTGCCCTGCAGAAAGGGAGTATCTATCTTCAGAGGAATTCATCCTGCAGTGCAAGAAGTCTCCTGCAGGACAGCTGGATTATAATTCCACCTGATTCCAGCAGTTATAAAATTATAATGCTGGAACGGTACCAGGGCTGTTATGGGATTGAGAAAGTGAGGGAACATGGTCTGTGGCGTTGCAAATAGGAAGGGAGATGATTTAGGAGACAGTGTCTCTAGTAAGATGTGGTCTGCAATATGAGAGTTTGAGAATCTGTGGTGTAGGTATTATGACACCAGTGATGGTCATCAGTGTTACCAGTTGGCCAGGACACTAGATTGACACCCACATGCTAATGCAATCTTATAGTTAACACTAGTTAAAATTGTTTGCTTATGATATCAAAGTGAGAGCCAGTTTTAGTTATCTTTGTTACCTATGTAATTGTCTGTGACTCAAGTTAAGCTTGCTGATACCTATCCCAGTTTGTGTCCATGGAGGGAATTTTTAGTCATGAACCATGTGTTGATCATTTTGGTAAGAGTTCAACCCATAGCCACTTGCAGCTTCTGCCTCCCTGAGCTGTAAACACAATGAATTGCAATGTATTTTAAGAAATGCTTGTTAGAGAGTACCAGTTTTCTGTAAGTTATAAGAGTAGAGGCATATCGTTATATCTTCACTTAACACAATTGGGGATCAGTGGCTTGTAAAACCATTCACATACAAGGTCACTTTTTGATTATTTCATCATCAGCAATAAAGTAGAGGGCATCTCTTTAAATTATTAAAACATAATAATTTATACTTGGTCTAAGCTCTTTTAATGACTTGGTTTATTTTTTTCATGATATTGTGCATAATTTTTAGACAGTCTGCATTAAAGTATTATAGATGTAGGAAGAGACTTTCAAAATTAAGTGTGCACAATTACGCTCATACTTTTACACCAGCCTTGCAAAATTGTCCTGAAACCTTACCAGCCCAGATACACAATCTATTTACCTGCCTTGTGCCATGATGATTGATGAAAAACAGAGGATATTAGAAAAGGTCATAAAATGATCACCCTGGACAAGTAAGCAAGTAAAATTTCAACTAGTACTCTCCTAACTTTGAAAATCTGGTTTAAATATATGGCATGATATGCAGTGTATAACAACAAATAAGCACAAAACCTTTAGAAATTGAAACAAACATGAAACATTTTGGACTAAGAGCACAAACATAGAAAACACTATATTTGTGTGCTGAATTTTTCAATTTAAAGGAATTAATTTCCCCTATACAATCCAAGAAATCTCCTAACAGTCTGCTAGCCTTTGGGTAAACCCATTCATACGTTTGTTACCCTGAAGCTGAAAACTTGTACCCAAGGAATATTCAGAAAACTAGTGTAACTTGACTTGAATGACATGACACTTTATAGAATAATATAACCTACCAGCTGTGAGACCGTGTAGAGTTCAGTTTACACCAGATTTTATGGGAATCTAAGCAGTTCCAGTGCATTATCCTACAGTGGAGCCAGTTTCTTTGCGCCAAAATATTTCTGTAAAATGGTCAACTGTCATATGATGATCATATCAGGTACTTCCATGGCATTGTATCGGTCTGTTGCAGACTTGATGGTGCAAATGGTCTTTCCTTTTAATTGCGATGAGTCTATGTTCTTTGCTGTTCACTTATATAGTCAAAAAAGGGAGGCCATCAACCTTTTTCGGGGATTTAGGGAAAAGTGGAAATAGACTATCACTTAGCGAAGACACTTACTTAACTGAACAAGTTCTATAAAAACAGTTTTCATAATTCCAAATATTTGGTTGCTGCTGTCAAGGACTGATACACATTACTTAGGAGATCCATGTTCATACAGGGACTAGTTATTCTTGGACTGGGTGAAGGGACTTGAATCCAAGAAAACAGTTTCTTTATGACACTGTGGCTAGGCTAGAAAGCAAATGATTCATTACCGTTACAAAAACTGTTCTGATTCCATATAACTAAATAAATGACAATAGCATTTTAGCCACTCCAGTGTACAAATATCATTTGTCCTTGACGGCATCTCACAAGAGTTTTCAAGGAAAATTAGAGCAGCTATTGTGCTCTGAGATTGGGTTCAGACTGGGTGCTGGTGGCAGCATCACATGGTAAAAATGACCGAAAGTGCAGTAAGGAAAGCCTCCTATTTCCAATCTAGCCATTGATAAGGGAAGTTGCTAGTTATCAGCTATAGATTTGCTACATTTTTTTTTTTAAAGCTTCCACTACCTGGAAGTTTTGATTATGAAGTATTTTGGACTTAACATACATTGCCTCATTAAAAAGACAATAAACCAATTTTAATATGTCTCAGTCTGCTATTTTTCAATGAAACAGTCATCATGGGCCTTTTTTTTTTGTCACACTTCACAGCCTGGAATATTTTTTCCTTTTATTTTTAGCATGTTTTCATCCGTACATATACGGTTGGCTAGACATTAGCATTCATGGCATTTCATTTAATAACTGCATGTAATCTGTATTTTTAACTCAAGAACATTAGAGAAGGCAAACTACACACACAGCCTTCCTGAACTATGCAAAAATAAAGTTATAAACACCTGAGTGGTCTCTCAATGTGTCATGAAGTAGTGTTCTACTGGACCAGATTCTGAACTCTGTTACATGTGTATAAATCTGGAGTAATATGGATTTATATCAGTGTAACTGGGTGCACAATCAATCCGGGCCAGCATTCATAAAAACTAATTAAATGAATGAAAATTTAAATAGATAATCTATTTGTTTAGTTACAAAAAATACTAGCCAAAATGGTCACTCACTACAAGTTTTATTACAATAAAATTGTGTAATATGAATACCCAGATTTTGTTTACATTCCAATATAAAAATCACAACATAGGCATGATAACTCAATTAGTAGACGAGCTGCTCAGAGTTTGAGTGTTGAAGGTTTTACAGTTCAAAATCAGGCTGCTTTTATTTAGGTGCCTAATTGTGGATTTGGGACTTTACTTTTAGGCACACTTTTTGACTGTAGAGTCTATATAAAAGTTCCCAAACTTTCTTGAACGGCATCTTACAAATAATTGTATAGACATGATTCAGGAAAGCACTTCAATGGTTTGTTTAATTTTAAGCAGAGTCACTTCTGTGGGACTGCTTGCATACCTAAAATTAAGCACCTGCTTAAGTGCTTGGCTGAACTGGGGCAATAGTCCTTAATCTTGGAAATTCTTTTTCTTGCTTTCTTATACTCATGAACCATAAAAGTATCTTGCAACTTAATTCATTATGACCAATTTCGAATAGAGTTCCTGTTATGCTTACACCTTAGCACACATAAGAACTCGGTTTCATTGTTAAGAGACTCCATCTACTTATTTTTATTGAGGGTTGAGACCGATATAAATTTAATTAATTCTAGTTTAACAAAATGATACTAAATTACAATGTTGTTAAATTAGTATAACTCTTGGAAAGAATTTCAGAATTCTCTCCTCTCAAAACAAAACCAAATACACTCCCCAAGGGCAAAATCTACCACCCATTTAAAATGTATTAAATTTGTTAAGTTGAAAATAATGTGTTTTTAAGAGAAATAATAATGTGGAATTTTGAAAACACAAGAAATACAGACAGATATACAGTAGGTAAGAGGCTACTGATAGACAGTAAAGAAGGCTGAAGTTGTAAAATTCATTTCTGGAAACTGAACTTCATAATAATTTGGGGGTGTACTGTGTGGAATTCCAGTTTAGCCCATTCTATAATGGACCCAAATTATTAAGGCCAACTCTACTTTTAAAAGGTTTGCCAGTATAGCTATACCGGCCAACCCGCCTTTTGTAGATTTGGTTTATGATGGCAAAAAAAATTCTTTTGATATACTTTATATCATTTCACCAAGTGAAATAAGCTATTCTGACAAAAACACTTTTATGCCAGTATAACTGTATCTACACTAAGGCTTTTGCCGGTAGAGCAGTGTCACAACCCCTTATCCCGTCCTTCCAAACCGGCCACTCGTCATACCAACAAGCCCCCCGCCCCCTCCCAAAACCCACTTCCACAGATGTTTCTAGTGTAGACCTGGCCTGAAAGTATAGGTCAATCAATCAGTTCTGCAGAACTGAACCCAAAGTTTGTGTTAGAATCTTGATCTGGATCTGAACTTTCCAGCATTCCAAGGCAGAAGCTTCATTGCTGCAATTTGTGCCTGTCTCTAATATATACATAGAGATTTGAGAGAACTGTGTCATTGTCATCTCTATGCTATTGTAAGAGATGCTACATACACCTTTTTTGATTTATGTTTCAAGCTCATTTACTTTTCATAGATTTTTTTTCCTAGACTCTGGTGCTGCATTAGTCCTAAAGTAAAATAAAAATATTTTCTTTACCAAATTAACTGACAATTGTAAATTTGATTAAATCATTTTGTACGCACCTCTACAAAACTGCATTGTGCAAGAAAATTAAACCAAATCTATTTAGCCTGGCTATATTTGCCATAAGGAATGGTCTCTCTATATATTAATATTGTACCTCATTTGTTCTTCTGTATGTAAAATATATGAAAAAAAGAAAGAATGGGTATAATTTAAGTTATGGGTACTTAACCAATAGAATAAACATCAGAATCACTGAACCAAAGAATTCTAGTTTCTACAATATTTGCACACAAAATGGTTTCAGGTTTAAAAATATACATTAACTGGATATGTCAAACCTGAACACTTGTAATTTATGTGCTGCCCTGAACCAGATAAAGTAACTTTTTTGTGGTACTGAATTTGTACTAAAACTTCGGTTTAATTGGGATGAGTTGAGATTCCAATAAATGCTGAGTTTTAAAGTCACTGCCTTTATTTTTTTATTTGGAACTTTCCCACAGCAAGAAACGATCACTGATTCCTAAGAATTCTTTCGAAACAATGACCAGAATGTAGTTGTTCAGTTGGTGTAATCATGGGCATACCTGGATGTGAATTTCAGATATGCACCGGGGGAATTAATTTTCTTTTCTAAATAATTCTGTATATGGGGGAAAATGTGTGGTGTGTACCATTAGTGCCGGGGGACATTGTAACAGGTCAAAGGCTGCTCCAGTGTTAATAGACAGTAAGTAATATTTCCCACAATATCTACTGAAGAAAGAGGTGGAAAGCTAACACCAACATGCCCAGGGTTTGCGTATGATACATGATACAAGATGACTTCGTAATATTGTCATTGACACTTACAGTTACTGCTGCCTAAGTTCCAGTTGCACAATTTAAAGCTGCCTGGGGCCACTAACTAATGCACACAACATTACCAAGATGCTAAGAAAAATCATGGAGAAAGTATGTGTACCTTGTGGCAGAAGAGCCATCATTTGAGGCATTTAAATGTAGACTGGACTCTACATGAGAAAATATACAGTGGGCACAATCCTCTACTAGCATGGAGTGGACAAGACGGTCTGATGCATTTTGTTGTATCTATAGGTGTTATGCATTTAAAAAAATTATTTCAGCCATCATCCCCCTTTATCCAGTTTAGCTATCTGCATCCCGACCATACCCAACAGGTTTACTGAGAAGAGTGTCAGATATTAGGAGGGGAAGACTAAAGATATCACACAATTTAAATGGAAGACAAACTATGACACTTTTTCATTTAAATTACACTGACATCTGAGGTACTTGGAGCACAAGTGATAAGAAAAGAGCCTTAGAGTGCATATGAATTGTCCTTTTTCCCCCCCCACACCCCGACACTAGAATTTGTAGTGTTATGATTCCTATCCTTGAAAATGACATTAACATAAAAAGTTTTTCCTGTATTATTCTCAGCTATTAAAATTGTGGTGTGTGTTTGACACCTTGCTGTTTGTGGTGATACTTACTCCCATCACTAGGTCTCAGTTTCTTTTATTTTATTCCACCATTTAATATGTAATTTGCATTTTCATCTATGTATTGCTCAAATTGCCTGGTGTAGATTTTTGTTCCCTTCTAGCCAAACACACTTCATTCCGGGCCACTAGCTGCCCTAGCGCTGGTGACTTATCTGGACAAAATGTTCAAAAGCATAGGTAGATGGGCTTCATGACCTAACAGGATTTTGTCATTCTCTAAGATCTGGGAAACTTAGTCAGTGAATTCCTGTGGCTGTAGTTTTATAAAGGTCTTATTAAAAACTAGATAAATTGTAACCACTGCATTAACATCAGGACCCTGTGAATAATGCGCATGGCCACATAGTTTACCTTTTTGCTTGGATGCCCCATAATTTGCACCTCCATTGCATAAATCCACAGAAATGGTAATTTCCCCTGCAATCTTCTTCTTCTGTAGTGTTTCTGCCCTCACTCCGCCCACATTGTGCCGCCTTTCTCTGTTTGTGTGCGTTCTGCATTGGGAAGTTGGACTTTGGATCCCAATCTGAATTTTGCAGTGTCTTTTATAATGAGCTGAACTGAAGCCCCAGATCTGAACATGGACTAAAAGTGGGGGGTAATAAACTTTTGTTATGTGAGCCAATTTCGGATACTGAGGCAGTTCTCTTTTAACTTTTTAAAGGTATTATAATATGAAAACCACAATTGTGGTGGAAAGGTTTGAGCTGTTAGTGTGAGCAGACTGCTGAAGCAAAAGAGCCAGTCTCATCAAATTGTCTGATTTGATTTGTGGTGTGGACAAATATCAGTTAGGGACTAGAGAGGTGCTACTAAATTCATCCTTATTTATTGCCTATTAAGGATATGATCTGGTGAAACCAGTATATTAACTATACTGGCCAAATTAAAAAGCTTGAAAAAGTTTCTGAAACTAGAAATCCTATATTATGATGAAATTGTACCAAGTTTTCTAGTTAATAAAATACTGTTGGGACATTTAATTTTTGAACAGATGCAAGGAACTGAAATATGGATACTAATGGTTTTAGTTATAGGGCTACATTGATGGTGGCATGCATGGGTCAGTGAATGAACATACAGAGTAGTAAAATGGCTTTTCAAAATCTGACTTTTATTTATTTTGTACTCAATAAAGAATTGGTGCATTTGGATTCTAAATGAAAAGCTATATGCAGAATGGAGAAAAGATACATATCTTCATTCTTTGCTATCCTGATTTTATATGCCTAAATCAGCGGTTCTCAATCTGTGGGTCGGGACCTTGAAGTGGGTTGTGACTCTGTTTTAATGGGGTCACCAAGGGCTGGCATTAGCCTTGCTGGGGCCCAGGGCCAAAGCCCAAGGGATTCATCCCTGAGTGTGTGTGGGGGCTTGGGTTACGGGCCCCCTGTCTGGGGCTAAAACCCTTGGGATTTGGATTTAGCCCCCAACCAAGAGCAGTGGGGCAGCAGGGCTTGGGCCGGCTCAGGCTTCAGTCCCCCCTCCTGGGGTCATGTAGCAATTTTTGTGGTCAGAAGGGGGTTGTGATGCAATGAGGTTTGAGAACCCTTGGCCTAAATGTAACATACACACTTTTTTATATAGAGCAGTTCTCCTAAAACTCCATAGTTTTGCTGCATTCATTAATTTTTAGCTATGGGTCAACTTTGTTTGTGACATTTTAGAAGTTTTCAAACTGTAGTTTTAATGGAAATGTTGTTTTGCATTCTGTTTTGTTGGAAAATTACAACTTGTATGAAATTCACTTCCCTTATTTTATCAGGCAGCCAGAATGTAGTCCTTTCAGAAAGTAGTAATGAACTGAACTGAGCAATTGTGAGAATGGTATACCTAAGGCAATAATGTTGAAGCAGAGAGGGTGGTCCAAGATTTAACTGAAGAACAGTGGGCATCAGTGTGATGGAACACTAATAGTGCAGAGATTGGCATAGATGAACAGCACTAGTGTAAAATCATAGAGCTGATAGCAGAAAGACTGGGAGGTAGTGGGATATTTGAACAGAAAAGAGCATGAGAGTAGAAAGTCTGGCAGGTGAAAGACTATAGCAAGAGAGACTTAGAGAGTCACAAAGGAACAAACTATGCAGCTTGTCTTCCTACCCAGGTACATCCTACAAGGACCTAGTCATGTTACTCTCAAATAGTTTGTCTGACATCGAAAGGGAGTCGGGTTCAGATTCCCGAATCCGAAGTGGCGGAGATGGGTGCCGCGAGATGTCCAGTGCGGTAACGCAACCGATCCCGGAGAAGCCGGCGGGAGCCCCGGGGAGAGTTCTCTTTTCTTTGTGAAGGGCAGGGCGCCCTGGCATGGGTTCACCCTGAGAGAGGGGCCCGAGCCTCGGAAAGCGTCGTGGTTCCGGCGTTGTCTGGTGAGCTCTCGCTGGCCCTTGAAAATCCGGGGGAGATGGTGTAAATCTTGCGCCGGGCCGTACCCATATCTGCAACAGGTCTCCAAGGTGAACAGCCTCTGGCATGTTAGAACAATGTAGGTAAGGGAAATTGGCAAGCCGGATCTATAACTTCGGGATAAGGATTGGCTGTAAGGGCTGGGTCGGTTGGGGCTGGGTGCGAGCCGCAACTGGATGAGGCGCCGCCCTCTCCGGGGGGGCGGCGGCGACACTGGACGTGAGCCGGGCCCTTCCTGTGGATCGCCCCAGCTGTGGCGGGCATTGCTCGCCTCTCCCCCTCTGTGGGGATGGTGGGGGCCAGCAGCTGACTTAGAACTGGTGTGGACCAGGGGAATCCGACTGGATTTACTTAGTTTTCAAACATTGTTCAGAAAGATTTTGAGAGCATCTAGAAATACTTGGGAAGGTTGTGAAGTAATTGATACCTGTACTATTTCTAAGATTCTTCCACCATTTAAACTCTGGGTGAAATAGCAACTTACTGAAATATTAACTATTTTTATTATTGCAGTAACAGATCATAAGCTGAAACGATGTTTTTCAGCACAGTGCTCTGCAGAAAATGAACAGTACTTGCATGTTCAAACTGCTGCACGCAGCTTGGAGAACTCCAAGAAAGGCCATACATTTCTACTGTCTCATGAAAGGGAGACAGCCGTATTCCTATTATTTGTATTATGATAGGACCTAGGCATTTCAGTCATAGATTAGGACCCATTGTGTTAGACATTGTACAAACATAACAAAAAGGAGTCCTTGGCCCTGAGCCAGCTTCCGATCATTTCTCTATTTCAGTGGTCTCAAACTTTGTGGCATGGTTGCTACCCCCTAATGCCAGACCTGCACTTGTGACCTCCCTCGTCCCCCGAAACTCATCCTGTGACATCCTCTGCCCCCTAGCGGGTCACTATCCCCAGGCTGAGAAATACTGATCTAGATGAATTGATGTACCCTCTGAAAGACCTCTGTGTTACACCCAGGGGTGTGCATACCCCCTGCTTCAGAACCACTACTCTATTTTAACACCCTTAGTTGTATAGTAAGAAAGTAAAGGTCAGTTTTATGTGGACCCTGGCATATTGGTAGCCTTTTTCTTTTATGGTACCCTGCTATTTTAATCCTTATTCCACATGTTTTTTTTTTCTTTTTAATGGAAGGAAATATAAATGATCATTCATCCACTTGTTAAATAGTGAGATTTAAGAGTGGTTTCTTGGTACTGATTTGTGGATTTTCTTTTCTATATGGGGGAAAAAAGCAGGAATCATGGCTAGCTATTGCCATAAAGTTATCAGATCACTTAGTTTTGAACCCGTTAAAGTGAATAATTCAAAAGACCAGGAAAGGTGCTTTTTTGGAGGAAAAAAAAAGTAAGTGGAGGATTCAGTGCAGAGGGGTATTTATTTTAGATTTAAAGAAAATAGTACAGAGTATTTAAAAGGGAACATGCAGAAAAGATTAGTTTTGAATCAAAACCTCAGGTGTGAACATCTTCACACTTTGGGTGAGTTTGTATATTTATTGCACTAGCTTCATGAAGCACTGATAGGGGATGGTGGCTCATTTCTCAATTCACTACTGCTTTCCATAGGAACCAAAATCTTTTGGGATTTTTGCTGATTTCCTGTGGAAGTGAGCATAAGACACAGGAGTAAAAATCCTGCCAGACGGATATCTTCAAAGGAGCAGATATACGAGGTAATTCCCCCTTCTTTTTCTCAGTGAGTTCCCCAATGTTCTCTTTCTCTATTTTTGTTTAACCTTTATTCATGCTAAGTTTTTCTGTGAGAAGAATCACTAGTATCAGTGTTATCTGGCAGGTCTGTTCTCTGCAGTTCTCAAGAAAGGCTGGTTTTGATTTGGCAGTATCAGAATAGGTGACGCTATCTTTATATGGCTTAGAAAAAAAGACAAAATCTGTCATCAGCGTGAAGGTGAACTTCAGTTGCAATGTCTGTAGGAGGAGTTTTCATACCATCTTATCTTTGTTCAGCATCCTAGATCATGCAACAATTGTCCAAAGGCAGATGTATCCAGCATATCATTATAAACATGCCTATCTCATAGCTCTGTTTCTTATTGTTCTGTCTGTCATCAAATTTGGCTTTCTCCTGTGCCCACTGCAGTGGGGATTTTTGCCACTGAGTTTAAGGTGGTAGGATTGGCCTCTTTCTACAAGATGAGATTTGTTTGGAATAATCCTTAACATTGTTGTACTAGGCTATTGCTGCAATGTCTTGGGTGTGCTTACTAAAGGCACTCATTGGAGAGGTATATTGCTGTTAGAAAATGGCTCGTTAACTTTATATTTCATTTTTAAATAGCACCCTTTAAAATTCAATTTTGTGGACCTTATCCAAAATATCCTTCTCCTGTAAGAAGTAGTCCCTATTAAGTTAAGAACCAAACTCTTGAGAATATATATATATATTTTTAACCCTTTCTCTTTCTTTTCTAAGTGTCCCTAGACGATTTGGACCTCTTAGCTCCCCTATCCTGTCCCCAAGAAACCCTGGTGTCCTTTTAGCAGCAGTTTGTGTCCCAACAGTCACTTTCCATACTTTATTTCCTTATTAAAAATAAAATAAAATAAATAAAAATCTGAGCTATTGAGCAGCTCCTATTTTAGTCTGAGGGCTGCAAGTTGGGCCTGAAGTATTTGAGAGGGGCACTACACTGTTGCCAGAAAGGCAGCATGGCACTTTGGGGAAGAGGCAATTTAAACTGTCACTATCCGTTCTACGCAGGAGGGCAGGCTGAAGAGTGATTATTTATCTTTAGTCTCTCTCTCCCCAACTCCAGTTCCCTGACTTCATCTTCCATCCATGGTGCCTTTTTGGTCTCATGTTTAATTCCTCCTTCAGGCACCCATTTGTAATGAGCTGCTGGCTCATTGCAGAGTACATGTCTTTTCCTCATCCAGAATGTGCAGAAAAGATTGGACAACAGGTCACACGAGGATCCAGTTCATACTCTACTGTGATTAGATATCTACTTATCCAAAAAACTTTGCTTCTGAAAGTGCTGTTACCTTTTTCAGCTAAAAGGTCTTGGCTTCCCAAAAGTTTGAAAGTGCTTTTTGACTAGTAACATGTAGTATTACTGTCAATTTAGGATTAAAAAAGGATCCTAATGTAATGAAATTTTGATTAATCTAGATCTGGGGAAAATTGATGAAGTCACTCCATGAACTGGATTTTATGTTTTTTTGGATGGACTTGGCAGAATGGGGTGGAAAAATACTTTATAGCCTAAATGCTTGTATGAATCAGATCTTTTTTTTAATACTGTGTAGTTGTATTTATGTCTTTCATCTTTTATTCATGTATTTTATACATGTGGGTATAAACGTTTGTTGATTGCCATATCAAAAGACAGAAGCAACATCATAACAGTCTGGATGATATACACAGTAACATTTTATGATATCCAAAAAGTTGCGAGAATTATGTTCTTGATATTTCAGTGCTTGAGTCTTGCTATAGTAGGGGAGATCACTAATGACTTTAGGAAGATGTTAGTTGAAACTTTAGGAAGATGTTAGTTTGGTGTGTTCTGTTCTTGGCAGTGATTATAATGAAGATAATGAAGTGGCTGACAATGGAGGTGTGAAAAATGAAATAGTAAAAGAGGGACTTTCATGATAGATGCAAAAAATGGCAGCTCAACTCACTAGTATGTGAAAGACAAAAAGAATGATTTGGTGAGACAAATGAAGTGTCGGCATACTGAGTTATTGGGATGTCCTTCTTCATGGTGCTGTGACAAGAATTCCATTCTGCATATTGGAGCTAAAAGCAAGGCTCCTTGGAATTATAGGTTCAAATCACAGTGGGGGCCAGCTCATCCCTTCACCCTTTAAAAGTAGATAAAAATGATTGTCATGCAGTTTACTAGGTGAAGGCATTATCCAATTAAGAACTATAGCCATGGGGCTTTCTAATTGATGACATCCTGAAGTTGCCAAAGTAACAATTGAATGTGTGTATGGTTGGTTCTAGAGGAGTATCTGACTGAAAGCTATCACTTGTCTTCTGTGGCTAAGACTCAACTAAGAGAAGATGTGTTTTGTGCTCAGCTTAAGTATGAAGCATTTTGGGTTGTACTTTGGACTCTTTGAGCAGTTTATAATACAGTTAAGGGAGTGAATATTCAGAATAGGGTTACACTTGAAATCATATATATGTGTATATTAGGGGAGAAGGAATCTCTACTCTTTTCTGAACAGCAACAAACTAAAATAGTGGGTAGAGGCAACTTAAAATTACAATTCTACTCTGCTGAAAAAGAAAACAGATGTGTTTCTTCTGTGCATCAGTCAGAGCTACTTATTCCCTACCAATTGTAGTAGTAACACTTTACAACCAAGAAATGTTTTGACTATTTTTTTATTTGTCCTACACACACAACACAGCTAACAGGGGTTAACAATAGAATGGTTTACTAATCTCTGATAATTTAGACCTGTACAGATTTACTAATGGCTGTGATGTTGAAGAGAAGTCAAGAAGGTCATAATTTGAAGACACTGGGTTTGCACAGGTGAACGGGGTGCTGAATTTAAGCTGAAAAACCTTGAATACTGGTAATGATAAAGGAAAGAACTGTTGCTGGATTTTAGATTAATATTATTGTTTATATAATATGGGTTATAGGCTTGCCAATTAATCTGATCAGAAGATAATAAGGTTCTTATCCCAGAATCAGGCTACACAGAGTTAGCAAGGACCCTCGGGATGTATGAGAAGGACACTCACATGAAAAACAAAATAATCCATCAGAATTACAAAGGCAATAATATTGTTCTAGAGGTACATGTGGGATTATATACTATAAATCTTTCTAGATTAACATGCTCACACCCTTCCTTGATAACCTGGTGGTAAGAAACAAAGGACCAGCCTTGACTCTGGTATGCGAAGAAAGTCGGATGGTCCAGGTTCCTCAATTCTCAAGGGGGACATGAAGAACTTGGGAAAAGCTAGAGAGCTATAAAGCTATAGAAAGACTATAGAAGCTAACAGAGTTTGACTCAACTAACTAACTTAAACTAACTAAGAACAAACAAAAACTAAGAAACTACAAACTAAACTAACGTGATGGGTTGCTTCTCTGATAGAGCCTGAGCACTATGTGCCCTCCTTCCATGTCTAGACTTAATTTCCTCACCCCCAAGATATAAGGGTAACACTAACTCTATAGGCTGGCATGTTCATATGTATTGATGGCATGTTCATGCATAGTAATGACCACTAGCTCATTCTTACATCTGTTGTTTCTGGCCTAACTGGTTATTTCAATATTCTTTGTGGTGTACCTGTTAAGTTTATAAAGGGCATGCGCTTAGATAGGCCCTACCTATGCCAACGTGCTTTAACACATCCTGACTTGTCTGTGCTAAAGATCACAAACATATATATAATTTAGCTCATCATCATTTATGTAGGCTAAAGGTCCTGAACATATGTACGCTAACTTGTTTTAGCTCAACATACAGGATGTGGCCTATAGGTTCCTTACAATACAACCAAAATACTCTAATACAAAACTGTAAATCTATTATAATAAAACAATCAAACCCATAAGAAAAGATGTGCAAGCAAGCAGGCTAGCCTTATGGGCTATAGAACCAACCTTGACTTTCAGTTTCCAGATAGAGTTAACAATACTGGCAACTAGGGAAGAAAACCATCTTTTTTTTTTTTTTTTTACTTTCAAACTGAGCACATTTGATCAATGATAACTCATAAATGCAGAATTTCACAATGTGTTTTTTACAGAATAGTTTTTCAGGGAGAGACTATGTAAACTGCTATTGGGGAAAAAAAATCCTCTGAGGAACCTCATTGTTACAGATGGATTCTGACATAAAGAAAAGTTTGTGATGGGCGAGTATGTGGTACTTTAGGACAATGAATTAAAAAAACAAGGTACTTTCTTCAAGTTGGGCATCTAGTCTATATGTAGGCACCTAATTAAAAGTGGTATGATTTTTCATAGGGGCACCCCTGTCGGGGATCTGAGGCAGCTCAGAACTTATAAAAATCAAGCCATTTTTATTTAGGTGCTTAATTTTAGACATCCAAGTTTAAATTTTTGGTCTGTTTCTGAGGTAAATACAGAGTCAGTGATGGGGTATTTCTATTTTGGGACCATAGATGCATGCACGTTGCCCTGATAATGACAGAATAAATAAGTCAGTGAAGGATAACTAGCTCTGGGCATAGTTTTGGTTGAAGCAGGATTTAGATATTCAGACCTCAGTGATTCAGGAGCCAAATTAGCGATCAGCATTACCCAAAAGAGCCACAGTTGTGTGAATTCATTGTTTCATTTACTATTTATATATATTATTCTCACAGCAAAATGACTGACCAAGTAGTATTAATCAACTACAGTAAAAGCATCCTGATTGGTTAATAACTTAAGACTGGTTAATAATTAAATAGTAGAGTTTTTTAATATCATATGCTGCAAAGAGCCACAGGAGACACATTAAAGAGCCACTTGTGGTTCCAAAGCCTTAGTCTGAGTATCACTGGGTTAAAGGAAGTACAGTGTGGTATTGGTTTCTCAGTAACTAACTTCACTTCTTATATTATGTTAGGTTTCAGAGTAACAGCCGTGTTAGTCTGTATTCGCAAAAAGAAAAGGAGTACTTGTGGCACCTTAGAGATAACCAATTTATTTGAGCATAAGCTTTCGTGAGCTACAGCTCACTTCATCGGATGCATACTGTGGAAAGTACAGAAGATCTTTTATACACACAAAGCATGAAAAAATGGGTATTTACCACTACAAAAGGTTTTTTCTCCCCCCACCCCACTCTCCTGCTGGTAATAGCTTATCTAAAGTGATCACTCTCCTTACAGTGTGTATGATAATCAAGTTGGGCCATTTCCAGCACAAATCCAGGGTTTAACAAGAACGTCTGGGGGGGTGGGGTAGGAAAAAACAAGGGGAAATAGGTTACCTTGCATAATGACTTAGCCACTCCCAGTCTCTATTCAACCCTAAGTTAATTGTATCCAATTTGCAAATGAATTCCAATTCAACAGTCTCTCACTGGAGTCTGGTTTTGAAGTTTTTTTGTTGTAATATCGCAACTTTCATGTCTGTAATCGCGTGACCAGAGAGATTGAAGTGTTCTCCAACTGGTTTATGAATGTTATAATTCTTGACATCTGATTTGTGTCCATTTATTCTTTTACGTAGAGACTGTCCAGTTTGACCAATGTACATGGCAGAGGGGCATTGCTGGCACATGATGGCATATTTCACATTGGTGGATGTGCCGGTGAAGGAGCCTCTGATAGTGTGGCTGATGTTATTAGGCCCTGTGATGGTGTCCCCTGAATAGATATGTGGGCACAGTTGGCAACGGGCTTTGTTGCAAGGATAGGTTCCTGGGTTAGTGGTTCTGTTGTGTGGTATGTGGTTGCTGGTGAGTATTTGCTTCAGGTTGGGGGGCTGTCTGTAGGCAAGGACTGGCCTGTCTCCCAGGATTTGTGAGAGTGTTGGGTCATCCTTCAGGATAGGTTGTAGGTCCTTGATAATGCATTGGAGGGGTTTTAGTTGGGGGCTGAAGGTGACGGCTAGTGGCGTTCTGTTATTTTCTTTGTTAGGCCTGTCCTGTAGTAGGTGACTTCTGGGAACTCTTCTGGCTCTATCAATCTGTTTCTTCACTTCCGCAGGTGGGTATTGTAGTTGTAAGAATGCTTGATAGAGATCTTGTAGGTGTTTGTCTCTGTCTGAGGGGTTGGAGCAAATGTGGCTGTATCACAGAGCTTGGCTGTAGACAATGGATCGTGTGGTGTGGTCAGGGTGAAAGCTGGAGGCATGTAGGTAGGAATAGTGGTCAGTAGGTTTCTGGTATAGGGTGGTGTTTATGTGATCATCGTTTATTAGCACTGTAGTGTCCAGGAAGTGGATCTCTTGTGTGGACTGGACCAGGCTGAGGTTGATGGTGGGGTGGAAATTGTTGAAATCATGGTGGAATTCCTCAAGGGCTTCTTTTCCATGGGTCCAGATGATGAAGATGTCATCAATATAGCGCAAGTAGAGTAGGGGTGTTAGGGGACGAGATTGATCACTTTAGATAAGCTATTACCAACAGGAGAGTGGGTTTCGGGGAGGGAACCTGGATTTGTGCTGGAAATGACCCAACTTGATTATCATACACATTGTAAGGAGAGTGATCACTTTAGATAAGCTATTACCAGCAGGAGAGTGGGGTTGGGGGAGAGAAAACTTTTTGTAGTGGTAAACACCCATTTTTTCATGCTTTGTGTGTATAAAAGATCTTCTGTACTTTCCACAGTATGCATCCAATGAAGTGAGCTGTAGCTCACGAAAGCTTATGCTCAAATAAATTGGTTAGTCTCTATATTATGTTGTTATAGCAGCCTGATAACTTGTGCCTTCAATAAAACCTATTGATTCTGTTGGCTAAGGTTTAGGTTAAGTGAATTCTACTGATTGACTGGGGCTGATGGTTCATCATCCCACCCAAATATAAAGGAGTTAGGAGTGGCTCTGTAGAGAGAGAAAATCTAGGGTGTGGCCTGAATTAGACACCCAATCCTAAAGAGAAGCTTTGATCTGAACTTTTATTATTAATAAAGTGAAGTGAATTTTTTACTTTAAACAGCACATAAACTTGCTCACAGTGATATACAGAGCATAAATTGGTTCTACTGAGTTTATAATATATTAATGAGAGTGCTCTTGGTGCCAAAGTTTACCCCCCTTTCTTCTATCTCTAGCCAGATGCATGTGTAGAGCCAGGAGATCACGCCTTTGATTGCCAGAGGCGCTGTGTGCGTGAAACTGTAGTATTTCAAAATTAACCTCAGTAAACTGCTGTTAGAATAGTTTGATGGTTTTATGGAATATTCAAAAAGTAATGATAAATTAGAGTTAAGATAGATTAAAATATCAATCAAAAGCATACATTTCTGCTGTTGTAAATTTCCTGGCACTTTGTATCTCCACATTTCAGACTGCAAATGAAGATCTTCCCAAAATGCATCTGGTAGGATTGGTGTTCATGAGGCTGTGGTTAAGGTTATATACTCTTATTCTATCATGAACCCAGTCAATGAAAATTTTGTCCAGCGCGGAGACATGACATATATAAATTTTCAATCCTGCATAGAGTTTATTTTGCCGATTATTTTTTAAAGTAGCAGTTCTATACAAAATTGAAAAAAAAATCCTTCCATAACACTTGTGAGTTCCTTTGCTTTTGTTATTGGTCATGAAAAAGAAAAGAGAAACAAATATCAATAGGTTGTTGTATTTTTAGTCAGTTGTGTGTCCCACGAGGATGGAGGGTGGTGCTGTTAGTGTAGACCAGGGTATACAGAGTGTTTTTGCCTTGGGGCAGAGTTGTGGGAAAAAATCCTCTGCTTCACAATTTTGTTTAAGGTAAATTGGAAAGTGTATTTTAGGGGAAGTAATTTGTTTTAACTGGGATCTGTATAGGGAGGGAGGGGAAAGATTTTTCCAGAAAAAAAGTTTAGGCTTACAAAGTTTCTTCTATCAAGTGCATTTTTTTAAAAAGGTCATTCATCTGAGTGCAATAGTGAACAGTAGAGATGGTCTTGGCGCTCAACTTCTCCAGACTGAGGTTTTGTTTAACTCATTGATATAGGGGCTGGCCCCCAAAACAGGATCTGGATCTAGCTTCAGATTTCAAAGTTCAGCAGTGTTCAGATACAGGATGTTGGTTTTAAATTAATCTCTGGGCAACAGAGGAATTCAGTTCCATGGATAACAGTTTTGAGAGGGTAAAGGAAAGAGTTTTGTTTTTCGGTTTTGAATAGTAATCTTGGAGCAGCTCATGTTTGTTCTTTAATAGGTAGGACCTATGCATAGTTAAGCCACTGGGGTGAGTCAAACATATAACATCCATAGGGTTACTGAGGAATGGGGCTGCAGCAGAAAGCTTTCAGGGAATCTAGAGAGTGAGTGGGAAGGAGGTAGTTAACGTTTATTTCAGCAGAATGACAAAGCTATGTTGTTCTACTCTGCACAGCTCATAATAAGGCACACTTCCATGAACTTGGACTGAGATCCACTCCACACAAAGCAAAAGTTTCAGAGTAGCAGCCATGTTAGTCTGTATCCGCAAAAAGAAAAGGAGGACTTGTGGCACCTTTATAGACTAACAAATTTATTTGAGCATAAGCTTTCGTGAGCTACAGCTCACTTCATGAGATGCATCCAATGAAGTGAGCTGTAGCTCACGAAAGCTTATGCTCAAATAAATTTGTTAGTCTCTAAGGTGCCACAAGTTCTCCTTTTCTTAAAGCAAAAGTTGAATTTTGTTAGACTGCAACTGCTATTTTGTTTGTAAATGTTATCAGTAAAGGCTGTCATTCAATCTAGAAGTGTAAATTCTATTATTCTGTATGTTCTGTCAATCCATAACTTGTTACTAACCAGAAGAAAGGAATACTATTTTTTGTGGTGATTTATTTTAAAGACAAAGGGCTTTCTTTTATATAAATTGCTTGTTTCTTACTGTGGTTGATATTTGAGAAACAAAGTAGGCCATGCAGTAAGTAGGGAGGGACAGTCATGGGTATTGCAGGGTTAGAGAAGAGGTACTTGTAATAGGTTCAGGTACAATAGGTGAAACTCTTTGTAGCCGAACCAAGGCCAAATTACCGTCTTCATTTTTGGAAGTTCCCTCATTTTTTACCTTAATCCAGTTACTTCTGATGCTAATAGATTCAATGCCTCATTACTTTTTAGAAGCCTTGGGGCCTTGTTTTTGAAGAGCTACTTCAGGGCTAGCCTGTTTGCCAGTTTTGCTGCTCTGTGAGTGGTCCCTGGTTTTAGAGATGCTGCTTCTCAGGCAACGGATCTAGTGGTCATGGAGGTAATATACCTGACTTCCAGCAAGAAAAAAACCTGTGGTACTTGTTCTCAATCAAGTGCCTTTGTTGGTGAGTTCCAAGCAGGGCTGAACAAAGTGGTTGCACTTTTGACTGTGGTTACGAGGCAAAAGTAGAATGAAGCTTACTGGGAGCAGGAGGAAGGCAAGATGGACAGAAGAAAGGGTATATTTTCTGAATCAAGGTGTGTATAGTGGTGCTCCATGAATTCTCTGCAGTTTTCAAGCTTCTACTTCTTGTTCCCATGGAATCCCACAATCTCACTGGTATCTGAATTGAGGTAACTGAGTTGGCCTGAGGCAGTGGAAATCTACATGAAAGGTAATATATTTTTAGAAGAACTGACTAGAATAGCACAATATACTACCATATATTTTCTATGTCTTAGGAAACCACTTCTGCTTAGAAATTAGAAGAATTTAGTAATGGCTATGGTAAGTTTTCTCTTAAAAATATCACTGTCTGCATTTGCATTTTTTATATTTAAAAATACATACATCATCAAGTATATGAGTGCACATGGGAGATATATATATATAAATACAATAGTAATAACATTGCACTGATCTGTTTTTGAAGTCAATGGCAAGGATCTCATTTTTAATTCATTGAGATCAGGATTAGAGCTATTGACACACATCAACCAAAAAATCATGATTACAGTCTCATTTTATATCACTAAGTACCCCTCAGATGAAAGCTTAAGTATAGAGATGAGTCTTGTACTGCTTTCTGGAGGTCAGCAAAATCAGGCTATGTCAAACTGGGATGTGAATTCCACAGTTAAGATCATCCTAGGTCAAATTCTGCTCTCAATTATACCAGTATAAATGTAGAGTTGCTACATCATCTCAGAGACAGTGGAGCTACTTTGGCTTTACATAGATGTAACTGAGATCAGAATTTGGCCTCCTGCTTCCAGTTTGCCAAAGTTCTAATCCAGGGATTGTTAGAAGGAAATGTCCTGCTGATGCCAACTGTTATATAATTAGAAATGTGGCTTTTATCACCTATGTGAGGAACAGTCAAAAATTTGAATTGTAATCAGAACAAATCTAGTGCAGTCAACTCGGAGCAAGCGTAGTCACATGGCACATACTAGAATCACTAAGGAGATGAGTAGCTATAATGGTAGTCCATATATAGCGTACTGTAGTACTATGGAAGTTGCAAAGAAAGACATTATGTGTCCATCAAGATTTTTATGATTAAAAAGTAAATATGTATGGGGAATAAATCCTCATTTAGCAAGGGCTCAGTCCTGTCCTCATTGAAGCCACAGGCTGGATAGGGAGCAAGATTAAGTACCTTAGTGCTTATGAAGTACACTGAATGACATCACTAGAAACTGAAGTTCTTTATTGTTAGTCACAGAACAGATATAGCAACAGTAAATGGAAATGTCCACACACTGGGCTGCCAATATGGCTCAGGCTGACCCATAGGGACCACTAGGATTGAGATGGTAAATCTTCCTTCCTGCTTGGTTCTTGCCCTTAGTTCTGAGACTGCCAGCAAGGGTGTCAGTTGTGATGGTTTCTGTGATGTGGACACCTTCTGTTAGTGATTAGACTGAAACTACCAACTAATTTAACTTAGATCAGATCACCAACAGCAGTTAGATGGTAACGACTTTCAGTCACTACCAACTTGTATCAAATTGCAACCCGTGACCTACAGTAGAGGTGAAAAGCTCTGTATTCCATTACCTATTCCCTTTAGCTATCCAGTCTCTACAGCATTCTGTACTTGTCTTGAATGGGTTAGGCTATATTGCATTAGAATATTAATCTCCACTGTTCATACATACTTTCACATTATCACTGACAAAATCAAATGGCACAATTATAAGCTTGATAACCATTGCTCCTAGTTCAGCACAGGATATTGCAGATGAATATTGGGATGAATTTAGGGTGATGATGCTCTTTCCTCTGGCATGGTGAAACTTTCACTGTGTTTAAACAAAAAAGACTACTCCATCTAAATACACTGTACGCTTTCTACCAGTTCCAAAGGCCAAGCCTGACCTGTTAGAATACACATTCAAAGTAGCCAATAAGCAATCCCTTTATTATTTATAGCACAATCATTCATAAATGTATTTAAGAAAGAGATGATCTATTTTATTCATGTTCCTTATAGGGATTCCATTTTAGCTTCAATTGTAATTTTTACCTTTTTCAGTAGAATTTATTGATACAATGCCTAGCACAGGCCCTAGTTTTTGCATCATCCTTTTGTCTGCAAGCATATTCACCAGCCGCTTAATTTGTCATAGCCCTGGAGGTATCAAAACTAATGAGCTTTGTTTGAATAGACTTTTTCCAGTTCATCTAGCACACTTTGGGGTAATCATTCAGTTTCTGTTTGCTTCTGATGTGAAGGATTGTGGGAAATATAAGAAAATAATGGTTAAAAAAGCAGTGTAAATTGTTAAGAGCCACATTCTCTGCAAAGCCCTAAAGATGTTATATTTTTAATTTCACTATTTATTGAGGTATTGTGAGTACCTTAAATACAATCATTATAATACAGTATCAAAGAAAAATCTGATAAAATGCTATTTTTCAATTAGCTTTGAGTTTAATACGTTGCTTTTTAAAGTAGTTCATAGCTAACAAATCTTTAAACAATCTAACCTTTCAGGATTTGGAAGTGGACAAGATAATAACCATGAATACATAATATTGCACGAGTAGTAAGGATTTAAAAATCTATTACTGGGATTACATACAGGAATGCCTTTTATTGGTCAGACAATTGCATTTTCATTTTTATAAAGCATTTCCCTATACTCGGTATTATACCACAGAGCATATATTTGAGATACACAAAAATGGAATTCAGAAGTGTGCACTGCATAAATAATTTCTGAAAGTGCCACATGCTTTTAAAACACATGCTTTTAATCTTGAGTTCCTAGGTAGATTTGTCCTGCTTGCCAATTAGGACAACAGTTGCAGTTTATGAAATTTTGCCCCTGATGCCCTAGAATAACATATCTTTAACTTATAGGAAGTTTGCAATTACAGAAAAGGGGTTTAAAGTGCTTTTTAAGTTACTGCAATGGAGACAGATTCCCCACAATCTTTGATTAGTTTAATCTACAAAAGCTGGTGAGCCAAGTTCTAAATTTGATTGCTAAGCAGCTTGATGAGTCTTATTTTTCAACAGTGCATAATAAGGGACTCAAACTTATTGTGCAACACCTTTGCATCGGTAAAATACAGCACTTCAAAATATATCATTGCAGTTTAAAGATGGTTACTTTGTATGGACTGTCCTATGACCTCTTAGTATGTTTGCTTAGTACGCTTACAGCCTGATTGCACACATAGGCTGAGTGATGTGATGAAAGAGGAGGTTTTGGGGGTGGGGGGCAAGGATGAGTATTTATTTTCTTTCTAGGTTATTTAAATCTTATTTGGAATGTATTTGTAACACATTGGCATATTGATATGGCTTGGGTTAAGCTCAAACTGGATAAGATAGAAGTAATGTTGGAGGTCTGCGGACAGAAGCTCAGCCTAGGTATGACTGAGCTGGGGAGAAAAATGGGATGAAATGGTGGAGGTGATATTTGTCTTGTTACCTGAAGGAATCTCACATACCTTTAATTACTCAAGTGGTAGTTTGCAACTTGTGCATCTGGTTGGGTCTGTGAGTGCTTCTGAGTACTCGGAATGGTCAAGAGCATTTTTTTTTTCTATTTGAGATATTTGTTACTGTTGGTAGTAGATTTTTACCATTTCATTTATTCATCTCCAGAATGGATAGCTACAGTAGAACCTATCTGGGGTAACACTTGAAGACCATGTGAAACTCCAGCCAGTTCACAGTGTAGTGGGCCACTTGCTCGTGGTGCTTATCTTGTGGAACACATTAACCTGGTGCTCCAGAGAGTGGACTAGCTCACAATTTGTTTCTTGGTACAGTTCAAAAATTTGGCTTTGATTTATGTTATGGTTTGGTCCCTGGGTAACTTGGAGATTACCTTTCTCCTCATGCCTTTTTCTCATTAGCTGAGATCAGCTGGAATACTCAAGCTCCCAGTCCTTAGATTTATACATTTGGGGCTGGGCATTCTCAGATGAGGGTCCTCAACTATGGAACGGCCTTCTGTCTTGATCCATTCAAGCCTGAGTGTGTTGACCTTCAGGACATGCTGCAAGGGCTACTCACCTAACAGGGTGGAGCTTGTGATTTTTGAGGGCTGGAGAAAGTGATGTTGATATGTTTGGGTAGGAGTCGAGGTGTTTGTATTAGTTAACATGGCTTTGGCTGACGTGTTGCCATTTTTATTGTAAATGTTACTAGAGATTTAAAGGGAGGGGATAATAGTAATGAATATTATTGTACACCTCCATGGTGATAGGTATGCCTATCACATATAGAATGCCTCAGACAGCTAGTTCATATCTGTGTATGGACCAAATCCTGAAGTCCTTACACAGGTTTTACCGAATAAAGATTCAGGGAAAACAGTTGAAGTCAATGAGGGAATGAGTGAAATTGAATAAGGACTTCAGGATGTGGCAATTGTTTTTGTTCCAGAAAAGCAAAGAAACAAAATATTGATACATGGAGCACTGAGAATGTACTTGGGGCTATATATGTATATAAAGGATATAGACTCTGCCTAAAACAGTTTACAGGCTGATTTAGATGCCCCAATTTCACCTGATTTATGATGGTACAGTTCCATTGGGTTGTTGTTCTTCAGGAAGTACTTTCCCTTCCTGTCCATTTGTGACATTCTATACCTTGGGGGAGC
The DNA here is from genome assembly GCF_015237465.2 of Chelonia mydas. Lineage (NCBI taxonomy): Eukaryota > Metazoa > Chordata > Testudines > Cheloniidae > Chelonia > Chelonia mydas. The sequence continues at coordinate 21,979,101 of NC_051252.2, read as the reverse complement.
ACCCTGTAACTCCCATATTCCTCATTTACATATAATTGTGATATTGCATATAAAGCGTACCTTGTAAGGTATCATGGGAAATGTTATGATCTGCTGAAACCCATGTTCCATCTAAATATGTATATCATTAATACATATGAAGTTATGAGATTGTGTTGTATGGTTGTAACTAAAATATGCTGTGGGTTTGGGAAGTGCCTAGATATTCGCTCCCAAGAGACAACAGCAAGGAAAGTAACCAGTGCCTGGGCAGGTGTGAAACAACCATCAATAGCCATTATCCAGCAAGGGAGTTACAATTCAATGACTTATCTGCATAAGGCCCCACAAGGGGAATTGTTCAACCTTGCCTGGGGACTCAGCAATGCCCTCCAGACATGCCTGGACTTGTGTTCTCCACGGACATGGACTAAGGATATAAAACAGAACACAGGCCTAGCATGTGGCCACTTTCTCCTGCTCCCACCTATTCTGCAAGGCATAAAAGGCATCTTTGAAAAAGTGGAAGTTAAATCCTAGTGAGGAAAATAGAAAGGAGTATAAACTCTGGCAAATGAAATGTAAAAATATCATTAGGAAGGCCAAAAAGAATTTGAAGAACAGCTAGCCAAAGACTAAAAAAAATATGCTATTACTTTTTCAAAGTACATCAGAAGCAGGAAGCCTGCTAAACAACCAGTGGGGCCACCGGACAATGGAGATGCTAAAGGAGCACTCAAGGACAATAAGGCCATTGTGGAGAAACTAAATGAATTCTTTGCATTGGTCTTCATAGCTGAGGATGTGAGGGAGATTCCCAAACCTGAGCCTTTCTTTTTAGGTGACAAATCTGAGGAACTGTCCCAGATTGAGGTGTCATTAGAGGAGGTTTTGGAACAAACTGATAAACTAAACAGTAATAAGTCACCAAGACCAGATGGTATTCACCCAAGAGTTCTGAAGGAACTCAAATGTGAAATTGCAGAACTACTAACTGTAGTCTGTAACCTATTATGTAAATCAGCTGCTGTACCAAATGACTGGAGGATAACTAATGTGACGCCAATTTTTAAAAAGGGCCCCAGAGGTGATCCCAGCAATTACAGACTGATAAGCCTGACTTCTGTACTGGGTAAACTGGTTGAAACTATAGTAAAGAACTAAATTTGTCAGACACATAGAGAAACATAATTTGTTGGGGAAGAGTCACCATGGTTTTTGTAAAAGGAAATCATGCCTCACAAATCTTCTATAATTCTTTGAGGGGGTCAACAAGCATATGGACAAGGGGGATCCAGTGGATATAGTGTACGTAGATTTTCAGAAAGCCTTTGACAAGGTCCCTCACCAAAGGCTCTTAAGCAAAGTAAGCTGTCATGGGATAAGAGGGAAGGTCCACTCATGGATTAACAACTGGTTAAAAGATAGGAAACAAAGGGTAGGAATAAATAGTCAGTTTTCAGTATGGAGAAAGGTAAATAGTGGTGTCCTCCAGGGGTCTGTAATGGGTCCAGTCCTATTCAACATGTTCATAAATGATCTGGAAAAAGGGGTAAACAGTGAGGTGGCAAAATTTGAAGATGATACAAAACTACTTAAGATAGTTAAGTCCCAGACAGATTGTGAAGAGCTACAAAAGGATCTCTCCAAACTGAGTGACTGGGCAACAAAATGGCCGATGAAAGTCAAGGGTGATAAATGCAAAGTAATGCACGTTGGAAAACATAATCCTAACTATACATATAAATTGATGGGGTCTAAATTAGCTGTTACCACTCAAGAAAAAGATTTTGGAGTCATTGTGGATAGTTTTCTGAAAACATCCACTCAATGTGCAGCGGAAGTGTAAAAAAAAAAAAAAAAAGGGCGAAGAGAATGTTGGGAATCATTAAGAAAGGGATAGATAATAAGACAGAGAATATCATTGCCTCTACATAAATTGATGATACGCCCACATCTTGAATACTGCATGCAGATGTGGTCCCCTCATCTCAAAAAAGATATATTGGAATTGGAAAAGGCTCAGAAAAAGACAACAAATCTATTAGGGATATGGAATGGCTGCCATATGAGGAGCGATGAATAAGACTGGGACTTTTCAGCTTGGAAAAGAGATGACTAAGGAGGGATATGATAGAAGTCAATAAAATCATGACTGGCATGGAGAAAGTAAATAAGGAAGTGTTATTTACTCCTTCCCATAACATAAGAATTAGGGGGTCACCAACTGAAATTAATAGGCAGCAGATTTAAAACAAACACGAGGAAGTATTTTTTTCACGCAACGCACAGTCAAGCTGTGAAACTCCTTGCCAGAGGATGTTGTGAGGGCCAAGACTAGTAGATACGTTCATGGAGGATAGGTCCATCAATGGCTATTAGTCAGGATGGGCAGGGATGGTATCCCTAGCCTGTTGTCAGAAGCTGGGATGGGCAACGGAATGGATCACTTGAGGATAACCTGTTCTGTTCATTCCCTCTGGAGCACTTGGCATTGGCCACTATTAGAAGACAGGATACTGGGATAGATGGACCTTTGGTCTGACCCAGTATGGCTGTTCTTATGCAAGCAACAAGGACTGAAGACTCCAACAGAGGAGACTAGCCCAGGTTTAAGGGACAAACCTGTATATTAAGGACTGCAATATCCAGTGGGGTGAGAGAAACTGCTTAATCTAGATGTTACTCAGTCTAATAGGGTTGAGAGTTTAGACTGTGTGCTTTTTCTTTTCTTTTCTTTTGGTAACCACTCTGACTTTTTGCCAATCACTTATAATCACTTAAAATTTATCGTTTGTAGTAAATACATTTATTTAACTGTTTATCTTTACCAGTGAGATTGCTTGAAGTGTCTCGTGAATTTACTCAGGTTTGCAAAGGCAAGTGTATGTCCACTTTCCATTGATGAAGTTGTGAACCAATTAAACTAAGCCAGTTCCACTCAGTGCTCTCTCTGTGTGATTAGAAGTCCATCCACAGCTATGCCACCCTGTTTTCTTGTCTCCTATGGGGAGGCCAGTTCCACTGGCTGCTCTGTGTGGGGTTAGGAGTCCATCTACATTTCTGCCTCCTGTGGGGTGGCTACTTGCATGGGCTGTGTTCGTCTGGAGCACTGCCTTCACTTCCCAACCAGACTATGACAGGGAGAGGCGTCTTACTCCATTTCCCCCCGGTTTTGGTGCCAATGCAGGGCTAGGTCCATCTAGTTTTTCATTCCACCTACTGAACAGCAAGGGAATGACAGTTTTTTGCTTTTGATTTATTTTAAACAGAAAAGATCATTTGTTTTAAGAACCTCTTCCTAGAGCAAGGACTTGCATCATATGTCCAGAAAGTGGCAAAACACAGCCCTACATTTTACATCATGTAAAATGCCGGGAGCTAGGGCATTAAATACCTAACTGGTTAATCATAAACTTTGTTTTGTATTTTTTTCAATGTTTAGAAAAATTTGCCCCAATATGAATGAATCACACCAGGGATGAATTAAATCTACTGACCTCTTCATGCCTGAATCCAAAAGGATCTATTCTTCCAGAACACGTGTAATTCCCCATGATCTATCTGGAGATTTACTAATTACACTATAATCCTATGTTCTAAGACAGCAATGAAAGTACAATGTTAGAACACGTAGGCGTCTTGCAAAACACCAACATTATATTTGTGTTTATAAATATTAAAGTGGTAGTTTCATGAGAAAAGAGTGCTAAAATATTAAATGATGTTGTCCATTCTTTATCATGACAAGTTTTTAATGCACTTTACTTTTCTTTCCACAGTCTCTATCTCTCTTTTAAAACATTTACTTTGAGAATTTACTTACAGTACGTTACAATTCCAATTCTTGTGGGGGTGGGGCGGTGTTGATTTTTACACACACTCATAAACGTTAAAGGCCAGGGTAAATTTTCTGGAATCCTGTGTGTACAGCAAGACGCTCCAGTACAGGGCCTCTGCCAGACTTCTGTAACCTCCATAGAAAATTGGATGAGGAAGAAACGCTAGTGTGGTAGGAGATTTGTAGCTTATCTGCATGGTTGAATTGGGGGATCTGTCATAGGAATTGTGGGAACATTTCAGCAGTGGGGAAATGGGGTTGAGGCTAGAAGCACTCTCATGTGAGTGTAGAGAAAGAGGGTGTTGTGCCACTTGACTGTAGGGGCTGCAGAAGGATGATGAATTTCAACATTTGTTCTGGGAGCAGGGGGAGAGAGAAGGCTGCTGGTTTGTTTCATGCAAATTTCCTTCCTTCCTTCTCTGACCATTGCTCTCTGGCCTTCCAAACTCCACTTTATCCTTCAGATCTTCATTCCTCCACCTGTGGCCAGAGTCACCTTTTCCTTCTTCTCTAGCCCCTCCCAGTTCAAAAATGAGATTATGCCTTAGTTGTGTCTGAGTTTTGGGGCAGCTGAGTCTACCATAAATCTGGATGTCCTGCATTCTGATGTGACTCAGACTCCACTGAGCACTAGAATACTTACAATTCAAGAAGTGTGATCAAATTGACTTGCCCATCTGTTAAATTGCTTTGAGGTTTTGGAATATTTGGCTTGCGAGGTTATGTTGGTAGTGGGAGGGAGCTGATAAAATTAATGCTGGTAACCGCACTGGAGCCAGTGTGACTAGACACTTAGGCTATGTCTACACTACACAGCTTTTAGCAACATGGCTGCGTTGCCACAGCCATGCCACTAAAATTGCGCAGTGTAGCTGCTGTTTGTCAGCTCTCCTGCCAACAAAAAACTTCTACCCCCAATGAGCGGCGTTTTTGTTGTCACTGTGCTGTTCACACTGGCACTTGTCACGGCAAAACTTTTGTCTTCTGGGGCAAGGGGGAGGGGTAATAATTCTGAAAGACACAAGTTTTTTGTCATTCAATTGCCAGTGTAGACATAGCTTTAGAGGGACAAGGTGGGTGAAGTAATATCTTTCCTAGTGGCTGTCTGGTTTCAGACACATAGTTGTTGGGGCATTTAGTACACTGGATGAGGTACACCTCAGGTTTATCTGCACTTAAAATGCTGCAGTGGTGTAGTGGGGCTGCTGTAGTGCTTCAGTGAAGATGCTACCTGTGCTGATGGGAGAGGTTCTTCTATTGGCATAGGTATTCCACCGCCCTGAGAGTAAGGTTGCCAGGCATCCGGTTTTCGACCGGAACGCCAGGTTGAAAAGGAACGTCGGCAGCTCCGGTCAGCACTGCCGACCAGGCCGTTAAAAGTCTGGTTGGTTGCCCACAGCGGGGCTGGCAGGGTGCCTGCCTGGCTCTGCATGGCTCCCGGGAAGCTGCCGGCATCTTCCTGTGGCTCCTAGGCATAGGGGCAGTCATGGGGGCTCCGTGCACTGCCCCCACCCAGAGTACTGGCTCTGCAACTCCCATTCGCTGGGAACCATGGCCAATGGGAGCTTCAGGGGCAGCGTGCGGAGCCTCCTGGCTGTTCCTCCACCTAGGAGCCAAAGGGAGATGTCGCTGCTTCTAGGAGCCACCTGAGGTGAGTGCTGCCCAGAGCCTGCACCCCAACCCCCTGCCCCAGCCCTGAGCCCACTCCTGCACTATCAGCCCCTTGGCTCCAGCCTGGAGCCCCCTCATGCACCCTAAACCTCTTATCCCTGGCCCCACCACAGAGCCAGTACCCCCAGCTGGAGCCCATACCACTTCCACACCCCAACCCCCTGACCCACCTCAGAGCCTCCTCCTGCACCCTGAACCCTCATTTCTGGCCCCACTCCGGAGCCTGCATCCCCAACACAGAGCCCATACCCCTTCCCACACCTCAACTCCTGTCCCAGCCTGGAGCCCCCTTCCACATTCCGAACCCCTCATCTATGGCCCCACCCCGAGCCTGCACTCCCAGCCAGAGCTCTCGCACCCTGGCCCCAGACTGGTGAAAATGGGTGGGTGAGGGAGAGTATGCAATGGAGGAAGTGGGGAATGAGTGAGCAGAGGCAGGGCAGGGAGTAGGGCAGAGGTGTTCGGTTTTCTGCAAATAGAAAGTTGGCAACCCTACCTGTGAGGTGGTGTGGATTTTTCACACCACTGAGTGATGTAACTTCTTAACATAGACCGCTCATTAGCCACTTGGCATATTTTCTCATTGACCCAGCTACCACCCCTCGGAGAGGTGGAGTGCCTATGCTGACGGGAGGGATTCTCCCATAGGTGTAGATAGTGTCTTCACTGAAGCACTGTAGCAGTGCAGCTGCAGTGTTTTAAATGTAGGCAAGCCCTTAGACCCAGCCCTGCTTTCAGCAACTAAATTACAGCAGCAGCAATGTCCAAGTGCTAGTGTAGACAGGACACAGCATTTTTACCACTGGGTACTCCGGAGGGGATTCTGCGTGACTCTGCACCCGCAGAATTACTGCGCTTCCTTGCATAAAATGGGTGGAATAGGACAGGTGAGGGGAGAGGGATGGAGAAGAAAAGGGGATAGGGGAATTGTGGGGCGAAGTGGGAGCCTGGCATGCAGTGTCCCCTTGGCAGCAGCAAGAGCTCCCCCATTAAGAAGGCCCATCAAACCCTCACCCTGACAAGCTCACTCCCTACACTTGGACCTCTCTGATGAGCCCCCCACACTCAGAAACCCACCCCACTGATCCCCAATCAGCTGCACCTGGACTCCCCCACTGAGTCCCCTGCCGAGCCCCATCTCCCCACACCCAGACCCTCCATGCTGAGCCCCAATAACCTTCCCCTGGATCCCCTGAAGAATCCTATTGCTCCTGCATCCAGAACCCCCCAACGAGCCCCTGTGCATCCAGATCTCCCACTGAGCAGCCTGCACCCAGATTGCACCACACCAGAAATCTCACCCCACACCTGGATCCCTTCACACTTGAATCCTGCTGGGCTGAGCCTGCCCACCCATACCTGGTGCACCTGGCGCAGAGGGTCGGGGCCCTGGGGTGTTTCTGGGGCAGGCCCAGCCCTTGCACTATGTCAGAGTCAGGTGCAGCCTCACTTCTGAGTCCCTGTACTGGGGGACATGGGGGCTTCAGGGTGATCTCCCACCTGGATGCAGCCGGTGGTCTGTGCTCTCCACTGCCATGCTGGAGCCACAGTTATTTATTGACCATACAATTTGTAGAATTTTAAAATACTGTGCACATAATTTTTAACTTTTTTGGAGCAGAACTCATAATTTATTGGTGCAGAATTCCCTCACGAATACACTGTGTCATGTAAACCCATTCTTAGCTTGAACACTTACATCCTGTTTCCTTCACTTGCTTAACTTCCGAAATTGCCCACAGCTGCCGTAATATGGGTACTAATTTTTCTAGTGTACATGTACCTTTAGTTGTTTATATGTTACACTATCAGAAAGTCCTGCGACAACTGAACATTAATTTTACTTTAAATAAGTTAGTTGTTTGAATAAAGGTTATTATAATTTTAAGCAATTAACTGTAAATTAGACAATTACTTTATTGGGCAGGACATGTCAAATACTTAAGGTTTTACAGTGCTTAGTAAAGCATTTTTTAAATTAGTAAACTTTAAATTATTGTTCAGGATTTTTAAAGAAATATTTATAAGTACTTTGGTATGTTGATAAAGATAAAAAAAGTAATATTTTTCTTAAACGAATAGGCCTTTCTTTATATTGTAGGTGACCCGAAAGAGGAAAAAATGTCAAGAAGGCCTGAAAGATGTGGTTTTAAAAAAACACACAAACCTTTTTTAGTTTTTTTTTACTCTAGAAATTCAATTCTTGTGCACTCTATTTTTGCTGATAGTGTCTCTGAATGACTAGAGAAGAAGTAGGTTTATAACATTACGAACACCAGAAAATTGAAAGCTGAATAATTAAGAGGGGAAGTGATTTTTTTATTCACACCATTTAAGCCTTTTTCTTTTTTTTATTTTAAAGAACAGACCTTAACATAAATATCTAGCAAACATTTTGAAGAAAAGCTATTCTTTTAGAGATTCAACTCTGTTCCTTCACTTAAGAATGGAGAGTCACATTGCTTATCTCTGGATTCTCCAAGGGAGACATCTGGCAAAACAAGTAAAAACCAAGCAGGGATTTTTTTTTAAATGATAACCTTTCAGGTGTTCTTTATGCTATATAGAGAAGCTAAAGAAAACAAAAAAGGGCCACAGCTGCGTTTTTCTTTCTCTTCAGGTCACCTCCAAGCTGCCAAAAGAAAAAAATCTTTTTTTCTTTTAAATATGGATCAATTACTTGCATAAGTCCTATTTATTTCAATGGGAGTATTTTCATGAGTTTGATAAGCAAGATTTAGTCCTGATGTTCTGTGTCTATCCTGCATGATGGACTCGTGCTTTGGTGTGAGCTGTTTGTGCTTGGAGGAGGCAAGGAAGGAAATGGTGATATAGGATGTGATCCAGAAAGGACCTTGAGAACCCTCAACTCCGACTGAAATTAAAATGACTTGAGGAGACTGCACCTTTCAAGATTGGACCCACTATGGGGTAAAGTTTACAAGACCAACCCAGAAGGTGTATCCTATTGCAGCACCAATTGGCCCCTCAATACAGTCTCTAGTTTGGAACACCACTGATCTGCTGGTCTATCCATTTCTGGGATAGGGAAAGAAGGCAAGAAGGAAAGTAACAACAGAAGGAAGGGATTTTTTTTTTAAATGTATCACCGATGAGATAGTGGTTTGAAGCATTTTCTGCAGATGAATGAAATTCTATAAAGCTGGCACAGATTATAGCAGCATTGTTGAGCTGGCATAAACATACAGAGTACAGTGGACATTGACTGACATTGGCAGGAATCCGCTTTAGGGAAGACGCATCTTCCTACTTCTAATAGTTGACACCATAGCAATTCAAAGGAATCAAAGATGAGAAGCATGAAATGGAGGTGCACTTTAGATGAGCTAGAATGAAACATTTATCTTTTTAGCTGGAAGTGGAATTGGATATTAATTCTTAGGGTAACATAAAATATGAAAAAACTAATATTAAGAAAAGGCAATAAATACAGGGCTATTAGAAAGTATTCTTTCTATTAGTGTTTATGCCACCATATTGTTATAATCCCAAGGGGCAAAAATAAAAATGTCTTTATGGGGAACGTTCACTAGGAATTGTGGATGTCTTACATTATTCTAAACATCTGGATGTGAATATAAAATTTGTTGCTAAAAATTGTGTATCATTGTGGAACTCATATAAGATGCACTGGACAGTTAAATGGAATTTTTATCTCTAATCTTGCAAAAGATTTATATAAATTACCTTATAAAAACATGGTAATGGAGAAAAATAGTACTAAAATTAAAGCAATAGCAAAATTGTCAGAAGGACCGAGGAAGCCTAGAGAGCATGAAAGATGCTTCCTGAGTTTTGATTACTATACATGTATTTTCCAAAATTCAGACTTAAACTGTAAAGTGTATTGATCAATTAATAGACTAGGATAAATTTGCAAATTGTAAATTACACTTTTCTTCCTAATTATTTATGGTGCTAATAAAGTGAATAAAATCCAGGGTTTTGATGAAGCAGAAGCTTAGTGTTTTGGAGTTATGATACACATACAGTATGTACAGTTTAGAATTACAGAAAGTCTGTCAGCCTTTGTTTTCTTTTGTGTAACAAAATGAGATGTATTTCTGAGAACATGAAGATTCTATATATTTTAGAAGGATGAGCTTAATGAGTATGAGATAATTTTTTTTTCTTCTGAGGTGATAAAGGCAAAGTGTGCTTATTTGTGGTTACACAATATATAGGCACTTGTTTTATATTTGTGCAGTCCTCTTTTGTAGCTGACAAATTCTGAATGTCACGCTGGCTGCTTGATTGGCCTTGCCCTTTTACTCCAAACTTGGCATGCAGGACAGCATCTGTCTGGGCAGGGCACCTTTGTGGGTTCTCCCTAACCCGTGACTCTTCCCTCTTTGTGGACAATCACGTTGGGCCTGATCCTCTGATTTGCAGGGAGCTGCTCCATCCTTTGCCAGCAGCAGCCAGTGGAGTACAGGGTTGATTTTCCCTTTTCTTGCAGCTACAGCAAATGTTTCATTTGCATTCCCTTCCCTTGTGCAGTGCTGAAGAGGGTGTCAAGCTTGGGGAGCAAAGTATGGTCCCCTTAACTCCTGTAGTGAGGTACCAGCCAGAAATACTGTGGAGGCTGTCTCCACATCACTTACAGCTGCATTAGTCAGATTGCCCCAACTGCTTTCTCCCATGGAGATTGTAAGTATGGAATGTTAGCTGGGAAACTCCTCACAACTCTGCCCTTCCTGTCTGTGGTGGACTTTCACAGAGTGGTTCTTTGGAGTACTGGGAAAGTATTTAGGGGCACATTGAGGGAATTCATTCAAAAAGCATACAAATGGGGTTTATGCCTTCACTTCTTGATCACCTGAGGAGGAGACATTTGTTGAAGAATGCATGTCCAGTGGCTGCTGTACTGAATTACTTACCCTAGCGGTTCTCAAACTTTAGCAATCCAAGGACCCCCAGACTCCAACCCCACTTAACCCCTTCCCCCAAGGTCCCACCTCTTCCCGCCCCCGCTCCACCCTTCCCCCTCCTCTTTCCTGCCTCTTTCCCCCCCCTTCCCTGCTGTGCTGGAGGTGCTGGGAGATGGGGGAGGAGTTGATCAGTGGGGCCCCGTGGACCCCCTGGAGTACCCTCGTGGACCCCCTAACCTCTGCAGACCCTAGTTTGAGAAACTCTGTCCTACCCTATTGCGATCGGGAGCACAGGGTTTTGGGGTTTGTGTGTGTGCATTGAATGTTTGCCTTTTTAGCATGATTTCACTTCTTGACTATAGGCTTGGGAATTTTATATTTATTTCCCTTTCTCCCAAAGCTTTTCGGGACAGAATGCTTTTTTATTTTTTTTAAGAGATGTGGCTGTGACTGGCATAGGCTGTCAGGAGGGAAAAGTCAGAGCCACTGGTATTCAGGCTGTTTTAGGAGTCACGTTGGGAATTAGGTAAGCTGAGCATGAGTTGTCTAGCATCTAGTTTCTTTCACTTCACAGTTTCTGATTTGGATTTTCCCATGCAGGTGTGGATAGTGGGATGAACATTATCCACTGGGCAAGGAATAGAGCTTCCAGCCCATCATATAGGAGCACCACTGGGTTTTGGCATTGGCAAAAGTTACATCAAGTATCAGGGAGATGAGGTAGGACCATCTCATGCTTGTGGTTTTGCATATGAAGGGGGCCTACTGGAGTTTGACATGGTCCTTGTCAGTTTGGGCAGTAATGATCTTGGAGGTCTGGGATGTGTGTGCATTAGGCCCTGGTGAGTAAAATCACATGCAACTGAACTAATTTGAGATCCTCTTTGAAAATGTAGACGGTTTTGTAAAAATGAGGGGTTACTGGAAGAGGAGGGTAATTTCAGTTTATAAATTCCATGGCTTGCCGGTGATAGGTTATGTTAAATTTTACTGCTGCACTTCAGTTGTTGTATTGTTTGTGATGTATTTTTAAGGTAAGCATTTCTGTAACTCTAAATAAAAGATATGTTTCGCTAGGGCCGAGATAGATTGATTGAACCATGCTACCTCAGGAGGAACGGAGGGGATCTTCCTTGCCCGTTGCAGCAGGCTGGGCCAGAATACTTGTACATTGAGAAGTGAAAAAACATTGGTTATGGGTAAGGATACAATTTTGTCATGGAGGTGACGGAATCCGTGACTTTAATGGACCTCTGTGACTTCTTTGGTTTCAGCCTCTGACGCAGAAGTAGTGGCCAGGGCCGGGTCAGTTCCCACAGGCGGAGCTGGGTCAGTCCCCACGGCTGGAGCAGCCCCAGTGGCTGAGCAGCAGCCGTTGGTCAGCCCTCGGTGGTGGGGCTTGGACTGTTAGATTCCCTGGATATTTTTAGTAAAAGTCAGACCCAGCTTGCAGGCTTCTGTAAATTTTTGTGTTTTGCCCACGACCTGTCCGAGACTTTTACTAAAAGTACCCATGACAAAATCTTAAGCTTAGTTATGGATGTGACATTTCGGAGCATTCAAGGGTTTTGTGTGATTGTCCATGGTTGTTCTGCCCCCTGCAGAGTGCAATCAGAAATTGGTTGTGACTTTTTACCCTGGCATCCAATTCTGGCATGAATGGTGGCTGTGAGTAGTTTGCTGAGTAATTGCTAATGAAATGATGGCATTCTCTAGTTTTTGGGGCAGTGGGAATTTAGGGAAGTCATTAACTCTTAATGGGGGTAGGGGAATCAAGACAGAGAGTCAGATAATGTCACAGGACAGTGCTATCCACTGCAAGGAGTTGCTGTTCTAACCCTTCTTATAGACTAGAGGATTTAGCCTGGGGTCCAGCCCAGCATCCTGTTTTGGGTGGGCTGGACGGTTTCAATTGGTCTAGTGGCTGCTTTGCCTGACCTTTGGATCAGCAAAATGTTAGATCAGTGGTTGGCTTCTGGCTGGGCAATTGACAGTGCCCACCCTTCACTATAGAATACACATTTCCCCTTCACTGATTTTTCTTTTGTTGAATTTTATTATTTAAGTTGCACCCTCTGTGCCATACAATTAATTATTACCGTTTTGAGATGTTTTTTCTTGGGAGGATTAAGAAAGGCTTCTCTGGCCCATGGTTTCTTTAGCTAATTCCGAATGCCACATAACAAGGAATTCTTTTTTTATTGCAGTAAATATTTTTGTAACACAGCATGCTTATTTAATGTAAGTAGGTTCCTGAGATACCATGTGAAATGAGACTCAGCTTTATTGGAATAGCCTAAAGAACTGAATAAATCCTCTAAGCCAATTGTATAAAAATGCAAATTTAAGGCAAGCAATTAAAAACAGATAGAAATTAGAGATTTGGATTTTGCAGCGCAAGCTTTCCAAAACCACTGCCAGATTACTGTACAATTTATCTGGATTCTGTCAGTGATAGTCAGACTAGATTTTGAAAAAGAGCAGCAAATCTGTCCCTCTGTAGCTCCTGTGACTTGCCTCAAATTTCATTCAAGTTGAAGTGTCTGTACAATCCCTTGAATAATTAGGAGTTAATCATTTGTACTTCAGAGCCTCTGATAGGCCTTAGAGTTGGGGGGTGGGAACAGATTTGGCTTTTTAATCGCCTTGTATATTGTACAGCTTGAGATAAATGACATAGACTGTCTGAAATCTACATTCTTGCTTCTGATGCAAAACTGTAATTAATTTTGTGCAGTGTTTCAGAATTGATGGTGGTCACTTGAATTTCTAATTTTTCATTCACTTCAAAGACCTTTTTTTAGAATGTGCTTAGAGTATGTGAATGCTCTCTGATGCTAATGTACTAAATGACTGTTTTACGCCTCTTTTTCAATAAGGTGAAACAGAGGTCAAGGCACATGGCTTGTGTTTATCTCTGTCTCAGCATGCTTCAGGATATGTCTTCTGACTTATAGGAAATACAATCAGAATTTATTAAATTATATCTAAATGCTTAAACTACACAGTATTCACTTCTGTGCCTTGTAGAAATCCAAGAGGGTTCATTCACAACTCCTATTCAGTATAAAACAATTAAGCACAATTTAGACAATAATTACCCTAATTAACTACACTCTAATGTTTGTATTCAAGATTATAGAAAAATTGTATCAGTTCCCTATTTAAATAATAAGAAGTCTCCCTAATTTCTATGTATTGATAGTAGTTGTATGTGCTTCTTTGTTTGGTATATTTCACTGTAAAAATATTTGTCAGTGAAAGATTGAACAATATGAATGAATTTGATTATGCCATTGTCAAAAACCCCATGCATCACAATTTCTTGTTTTTAATCACTACTGTAAACCTCACAGCCTGAGGGCATAGTTTTAATTTGGGTGCCATACTAATGAAAAGAAAAAAATAATTGTTTTGCCAGGATTTAATAATAAGCAATAAAATCAGCCAACCAGATTTTACCTCTGCATTCAATCTCTTTTTTATTATAAAACATTTTTGTCCTTTTTTTTTTAGATTACAGGCATAGATACCGAACATTTTACTAATAAATATTTCAGTTTGCTTATGAAGGCTAATGCTGTCATCTGAATATGGAATTATATTTCTTTCATGCTTCATTATCATTTCATGGTAGTAATGACAGTGAGGCGATGGAATATTTACAGGCTTTTCAGAAGACATTTATCCAATACATTTCCCTGAAGGGCACCTAGGCTTAAAGATACATTATCCTTTTATAAAACACTGCCCAGAATCCCAATTTCTGAATCAGCCAATCAGAACTTGTTTTGCAGCAGTTACTGGTAAAACCCTAAAGCCAGACCCATATTAATCCTGTGAATCTATGGGGGTTGGGGGAGGCAACGGGGGAAAAATAATTCTCACTTTTGAATCATCAGGGTTGATTTTTGGAGTAAAAAAATATTATTTCTCTGGTATTGCTACGGTTTTATCAAATTTGTAATTAAAACATTATACCAAAACTGGATAGATTGCAATGTTAGAGGATGGGGAGGTTCAAAGGTACACACGTATCTTATATTTAAAACATATGACTTTTAGATTTGTACATTAATTTATCTTAACTCCTTCTCTATTCTGTGTGTGTTGTTGTGCAAGCCAGATCCTGGGATCATGATGTTATACAGGTATATGGACATATGGCATAAAGCCATCACCTTTTAATACTATTGGGGTATTCTCTTGGCTTCCTCAAGAGATCAGTCGATGAGCCTTCTCACTATGAGCTGAGGTTATTTTGGATGCTTTCCATCATTTGGTCACAGAGCAACTCCTCATTTCAGTATAAGATACTTTTCTAATTGAGGAGAAAACAGTTAACAATTGTACCTTTATATAGCATCTTTCATTCCTAAAGATTCACAGGCTACACACATAGAGGCAGAATGGTCCAGTGGATAACTCACATCCAATTGTGAGTTAGGAGAACTGGGTTCTATTTCTGCTACTGATCTGTTGTTTGACCTTGAGGTAATCACCTTTCTCTGAGCTAAGTAGTGTATGTACATTACCGAAATGCATCTTTGAAGGGGAGAGATAGCAGCCATCTGGTACACAGCGCGCTAAACTGTGGGGGAAAGGGAGAAATTTTGGCCAAACAGTCAGAGCAAATCCTTGTTCTTAGGAAAAATCCTATAGTAATTTATAATATCTCTGCAGAACCATCTCATCTCAAAGATACACTCATTAAACTGCATGCAGCTTGCTTCATCTACCTCAGAGGGTTGATGGGCTGAGCTTGATCCTTCAGGGATTTCAGTGTGTGGTTTCAGGGAATTTAGCTGTCTCAAATCTTATACACAGTTTACCACTAAAAATTATCATGTGCTAGCTGATAATGGCACAAAGCTATTCATTACAAGAATAGGAAAACCTGTGTTGTATCTGCTACAAAATGTTGACTTTTTAAAGGGTGACAAATCTATTGAGCTCTGTGGTCTATCTTCTCCAGAAGGCTGAAGAGATTTGAATGGCCATGTGTTAGAGATAAATATAGTTCCTCTGTTTTAAAAAATACTTAAAATGGGCATTTGACAAAGAGGGGTCTGACTTTTCAAGGTTCCAGCTGTGCACCTACTGGCCCAGATACACTCACTGATGGAAAGGAGCCATTGTGGAGCATGTGACTGAGTGCCTGCGGACAGAAAGCCGGCCAAGGGAGTGGCTGCAGTTACCTTGCATCATAGTCTCTGTGGCTCTGCCAGAGGTCCCACAGGTGTCTAATGCTTTTGAAAAGTGAGTGGCACTGGCCTGGGAGGGAGGGCCTGTGATGAAGGTAGTTTGAAGAGCTGGTGATGCTTCTTGGCAGCCTCTCCCAGTGCTCCTAGTGGAACCCGTAAGGCACAACAGCAACAACAGCGTCTGCCCTCCACAAATGGTACATTTCAAAAGCTTCCTCTCTCATATGGCAGTTGGCATGTAGGGGTGTATTTTCAGCTGGGTTAAGGACCATTTCTTTGCACACACTAAAATAATTGCTTTTAAAAATCTGAGTATATGCTCCCCTAACTTCCTGTTTTGTACCAGAAGACAGGTAGTGAGAGGTACATGTGCCCAGAATTGTACCCATAGGTCAAATGGGCTGCAAAAACGAGATTTCCCAGTTTCTACCACCGGGATCGGAGCTCAGGACCTTGTAGAGCTGAAAGTATAAGTCTCTACAGCATGAGCTAAAAAGCCAGGCTGTCTAGTTGGTGCTGTAACAAACCTACCTCCTGTGTGGATTGGGCATAGAGGGGAATGCATAGCAGTAAGTTATGGAGGTACTAGTGGTGATTGAGCTAAAGCCTGAACTTGGATCCAGGCAGCTGAGCAGAGGCATTAGCATCTGCAGTCATTAATGAACTTCCTCTAATCATGTCTAGTCACAAATGACACAGATCTTGTACAGTGGGAACACTGTAAAATGTGCCTGTATTTAGTATTTTCATATATTCCAAATTGATGATTTTTTTACAATGTTTGTGCTTAGAACAGCTGGGGAAAATAGGGCTAATGCTGTAGACAGCAGAAATTGGACTCAGTGGATGTTAAGCCAAAAATAAAAATAAAAAATTGGGGACCTGTTAGTGTAAATGGGAATTAAACTGTGTTGTTTTATATTTTCCATACATATCTGTGCATGTGGCATTGTTTCCTTCTACAATGAGCAGAGTCTCATACTTTCTGACACTAAGATTCCATGATCACCTTTTGGCTTGGTGGTACCTGAAATATACCAATATATATACACGTCTTTACAAAATAGTTCTGTAAATGAGCCCTTCATGCATTTACTGGGGATAATGGGTTTTATGTGGTTGTGACACTAAAGATGACTGTATTCATATCCAGGTATCATATTGTATTCATATCCAACACACTATTGTAACTCTCTTTGTATAAAATATTCTTTATGAGGTATTATTTGATAACTAATAACTCACTGATCATTAATATTCTTGTGATATATGTATGCAGTGGGTATTAAGAGTTATGTGTATATATATTAGAATTGACTAAAGTTTGTTTAAACCAGGCATGTGAGGGGAAGTTGGTAAACAGTTCTGCCTTAGACAAAAGAATATGTAATTGATTCTTGGACCTGCCTGTTCTTCAGACAAAGACAATAAAGGTCCATATTTACATATGAGCAATAAACAGGACCACCAAGACAGCAGGGGGAGGAGATGGCAGGAAACAGAACTATTTGCATTTAAACAAACACCAGTGGAAGAAGAAAGCATGGAACTTCCTTCACCACCAGACTCCATGTCACCTTCCTCATAGCTTGAATAAACTTTACTTTGAGGGGTAACCCTCAGAAGAATCCATTTCAAAGGTTTACTGGTCTATAAATACAGGGGAGCTGAACCTCAAGTGATAAGATTGAGGTGAATTGAATCAACTGAGTGTATATAATATTACTGCACTGCAAGTATATAGAGTGATTAATTTCATTGTAAAATGTTGTATTAACACTATATATGAGGAAATTATATGAATAATTAATAATATGTTTTATAGTCTGTGGCCAAAGAGGGAGAAACAGGTTCCCTCCCAGACAGGAAAGAAGGCAGCTATTTACCTGTCTCCTGTGTAAATTAAACAATGGTGGAATGTAAACACTGGAAGTCCCATTTACAAACGGGGGATGGGAAGCCCACAGGAAAGGTAAAAGAGAATGAGGTCATCCTGCCTCATGAAACAGGGTCATTGAATGTTAAAAGATATAAACAAGGACAGAAGCCATCTTTGGTATTCATCAGTAGAGAAACTCAAGGGAACGGAGCTCTTGCAAGCTGAGAAAGATCAGTTCTTCAACCAAGGGGGAGGTTAAAGTCTCTGGGAACAGAACATAGGCGAGAAACCATCTTGAACAGAGCCTGTATCTTGCTAGATTAAGTTTTAGACATTTAGATGCATGTTTTCACTTTTATTTGCTTGTAACCCTTTCTGACTTCATTCCTTTTACTTGGCATCACTTAACCTATATTCTATTATTAATAAATTTGTTTTATTTTTACTATAAACCAACTCAGTGCTGTGTTTAATTGGAAAGGTGTATTTACTCCTTAAGTTAATTAGCTGTGATGTGCTTTTGTGTCTTTAGAGAAATAACCAAACCTTATTATTTCCTTGAATTGTCCAGGAGGGGGCTGGGCAATTACAAAATATGTGATTTTGGGAAAATTCAGGACTGGGAGTGTACTGAGGTCACCCTGCAAGTAATAACTGAGGCTTGTGAAAGCCAGAGTGGGACTGTAGGCAGGCTGCTGGGGTCAGAGCTGTCTAGCACTCAGACGCTCGGTGTGACCTGCTTGCTTGTTGGCTGGCTGTAAGCATCCCAGACTCAGAGTTACAGCAGCAAAGCATTGTGAGGCACCCAGAATTGAGGGGCAAGTGCCTCTCAGTGGTATAGATTGCCCCCAAACCCCGTAACAGTGGTATGTTACTACAAAACATATGGAAACAAGCTCTTTAAGAAGGGAGTGTATTTTGGGGGTTATCTCACACGGAGGAGGGAGTAGTTTCTCCCCTCTCCTTCCCCAAAATCCTCAGATTTCAAAATTAGAGATATTTGGTATAGGTGGCTATCAATTCACCATCTTAACAGGGCTGTTTGCTGTTGATTTTGCACGTTTTCAGTGCTGCTGCTGTCACAAGAACAGTGAAGATGTTGCTTGTGCTTTTCCTATCAATTATCTATCTAATCTAATATCTGTATCCATGGTATTTTTAAGACACTTATATAATACTCCTGGGCAGCTGAGTTATTCAGTAGTTGATGTCATCATTCCCTTCTGTGTGGTGTGTAAATGGTGTTTCAAAATTGTTGTAAATCTCTACAGCAGCATAAAATGTGTAGGTACCAACATGCTGTAATATCAACTGAAATTGTAGCTGATAAGGTATATCAATTCATTTGAGTGAGAAATGTATTTGTGTGTGTGTGTGTGTGTGTATGTGTATGTGTATGGGGGAAGGGGAGGACAGAAGCTTAGGTTCATCGAGAAATGATCAAATTCTATATACAATTATCTTTTACATAACTCCCCCAAATCTCTGCAAAGCTTAATTGTAAAAATAAAGACTGTGGGCCACATCCTGAGGTCCATATTCAGTTTTTACTCAGGCAAACTCGTAGTTACTTGAGTGGAAATTTTTCTTCACTAAGTAGCTTCGAATTTAGCCCAAGACTGCTAAATTGAAATGTCCTGAAATTTCTATTGCATTAATTACACCTGGTTTTTATTCCATTAAAAAACCACAAACCTTGCTCCAGAGGGGATTGTGTATAACAGTAACCTGTATCTCTAAGTAATCTTCCTTATAGAAGATTTACAGTTTGAGGGGTATAGTTCAGCAGGGTCACAGGATCATAAATGTGGATAAAAAGGAGGCTATGATCATGGCATCTGCCCACTGCAAATGTAGGATATCAGATCTTTTCAGCTCTACGTCAAAAGTGTTTTATGATGATTAGTACTGAACGTGTTCAAAAATACACGTTCAGTAAAGAACCATGCAGCATAAAAAAATCAAAACAGTAACTAGTAAGATTTCACTGCAAATAAAGCTTGTTAGAGGCTGAAAAATATTGCTGCCTACCAGAGGGACCGTACTACACATGAACTACATGGTGTGTATTTGTATTTCCTTTACACAGCTAGTTTTTTAAGGAATATCTGTAGCCTTTAGGTGTATGAAACTTTTTCCTCTGCCAAGGTTTACTTAAACCACCCCATTACTATGACCACCCACTATAGCCTTCTAGTCTTTTCAGAATTCAGTGTGGATAAAAAGTATATTATGATTACACTGGATTAAAACTTCACTGACATGGCACCAAAAATCCTGTTCTATAAGCTTGACATTAATAATTTCTACAGAGGAAAATGACTGTGTTTCTCTCCTTTTCCTTCCTTACCAGCCAAATGCTACATGTTCCTCTACAGTTAATTGGGGGGGTTAGGGAAACCCTGATAAATCCTAAGCAGCTGCATATGACTGTTATTACACAGGAGAATTTGAACTCCTAACATTTGGGATGAAATAAGTACTTAAAGCTGCTCACTGATCAAGAATGAAACATTTCTACTGTGCAAAGCTTGCCTTCACAAAGAATAAATCTGTAAACCATTAGCCTTTTTTTCATTCTTGCGAAGAGGATGCATCTCTGTGTAGTTGTTTGAAGCAGACACAACCCCTTGTAAAGTCATCATGGCTGGAATCTGATACAGCACTTGCTTTAAAATACACTTTGATCAGTGAGCATTAACCAAAGTGTCGACAAAAGGTCATTTGGCCTCAGGGAAGAAATAGAAAATTTTATGTACACAACACATTGCAGTGAGTACAGGGGTCATTATAACTAGCAGAATGGTTGATGTTTTTTCTCTTGTCTACTATGTGACTTTGAGCCTGCTGCAGAAGCAAGGATTGCTGAAGCAAAACTCCTCCTTCCAGAGATCACATGATCCCCTGTGAATTCTTGACAGGGCCAGTAAAGAGACCTGTCCCACAGTAGATATCATATTTTTGACATAGGACTTCAATTGCAAAAATGTTGATGACCAGTGCAAATGTATCGATTTGTTTTTTTCTCAATAGACCGAAGTGGTGTTTGTAGTTAGAAAAGAAGAAAGGTAGTGAAACAGAGTTGAATCTACTTCTTAGAAGCCTGGGTTATCAAACTCATTAATCTACATGTCAAGAGGCTAGGAATGAATAATTGTGTGTAGAATTTATCTGCCAACATGATAGTTACTTTTCAGCTCTTTCTTCAGTGCTCTTTCATTGTGCTTGGCTTTATTATATGCTTTGTCTTTTCTATTTCTAGTCTGTTGGGGAAGTGTAGAAATATGTACCTCAGCACTACAGAGGACAGTTGCTTTGAAACATGACACTGGTTAGTTCTTTGTATGCACATTTATTCTTTCTTAAGTGCTGAAACATTAGTGTAGCTTACATTGTTTACTATCTGTTAAAATATTAAGTTTAACACTATGAATATTCACTCCCAAAATGTTGCCTTACATAGGGTATATTTATATGTCATTTTGGATATTTGTGTAGAGTACATGGACTCCTTTCTCAAAATTTTGTTCTTGAAGGTAAGGCTTACTAGTGATAGGGATTCAAAATGTTTGTTTATAACAACATTAACTTTCAGGAACCTTACTCCAACTGAGATAATTTCATCCATTATAAAACAGTAATAGGTATGTTTCCTTGGAGCAAAAAACCCACGCTGATTGGGGTGGGGGAAAGCGAAGCAGTTCTGCGAGAATATGAAGCTAACTCAGAAAGAAATTTTAAATGTGTAGTGTTCTAATTGAAAGGTCATGGACCTGATTCTGATCTTGCACTGGTTTTATGCAAATGTGGCACTTAAGTGGCTTCAATAGATTTATTTATGATTGTCTCCATTTACTTAGATCAAACACATACTCCCTGATCTTGATCGTTATACAGTGTCTTCAAGAGAAAAATTATTTCCATGATACTATTTGGTGTGGCAGAATTTTCCTGTTTTAAATGTATATTTGTGGGTAGCTTCTTTGTTACTCAACACAACCATGCAAGAAGCCGCCCAGATATTGGCTATGGAACCCCTGCACTGCTGCGCGCTTAAGAAGGGGCTGTGACCCCCCGAGTTGGGGGATGGCCAGTCTATGCTGCCTGTGCATTCCCAGGGGCAAGCAGCGGGGGAGGGGTGTAGTGCACAGTGGACCTTTAACCGAGAGGTATAAGTGCTGCTGCTAAGCACATTTCCCCCTGTGCCCCAGAAGTCCCTGAGGCATTCGCTATCTTACCTTGCACAGGCAGAAAGCCTGAGCATCACCACTTGGGTGTTACATTTCCACTCCCCTCTTCAGGAACCAGGGTGAGTGACTCTGGCAGCCAAAGCTGGATTTTGGTCCTTACAGCACTGTTTTTACACCACTATTTATTTGAATAATGAATGGGAAATGTTTTATTTTTAGAGGGTAACAAACAATATGGTCCAATATTTTTACCTGGACTTACCACAATATTTGATTAAAAACAAAACATTTAAATGAGAAGGGGAGGGAGTTCTACATTCAGCAGTGTATATGGTGACTGTTTGAATGAAAGTACTGCAAGCCTAAGTAGTTTCAACAATGTTTCCTTCATCCCAGGAGCATCTGAACCCAGCTTCTGCCTTGTCAGCCACATTTATGATGTGTTCATAATTAAATGTCCACGAAGCTCACAGCATGCTGACCACAGAGGGGCCATAAGCAGTAAAGATAAATGAGAGCGAGAGATGTAATATTGCTTCACTTGTGGGTTTAGTCTGATGTTAAAGATTGTCAGAGATAATTATTAATATGTGACCTGGTTGAGTCTTTATGTGAACGATCACAATTTTAATAAAGTGGTAAACTCCACTCTCTCTGCATACTCATGTTCTTCATCTGACTCTTTTACATTTAATTCTAGAATTTCAGGACACATTCTGGTATTTTAAACTAGTGAAAGGATAGCCCTTTTATATAACCATATGCTGTAATGCAGGAGACGGGAAAGTCTGGCAGGGATAGTAAGCTAAGTGACATAACATTAACCTGCATATAAAGATCTTGGTAAATAAGAGTGAAATTTGAACGGGAAGCTGTAATTTAGGTTGTGGGTTGGGTATAAAATCTAATACAATTGATAACAAATACTTCTGATGAATCTCTGGTCAAACAAGGCTTGGCATCCTTCTTTGCTGATACCCATAAAGAATGGCTGAATGTGCCATATGTAATCCTGCATTCTTTGTACACCTAAAACCCTATTGACTACAGTGAGAGTTTTGATGTCAAGGAATGTAGGAGTGACCTAACAGTCTGCCTGTATGCCGAAAATATCTGCTTCACAGAACTAGAAAAGTACATTCGTTGTTGTATTTAGATGTCTAAGAAGACATTGTCATTTTCCTTTTTTTGCTTTTGCTTATATCTTTGAATTTCATTGACAGACAATTGATCAAAAGATAAATTCCAGCTTGGAGAATGAACTCACTGTTATAAAATAAAGGTATCCAGAAAGAAATACACTTATATTGTGACTGGCACATTGTTAAAACTGTCCACTGAATATTTAAAATATCTTATCTCTTATTTATTTAAAATAATTGCAGCTGTACAAAGGGGAATATTCTTCAGTCCAGTTGTATCATGAAATGACATTATACTGATGCAATTTTTTTAAAAGTCTGATGAGTGTACCAAGGTAGGACATTACCATAAGTAATGCTACCAGCTTTTATGTCTGGTATTTAAATTTGCAACTATAAGAGCACAAAAAGCTGAAATTGATGGGGTTAGCTTTGTTTTCTTTGCACAATTACTTAGACCAAGTGGTACCTCACAGTGTTGGGGCATCAGTACAGGAAATTTTAAACCCCTGATTAAAAATCCCCCAAGGCAACTTATTTTCCCTTAAAAATAACTTTTAAAAAATTTCTACATAAACTATTACTTCCTACTCAGAAAGTCTGTGTGTGTTAGTTACCTTTTAAAGATCCTGTTCTTTAGCCATGTGACAGGGTGTGTAGGATCCACATGGATGGCAAGGCTAGCCACGCTCTTCTGGCCCTGTTAATCATGCATGAAGGAGAGGAGGCCTTTAAAAGGAAGGAAACTGCAGTCAGCAGGTGGGGAAGGAGCAGGCTTGCCCTAAGTAGCAGAATGTAAGAATGACTCCTGAAGCCACGGAAGGAACTCCCAGGGTAGGACAGGGAGAGACTGAGCCTGTCTCAGAGACCCAAGCACAGTGAGTCCCCCAAATCATTATGTTGGGACTAGATCATTGGTAACAACCCCCCCACATCCTCCGGCTTTGCTGGGACTGCAGGAAGGGAGTATCCCTGAATATGTGGTGGGTTTATCACTTTCATTTTAGTCCCCCAGCTGGAGAGACTTAAAGAGGCTCACAAAGGGGAGAGCCCCCCTGGCCCTTGCATATAGTAGGAGAGTGTGGCCTGTGTTGTGACCACCCAATGTAGATAACTGGGTGCGGTCAGGGTCCCCCACCCCTTGAGGGAGGAACCACCAAGGGCTCTGTTACAAGCCATTTCACAAGTTGAACTCCCATTGACTTTGTTGAGAGTTTCACGTGTGGAACAGCTACATAGTCATTATTAACAATTATGTATGCAATGCATAGCACTTTACAAACAAAGCTCAGATCTGGAAATGCTTATGCCCGATAAATATTACCTTAGTCCGCACTGAAGGAGGAAGAGGAATTGGTCATAGTGACAGCTGGGAGTAGTGGAATGATATTAAGCAATGGATTGAATAGGTTCAATCCTCCCCCCACTGAAGAAGACAGTGGGATCATTTAGGGAGTGAATTGCTATCAATGTGAGTAAAGGTATTGGGATCTGGCCCATTGTTCTGTTTTAATTTAAAAAAACAAAACTGTAGGAGTGGGATAAGAAAATATCTGCCCAATCCATTGACTGAAAGGTATTTTCCGTATGCAGAATATTACCAAACCATTTGCTACTGTCTAGTGTGTATGGGAGCATATGCAGTAACTACTACATACCATTATGTTACTCAGTGGAATGTTGCTTGATTAGCTGCAGACTGGAGGATAATAGACTGTCCCTAAGTCCAACCACTTCTTCAGCTTGCCAGTGTATACAAAATACTAATGATACATATTTAAGTGATGTATATATCAAAATGTTATAGTAGTTTTATGACATAAATAAAAGTAATTGTATTCATTAGCATGATAAAAATATGCAAATGTTTATTAAATTCCGTCATTTATCAAGAACAAATGCTATAGCATTATATCTTTGTTTGGAAGATCAGCCCAAGCATTTTGTCAAAGTTTGCCTGTCAGTCTCACATATCCTTACAAGTGTAATTGATGTTAATACGCTAGAGAAGAGGAGGTGCAAACGTAGAAAATAATGCAAATGCAGAGATCCAAAGAATTGTTAATTAGTTATAAATATGTTGATGTGCTTTCAGATTGGAGGCTTAAACAAAAGAATATCATTTGGATAATAAAAATGTCCATTACATATAAATGGCTATGCACAGGTAAAGGAAAGAAAGGTGATCTGTCAAATCAATACTTGCAGAGCTGAATTAGTCACACACATTTGACAAGACATGATTCTGTGTTATTTCTGCCTACTGTAGCAGTATAGCGTGATCATGCATTATTAATCAAAAAAACTCTCTTAAGAAATTCATTATCTCACAGTAAACAA
This sequence comes from Chelonia mydas, assembly GCF_015237465.2. Taxonomy (NCBI): domain Eukaryota; kingdom Metazoa; phylum Chordata; order Testudines; family Cheloniidae; genus Chelonia; species Chelonia mydas. The sequence continues at coordinate 21,953,963 of NC_051252.2, read as the reverse complement.
AGACCATTTAATTTTTTTTGACAAAATGTAGATCTGAAGTATTGCTTTTAAATTTACTCAATAGTTATTTCCCAGTGAATGTTCCTGTTTTTCATCACTTAAATACTTGCACTAGTTCTGTTCACATCACAGTTATAGCCTTACACATGTAGCCATTGTTTCTTCATAACAGCCCTACATTTTGAGGTTGTGGCTTAGGGGTACAATGTCATTCATATATTATTAGAGGTAGATTTAATATTCTTAATGAGTGACCGTGAATTTAGCAGAATTAAAGAGCTTTATACTAACTAAATGATGACCACAGGAGAGTCAAGATAATTGTCTATGGTTTTTGAAGGGTGCAAACACCAAAAAGTGAGAATTGCTCCTAGTGATGTAATGGGTGATAACTAGAAGTGGTGAATGATATGGAATGCATAGGTTCAATTCTCCCATTGAAGTCAGTGGGAGTTGACTGTGACTTAAACAGGAGGAGGATTAAGCCCAGTATTATGGTGTAAAAGCTTCATGATAGTCGCTTGCCACAAATCAGACATGATCTCTCCCAAAGGCAGTGGTGGAAAACTCATCTCACCTTGGTCCAGACATTGGCAATTATACTGTAGGTAGAACCTTATGTTACCAGAGAGCTGGACTAGAGGATGAGCCTTTTCCATCACCAACTTCTCCCATTTCATGACTGGTTATGTTGTATGTAACTATTCAACTTAGTTTATTAATAGGAAATAATACTACTAATGTCATAATGATACTTGCACATATGTAGTATCTTGCAACCAAAGATTTTAAAGTGCTTTGCAAACATTAATGAATTTAGGCTGGCAACACTCCTGTGAAGCAAGTAAATATATCTGTATCAACAATAATGCCTGTTGCATTTTAGCTGCGTTTTTCTGCTGCATAACTTTCATGCTCTGAAAAAGAAAAGCTGAATTAAAACAAATGTTCAACATTAATTTATGACCAGGAGAATAATTAATATAGCAAGTAGTCTTACTATTCTTGTGGCCACTTGATTTTTTGCAAAGCACGGGTACTGGGATCCATTCCTCCAATATAAAAATCTGTTTGGAGAGCTGGGTGATCGGTGGGATTATGCCCAGGTGGATGGAGTGCTGTCTAACTTTTTTTTTTTTTTTTTTTTTAAATACGGACCAGATGATAAACTTAAAGCCCCAAGAGAGAATGGAATTAAACTAACAATTTTTGCATAAAAATAGTCAATTCTCTCAGCTAAACTATAGAATGACAATGGGAACGTTAAACTGCAGCCGTTAGTTGTAGAGATTTGACTGCACAGTTAATGTGACACAGATTTTATATTATTTTATCACACTGACAATTTTATACTAGATATTCAGAATTCATTATAATAATAGAACATTGTTCATAAGACAAATTTGCATATGTGTTACATAATGAAATCTGATATACTTTGCAAGACTGCAATATCATAACAATGTTCAGATTTGTGGGGTAAATGTAATGGAGTAATGAAATAATTAAATAAAATCATTGTGGGTGATCACATTTTGCTTCCAACACCCATTATATGAAGTAAGCACGTTGCACTGGGGGAAAATTTTCAAAGGTGCCTATGTTACCTAGAAGCCTAAATCTTGTGACTTTCAAAGCTGTTAGGTTGTGATATTCAGTGGGGTTTTGTCACTTGAGAGTCTCAGTTCCACTGACTTTCAATAAGATTTAGAACGCTGCAGTGGCTCAGCTGCGCTGCTGTAGTGCTTTCGTGAAGACACTACCTGTGCTGACGGGATGGCTTCTCCCAAAGGGGGTGGCGTCCCGCTGCCAGATTTGGCTCATGAGTGAGAATACCAACCTCAGGGCACACGGTTAAGAAGTAGGGAACAAACCCCAAACTGATTGTGAGTTCTATACTTAGATTTCACCAACCAAATAACAAGTGTAAACTCCTCAGGCACTATACAGCCTTAACATGGAGTCACAGACAGTCCTCTTGGGCATTCCAATGTATCTTGCCACCCAGGCAAGCTTGTCTCTGTGACAGATGGTCGCCCTACATCAAAGATCACCAAATGTTCAGATTACTCCCAGTCCCAAATAAAGTCACTTACTCCAGGTCAATTTGCACCTTAGACCTCACACCAAAGACAATGCTGGTAGCCAATCCTGTAACAAACTAACTGAAGGTTTATTAACTAGGAAACAGAAATGAGTTATTTACAAGGTTAAAGAAGGTAAGCATACGCACACATGAGATACAACCTTAAGTTCAAAAGGTAATAGAAGCTTCTATAATAGCTTAGTGGTTTGAGCATTGGCCTGCTAAACCCAGGGTTGTGAGTTCAGTCCTTGAGGGGGCCATTTAGGGATCTGGGGCAAAAATTGGGGATTGCTCCTGCTTTGAGCAGGGGGTTGGACTAGGTGACCTCCTGAGGTCCCTTCCAACCCTGATATTCTATGATAATAAACAAGCTTTAACATCCTTTGAGGCTAACCCAAGCCTCTAGGGGATCTCTTGCTTATGTTTAGGAATGGTTGCCTCAGAGTGCAGATAGAATAAAGAGACCCTCATTCTTTCTGGCCAGGGATTTTATTCCCATCTCCCTAGACCACAGCCTGTCACCTAAGTGCTTTTGAAAATTATTCACTACATGAAAGGTGAAGTTCCTGACCTATTAAATCTCCCTGACCTTCTGCATGTAACCTCTTCATGGGTGGGGATGGGGGTGGGGGGGGGGAAGAGAAATTGACAGTCTGTTACAATGGCCCATTTGGATTCAATAGTTCTTCCTGATGAGCAGGAGATAACACATTCTGTAGGAATCCAGCATTTTGCATTAGGTGAAGTTTTTCCTCCTATTTGATGAGTAACATAGTTTCAGAATATTTTACAGCAAACACTTAAGTATTACCTTATAGCATGGGATACAGATATTATAAGTAGGATTAATACATGCAGCATCCTACAAGCATTTCATAAAGTCTAAACATGAAATACATTCTTAAACACTTGTGTCTATTTGAACTATGCTAACTCACAGGTAAGCAGATTGGTTTCCAGCTATGCATTTGTTCGTGTTCAGGTAGGCCCAGTGCCTTGGCATCAGCTGGCAGCTGGTCCACCAGCATCACAATAGGTACTTCACCTCCCCAAGAGGCAGAAGCGAGGTTGACAAAAGAATTCCATTGTGGAATGCTTGTAGAATGCTAGCTCTGTCTATACCAGTGGCTAGGTCTGTTTAAATGTGTTGGTCAGGGGGTGCAGATTTTTCACACCCCTGAGCGATGTAGTTATACTGACTTAATTCCCTAGTGTAGACCAGATCTTAATGTATGTCTACGCTGCAGTAAAACATCTGGTCCAAGTCAGGTGACTCACGCTTGCGGGGCTCGGGCTGTGGGGTTGTATGAGGCCAGGCTCTATCTTGGTATGCAAGGTATGTCTACACTGCAATTTTATAACCCTCCAGTCTGAGCCCTGCGAGCCTGAGTAAGCTGACATTACCAGCCATGGGTGTTTTATTGTCATGTAGACATACCCTTAGTCTCCTAAGTGCCTAAATCACTTTTGAAAATGGGACTTGTGAGCCTGTCACCTAAGTGCTTTTGAAAATTATTCACTACATGAAAGGTGAAGTTCCTGACCTATTAAAGTCAATGGGAAAATTCCCATTAACTTCACTGGAGCCAGGGTTTTATCAAAAGAGTTTATGTAGCGTGCCAAAGTCAACATTAAATGTTAAGCTAGAGTACCCAGTGTCCCCATAAATGTATTTATTACAAAGACATCTTACTTCAAACAAACTCCCATGCTTGCTACGACGTTCACCCAACAGCACTGACCAGAATACAAAATGGACAGAATGCTTGGGCAGATGTCTTTCGCGTGTTTGAACTTCACTTCTCCCTTATTCTGCATGCAGTAGAAGAAAATGCTATCATATGGCACATGTCATATCTTCTCTTTAGTGCCTGGAAACATGATAGGGCACTGTCCCTTTAAAATAGAGACAGGTGGGGTACCCTCTCCAGATTATAAGATTTTACTGGCTGTCAGCCTCAGGAAGGCTCTTTTTGGGGTGGGGAATGGGGGAAATCTATGAGACCTGCAATACAGGAACCCAGTTTGGAGATATGGGTTTTGCCTCTTTTTAGCTGTCTTTTCTTGTCTCTCCCCCTTCCCCCCTTTTAAAAAGAAATAAATGAACTGGGATTTGGCTTTGTGACACTGGAGTCCTCGCAGTTCTCGAGCTCTGGGATCTGGTTGATCCCAATGCTACATTTTAGTAAAAAAAATTTTGTTCAAAATTTTTCCAATTTAGATTTTCTATAAAATGTATAATTGAAAAATCAAAGTTTCAACCTGTTCTTTGAATAGTCCAGAAAGTGAGTCGTTTGCCTGGGAGGAAGCTATTTTCTGTAGTGTTCTTCTGCCTGTGTGTGCTTGTGGCTGTTGCCAAAATGCCGATGCCAGACCAAGGTGCTGTGCTCAATTTTGGGAATCTCCCACCTTGTTTGTGAAGGTTGTTGTCTTTACCTGTCCTATTTTAAACTCCTGTCTGGTGATATGATACATGTCGATTCAGGAGTTATACTTATGTTCTTTCTTGGATCCTGTGACATAACAGAAATAGATGTGAAACTATGTTGAATCTAACTTTTCCTCATTACGAGCTCTCTTCTACTCCTAGTAAGCAAGTAGATCTCTCTTCTGAAGCCAGTATTTGATTAATCAAACTGTCATGCCTAGTTTACGCACTCTCCAATTTATGTTCTTGAATTGAACAAAATCTAAATGACATTGATTGTCACAGCTCTCATAAAAATGACCTGCTTCCACCTCACCAATGGCTGATGTTCTTTAGGGAGAGCTCATTGATTCAGAAGACACAGACGATATTTTTGTTCATGTAGAGACAAGCAGAATTAAGGCAGAAGCAGTGCTAGTACTGCCAGAACAAGCCAAGGGAGTTTTCTGGTTTGACTACTGGGAAATCAACACTTTAAGCTACTCTTGTCCCTTTCACTAAGTGTTATTTTCACCTCTCTTTGCTTTGCTGATTTCTGGAGTTATCATTGTGCCACCAGTTTGAAGCCTAGTGCTACTACAGGCTTCATCATCATCTCCCAGAAGTTCACACGGCAGCATATCAAGTGAGTACATTAGGAGTATAATTTTCTGCATCAGGTAGGAGTTTCATCCTCAAACAGGATTTCTTTGACCCTGCAGAAGACGGTGTGGTAAGAGAAAGTTTTGAAAAATATATGGCAGGTGGTGTCAGCTAACTTTTTATGTTTGGGTATTGAAACCTTAACTTTCTTAACTGACCACATTTGCCTGATCTTTTTTGATAATTTTTTACAGATATTACAAGGCACATTCTCAAGGATATAAGATCACCTCATAGTAACTGAAAGGGATTTCACTTGGCTTCCTTGCTCTATTCAGAAACATTTATCTTTGCCAACATTTCATTTTCTTTCATAAAGAAAAGCATCATAGCCTCCTGCTGTGCCATTATTCTGTTTATCTTGTATTGGATGTGTGGTGTTAGACTGAGTTGTTAAAGCAGATAGTGCCTTAACTCTACCATTTCACTATTGCAGTGCAGCCACTTCTTTAACAGTGCTTAAACACCTCCGGGATGATGCTATTGATAAACCTTAGATAGATGCATGGAACAGTGTCGAAATAGAAATGTCTTAGCACAATATCACTAGAATTATAACAAGAGATCTAATGACCTAGCAAGATATTTTAATATCTTTACCTGATAACAAATACCAATTGACAGCAAGATGGCCCATGAAACCAAATCCCTGTTGGCTGAAATGTTGCTTCCTCCTCTTTCCTAATGTCTTTCTTCTGACTGTGTCCTGGGTACGCTACATTTGCTGGATGTGTGGAGTTTGATACTATTCCCATTTGAAATCATTGGGAGTTTTGCCCCACATGAGAGAACAGAAGTGGACCACAAAAGGTGGGATATCTATGCCAATACAACACAGATGATGGCCTCGTTTATAGGGCTAAACTCTGTGATTCTTAATTGAGCAAAACTTCTCAAAAGGAGTTTGCTCAATTATGGATTTTGGAATTTGGCCCTCAGGGTTTTTTTGTTTTGTTTTGTTTTGTCTCTGAGGCTGCCTTAGATTTGCACACCTTTTTAACCTGGTGTTTTCTTTGCTACTGTAAGTTTGCAATTCTCTTTTTGAAAAGTAAAGGATCACATATAATTTATTTATTTCATGGGCATGTTTTATGTTTGTAAGAAATGAACAGGTGTTTAGAAAACAAAGCTACTGGTCACTCCTTTTGTTACTGCTACATTGTTGATCAATTGTATGAATTTTACAGCATAGCTGAATTGGGATGTATGTTTCAGAGGCATTTCAATCAAGTCCCAGTCACTCTGGGCTTCAAGGCTTGGGTTTATTTTTTCTAGCAGTGCAATCTTCAAAGATTATACTTCATGCAACATTTTCAGCCATGTCAACATTCCTTACAAAATACAAAGATGGGCCTTATTTCATAGAGATGGCACAAAATAATACAATAAAATGGATTTATTTTATCTTAATTTATTTAAAATGTGTATAGACAGAACTGGAGTAAAATCCATGAGATGAAATATCTTGTTTGCATGAATATATTGAAAAATTCAGCAGAGTTCTAACTAAGGGGAAGGAAAGTAAAATCTTTGCAATGAAGGGAAGAACGTGGACCCTGATTTTAAGACTCTGAATGGAAATTACTGTAGTGATGCAATTCACACAGTTTCAGTTAATATGCAGGATTTATTGTCAGGTGTTCAAAATTAAATATGTGCTCCAGACTGAGATTTGGCATGTTATCTCTGTCTTGGGGTAGTATCTGGTGGCTAGAGCAAAGAACTGAGAGTCAGGACTCCTAGGTTCTGTTCCTGTTTGTGCAACTGATTTTAAATGTGACCCACTCACTTGGGGCACAGTTATGTGCCATTTGAAGTCAACTGCAAATCTCCGTTTGAATTCAGTAGTGCAGGATCAAATCCTCAGTACTAGATTGTACCTTTAGTCACAGCCCTGAGTGAGGCATATAGCTGCACTGTGCCGGCAGATGTCTGAGGCACTCCTCTGTGGTCCACTTTTTCTTGAGCTCGTCTTTTCCACTTAGGTGGGAGTATGCGGAATCAGCACTTTACAAGCTGTAACATCCTCCCCCCACTCTTACTTTGCTGCCTAGCAGAGAAGGGTTGAAGCCATATATAGCTGTGTTGACACTCCACTACCTGCAAGGGTGGAAAGTCTGGTGCACAGCATCCGTTCATCCACCTATGCCTAGAGTCATGATCCACATGGTAGACACTTCATTCTTTGCATCAATAACATAATATTCAAACATTGGTTTTTTTTATACTTGATAGCAGTAAGGATGTTTTTGTGGTAACAGCCTTTGCTTTTTTGTTTTTCAGAATAGCGGTGACAAGCAGTAACCACAGAAACAAGTGTACACTGTTATCTCACAGGGGTAGCTGTGGAGCTAGGCCTGCATGGCTTTGCTATTGTCAGCTAAGTGTTCTTGGTGAGTAGTACCATCAGCCTCTAGAGATTTTATGGGCCTAAACTTGCTTGAACTGGGCTTGACTGCATTAACAGGGAATTACATGACACAGACTTTAGATGACCGGTTTATCTACTTGCAGTGTTACTTCAGCAGCCAGGCTTCCTTTACAGCTTGCTACTTAAAGACTATAGGGGTCACACTGTCAGTTGATGTGTCATAATGTAAATTATATCAAAATAAGCATAGGATTAGTGGAGAAAATGATATCACCAGGGCTTTGACCAAGTAATCACCAGGAAGGCAAAGGGGGAGGGGGGAATAGTTTTACTTTGTGTAATGACCCATCCACTCCCAGTCTTTATTCAAGCCTAAGTTAATTACGTTAATTAAGTTAATTAAGTTAAATTGTATCCAGTTTGCAAATTAATTCCAATTCAGCAGTCTCTCGTTGGAGTCTGGTTTAGAAGATTTTTGTTGAAGAATTGCCACTTTTAGGTCTGTAATCGAGTGACCAAAGAGATTGAAGTGTTCTCTGACTGGTTTTTGAATGTTATAATTCTTGACGTCTGATTTGTGTCCATTTATTCTTTTGCGTAGAGACTGTCCAGTTTGGCCAATGTACATGGCAGAGGGGTATTCCTGGCACATGATGGCATGTTATCACATTGGTAGATGTGCAGGTAAACGAGCCTTTGATACATTTAATTTAATTGTAAACTGGATACAATTTAATTTAATTTGCAAACTGGATACAATTAATTTAGGCTTGAATAAAGACTCGGAGTGGACAGGTCATTACACAAAGTAAAACTATTCCCACTCCCCCCCCACCCCGTTCCTCAGATGTTCTTGTCAACTGCTGGAAATGGCACACCTTGATTATCACTACAAAAGTCTTCCCCCCCCACCCCACCCCCCTCCGGCTGGTAATAGCTCACCTTAAGTGATCACTCTCGTTACAGTGTGTATGGTTACCCCCATTGTTTCATGTTCTCTATGTATATAAATCTCCCCACTGTATTTTTCACTGAATGCATCCGATGACGTGAGCTGTAGCTCACGAAAGCTTATGCTCAAATAAATTTGTTAGTCTCTAAGGTGCCACAAGTCCTCCTTTTCTCTTTTCATAGTTAAAACAACATTTAAAAATGATGAGAAGTTTGGACTTAAGTCCTAAGGGCTTCTGATGATACTTATCATAATTGTTGCCCCCTGTTTGCATATACAGAATCACACATCTAAGGGTGATGGTATGCGCAGGTACTATTTTATGTATGCAACTATCTGTTTGCATATGACCAAAAATATTCATTTGCAAATACTGGAAGTGCACTTTTGGGGGCCCTAAAATGAGATTTGTGAAGCATTGATTGGTGAACCTCAACAAATCTGGAGGTTGGTTCAGTTCAGAAAAGTATCCAAAAATTCAGATGCTTATTCTACCTGAGCCACTTGCTTTTGCAGTACTGTACTGAAAAAATTGTGAAAACTCCAGACAGGTCAAACGAAAATCCTGGATATGGAAATTTGAGGGGTGGAATCCAAACTGGAAATCAGATGCAAATTTTGCAGCAGGCCCATGTCCTTTTAACAGTTGAAGTCAAAACCCTGAATCTGAATATCCCTCAATTTTGAGCTTGAGGAATATTGAAAATTTTGATCCAAGTCTTAAACAGGGTAAGCCTCTCTCTATTGACAGTGGACTTTTTCATGAGACTCCTGGTACTTTCTGCTTCTGGTTAGGCTTGGATGGGGAAGTGTCCAAACGCATGGAAAAGAGAGCCAAACTCTTTTGCATTTTAGGAAATTACTATCAGGTTATGACAGGTTTCAGAGTAACAGCCGTGTTAGTCTGTATTCGCAAAAAGAAAAGGAGTATTTGTGGCACCTTAGAGACTAACCAATTTATTTGAGCATGAGCTTTCGTGAGATACAGTTGCATCCGATGAAGTGAGCTGTAGCTCACGAAAGCTCATGCTCAAATAAATTGGTTAGTCTCTAAGGTGCCACAAGTACTCCTTTTCTTTTATCAGGTTATGAGCAATCGAGATTTTACAAACTGTTTTCATGATTTTTTTAGCATTCTCATGAAAACCCTTCATTTATATTTAAATATTTCTCACATTTTGCTAGTGCATGAGTCAGACAGTCAAACTCGCTAGAAATGGATTAGAACAAAAGCAGGACTGGCTAGTCTATTTTCACTGTTCCAGATTGGAGGAATGCAAGAATGGAAACAAATACCACTTATGGTGAAAAATGAATTGGATTAAAATATTAATTTCTATAATACAGGGATTTTTATGAATAAAACAGCTAAGGAAATGTGTGTTTAAAATGTTTGGCTAAATCATCCCCTCCTCCTCCATAAGCAAGGAACTAAATACCTTCGAGATCTCGTCCAGGTGTGGGGTGTGTGTGTGTGTGTGTGTGTGCGCGCACACACGTGCATGTGTGTTGGCAGGGTATTGTCATTCCTGGAGCCCCTTCATAGGTGTTCTATCATACGCTTTCTCAGACTCTGCAGCCTGGCCCTTCGGCTGGGTGGGCCTGAGAAGTGTCTGGGTGGAGCCTGAAACACTGGTCTTGTTGTTGTTGTAGTTTGCGCTCCTGAAAATACCAATGGCTGCATGAGATTTGCCGTTAGATTTCCTGTGTGCTTGTTCCAGCTCCAGCTAAAGCCTCCTTCACACCTAGCAGACCTGCAGGGTCTGAATAGGGATTCCCCTCCCCTGAATACTCCTGGCCACCCAGGGCTACTGTGGTGACATTGTTGCTGACAGGGAGATTCTTCACTCTTCTGTTCTCAGTACTGCTCTCTGCAGATGCTCAGCCAGCCAGTGTGGAATGGATACCCAGAAGCACGGGAAAGGAGAAACAGTAGCTGGCTACTTTAGAGCCTTGCCAACTGGGAGATGAGAAGGACAGGCTAGGGGAATGGGGACGCATGGGGAAACTGGATGGTATGATGGGGGTCTCCTGTTGAGCCCCTTCTTCCCTTGTGTTCTTGTAGCTCCATTCTGTCTACCTTAGAGTCCCTGTCACTTGATCCTTTCACAGGTCCCACTCCAGTGTCAGTTTGGATCAGCCTTTCTACATTTGGATAAACCATGGGCACAGAAATCAGCTCTGCCCAGCTACAGGCTATGATAACTGCATATGTATTCTAGTTTCCAGCAGTCGTTAATATGTATGAATTGTCTCTAGGGGTCTGAACTTCTGGGCTTCAGTAAAAGTGGACCAGATGGTAAAAAGTTTGAGAACCGCTGTTACAATGGGGCTGAGGGTATGTGAGTTGGGATGGGGTTTCAAATGAGACCAGCTGGGAGATAGCTGCCCTATGGCACTGTCTTGCTATAATCCTCTGGGAATTCCCTGCCTACATTGATGCTGGCTAAGCACTAACTTTGGGGAAGGGGTTCTCTAACTGGGCTGTCATGACCACCTGCCTTTCCCATATTGCTGAGCAGGAGAAGGAGCTGAGATAGTCACAATATGGAACTTGTTGCAAGCCATTGACTCTCTCCCTTGGCTCTCTGAAATGTCCCTGAGAGGAGGTTCCAGAGAGAATGGCTGGTGGCTCCGACAGAAGCATGCTACCGTGGAGACGGTAATGTTAAGTGGTGGGAGGCAGTGCAGAGGCACGGGGTTTCCACACAGATGGTCCTGGTCTCCAGTGAATCCTTGAGACATGTGTGTTCTGTTGGCCAAGACACCTGTAAGTTTCAGGAGGATGCAAAGCTTGCTTCCCATTGAATGACATGAGAGCAAACAAGCAGTTTCTGGTGCTCTGTGTTTGGATTAACCCAAGTGATATGGGTCGTTGTTTTTAACCTAACAGTGTCCCTTTGAAAGAGGTGTGGGATGAAGGTTGAGTTTGTTTCCAATATTATCCAAACCAATTTGTCCATGTCTTCTAATTTTTGTTGTGTCCAAAAGCCCAGGACTCTTTAATTTTTTTTTAAAGGATAGTGGTTCCTTGTTCTAAGTAGGAAAACAGTCTTTTACTTGTAAGGAATTTATTATAAAATGACTAGTATGTTACATAGTATCCATAATAAAAAGCATAGAGCAATTTTAGTAAAGCTAATTTTTATGAAAAATCCAAGAAAATAATTATTTGACTCAATGCAATTTACTAAATTATTTTTGTAAATTTCAAGTATTTATTACTCTCTCACAGTAAAAATAATTGTGCAAATAATAATGAAATACTTCCAAGAGTTGGGAGTGACTTTTTTTATTTTAACTTGAAACTCAGATCAAATGTTACGGCTGTCATTGAATATTTTAGATGGAGCAAAGTTAAAATGAGGGTGAGATTCAGTTTTAAGTGACTGGATGTTAAAAACCAAATAAGTCCTTCAACTGAAAATAAATCATGTTTTGGAAGTTAAATGTCAGATTAGCACTTTTAAAAGAATAATTTTTCTTCATTGACTTTAATTAAACTCAGTATATACTCACATGAACCTGAAGATGATAGAGTAGTTTTGAAAATATAGTGTACCTTTGTGCCAGGCCTTTTTTGCTTTCAGCTCCCCAGGCAGTGAACATTACAACACTTGCTGAAGGGTTGCAGAACAGAAAGAGAGTTTAGTCTTTGGGTTTTTTATGTGAAACTGAGGAATACAAAAATCATAATCTGGATATGAAGAGCCAGTGGCAAAACCTTCCATTAGTGTCAGACCTTATGTTTTCCCACTGGGCAGTGATACTTGCCGGACCACAGGGCATGGCTGGGGACACTGATTTAGTGTGATTTATGAAAAAAAAAAGGTGCAGAGCTGCAGAAAGGCATTGGCTGAATAGAATGTGAATTCTGTTCTGGTGTGTCTCCTGCACATCATTTCATAGTTTTAGCTAGGAAAAAAAGAAGAAGGAATACCATGAACATGAGAAGGAATACCATAAACTTGCAGTAAGACTGGGTAGCAAATTAAATAGGGAAAACAAAATAATATTGAATCCATAGGCTATGGTTTTATCAACTTTTGTGTCCGAGTCTTGAATGAGCACAGCATCTTGTGTTGTGTTGTGTAAAGTGGACTGTTAACCAACAAAAAAATCAACATTTACCACTATTTCTGTATAGTTAAATACAGTACAGTAAAATAACTAGGATATCTCAGATATCATTCTATGGTAATGAATGATTACCATATGGTTAAATACATGGGGAGTTTTTTGTGGTGTCCAGTCTGAGTGGTGTTTGCAAAATGTTTTATTTTGGAACGGCCTCTTTTCTATACAAATAGCCTTTAACTTAGTGGGTACATTCATCAGCGGAAGAAATTGTCAGCATTTGAATATCTGCCATCTTCTATTTGAATTTAACCAAAAAGAACATTTGTGTCTGCAAAAAAGGCAAGTAAATGTTTACATTTTTATTGTGCATCTTTAAAGAGCTGACCCCTTTAAGTGAAGAGAATCCAGCTCCCCTGTGCCATCAAAGGTGCATCCTAATATGACCGGATTCAGAAGGTAGCATCACATCTGGGACTAATAAATAGGACAGGAGAGCAGCAGAGGGCCTAGCTTGCTGGCCTTTCTGAACCAGGGCCAGGGCGACGGGGGAAGGCTGGTGCTGGAGACCAGTAGAGGGTTAGCCAGCTGGCTTTCCTGAGTCAGGGCCAGGAGGCTGCAAAGGGCTGAGTGCCATGAGACCAGGAGAAAGGCTAACTAGCTGACCTTTCCCAGGCGGAAGTGTTTTTATTTTGTTCATATTGCTTATAAGTGTAACAATCAGTTCCTCTGCTGGAACTGAGTGTAACCAGAGTTTTTAGGGTTAACTCCATGGGCTACTGCAGTTTTATATACTACACCAAAACAGTACCTTGTGTGCAAAAATCAGGTGGTTTTTCCTCTCAATCCCTCTATATGCAATAGTAGAATATTACTGTGAGTTGGGTGTGGGGAGAGGGTAGGGTTGTTTTTAGGATCCCTCCTTAAGGTGTGGTTCTTTATAACTACAAAGCAACAGCTACAGGGTTAGAATACTCTGCCAATTTGCCTGTCCTTAGATTGCAAGCTTTTAGTAGGAGGGATTGTTCTTCATGAGTGTTTGGAAAGCATCCATCACACACTGGGTTCTACCACAAATTAAATAAGGCAAATAGTAATTAGAGAAATTTAAAAGAGACATTTCAATCAAACTTGGATTTCGCTTACTAGTGAGGCCCTATCCCACCATCCTTTGCTGGTCCCTTATCTCCATCCTGCTTCTTTTGTGTTTTTTTGGGGCTTTTCTGACACATGCCATCACCATTCTTGGCTCCCCATTCTTCCTTGCCTTCCCTTCCGCTTTCCACCTGCTTCCTGCCCCTATAGTCTTATAGTTATGAAAGAACAGTTTCCCCCTCTCCTCTTGGCATCTCTGAGCATGGCTGACAGGCCTCCACTCCCTCTTGAGCTTTTTTGGGGTAGCAGCTAGTTGGTCCTCCAACTTCACTTTCAGGGAGGCCATCAAAATGGGACCCATTCCCTGCCCCCTCCCGTTCCCTTGAAAAACTCTTTAAGGGAAAATCTCTGAGGTTTTTCCATATTGAAACAACTCTCTCATCAACATATGGTTATTTTAGCAAGACAGTGATATTGTCAGACTTGTAGGTCTTAATGAATTCCTGAAATTCCAAATATGAGAACTGAGGTTTGTTGTCAGTAATCAGAACTTGTGCTATTCTATGCCTTGCATATTGTGATTTGATATGGGTAATTGCCATTCTCCTGATTTTTTTTCTTTGTTTTTTTTTTAATCTCCGTAAATTGAGTGTAGTAATCTTTTAACAGTAACAGTTAATAGTAAACAGTCAAGGTTAAGTATCTTTTTCTTATTCTTTGCAAAACTTGACCCGAACTTACATTGTGTTCATTAGGGTTCATAGCCCAAGTTAAGTAATTAACTATTATAATTTCATTTTAGGTGTGATCCCCCCGTGACCTCTGCAAAGGCTTTTTGAAATAGAGCTACAGTGGAATTAATATCAAATAGCATTCACATACATGTATAACATCCAAATGGAGAATTAAAAGTCGTGATTAATCGCACGGTTAAACAATAGAATACCAATTGAAATTTATTAAATATTTTTGGATGTTTTCTACATTTTCAAATATATCAGTTTAAATTACAACATAGACTACAAAGTGTACAGTGTTCACTTTATTGTATCTTGGATTACAAATATTTGCTCTGAAAAGTGATTAAAAAAAGAAATAATATTTTTCAATTCACCTCATACAATAGTGCAATCTGTAGTGCAATCTCTTTATCATGAAAGTGCAACTTACAAATGTAGGGTTTTTTTTTTTTACATCACTGCACTCAAAAACAAAACAGTGTAAAACTTTAGAACCTACAAAGTCACTCAGTCCTACTTCTTATTCAGCCAATCACTGAGAGAAACAAGTTTGTTTACATTTACGGGAGATAAGGCTGCCCACTTCTTAATTACAATGTCACCTGAAGTGAGAACAAAGCTTTGCATGGCACTGTTGAAGCCGGCATTGCAAGATATTTACATGCCAGATGCACTAAAGATTTATATGCCTCTTCATGCTTTGGCCACCGTTTCAGAGGACATGCTTCCATGCTGATGACACTTGTTAAAAGAATGCATTAATTAAATTTATGAATTGTATGTTTCCTGCTCTGTTTTACCCACATTCTGACATATATTTCATGTTACAGCAGTCTTGGATGATGACCCAGCACATGTTGTTCATTTTAAGAACATTTTCACTGCAAATCTGACAAAATGCAAAGAAGATACCAATATGAAATTTCTAAAGATAGCTACAGCTCTTGAACCAAGATTTAAGAATCTAAAGTGCCTCCTAAAATCTGCGTGAAGCATGCTTTGAGAAGTCTTAAAGAGCAATACTCTGATGCGGAAACTACAGAACCCAAACCACCAAAAAAGAAAATCAACCTTCTGTTGGTGGCATCTGACTCATGATGATGAAAATGAAAATGCATCAGTCCGCACTACTTTGGATCGTTATCTAGCAGAACCCGTCATCAACGTGTACACATGTCCTCTGGAATGGTGGTTGAAGCAGCAAGGGACATATGAATCTTTGGTGCATCTGGCATGTAAATATCTTGCGACGCTGGCTACAATAGTGCTCTGTGAACGCCTGTTTTCACTTTTAGGTGACATTGTAAACAAGAAGCAGGCAACTCTTGCAAATGTAAAATGCAAATGTTTGTCTGAGTGATCGGCTGAACAAGAAATAGGACTGATTAGACTTGTAGGCTCTAAAGTTTTACGTTTTTATTTTTGAATGCAGGGGTTTTTTTGTACATAATTCTACACTTGTAAGTTCAACTTTCATGATAAAGAGATTGCACTACAGTACTTGTATTAGGTGAATTGAAAAATACTAATTTTGTTTTTTACAGTGCAAATATTTGTAATAAAAAATAAATATAAAATGAGCACTCTACACTTTGTATCCTATGTTGTAATTGAAATCAATATATTTTAAAATGTAGAAAACATCCAAAAATATTTAAATAAATGGTATTCTATTATTGTTTAACAGCGTGATTAATCGTGTGATTAATCACAATAATTTTTTTAATTGCTTGACAGTCTGTGTGTGTGTGTGTATTATTTTCCTTAGACTACAATGGCATTGTACTCCAGAATCCATCTTAAAGGATATAAATCTGCCATTAATATTCAGCTCTATTTGTCAGTCTGAAGCAGGTTGTTCTTAAGCATTGTGGGGGTAATATTTTCTTGAGTAGTGTATTATACAGTCTGAGACATGAGCAGACAGATCTTCAGCATCAGACATAAAATGTCTTCTCTTGTCTTCTCTTTAACCAGAATAAACATATCTGAGCAAATTCTACTCTTCATTTAAAGTTTAGCTCCCCTATGTGCCTTTCAGATTATCCCAAGGTATTTATAATTTACCAGATCATATTCCACACTTATCTAATTTTTGTAGGATTCCTTTCAAGGCGACATGATAATAGAACAACTTGTAGTGGCTAGTGACCTTCTCCAGCAGTAATTTCTTCCTTTGGGCATTGAAATTGATTTTTCTCATCCTGACATGTGAAGATTCAAAGGATACCCCTTGCCCCAACTCCCAAGAGCATATAGTGGCATCAAAAGCAGAGCCCAAGAATGCTGTAGCTTTTAGGGCATTAATTGTGGCAACATCAGGAACATCAGAAAGAGCAGAATGAGTTTAGGCAGTTCCCCTCTGTGCTGTGACACCACAGAGTTCAGAAACACTGTGCACTCAGGGCTATGTTTTGACTTTAAAAGCCAAAGCTGTTTTTGGGTGTGTGAAGATGTAGCACCTGAGTGATAGTGGCTGGATGTATTCTGCATGTGAAGGGCAAAGGCAGACAGAATACCTTCAGTGCCACAGGGGAGATTCACCAAGCAGCTGCATTCTGGCTGCGCTTTGGGCAAGCGGAGCCCCTATAGTATCACTTGCACAAAGGCAGCCGAACTCTTGCCCTAATAGATTTGTTGTTGAATATCGCGTTAAATGCTCTGTCCGTGTTAAGATGTGCATAGTCCCCTTATGTGGTGAGAAAAGGAATTTTTGAAACCAAATCTGAAATCCATGCTTAATTGTATAGTGTAAGAATTCCACATGAATGTCAGCATGCAGTCAGACATCTGAAAGGTTCCTTGTGTGAGTGCAGTACCTTGCAATCAAAGCACTAGTTTATCATGTGGCTGTCTAGAGGGATAGTTGGAGGAAAAAAGATCTACACCTGTAAGTCTTTGATGCCTGCAAATCCATTTCTGGCTGTATGTATATAGTGCTAAATATTATGAACTTTTGAAATACAACATTGAAGAAAATGAAACATAATTTATCAATAAAACAGACAATTGCTTAGAGGTATGAACTTTTATTTTCAGGAAAATATCTCAAGTTCAAGAAATACTAGCTGGATCAAATATTATTACAGGAAAACAGGCAAAGTACCTTTCATTAGAGAGGGCTGCATTTTATTTTTCCTTTGACCATATGAAAGGGGAGTGAGAGGTAAGGGAGCATAAAATAAAATTGTTACTTTAGAAAATGTTAAGTGAAAGTATTTATCCTTCATTAAATAAATTTTTTGGTGCCGTATATGGTGCTGGAAAACCAGGTGTGCCAGCCCTTGCCAAGTCTGTAGGTGTCAGCTGAGCACTGACAAATTCATAGCTGGAAATTCATAGCTGCATAGACCAGCCCACCTATATATTGGTGGTGTTCAAGGTAAGTGTTAGACTTGTAAGAATGTGTTTAATGTTTAGATTCTATAAAATGCTTGTAAGTTGCTGCATGCATTAATCTTACTTGTAATACCTATATCCTGCTATAAGGTAATATGTAAGTTTTGCTTTATAATTGAAAAATGCCTGATCTGATTTGTGTACCTACACAGGAAGAGTGGTCCCATTCCCGCGCCCTCCCTGGCCCATCAGGAAGTAAATGGGCCATTGTAGGACAAAGTCTTTGTTGATTGTCTCATCCAGCCATGAAGAAGTGATGTTCAGGAGCTCTCCTCCCTTCAGTTTAAACTCTGAGGGAAGGGTGTATAAAGATGCTCACAAGAAGAAATGGTTCTCTCACTTTGCTTTTTGGACTCCTACAAGGGCTGGAGCTAAGAAGCACAAAGCAGAGATCCCCAGGGTCAACTCCTAAAAGACATTAAGTGGACAGATTATTATATCTCTGTCACCTTTTGGAACCAGACTGTGACTCATTTGTGCTTATATGTTGCCTGCTTTAACCTGTAAATAAGTCTCTCATTTCTTTTTCCTAGTTAATAAATCCTTAGTTTGCTATAGGCTACCAGTGTTGTATCTGGTGTGAGATCAGAGGTACAAATTGACCTGGGGTAAGTGACTGGTTTCTTGGGACTGGGAGCAACCCGAACATTTTGCAATTTTTGGTGCAAGTGACCATTTATCACTAAATCCAGCTTGCCTGGATGGATAGATTTGAGTGCTCTGTGACTCTATGGTAAGACTGTTATAGTGATCCAGGAGTTCACACTTGTTATTGGGTTGGTGAAATCTAATTATAGAACATGCCACCAGTTTGGGCTGTCTGCACTGCTTTTTGACAGCCTGCCTGAGGTTGGCACTCATGGTCATGAACCACTCCACACAGCGTGACATTGTAAATATGCTAGTTCGAATACTTTTGACAGAAATAGCTACCACAGAGCTTATGCAGGCAATAAAATGAAAATCAAAATAATTTTTTGAAGGTTTCACTTTGGTTACATGGGTTGTGATTATGTGAATAATATTACAAGCTAAACAAATGTTTTCATTTGTGTTCTTGTTTCACAGTGCACAGCCTGCGTTGGGGCTTAATAATAAAGTTCACACACAATGCAGGGGTCTCCAAAACAGGGTTCTCCAAATGTTTTGATTAGAGGAATAAATAGCTAGAGGGTGCTTTTTAGATTAGGAAGTTGTTCTAACAAGACAGAACAAGCTAGATTACTCCCTCTTGCAGAAAAGTCTCCAGACAGGACCCTGCTAGATAGAAAAGTTCTTGAGTCCTCTGGAGACACAGGGCTTATACACATTGTCTCTCTATGCCCTCCTGTCTCCCAACTCTCCAGCTTTTTGGCACTGCTGCATCAAATGACTTTCCCTCACTGCCACTCCCCTTGACCTACCATGGAGTGGGTTTTCCCTGTGTGGAAGTGTCCGCAGATAAATGGACTGTTATGCTGGAACCCACAGCAGGCTCTCCATGGAGGTGACTGACACCCCTACAACCTTGCATGGAAGGTGTTCTCCAGCCTTTTCATATTGGTGGAAATGACTAGGCAACAGAATGATTGGGCACAAGAGAATTTTGCTATTCATTCCAGTGGGGCCAGGATTTCACACAGGGAATTCATGACTATGATGAGAAATAAATTAATGTTCTGCATATTTAACAGAGTTGAGTTAAAATATTCCCTTTAATGAAAAACAACGTTTGCTTGGGCTGAGTATGTATCCCTGGTATGTTTACTTTCCTCAACTACTGATTGGAGAGCAGTCATGGAAACAGTGAATTTTTTCAGTGATTATTAGTGAACATGAGTGGAAAACACATATTAAACTGGAGGAAATAGAAGTATTCATCTAGAAACCTGACTTTGGGAGTTACTCACCCATTCCAGGAACAGAAATAATACCATGTCACCTCTATGCTATTTACTATATTTAAATGTTACTATTTCTTTGCCATTCCAGGCACTTAGTCGCTATTCAGAAGGGGACCAGCGTAGCAGACTAGCAAGTTACATTATTGCCTTTCAATGTTTACAGGTTTATAGGCAGTAAAAGCAAAGCAGTGGCAAAAAATTATGCAGGATGTTTAATTTTAAAAGCACTTAGATATTGTACATTTGTTGCTGTTTTGACAATTTATCCAGTTTATAAATATATTAAATTAATTTAAAAATAAGTAAGCAAGTAACAAACATGATAGGTCTGATGTTATGAATCCTCCTCCATAGTACCACAAGCCAAGTGTTTGCACCTAAGTCTGATTAAGAAGTTAACATATTGTGGCAGTAATTCAGAAAGAACATCCTTCTCTAGTTTTATTTGTTTCATGTTAGCTTTTCATGTACATAAAAAGGACCTTGCTTGGATGCTCATTCTGTGCCAGCAATTAGAACTGGGAGGAATGGGGTCTGTTATGGGTTACTAGGTTCAGACACACTACCTTGGGAGTTACCCTGCTGAAATGTAGTGCACACATTCTCAAAAAGGTATTAGCAGGTTAGAGGGAAAAGTAAAACTTGCAAAGAGGTGGAATTAGATAAGTGGTTGTCTCTCCTTCCATTGAGAAAAGTGTGATACAGCCTGAAGTGAGTCTCTGATTTATTGTCCTGTTTTACCTTTTCCAATAGAAAGATCTTTATTATGAAAGATATTTTCAATATCTCACCTTAAGGAAAATTTATTTTTGATCTATCAGATTGCTATAATGCCAAGGTGATCTAACTTTGCCAAAATGCTAAAATATCATCTTGGCATTTCCAGAGGAGAGAACATAGCCAGAATCAAGAGAGATGTGCCATACAAGCATTACCTGGAATGGTTCTTCAGAAGACCATGACTAGGTTGATTGGTTTCTCCCCTGCCCCTTGATCAAATGGTTCAAAAGTGGCACTTCCACAAATGAAATTATAACATTAAACACCTTGGATGGTAAATAGGACCTTTGAGATAACATCCTAGGAATTTTGTTTATAAGTGGACATGCCCAGCATGACTTTACTGAGACAAACAGTAGAGCCATTACTAGGCTGTGCGAGAGGGGAGGCTGAGCAAGAAGTCTCCCATAGTAACAGTTCCTGCATTCCTTAAGAGCTTCCCAGCCAGGATGCAAGATGTCAAAATGGAGGTGGGCAGGAGGTGATTCATGTCTCTGTCTCCCCTTGTACACCACACCCAGTGCATCTGTGGAGCTGTTCAGCACACTGAGGAGCGGTTTGTAACAGCTGGCCCAGAGTTTTCACCCTTCATGGTTCCCTGGGGCTCCACACAACTCCCTAAACCAGGGGACTGTCATGGATACCATGACCTAGCTTTGTAAGGGAAAATATATTTGAGCTTGAGATCCACTCCCAGCACAGTACAGCAAACAGTAATGCGAAAGTATGAGTCTGAGAGTTTATAAACCAATGTAATTTTGGGGTTACTATAAAATACTTGGACTGACAGTAGGTAGGAGAATTCAGTAATAGAATTAAAGCTATGCATGCTTCTCTTAACAACATACACACAGTGATTAGAAAAAGGCTTCTGTAACCCACACACCTCCTGGGTGTGGTGTTCTGTCCCATCTAGTGGTACCGAGACCACTTAGAGAGAGAGAGAGAGAGAGAGAGAATTATGAATCTGCTCTACAGCTTTAGTTAATAGCCAGTTGGCTTTTAGCTCATGCAGTGGAGGCTCATGCACTGAGCTCCAGAGGTCCCAGGTTAGATCCCACCCACCAACGACCGGGGACTGTCAGTGTTACACCTCAACAATGAGTTGTGAGCATTCCTTCATTCTGATTAATAAAACTGAAGATATAGATGCTTCTCAGTACATTCAGCACAGAAATAATCACATATCAGTGAAGTGTAAGATTCTGCTTAACATTACTGTTAATCAGAAGAAAACTGATCAGCCAATACACAAAGCATTGAGTAGAAAAATGAAGCAAGGGAAATATAAAATGTATTCTTTAGCTGTAGAATAGCTACAGACCAGTGCAAGGACCATAAAGTATACTAGAATAAGGAAGTGAATTTGTACGTTTGTAGGCAAAACTTCGTTATAAATAGTTACATGAAAAATGATGGAAGGGAGATGGCAAACTAAATGGATGAATTAAGCTGCATGTATAAGGTTTCATCATAGGAATCTAAACAGCAGTCATTAAATATAATTTTAACAAGCTCTCAAGAGCAACGGGATAAGTAATTGAAGAGGCAACAACCCATAGGGGGGCTGTAGCACATTTTTTCTTCAGTGATCATGACTGGACACTAATTATAATGGTCAGTAACACCACCCTGTAGCGCGCAGAAGAGTTTCACAACATCTTTACAAGAAAATGTCATGAAGGGGAAGACAAAGGCAACTTTGTGTATGAAAGAAGGGGTAGACAAAGAAAGAGTGATACAAGGGGGAAGGTGGCAATAGAACCTTCTGAAGAAGATCCAAATAAATGAAGTTAAATGAAACCAAGATTCTTCTGTTCAGAAGGGACAAAAATAACAAGGAGAACCTGCATCTCTATTAACTTCCTCTTGACAGTTGTCAAAGTATCTGCAATGCTAGGTTTTATTGAACCGAGATTATTACATAGGCTGTAACAAAAAGTGCAGCACAGATAAGTAAAGTTCAGCATATCCATCTGCCATGTTGGAGCTCACTCTTCCTCCTGCCACATTTAACCCCTTAATGCACCCTCTCTGCTCCCTATTTATGTTCACCCTCTTTATAATTAACATCCCATAAAGTTACACTCCTGCAGTATATTTAATCTCAACTCGCTGCACTGTAACCATTAACCCTCTTTATGTAGAATATTCATTCGGTTTCTGTACAGTAGCGCACCTTATTACTTGTGTATGGCATGTATCAACTACAAGCAAGATCTAGAAGTGCTGCAGTCCTTATCAAGAAGTTTGCTAAGTCAGGTTCCAGTGAAGGTCCATTCAGTTCCACAGAAGGTCATGTTAAAGTGAGGATTCTGTTATGCTTCCACATAAACATATTCAAAAGACTAAGAAAGAACTCTGTATCACCACATCTTATTTCTTTCTGAGAAAATCTTCTGAAAACTAAAGTAATGGGAAGATGGAATTAATATACTATAAAATAACACCTAGACCAAATACATATTTTTTCAGACTACTGGTGCATACGTACAAAAGGGTCAGATTTTAAAAAGCAGCCTCTATTTTTGCACCCATATTTACACAAATTTTGGGCTACTGTTATTTGCAGGGGAAAATTAGGTCATTTGCTGTAGATTCATAGATTCCAAGACCAGAAGGGACCATTATGATCATCTAATCTGATCCGTATAACACAGGCAATAGAATTTTCCCAACATAATTCCTAGAGTGGATCTTTTAGAAGAACATACAATCTTCAATTAAAAATTGTCAGTGATGGAGAATTAGGCAATGTTACTCTCACTTACCCCTTGGGCCCACAAATTAATTCTTTGGTGTTTACATGCTCAGTAAAGACCAACCTTAAAATTTGGCCCCAGAGTCAGAGCTATACAATCAGTATCTGATGAGCTCTTCAGTCTCAGTCTTTTTTCCCCTCCTCCCTCAATCAGCTTTTGTCCCTGTCCATACTCATATGTCTTTTTGTGGCATCGCTGAATTGTGAGACAGGAGCCACAGCCAACAGTTCTAGTGGTCCAATCTGGAACTACACCTCTCATTTCAACTTTCCCTTTGTGCAAAACATTTTAACATTTTTTAAAGTGATCTTAGAGGATTTAAATATTGCAATGCATTATGTAAATGAATCCCAATGCCAAAAATATGTCCTCTTTCTTTTACAGCCCAACACAGAAAGTAAGGGCTTTATATGCTTATTAATTAGTTGGGGATTGGTCCTGCTTTGAGCAGGGGGTTGGATTAGATGATCTCCTGAGGTCCCTTCCAACCCTGATATTCTATGATTCTGTGATAATTGTGGTAGAATACGAAAACAAAGGCAGACAGGAATTTAGAGGAAGAAAATATTCACAGGGAATCAGCAGTAGTCTTGTGCAAAGATCACAAACCTCAATTAATTTGGAGAGTCCATAAAAATGTCTAGATATTTATGCAAAGAGAGCAAATGTTAAATTAAAGTATTTGCAAAAGATTTTCAGAGTTCCTTGAATAAGGGAGTCCACAGCTTTATGTTTCTAAAAGATTCTTCAATCTGTTTTAGAATTTGCAGGGTTTTGTGAAGGAACTGGTTGTCATAACGGTAAAATTAGTTGTGTGCCAGATCCATTTTCACTTCTACTTTTCCATCCCCACCTTTTATGGAATTTAAGAATCTTGGTTTTTTTGCTTTAGCTTTAGATATCTAAAAAAGACATCAGAGAAATACAAATGAAGCCACCATTGAGAAACTCAGAGAGTGCTTCAGTTAATGATGTCATCCTCCCATCACTGTCATGCTCCATGACCTGGTGGATCCAGTCATTGGTTTAGTGTAATGCAGCGGGCAGTATTGATGGTGGTCTGGAACATAAAATTAGCTTTTTGATTACTGCCAGTGAATTTAGAGGACTTTAAACTCTTGGGCTAATGAGTTTGCACACCAGTATTATTCTGATAAGCAGGGCTGGCTCTAGGTTTTTTGCCACCCCAAGCAAAAAAAAAAAAAAAAAAAGAAAAAGGGTGACCGGAATGCCGCCCCTGGAATTGTGCCGCCCCAAACATGTGCTTGCTTTGCTGGTGCCTAGAGCTGGTCCTGCTGATAAGGCCCTTCAATTTCTTGTTCAGTATTTAAAACATTTATTTCCAATGGGTAGTGCTTAAGGAATCCATGTGTACAACTATGCTCCATTATTTAGATAATTTCTCCTTTCTTAGCCCTGCTAAGCTTGACCCTTCTGCAGAGATGAAGGTAACTACTACGTTATTTACTTTCCCAAGGATATAGCTAGATTCTACAATACCCATGAAGATATTGGAAAATCAGTCATCTATTTTGAAAGCACATGAGTAAAGAAGATCGTTGTGAGGCACATACAGTTAACTGTACAGTGTGGTTATTTCAAAAGTGATGTGTACTGTATGAGATTTGGCAGAACCTGTTTTCCAAGTGGCAGGGGCTCTAAGCAAGTTTTACTGACATTTAAGATTACTTGGAAAAATCTTGAATGTAGGTCATGTTTTGGGTACCTGTTCAGCTGTGCACTGCTTTTTTACCCTCTCATAATACAAGAACATGGGGATATTTAATGAATCCAAGGGAGCTATTTTAAAAGTGCTAAAAAGAAATATTTTTTTCACATGATGCACACTTAGCCTGTGTGAACTCTTTGCCAGAAGATATATTTGAGGCCAAGGGTTTAGCGGGATTAAAAAAAGTACATTTATATGGATAACAAGAAAATCTAGAATTGTTACAGTAAGTGTTAAAAACTGAGGTTGGATGAGACACTTCCATGTTTTAGGGCTGAGCCAACCTCTAGCTATTGCAGGGGTCAGGAAGAAGGTAGCTATCTACTGCAGGGGTTCTTGCACCTTCCTCTGAAGTAAATAGTATTGGCACCTGTCAGAGACAAGATACTGAAGTAGGTGGGCTGCTGGTCTGATCCTGTTTGGCAATTCCAATGCTTGCTGCAGATGGACAAAAACTTGAGGAGGTGTGTGTCCCTGGAGCAATGTGGCGAAAGCTTCTGCTTAGTAAATAGAGGAATGGGAACAGATTTTGCTCCAAAAGCAAAGTTGCATCATTCTGGTGTTCTGCTGAACTACTCTGGGCTTTTCACCAATAGTATTCTTAATAGAAAGATGGCGTGTCCAGCAAAAGTATATGCGATTCTACAGGTTTTAAGTCCCTGGCCTGAAATGAATCAAATAAACCAGGCACCTCTTTAGGTCTGTTTGGAAGAATCTTGGGTTCAAAATGGGCAAGTGCGAGATTGTGCATCATTCTTCTACTGTGTCGTCTGCTGGGGATGGCCATGCACTTTTTGCCGTGTAAACTTCTTAGAGAAAAGAAAAGGAGTACTTGTGGCACCTTAGAGACTAACCAATTTATTTGAGCATAAGCTTTCGTGAGCTACAGCATCCGATGAAGTGAGCTGTAGCTCACGAAAGCTTATGCTCAAATAAATTGGTTAGTCTCTAAGGTGCCACAAGTACTCCTTTTCTTTTTGCGAATACAGACTAACACGGCTGTTACTCTGAAACCTGTTCTTACAGAAAGGATATATTGTTGTCCATAAATCATCATGTACGTGAATGACTCTGTAAAATAGTAAAAATGAGAGTTACCTGCGGTGGATTTACAAAGCATTCACAGACATTCTAAAGTTTATAAAACCAGTCTAGTTCACCTTATTTTAGGGTTCAAAACATGGATAGGTGCTCAAAAATGTTTGCAAAAATTTTGGTGAACAAGAGCCAGTTGAGCCATGAATCCTGGCTAGCTTTTGGTAGAAACATGGTAGTTTCGCCTGAGTTTCCTTCAAAGCAGCAACTTCAAGTGAGAGTCAGGGCATGCGAATCCAAGGTCATCCAAATCAAAAGCAGAAGTTATTAGAATTTATAAATCATACTAAAATATTCAGTTTTTATTTAATCTACATGTACTTCAAGCTTTTTATAGAAAAGTCCTGTAGAACTGAATAAAGCCAATAGAGTTATTTAGAAACATTAATAGGGTTCTATAGAAATGACTCCAAAAATATACAGGACAGTATAGCTTTGTGATAAGTTTTCTGAACTACTACATAGAATTATATGTAATTTAAGTAATTTTGTATACAGGGAAGTAATTTTGTATACAGACGTAACTGAAATTCTATGTTATACAGGTCAATTTAAATGATCTAATGGTGCCTTCTGGCCTAATCCATGACATCTCTTCATTACATTTTATATAGTAGTCCTATAGAAAAGCTATCTTTTTGTTAAATTCTATGAGACTTTTTCCACTCGTACTTCCTTTTTCTATCAGAGTGTTCTCCACAGCCTGCCTTCTGGTGCCAAATGGAAAAAGATGGATTAGAAATATAACTTCTGGAAAATCCATGACTGAGGGTGAAGTAAGAATGATGGATATCTATACTTCAGCTGAAAGGGTAAAAATTTGATCCACAGCACTGGGCTGGACTTATGCGTGTGACAATTATGAAAGTAACAGATATCTGTGTGTTAACTCTATACTGTAAGATTTTACAAAGTTCTAACCCTGTTTTTCAGAGCTGTCCTTTTCTTATGAAGGCAGAAAATCTTGGGATAAAGCTATTTTTTATTTAGATTGCACAGTCTCCACCATTCACAATTTAACAAGCTAGATTAAATATAGCTATTTATTGAGTGTTCAGCATGTCAGATAACTTGGAGGTTAAATGTTGCTATTGAGTGTAATTTTCAACAGACTGTTTGTTTGCATGAAGCAGAGAAGAAAACAATACAAGCACAACACATTCAAGCTTGATTTTGTATAAATATGATGATGATTTTAGCTTTTTTGTATCTTATAGAAAAAGATAAACATTTTGAAAATGTAGTGACCGTAGAGAATGAATCTCATGTTTTTTGTGCAAAATTTGCTTTTTGCAATTTAAATTATGACTAAAAATATGTGTATAAAAACTGTCAAAAGTGAACTTAAATAGTGCCTTTGGAGGATGCTGAAATTAGTTTTCATTATGACCTATTTGTAAATCATTTGAACCTAATAACTCAAGCTGAACATGTAAATGTGTTTTTGTTTTTACTGTAGAGGTGAGGTCAGCAGAAGTCCGCAACAAATATGATTGCTTAGGTGGAGGTGACATGATTTACTTAAATCAGGCAATTTCCCCATTAAAGCATTGAAGCCTCAACTCATAAAGAGTCTCTTTAGCAGATGAACTATAATGTCTCCAAGCATTTGTCATATTAGGTGATTTGAAAGGAAAGAACAATTATAAAAATGAATGTAATTCTCTGAAGAAAAAAACCTGCAGTCTTTTGCAGCAGGGGATGGTTAATTTTGAGCAGCAAAAATAGGGTTTCTTCACAGCAATATAGCTTCTGTATAAATGTTGCGCAGCTTAAATATAAAAATGTGCAGGTTCCTACTGTTGGGTTAGAGAGCTGAAGGGATGAGTTGTTTCAGGTCCCCCTCTCCCCCCTTAAAAAGAAATACCATTAATAGTTGTTTTTTTTTCACTAGGAACAGCTGAGGTACTATAAACTGTGGTACTGTTAGGGTTTTTTTTTTTTAAAGTGTGCTTCTTTCAATTAGCAAGGATTATTAAACTGGCAAAATTTTAAGATGCTGCTCTAGCTGCTTTCCGGCGTTATGAGCTGAGCCAGAGGCCACACAATAAAATCTGATTGATTAGCAAAGAATGTAGTTACAGTAACTGATGTCTGATGTCATTTTATATGCATTCCATGGGCTTAAAGTGACAAAAACAAGGAAATTCAAGAGTTCAAGCTGGAAGTCTAAGCCTGTTTCTGCTGTTGCTTCCTATAGAAGGGAGCTCCGTACAGACATTTTACATATTCTTGCGTATGTTCTGTTGATAATGCCCATAACTCCCATTAAGACTAATGAGAGTTATATTCAATGGATGAGATAAAAATCCACCCCCATGTGTGCTACACTATGTAAGTACAACCGGGCAGGTTAAAGGCAGAGTTTTAATCTCAACTTGGAAGGCTGCAGCTTTACTTTAATGAACACCCATGATATAAGAGTACAGAGCAGGAGCACTTGAGTGTATGCTTCAGAGGTTGCTGCACTACAGTTGTACAGGCTGCCATGTGCATTCCCCTCATGTTCAGGTCTAGCTCCGCATGATGCTTCTAGGAATTCTGGTGCGGAGCTGGACCTGAACAGGAGGGGAGGAGTTCACAGGGAAGCCTGTAAAAGGGGTCGCTGCTGTTGATGTTAGAGCTCCCTACTCTGAACATGCTGTCAGCCCAAGAACTGAGTTTGGCTCTATGCAGGGGGCTTGTGGAAGGGGCCTTCCCTTTTACCACCTTATGTACTTGAGCAGGGCTATACACAACGTAGCCCTGGGCCTCTAATGCTATTGTTGTTTTGATTTTCTGTGTGAATGGCTGGTGTGTTTGTTTTTTGTTTTTAATTGCTGGAAGACCACAGAGAAACGTAAAAGTTTATGGGAACTGACCTAAAGTATTACACAGGCAATTGTGCCAGTTTGGAAAATTTTAAACTGTATGATTTACCTGCTAAAACCATAACGGCTTGTATGGAGTGATTGCAATCAATCATGCACATAAAGCAAGTGCTCAGTTAGGGGATGATATGAGAATGGCAGAGGAATTAAAACCTCCTTCACAAGCATATTTTCTTCAGAAAAATATACTCCGGACCCAAGAAGGAAAGAGATGACCATCGCTGTAAAAGTGGGTGAGAGGGTCAACTGTAATATCCTACTAGGATGGTCTTCACCATCCTAGCAGGTTCAACAGAATGCATGTAAACAAATCATCCAGTCCTTAGGGTGTTCACTCAAAGATACTGTATGAACTGAACAGTGAACTACTTCCAGAGCTGTCTGGGTTATCACAGAAGCCAAGTGCCATGGAAAAAGGCTCATGTAGTACCTGGTTTAAGACCTTCAACAGAATTCAGGCTAGGAACTACAAACCAGTTAGTTTCTCTACCAGGTAAGCTTCTAGGATCAATTACTATGGTGAGAACAGTGAAGCACTTTTGGTGAAAGAGAGGATTAGTCGATTCATTAAAACTAAATCTCCAGCTAATCTCATTTGATTTTTTTTTTCAGGAGTAAGTAAAGTAAAAGGAGGTTAGCTGGTGAAACTTATCTGATTTTAACAAAACATTTTCTGAAGTATCTCATTAGACGCTATTGAGTAAGGTAGAAAATACTGGGCCAGATCCTCAGCTAGCGTATATCAATCCAGCTCAGTTGAAGTCAGTTATGGCATTATTTTACCAGTCTCAAACTGATGTTACCAGGTCATCAGTAACTGATAGAGTACAATGAGAACAAAATATGGAAAAGATCCTCCTTGCAGAAACACAAAAGTGTGTCTTTGTAGGGACTGAATTTTATTTAAATAGTAAAGATAGACCCTAGCCACAAAGTTCAGATTAAAAAGTTTGGGAGTTTTCATGTCCATGTTTCTTCTGCTTTGGTCATTATCAAGATAGGGATCTGTGGAAAAGTTTGAATGCAGATTCAGAGTTAGGGGGTCTTCAGATCTGAAGTTTGGTTTGAGCCCATTTCTGTTAATTAGTTGTTAAAACACTATGACGCTGCTGCCAAGTACTATGTTTTATTAATTACTAACATTAATGGTATTGTATCAGTTTATAAATGTATTTAAGCTGCAGGGTGAAGAAATTTCAAAATGAAACAAAGCAATGGTAGCTACTATGGAGGCTATTTCCAGGCTTCAGAAGGATGTAGGTAGGATGAGGAAAAAGGGCACAGTCCAGTTATATGAAGTGGAGTTGCTCCATGGCTAGTATTAATTTGCACTAATGGCTACTGCATCCACCAATGAGGGGGCTTGCCATGGTCTGTGTAGCTCTCAAACTGCCCCTCCCACTGCAGGCTACCTACATCATGTCCCCCTTGAATTTATGTAAGGAGGGGGGGAAACTTGGCTAAACCTTATAAATTGTAAGGGACACTGGGCACAATTCAGTGTGAGTAAGGGTAGTGGAACCATGACCTCAATGTTCAAAATAAGTTTCTCAATTTTAAACAATAATGAAACTATTCAAATATTTGAAAATGGAATTTCTCGCAGAAATAACATTATTTAAATAAGCCTACAGTAACTTTATTTGCATCAGTTATAAAATCCTAAAACTAGGGATAGGGGTTGGAGGAAGAAGGCTAAATACAAGGAAAACACTGATTAATCCCTCACTGTAGCAGCACCAGTATACATCGCTGTAATGTGGGCACTATTCACAGAGATTACTCAAGAAATACAAACAAGAAGCATTTATTATCTCCAAAGTAGTGTTTGCTATAGAGTGCTGAATAAGGAAGTGAGGTATTGCAGCTGTTATCTTTTGAACTAACTGCTACTGCGTGTTCCATGACCAGCCCTGGCAGGGTTTTTGTTCCCATGAATGAATAGACTATAAATCTGTCGTAGCTGACACTAGCAGCACTGCTAGGGAGTGTAAAGGGAAAATTTGCAGGAGAATCTTGTGGTCTTTGCTTGCCTTGAAAATGAGTTCGATAAAATGGAGGTGATCAGTGCTTATTTATAGGCCAAGCTGATACATCCAGCACTGGCTGTCAGAGTTTAACTTAGTGTTTCCTCATTTATGCTCACTCTGTAAAGCAAAACATGGCACTGTAAAAAGCTTATATAATGCTGTTATACTGTGCTAGTCACTATTGTGGAAAATAGATAAAGTAAAATAAAGGGGAAAAAGATAAAACCAGATAAAACATACAGAAGGAATGTGTAAGGGGGTGGCAGACTCTAAGACCCTGAACAGGGATACAGGGCTCCTTTGAATCATCCTGCTTGAACCCCACTTTGAAGATGCAGGGCAATAACTGCTGAGTTGTAGAAGCAGGTACCTCTTGATAACTCCGTACAGGAGATAAGGCACAGGGAACTTGGGTTAGCACCAAGGAGGTTCTGCAGAGAAAACCGTATGAAATTCGAAGAGAACTCTTACTCGGAAATGTTTTGTTATTGCTTAAGTTACCTGTAAAACCAAATCCCAAGAAGAGGGTAGGTTTGGAATGTATGCAGGCGATGTATATGTTGTTCAATGCAGGATGCTTACATGAGGATTTACTGTTCTGTGCTTAAATAAGACAAGCCTTAAAATGTAGCTTATTGAAGAGAAATTTGGCATGGATTTTGTATACATCTTAAGTAGACACTTAGAAAATTAATGAGTATTAGTTTTCTCTCAATTTCCATTTTGTTGAGTGACATGCTATGAACAAACCAATTGCAGTTTATTTTAGGCCTGTGAAAATAATAAATCGTAGCAGCAGTAAATTTAAGACTAGTTAAGCTGTGAGCACAATTTATTGCTAATTTTTTCCTTAATTGCATTTCAAAAATGGTGCTCAGAGGTAAAATTATAATAGTGAAATCGTACATATAATGCACAGAGACCTGGAAATCACAGATGTACCTGAAACAGGTTTACAGGTCCTCACAAGTTAGGTTTCATTGAACCTGCTTTGATGGAGAACTTTTTCTGTTTGGCTCTTAGAGAGAACACCAAGAACAGCCTTTCCCTTTATACTATCTGTGTACAGTGGGATAGACTCAATACATTGCAGTATAACTTAATTGGAGTTGCATAGGCATACTGCTGGACTAGCTCTGGGTACTCCTTCGAAAATAATCTTAAACATGAATGCTCTGAAAACCAGAGCTACTGGAAGACTGCAGTATCTGACCATCTCTCCTCCTGCCTCAGGTCATTTATCAACTATTGCAGGTTCATTATAGCTAACAATGTTTTTATCATGAAGAAAATCTGCCTGGTCACATTAATGTATATCCCTATGGCTTACATGGGCTATTTTTTTGAGATATCCAGTGTGACAGTAATAACTTGATGAAGGATATGCTGTAGGACTCTATGCTGAAAGTCTTTTAGGATTTGCTGCCTCCCATTTGACTTCAGAGGGAACAGGGTTGGATCTTGTGTCTGAAGGCAGAGGTAGAGAGAAAGGTGGCACAGAGTGACTCCACTGATTAAATGTACTTAGGTTCTGATACAGTGTATCACACACATTATTTCACCATTATGTCAGTGCAGTAGTGAGTAATTCAGGTTTGCCTTTTGCGGCATGTACACCTTTTATCCAGTCAAATGATCATGGTTACTAGTGATCTGTTAAAACATATATGGTGTAGATTGCCAGCAGTTTGTGAATGAACCAAATACCAGGTTTCTTGTCATCTATTGTCACTTTGCTTTTTTGTATATTGGTTTTATGTAAGCATGCTTTAAAAATGAATAGGTTGAAAAACTTCATTGACCATTGCATTAAAAGAACCTTTGGTCAATGCCATATTCCATTTCTCCATCCCAGACATTATAAAGACCATTGCAGCTGCTGTTGCAGGTCTGGTGTGAAAGGACTGATAAGTCTGATATTCTTCTAGAATAACCTATATTAACTGAGTTTATAAAGCCTCACAAACTTTTCATTTAGCAGGAATGACTGTTGAGTGAAACTGAAGAGACTTTAGAAACAAAACTGTTTAATATGCCCATGCGGGTGGGTCTATTTGCTCCTTCCCTTTTTTATTGAATGTGGATCCTTTAACTTCTTTTAGGACTCTTCCCCAAAGTGCAGTTTAATGCAGTGAGTAGTTTGCAGCACATACACCTTAGTTTTGCAACTCCCATTAGCAGTAAGTTATGGAATTGTAAAATCTTGGTGTCTTACCTTGCATAAATTTTACTGGGGCTAAGGCTACTCCTTTTTCCCTTCAGGCCCATTCAAAATTGATTTTAAGACCTTACGTTGGTGCAAAAGTGTCAAAGAGCAAAGTAGACGTCTTCCTAAGCTGAAATGACCGATCACAAAGAATTGCCATTTTAACATTTCAGAACGGTTTAAGGTTATTTTAACCCACTGACAGATTTCAAGGGGAAATCCCTTCCAAAAATTCCAATAATTAATAGACAAAAGCAGCAGGTTACATGTAACATTCAGGGTCCATGATTAAGATATACATAATAGTAATATCATACTTTTGCAATCCAATCTAAAGTCTAGAATGTTGCTTCACAGATTTTTGCCTCTGGATTACCTTGGTAAATAACAAAACAAAATGACCAGAAAACACTTGGGTCTTTTGCCATATCTTCATAATTCCAGTAAAATCTAGAACCTACAAGTTGATGGCCCTTGAAATGGCACATCCCTTTTTATGTAATCTAAAGTGCTAAAATGCTTTTCTGCCTTTTGTAGCAATAGACAATAAGTGAATATGGTCCCGTTTGTATTAAGATTCTATTATACAATTTTTAAAGAGTTATTAAATGATTTATAGGTTGGCTACATATGAGTGTAAGATGTGTTAGATGATTAGAAGCACATCAGTAGAGGATTTATACATAGTTATAAACCACAGTTATAAGCAACCTGTTGGACACTACATATATTATAGCATCAATTAATTTATTAACCCTTTATAAAATAAGACAGCTAATGTAATTGTCAAACTTTGATTGTATTCCTGAAATCCTTGCATATAGTTCCACAACTAATACACCACCTAGATCTGCTCTTTTGTGTATTATTGAACATAAAAAGAGTCAGTAAAATCAATAAAAATTTACACTGTGGTTTGGGGAAAGTTTTAATTTAATCTTTAACTGCTAGGACCCATTTAGAGCTTTAACCAAAACTTGAAATGTTGTGTTTTTTTCAGTTAGAAAAGTCTATTTAATATTTTAATGTATTATTTATGATTGTGCATTTCTGCATTTCCTCATTCTAAGTGTAAATCGCAGTACTGGAATACCACAAGAGCTGTTGTGTTTGAGTGTTATTGCTGGTCAAACCAGGAGGGAGGAAAGATGGTCCTATGACTGATGCATGCCTCTGAGGCTCAAAAATATGGGTTAAATTTTTTGCTGTGCCACAGACTTCCTGTGTGACCGTGGGCAAGTCACTAAGGATAAAATATTCAAAATTGCCTAAGTCCCATGTTAAAAAGTGACATAGGAAGTTAGGCTTCTAAGTTGCATTGACTTTCAAAATTCCTAAGTCCCTTTTGCAAATAGGATTTTGCTCCAATTTTACCCTTAGTCTCTGTGCTTCAGTTTTCCATCTGTAAAATAGGGATAATAATAATTTTGTAGGTTTCAGAGTAGCAGCCGTGTTAGTCTGCATTCGCAAAAAGAAAAGGAATGCATCCGATGAAGTGAGCTGTAGCTCACGAAAGTTTATGCTCAAATAAATTGGTTAGTCTCTAAGGTGCCACAAGTACTCCTTTTCTTTTTGCGAATAATTTTGTAGAATCATAGAAATGTAGTGCTGGAAGGGACCTCGAGAGGTCATTTAGTCCAGCTGCCTGGGCTGATGCAGGACAAAGTAAACCTAGACCATCCCAGACAGGTGTTTATCTAACCTGTTCTTAAAAACCTCCAGTGATGGGGATTCTGTAACCTTGGTAATCCATTCCAGTACTTGAATATCCATACAGTTAGAAAATTTTTCCTAATATCTAACCTAAATCTCCCTAGCTGCAGACTAAGACAATTACTTCTTATCCTACCTTCGGTGGACACGGAGAACAATTAATCATCATCCTCTGTATAACATCCCTTAATGTATTTGAAGACTACTAGGTCCCACATCAGTTTTCTTTTCTCAAGACTAAACATACTCAGTTCTTTTAACCTCTCCTTATGGGTCAGGTTTTCTAAACCTTTTATCATTTTTGTTTTTCTCCTCTAGATTCTCTCCAGTTTGTCCACATCTTTCTTAAAACATGGTCACAATATTCCAGTGGAAGTCTCACCAGTACCGAGTAGAACACAACAATTATCTCCCGTGTCTTACATGCAAAATTTCTGTTAATAGACCCCAGAATGATCTTAGTCTTTTTTGCAACTGCATCACACTGTTGACTTATATTCAATTTGTAACCCACTATAACCCCCAGATCCTTTTCAGCAGTACTACTGCTTAGCCAGTTATTTCCCATTTGATAGTTGTGCATTTGATTTATTTCTCAAGTGTAGTACTTTGCACATCTTTATTGAATTTCATTTTGTTGATTTCATACTAGTTTGTAATTTGTCAATCCTTTTTTTGTCTAAACTATTTGGGGGGTAAGGGCCATCTCTTACTATGAGTATATACAGCGCAAGCTATAGTGGAACTCTGATTTCACCTGGTACCCCTTGGCAGTGCTATAATACAAATTATATATATTATTAATAATAATCAACTAAAGGGTAATGAAAAATAAATGGGAACCTGATCTCATTAAATTTCTGTCTCATCTTTGCAAATCCAAGAAGTTCATATGATTTGGATAAGCATCTGTAGTTTTGGGGATTTACTATTCATCTTAGTCAGAGTGAACCTCTCAGATTTTTGAGATCCACTGATAACCAGTTACCATTAATGGGAAATGTGAACTGGACAATTCCCATTCAGACATAAGCTGCCTCCAGTACAATTCAAGCTCTGGTGAACATGTTTGATTAGGAATGACTGGGTTATAAAATGCCCATGTTTCCCTTTATTTTCTAAAGCTGATATTGCAAAAGGTGATAAAGCTTGTAAAATAATTATTGGCAAAGAAAACGGTTTTGTTTTCTCAAGTAGTCTCCCTTCAAATAAATTCACAAATCTAAGATATGGTCCAGGGATTGGCAATCTTTGGCACGCAGCCCGTCAGGGAAATCCGCTGGCGGCCCAGGCCAGTTTGTTTACCTGCAGCACCCGCAGGTTCGGCTGATCGCAGCTCCCACAGGCCGCAGTTTGCCGTCCCCGGCCAATGGGAGCTGCAGGAAGCGGCGGCCAGCACATCCCTTGGCCTGTTCCACTTTCTGCAGTCCTCATTGGCCTGGAGCAGCGAACCGCAGTCAGTGGGAGCTGCGATTGGCTGAACCTGTGGACGCTGCAGGTAAACAAACCCGCGTGGCTTGCTGGCGGATTTCCCTGACAGGCCGCGTACCAAAGGTTGCCAATCCCTGTATGATCTATCTTTCTGGAGTGCCTCTATTTACTTTTCTTTATTACGTCATGCCAATTCGTGTCCATTGTTGAGAGCAAGCTTTTTTGACCTACAAAATGGAAAGAGTATTGACTTTTGCCTGTGGAGAACATAAGCCCACATTCTGCATTGAATCTGGATGGAACTCATTGCAGATTGGGAGCACTAATGATAAGGGCTTCAATTCTGTAACTGCTTAATGTGCTTAACTTTAAGCATATGAGTAGTCCCATTGATATACTTAAGAGCTTTGGTAAATTGAAGGTCATAAATTAAATTGCTGTTGTGAATGCTTGTGAACAGTGGATTGAAGATTTGCTTTCCATAGGTATTTGTGCATTCAAATTTAGAATTCAGTTTCTGTGAGCATTTGTGTTACAGAATGTTTACAAAAAAGAAACACAAAGGTGGCTCAGAAATGGAGAATTTACTTTAAAAATTGTGTAAACATTTACTTCCTTTCTTCCTCCATATTCTCCAGGTCTGTGTAATAGACAGTAAGTTGTTATAAGTATTACATTAGAAATATTAGTGAAGCTGGTCAAGTCCAGTATGCTGAAATAAAGAGGGAAGCAGCAAAACAATTCAGTGTAAGTCACCTATTTTGCAAAACTCAAGAGGTGAAGAGGAAAGAATCTTATCCTTTTCCATTGTAACAAGTGGATTGTGTGGTGATTATTAGTCACACCAGAGTGGCACTCTACCTACAGCTCTTTAATTACTTACCTGCAGCTACAACTCCTTAAATACAGTAAATCAGACAGGAAACATGGTAGGTGATAATGACAGCTACTTGCCGATGCAGCCTAAAGTAATAAGCTTTGTACAGCACACCAACGGTCTTTTTATGAGTGTGTATGCATATGCAAATGCAAATGGATTAAGGGGAGGAGAAAGACCCCGACAATAGGGAACTTGAGAAGCCTACGACATACTTGTCTGAAAGATTTTAACTTGAGAGTAATGTTTTTTGAAAAAATACAATTGAATCTATCTGTCTGGATTAAAATTGTAATATTTTAAAAAATTAGTTTACTTTTCCAGGTTTTTTTGCACATATGCTACTTAAAAATGGCTTCAGTTAAAATAAAATATAACGAAGAGTTGATTTCTCTATCTAGTTGACATGGCCAGTTGTTTCTTTCTTAGAGGAGGACAAAATGTGTGCACAGTAAAATCCTGAGTTTGTACATGGAAATACATGTAACTACATGTGCAAGCAGACCTGTCCGTGCATAACTTCTATTAAGTGCACAGATGTATTTTTTTGAAGAGGTTACATGTAGCTGTGCATTTGTGTGGGCACAGCTACTATGCCACTCCAAAGATCATGTTAATTCATGTATGCAGCAGTGTGCGACTATATTAGCATTTCATAATAATGGGTGGAGAGTGGGCAGATTTGCATGCAAATTAAATCTTCAACACTACTTCTATGTGCAACTTTCATTACAGTTGGGCAACTTTACACAATTGAAACGGATGACTAAGAAAAATTCAAGCATTTATAATTTTGTAAATTACGACGGCGATGCCTGTAATCACCCAGGTTAGCTGCTAAAGTGCC
Source organism: Chelonia mydas (assembly GCF_015237465.2). Taxonomy (NCBI): domain Eukaryota; kingdom Metazoa; phylum Chordata; order Testudines; family Cheloniidae; genus Chelonia; species Chelonia mydas. The sequence goes on along the minus strand of NC_051252.2, from coordinate 21,915,950 downwards.
TCTAGGGGTTTGATTAGAAGGAGGAGAACTCTTATGAGGCTCAGGAGGCAATAACATACACTGTGAACTGAAACAGATTAAGAGTAGCTATTATGCTTTGGACAGAGGTACAGTAGAACAAATTTAAGACAAACCTATGCCAAACCACTTGTAATCACTCCAACAAGGATTGATCAGTCAAACACACAGGAATTTTGTTGTTGTTGTTAGTATTATATCACAGTAAGTAGGATCAGGGCCCCATTGCGCAAAGTGCTATGCATAAAAATATGATCGGATCCCTAAGTGATGTCTGAAAGGTGCAGGGAAAGGGATAAAATGTGATATAGCTGATCCTGAGTGTGCTGAGCACCCACCGTTCCCAATGAAGTTCTTTGCATTTCTCAGGGTCATTTGAGCAAGTTGTTATTAACCTTGTTTAGGGCCAACCAACAGTTGATTGTGCTTAGATACTACTTGCATGAACACAGTAGTAGACAGCCCCTGCCCCAAAGGGATTATAATCTAAATAGACAGGACAGAAACGGTGCAGGAGTGGACAATGTGATAGCAGCAAACGTCAGTGAGTGCCATGATAAAATTGTTTGGGGGGTGAGTTTAGTTAGAAGGGGCCAAGCTAAACGGAAAGAAAAGGGGAGTGAGGACAGGGCAGAGAGGAGGTGAAAGGAACAGGTGTGGCATGACATTGAGGTGAAGAGTTTATATGTCTACACTGGACAAAAGCAGCTGTGGCAGTGAGTCTCAGAGCCTGGGTCTACAGATTTGAGCTTGAGCTACTGTGCTACCGTGCTAGCTGGGTAGATGTTCCTGCTCGGGGTGGAGCTCAGACTCTGAAACCCACCCCAGGTTCCAGAGCCCGAGCTCTAGCCTGAGTGGCAAAGTCTACACAGCTATTTTTAGGTCTATGGCATGAGCCCGAGTTTGTGGACTCAGGCTCTGAGTCTGTAGACTCGGGCTCTAAGACTCAGTGCCATGGTTGGTTGGTTTGTTTATTTGTGGCAGGGTAGAAATGCCCTTTGAGGGAGAGGGGACTGGGTTAGAGAAAACTGCTAATTAGCTCAGGGAAGAGAAAGTCCAGGCTGCTGGAGAGCTGGGCCCATCTTACCTCCTTCCCCCCAGGGCAGCAGTCCCTGCTTTGGCTGCTTCTGCAAGTGAGAGATGATTTAAGGTTTGGCATCTATGTCATGCAGAATTAGTAATTTTGCATGGTGTCAACATGAAACTCGGTGGAACTTTTCAATTTGAATAATGTTAAGCTTGAGCCACAACTCATGAAAGGACATGACATTCTAACACTTGGGGAAGTCCTGAAGTAAGCAGGTGCAACACCTCATTGATTTTTGTCACATCTGAATTTGGTCCTTGATTCTTAGTTCTTTATAAGTGTGTCATTTAAAAAGGTGGAATATTGGTTTCCAGAATGAAGTTCCTGGCTTTTCTGTGAGGAAACAATCTTTGGAAAGATTTAATGATGATGATATTTGCTTATGTTGGCTTTTGATTGAGTGCCCCACCCTTTCTTATACCCAATCACAGATCCTGGAGTCTATTTTATTTTATTAGTGTTTGGTGTGTGTTGTACTCTATTTGCTCAGATTTAGAATCGGCTCAGTAGCAAGTTGTTAAGGATCATTAAAATCATGACTGAAAGTGTTGGCAAGGTGATAATGAGATTAGCATCTCCTTCCTCAAGAAAGAACAAAACAAAAACAGGGTGACTGTTCAGAATATGATGCTCAGTGATGACTGGAGGTGAAAAAATGATGGGAAAGTGTGTTTTTTAGATTTTGCTCCCTGGTGTAAACTGTTAATGCTATACATTAGGGATTGCTCGTGGAGTTTGAGACTATGCGAGCCTCTCAGTCATGCTTTTCAAATCTTATGTGCTTCATAAAGCCAGGCTGCCTTCTGTGAAACCCAAACCACTGAAAACTAGTATGAGGCTCTGAGCACCTGGCTGCCACCTGGTCTACTCTCCTGCCACTGTTGGGAGGAGGGACTGTGTAAAGATCTTTGTCCTCTCTTCCTTGTTCTCAGGGGGAAGAGAATGAAGATGCTACCCCCACCCCCACCCCCAATTCCTGGAGTCTTCCACTGAATCTCCCCTGCCTTCAGCATGCTTTATGTTGCTCCCCCTTTTAACCATGATGTCTTCCTGGGATCTTGTGGTTCTATTCCCCTTCCACTCTTTCTGGTTCTGGGGACAGCAGCCTGTCCTCTCCTCCATTTTCTGCTTTGAACTGTAGTCAAGATGACTACATTCCACAGGTGGAATTCTACATTAGAGTTGGGAGATGTGTTTCCCAGTTTGTGTAGATGTATCCATACTAACTAGCAGTGTGTCCATGGCAGCAAGGATGGACGCTGGGGCTGGCTTCCCCAAGTACGTTCCCTTCCGACCCCCTGGGTACGTATTCAGGTAGCTAGCCTGAGTTGCCGTCTGTGCTGCTGCACTGTCTGTTTCAGTGCTGTGGCGGGGAGAGGGAGCTCATGGCGCACTGGGTTGTGGGAAAACTATCCAAAGGAAGCAGTACCTAGCTCAGTGCTCTTTAAGAGGGATGCCTCTGCTCCACCCAGAGTCCTTATCAAGGCATCAGTGGTCTGGGAAGTGTTTTTCAGAACACTTGATGCTTGATGGGGTGAGATGGGTATGCCTCCTGCCTCCAGAAGATCCTTCCTTCTACTGAGGATCCTTCCTCCTGCTCAACCGCCCCAAATACCTAAGAGGTGGTAGCGCTGGCCCCAGAAGGTCTTTCCCATTAAGAAGCAGGAGCCTAAGTCCAGTTGGGTAGAGGTTGGCCTGAAAGGAGAGGAGCAAGGTCTGAGAAGTCCTGGGAAAAATTAAGCAGGAAGGGATTTTCCTCCCCTTCTGGCCTCTATCTGGGGTGAAAGCTTTCATTGGGGGCGTAGGGGGGAGCCTCTATGCTGGGTGAGCTGGAGGAATCTTAGTTTCAAGCACAGGGGTCTTGAGAGTGGTGGTGGTATCTGGTTCTTTGCTAGATGCACTGAGTGTCTCTGGCATAAATGCTAACGGTCTCAGGTCCTCTGCTGGTGCTTGGGTGTGTCTAGCACAATGGGGCCCTGAACCTTAATTATAGCCTCCAGCAGCTGCTCTAATACAAATAATCTCTCTGTGTGATGCCTGAGCTAGGAGTTACTCCGGGGGGAATTCTGCACCACTGCTCATGTTCAGAATTTATGTCCCCCACAGATTTCTTTGCTTCCCCGCAGAAAAATGACCTTCTGACAGGGAAGCAAAGGGAAGGCACAAGAGCGGTCATGTGACCCTCCCCAGCAATATGTTTCAGGTGCCCAGGGAAGCCACCAGAGAGGGAAATCACTGTGGGGTAGGGGGTAGGACGGTGGGGGGGGGGGAGAAGACCTAGCTTGTGGATCCTACCCTGCGCCGGGCACAGCTGCTAGTCCCAGCTGGGCTGGAGAGAATGGGACTTCCTCTTCCCCTGCAAGGCATCTGACTCTGAGTCAGACCGCCCCCCGCAAGATTTCTCCCCCAGCTGCAGGAAGCTTGGCAAACTCCCCATCCCCCCTCCTTCCTGCACACATCACTCCTCAGTTACAGGGGAAGGGATGCATCCAGACCTCCTCATACCCAGACCCTCCCACTGAGCCCTACCCCCCCACACCAAGTCTCAATCACCTTCATCTGGACCCCCCCATAGAGTCCCCATTGCCATTATACCTAGAACCCTCCAACAAGCCCCTGTGCATCCAGATCCCCCACTGAGTTGCCCACAGCCAGATTGCCCCACACAGAACCCTATCAATCTACAGCAAGCCCCTTCACACTTGGATCCTGCCTTGCTGAGCCTGCCTGCCCACACCTGGCATGGAGAAGCAGGACCCTGGGGTGTTTCTGGGGCAGGCCTGGTCCTTGCACTGTGTCAGGGTTGGGCGCAGCCTCATCACTGAGTCTGTGTCCCAGGAGGGAGCTGCGCAGTGATCTCTCACCTCTGTGCAGCCATTGGCCTGTGCTCCCCAATGCCATGCTGGAGCCTCCACGTTTATTTGACAAATAAAATTTGCAGTATTTTGCAGAATTTTAAAATATTGTGCACAGAATTTTTATTTTTTTGGCACTGAATTTAATATTTTGACACAGAATGCCCTCAGGAATAAGGAGCGTATGTTCTCTTGGCTACAGGCTGTTGACCCTTCCATTTTTAACCCAGCATTGACTTTGAGTTCTGTTCCTAATGTTGACTGTATAATGTTCAAGTGGAGAAAATTAGATAAAACGTGTTTGTCTCCCTACTATAAACTGCAGATACTACTATACTAGACACTTAGCCATATCCTTCCGCCAAAATTAGCAAATTAATACTAACTTATACAGTATTCAGTTCTTTGACACGCAGTGTCACTTTAAGCAAATAAGTGTAGTGCTTCAGATATTGCAATAGCAATTCGAACTACATTTAAATGTATTTAAAACTTCGCTTATATATTGTGAAACTGAGTGCTATTTTTGGTCAATGATATTTGTATTGTGCTTGATTGGTTATAGACTTATGGACACAGATGGAGTACGTATAGTTTTTATGGATTCTGCTTATTGGCACATTTGGTGATATTGACATTTTAATATGATGCAAGACTCTGCAATGTTGAGATCTATGAGGGAGTCTCTGTTCCTGCTTGCATTACATTGAGATTGAAAGATGATCCAGAGAACAAGGTCAAATATCAGGGAAGTGAATGGCAAATTGTGACAGAAAACGACGCAGTCACAAATGAACAGACCTATTTATTTAATCAGTCTACAGTGTTGCAGAAGAGACTACAAAGTGCTTAGATATCAAACCATCATCACTTCAGATTGAGGATCATGATTATGATAAACAAAACAGACTAGAAAAACAATCAAAATAATAATATTCACAGCAAAATAAAATCCTACATTTTAGATGATCTTTCCTTTTCCAGAAACTATTATTAATGCTGTTGGTACCTAATTTATGCCCAAACAGATATCAAGATGTTGGACTGTTGACCAGTTAACAATAATATAGTTATTTATGAATTACATGCGATGATCTAATTTGCCAAGGCACATCCTTTTCTGTTTAATTATTCATGTAAATTACACTAAGAAACAGTGTAATATTGGTTATGCAAATTCAGTGTAAATACTGTTCATGTGAAATTAAATGTGGGACCTTTTTTTACTATGAGTATTGGTCATTAAATCTTTTGTGCGTACAAATATATGCTAACGTCTAACTCACAGAGTAAAATATCACTATTGGCTGAATAGCCAGAACACTGATAATTTGAAATGCTATAATTTAACCTATCACAAATGTTTTTGCTTTAATCACCTAAGAGTTTTGTTGATATAAAATGATATACAAAGCAAAGATATCTGCTCAAATTAAAAAATGGAAAGTAAATATTCAGTTATGTTGAAAAAATCCTCATAGAATTGTTGATATTTATAAATCAAAGGCTATAAAAATATATTTAACTCTCTACAAGTCAAACTAAGCCCTTTGAATATAGGTAGTAGAAGACTAAACTGCATTATGCAATATTGTAGTCATATAGCTAATCTATTAATATTATTTAACAGAACATTAAAAGCAAGATCCTCTGAGTTTGATTCTTGTCTTGGTTGCACCCATTTTACGCTAGTATAATTCTGTTGACTACAATGTAGTTTGTCCTCATCTATGTGCAAGTGAGACAGAAGATACAGGCCCTTTACCTCTAACTAATTTGGTCTTCCTTTTGGCAGCCAAGACAGTGGTTAAATAAGCCTCTGCACTAGAGAATAGACTCCTGATTCAGACAAGGAGCAGGCTGTAAACTTTTATTTGAATATCTTTGCACGTGTACACCTTGATCATCTGTGTTTACATTCTGTGATGAAAGCCTGGCCTGCCAGATTGACTGCTGAATTCAGGCTAGGGGGAGATGGGGTGTTTCAAGGGCATGATAGAGTTGCTCTGTATTTAAACACTAAAGAATACAAAAGATCACTTGACGAGAATGAATAATGAGGCTTCTATCCTCCTCAAATTAGCACAAGTTACAACTCAGTCATCATGCCACAAAGCAATGTTAACTTTTAATGGCCACGCGAAAGTCTTAGTTCTCTGGTCTTGATTTCAAATATGGCCTCATTCTGAGAGCATCCCCCACCCCTGCAAGTCAGTTTTTGCAATTGTAAATGGCCCCTGCTAGTAGTTTGCCCGGCAACACAAATCGCTAAAGAAGCTTAAAATGTTCTCCTCTTAAAAAATTTCCAATTTAACATTTGTATTTAGGTGTTCAAGATTACATTTAGTTTGCAACAGCTGTGATGGCTGTATTATGATAGTGGGAAAAGTTACATTATGAAATAAATGCATTTTAGGTTTTCCTTGGCAACATAATGTAAGGATCATTCTGCATGTTGGTACTATAGAATCAAAAATACTTCAGTAAGTGGATGTGAATACTGTTTCTTGTCATCCAGTTAATGGATCTACCATTGTATTTGTGTTCTTTCCAGCTCTGCTGCCTTATATCAATGAAAAATTGTTTTTTCCTTCAGTGCCACAACACTAGTTCTGTTTATATTCAATATATTCCTCTTCAGGTATTTCAGTGTAAAATGTTGACCATTTTACTGATTTTGAGTCATTTACCTTGTTCTTGGCAATAGAAAAAGGTCCATCTCTCTTGATTTAATAATGTTGCATTTATTAAGAATATTTTCACTTGGTATAGTCATGTTGAAGCATGAACAAATACAGATTTTTAATTTTTTTTTTTTGCATGTAGGACAGGAAGCAAACATGGCTTTATTTATTTTACCCTGTTTGTTTCCAGTTAATCCACCACTAAATCTGTTCTCCTTATAAATTTACTACTTTCTCCTCCCATAAAGTGATGATAATCTGTTGAGAAGTTTTTCAGATACATAGTTAAGATCTTTAGGAAAAGTAGTTAGTGCTGAGTTGTAGGCTCTCTTCAAATTTAAAGAGGTCAAATTAATTTTTTGTGTGTGTGACAGAATTTGTTCCTGGGGTGAGACTTTGAAGTAAAATTTCAAAGCTTTGACTGGGGGTTCAGCTATGCAACTCCTTATTGACTTTGTTCAGAGATAGGTGTCTAAAGCTCCACACTGCACTTTGAAAATTTACCCCTAAGTATTGAGTTTTAGCTCAGAACAATTTTTTACAATCATTTGCTACACCCTTGAGAAATTGGGTTCATGGAAATGCTGACATAGCCTTAAATTTAATATTAATCACTGAAAATTAGTAAAATCTTTCAAGAAAACTTGGACAAAACTTGAGTCACATGAGTCTCCCATTAGTAATTACTGGGAAACTTCCAGGAAACACTTACTGTTGAATAACAGTGTGCTAGCAGCGCCATTGTTGATATTAATGCATTTTTGTTTTCCTCTGGCTCAATGCCACTCTCTAATATGTGGGAGCACACCACTGTGCATCCAGCTACCGCCCAGGCATATGTCATGGAAGTGAGGTGATTTTAGAAGATTCACAGTAAAAAATACCATACAGTAACAGGCAGGATGGAGTCGTTAGTATGTGAAGTCTCACTAAAATGAATACAGTAAGCATCCCATTTATTTTAATGGGACCTTAGGTAGCAAATATCATCCATTCTAAGAGTGATATGGAGTGAATTGACTGTCCTAACCACTCACAGAACAATGTTCTTAAATCAAAAACATTTTACGTTATGCTTCCTTCTATTTTCCTCTGAGATTCGCTGCAGTTTCTCCATCAAACTTCTCAAAGTTTGAAAAAGTAACATGAAGGTAATCAGAAACTAGTTTATTTTATCTTTCTATGCAGTGTAGGAGAATATTACTGCACACCATTATTACTATGCAACACTCTGTGTAATGATGAAAGAGTCTCCTTCAGAGCCATGGGACTTCACATGGTAAAAATAATAAATGCAGAGCATAATGCTCTACGCCATGAGTGTACTGTCCAACCTTCTCATAGAACAAGTTTCTTGTACCTGAATCTGCAGATAGCCTAAACAATAACCAGAAGGGATGGGTTTTTCCTGCACATCTCAACGGGGTGTTAACCCATTGCGTAATGGGGTGTTAACCCACTGCTCTGGGGGGCCCTGCCAACACCAACTCAGCAGAGGATACGGCTGAGGAGAGGAATGTGGCAAGCCTGGCCCACCCATGTAGATATACTCTAGCAGTCAGGGTAAGTGCATGCCCTATTGGGGGGGCTCTTCTACCAAGCTAACCTCCAAGAGACAGAAGGTTCACCTGCTGCTCCCAAGAGGATGGGGTCCCCCCAGGAGATATAAGGAGGCCCCATGCTACTGTTCATACCTTTCATGGAGGGAAAGGGGAGGCCCTGCCACCCCAGATGAGGACAGGGGCCATGGTGCAGGGGTGAAGCTGAGAGGGACCTGTGTCATGGTGTGTATAGGCTCCAGAATGACTTAATTCAGACCTGCTGGCAGCAGCTGTAAATGGCTTTAGGATTGGGGCTGGCCCTCAGAATTTAGGAGCACTAACTGGCTTTTTGAGCTCCCACCCCCCAGCAGAGCTCTGGTGCAGAAGAGAATCCATCCTACAGACTTCCTGTTTTATATTGGGCAATTCACTGAATCTCTTTGTGCCTTAATTCCCAAGCTGTGAAATGGGGATAACATTGCTTCCTAGTCCTGTCTTGTTTATTTAGGCTGTATGCTGTTTGGTGCAGAGTCTTTCTTATTCTTACAGCACCTAGCATTATGGGGCCTTGTAGTTGGGAACTCTAGTTGGTACCATAAAACAAATATTAAATAACATCATCCAAGACATCATAAAATGTAGGGGGAATTAAAAATCTAATACATTTCTTTTGATATTAATACATTATTTTTTAAATTAAACTATATATACATTGGTTATTATTATTAATTAATTGTATAACAGTAGTGCTAATGGACCCCAAGCAAGGATCTGGACACTATTGTGCTAGGTGCTGTACAAGCATGTAACAATAAGATTGTCCCTCCTGCAAAGCGCTTACAATTGAAGTATGAAACAAGAGACAACACGTGGCTATGTCAAATAGATGGAGGAGCACAATGTGAGATAAAACTGGTCAGCATGATAAGCAGTGGTCACAGCATATCAGCTACCTACCTACTGTTGAGTCTTTCAGAGACATCTTAGCTGTGGAGAGCTTGAAGGAGAACTAAATCCCATGATATTAACAGGGAGTTCCTTGCTGGCAAGAGAGGCAGCGTAGGAGAAAGCACAAAGGTGCTTGTTTGAAAAATTAACAGGTGAATGTGTATATTTGTTTGCTTGTATTTTAAAAAGAAGTGTCCCAAACCACTAACATCTATTATTTTAAGTCTCTATGGAACTCAGGAATGTGTCAACCAATTTATGCAATATTCTGTAAAAAAAACAAATAAACAAAAAGTGTGCATCTGGACTGACAAACTGTATGCCAAGATTCAGCCAGATGCAATTTGAAATGTCCAAGACATTAAACATGCCCCAAAATGGAGCTTTTAATGAAACTGCCATCTCAGTCTCAACTATGGTGAATGCCTGTATAACACACTGCAAGGGATTTATCATGCTAGATTAGTGTAACCTACTTGCAATCGGGAACTAGAAGTAAACACAGTGGACGTCTGCAGAACTTGATGTTTGGTGGAGGTGATTTTTTTCCATCACAACTATAACCATCTTTACCCCCTCACCTCATTAGTAATCTTGAATCCCTTGTGTCCATAGTAATATATTTTTGATAACTACATAAACTTTACCAAACTTAAAAAAATAAAGTTGTGTGCTGTGTGATTGGTATGCATTGTTTTGTTTCTTTCATTAATTCCTGCTGCCATTCTGGATGCTCAGATGAACAATCGCAGCAGCCTGTAAAGATCAATACCAGATTGCTGATAGTGCCTATCTATTCAAAGAGTAGATTATTTGATAAATGGGGTGGTCCATATGTTTTGACAGTTGTTAACTGTATAGCCTAGACCAAACCGGTAGGACTATAGTTCCATCATAAAAAGAAGGAGCAGCAAATAGAATATTTCCTTTTTGGTACAAAACCTATATATTGAAGTTTTAAAGCTGCAAGTAATGGATTCCGAGAGAGAGAGAGAGAAACAAGGTATTTAAATTTATTATATGTTTTTTTTTATATTTATACTCATGTCCTAGAGTGTATCTATAGCTGCAATATGTATAATTGGTTTTTATTTTGAAACTATTCCAACTGTCTCGTAGGTATCACAGTTTAAGTTTCAGAAAATTATTGTTATAGTCATCTGCCAAACAGCTATTCAAAGGACCGATTTACAGCAAGGGCCAAAGATGAGAAATTTTAGTGGATTCAAAAAGGATGAGAAAAAACAATTAAAAGAGAAGACTATGAAAAAACAAAACAAAACCCTTTTCATTCCGCTCCAGGATGTTTGGCCATATTTAGAGTAGTGGGAAACTTAATGAAGGAACATGATCTTGTGATAATTTCAGATTGGGGTTCAAGAGGTTCAGGGAAGCTTTGGGTAAGCATCTGAAACTATAGCTATATATATGAAACAAGCTCTAACTCAAAAAGTAGAGCTAATCCGAGAAATACTATCATGAATAGCCCCAAGAGCTTTGAAAGAAGTGCTTATGCATAGTGCACTATGCTCTGTAGTAAGTATTTGCAGATTTGAGTCCCTCCTAGCTCTAAGGTCAAAATCCTACATAGTTGTGAAAATGTTGTATGCTTATTGTCATGTGGCAAATGCCTCAAGCCCATGTCTGTGTAGAAACAGAATTCCTTAGCTTTATTTCTACTTAGGCAAAAGAGTATCTTATCCATTTAAACTATGGTCCAAACACTCTCCTGTTTTGTCCCAACTAAAGAGGACAAACTAAATTTACTTGTAGCAGACAGTACTTGAACGTAACATGCTGAGTTCATGAACGAAACTGAGTTCATAATCAGAAAGTAGCATTTATTTCATCCTATGTACAAAGCCCAACACTAGTGGAATTTATAAGTAAATAAAAATGGATTACACAGAGGGTCAGGGGTTGGCCCCACTAAAACTGCTTTGTGGCATGGTCTGAGGCTAGAATCATTAATGTTTGCTGAGTGGTTCACCTACCGAGATGAAAAGTAGAATTGAAAATGGAATTTACAGGAAAAATGTAATTAAATGAAAAGTCATAGCTGACATGCTCATGCTCAGAACACATTTTAGAAGCCATATTGGTTATTCAGGTGAGAATTCGAGATGGCCCAGCTTACTTAGGGAAAACACTTGTGCCTCTGAGCAGGGTGTTTGACCACCCACAGTAAGGTGGGTTTTGTATTTACTTGGGTGGCTAGGGAATGTGATTATTCAAGCTGATGGCAGAAGATGAGTCTTATTTTGGTTTCCTGACTGACAACAGAAGAATTAAAAATGACAATGTTTTCTCTTTTTTAATTAATGAATTTTGGGAGCGAGTGGATCTAGGATCCCTGAACCACAATTGTCCTGTCTGCAAAGAGCCATTTTCTTCTTGTCTCCATGGTGCGTGTGTGTATGTATGAAACAGGCGCATTAACATATTAATGATCAGATGTTATGTTTTAGCCTTGCATTTTAAAAATCTTTAGCAGGGTAGAAAGGAATGATTTGACAGTCTTAATTCAACACTGGGCAACAAATAAAGCTTATAATGAAATTAACATAAATCATTAGCATTAATCATTCAGTATTATTGATAGCCATATAAAGAAATATATCACAGTCCTGGACATAAAGAAGGGAAGCGCAATGTTTCTTGCCAGCTGTCCTGACTAGCTATGAGCACATATGGTAGTTGGTACTGGCTTTCCTTTCTAATTTGCCTCCTCTGCTTGAGCTGTCAGAAACCCCCTCGCTCTCCTTTTCTTTCTCTGTGGACTGCAGAGCTTACTTCTCTGCCATTTTTTTTGAGAATGCCAAATTTCTAGAACAGGTCAAAATCCATCAACATCTGTGGCTGTCACCAACCACGTGATGAGTGCAAGCAAAATAGCTAGGTGAGATTAACATGCGGCCTATATTCGTCAGTTTCAATTTGGTAACCTTCACTTTTACTTACACTTTCATCTCAAAAATTTAGTAACAATTTTTCACACTGTTTGGCTGCCGAGGTGCTTTTAATGCAGCACTGGGAAATTTATGTATTGGGAAAGGCATGTCCATTTAGAACTTTAGATTAGAAAATTGTATGGTGGTCTATCATCACTTCTTAGCTGGCCAAAACCTACCAAAAGTTCTGTTTTTATCTTCATGTATAATGTGTGTTATGTATTTTAGTATAAAGGAATTTAGATGTACAGCTCATGTACTTTAAAATAAAAGTATGGAGGTGGGTGACATTTCACACACTGATAAATGTTTAGTTTGTGGAAGTTTTAACGAAAGGCGTGTTTGCTTTGTGGTTTCAGACTCCTTGACTTGCCCTAGTACAAACTGTTGTTTTCCGACTAAGAACAGCAGTTTTGAATGTTATCAGACAGGGGAGACTGAGTTAAAAAGGTTTATAAATACAATACTTTGCACTTATACAGCACCTTTCATTTCAGGATCTCAATGGACTTTACTAACCTGAACATTATGTGACTATTGGGTAGGTACAGTATACCTTTTAAATGGGCAAACTGAGGCATAGAAACTTGGTGAAATCAACACAAGTCAGAGGAAGGACTAAAAAATAGGCCCAGGAATCCAGACTCTTTTGTCTGACCAGTCATTAGAGTTCACTCTCTCCTTTGCTTGTTGATGTGTTTTAAAGGTTAGGGCTAGCCTTTGTGATCAGGAGTGCTCAAACTGAAAGCTGGGAGAACCTTAGGGTATGTCTACACTGAAGCTGAAGGTGTAATTTGCAACTGGGGGTAGACATGTGTGTGCTAGCTTTGATCAAGCTAACCCGCTAAAAATAGTAACATAGCTGTGGGCTACAGTCCTGTCGGAGACCTGGTGCATGGTGGGGCATCTAGGTAACTGATTTCAATAGGGCGTTCTGCCTGAGGGAGACTTGCAGAGACAGACTCTCTATCAGTGATGGTAGAATTCACCTTCTTTTCCAATGCTTGTGTCTTTCCGATGATTTTCTATTTCCTTTATCTGAGCAATCACACTGCCCCTGCTCGCCTTTTTCATCTGACTGCTTTTGTAGTAAAAAAGGGAAATAGAAAAGATGGCTTTCTAAATTTCAGATAATGAAGGAACTATGTGGTCAGGTCACTTAAAATTCTTTTTCAATTACTTCTTTACATTTAACTTTAAAATTTTCTAACACTGTAGAAAGAGATTATTTGACAGTCTTGACTCAACACTGGGCAAAATATGAAGGACCTCCGTGAGGCTTCTACTGAGTAAGACTGCAGGATCAAATCCAGGGTCTCCATTAAATTCTCTTTCCTGTTAAAAGTGGCATGGCTAAAAGGAGCTGAGTGGATTTGAGTAAATCCACTCAGTAACTGAGTAAATTTCAGTTACTAGACTTATAAGTGAGTAATTTAATACCCTTTTCTGAAGAACAAGGATCTCTGTACCTTCTATCACTATAAATTATTCTTTATGTGGAAATTAGTTGCATGTAGAAGGGTTTAAAGAAAACACAGAGATGCTTACAGGAAACATATATGAACACAGGAAATAATCCCATTCTTGGTTGACGCACAGGTGATCATGTGTTCATATCTTAAATTTACAAGGATCCTTAATCTCCAATATAGAAATACCTGCCATTCCCTTCTGCTCAAAGACAGTGTTGCAAGAGAGCATAATGGCCAGGAGTGGCATCCTATACCAAAGTGAATAGGTCCCTTAATTTCATGGTTTAAAAAATACTTGAGTTGACCTCAGTATAATTCCTATATTTTAGTCATTTAGGTGTCATGGCTCAGTAATCATTCATTAACTATAGTGCTTTTCAAATGAGGGACTGAGATGAAAATTTTTCTTAATGATGACAAGTGATGTAATTTAGTTTTATTCCAGCATTATAGTGGTGCCCGCTAGCGCCGCTATAGTTAAGGGCCTGTCAGTGGTTGCATTATAAACCCCTATATTCATGGGGTTTATAATTCAAAAAATTGATTCCAGGCTTAAAACTGCCACCCAAGGTCTAAACCCTGGAGCTTGTTTTTATATACAAATTGAGGGTTCTTTTTGCGGGGAGGGGCAGGTGCATTTTATTGTAAGAATAAAATTATTAAGAGGACTTTTTATTTCAGATTTTTATTTGTGGTCATGTCTCACTACAATGGCTTCATTTGCCTGGACACCGCACGAAAGAAGACCCATACCCAAGAATATGGCCAAAAGAAGGCTGCAGGCTTTGTTAACCATAACATAAATAGATCCGTGGTGAGGACTGCAAAGCATCCCTGCTCCTCCCTTCCCCTGCAGTTATATGGCAGAGCAAGTCCAGGTGCAATTTCCTTGCAAGTTTCAGTGAAGGCTGAACCTGATCTTTGATTTAGTAGTTTGTGAGGCAATCTCTAGATTCCTTTTACTCTTTCTTTGTGCAAGGGGTGAGAGTCGAGACAAGACACCACTTTCTGCAGCAGAGAACGAACCCTCCTTTCCTCCTGCAATATAAAGCAGTGCCAACACCTGCCCCCTCCCCCGCCCAGGGCAAGCCCAGCCAACACCAATGGCAATGGCAGTTTTGAGATAAGGGTAGACCTGAAAAATGTACCGGGAGAACCAAGTGCAGAAGAGGAAGTCCAGCAGCAACAAAACAAACGGCAGCAACTAACCAAACATCCATGGGAAGGAGGAAGGATGGTGACTGAGATGGGTGCTGACTATGGGAGTCTTATATCCTTGAGGAGATTTTTACAGTGCTGCCACCAACCCATGATGGGGGGAGGCTCCAGTAATTGGACCCCACTGTGACCTCTGAATTAGACAGTCGAGCTCCGGGGAGGTGGTACAAATTTGTCTCAATCCGGAGCCTCACTCACTGCACAAGGCCGCTACGGTAAGGGGGAGGGATGGGGAAGGGGATACTGCCTCCATGTGACAGCCGGCTCCAAGGGTCCTGTCCTGCCACACTGAGGAAGCAGGGGGTGAGTGTGAAGACTGCATTATATTCTTTAACAATGGCTGAGTTAGCAATGGCAGCTAGTTTCTGAATCTATAACTGGCTAAACAAAACATGCTGATCAAACACCCCTGAACTTTGGAAAAATTGAATCTATTCCAGATTTTGTCGCACAGATCCATTTTTGATCTATACACGCTTATATACAATAAGATACAAAGTTGTTAGCCAGGGCAAAAGAAACAGGATCAAGTTTTTTCCAGACCCTTTCTTTTGTAGAGATATACAGTGTACGTACAGAAAAAATAAAAGGAGTACTTGTGGCACCTGAGAGACTAACAAATTTGTTAGTCTCTCAGGTGCCACAAGTACTCCTTTTCTTTTTGCGAATACAGACTAACACGGCTGCTACTCTGAAACCTGTCATTATGCAAGGCACTGAATTTAGCTGTATGGAGTGGAAATCTATCAACTTCATGAAAAAACTCATACAGATACAGACAGACATCATCTTCCTTTCCAAATGCAAACAGATGGACATCATACCAAAAGGACTGAAGGTAAAAAATTCATTTAAATTTGTTAGTCTCTAAGGTGCCACAAGTACTCCTTTTCTTTTTGCAAATACAGACTAACACTGCTACTCTGAAACCAATGTATGTATAGGTCTCCCTGCTTTTATTGGTGTGTGTGTGTGTGTGTGTGGGGGGGTGTCTTATTCTATAAAAGTCCATTTTGTATTGTTTTTCCCACAGCTTTTGGAGCAGAGAAGCGGCCAGGAGTAGGTAAATTTCAGATAAGGGTGAAGAAACAGAGTATGAAAGCTTTGATAGAGGGCGCGAGGGCTGGCTAATGCTAGAACAGTGTGTCTGGCCCTCCTAACAGAAAGGAAAGTTGGGGGAAGAAAGAGAAAGAAACAAAACTTTTACTTGTTGGAACTTTCTGGGGTAGGGGACATTTCAGATTCCTCTTTTGCATTCCTACAAGGATTCAGGATTTGGAGACATCCAAACCAAGATCATCTTTCCTTTAGGCCAGGGGTTCTCAAACTGGGGATCGGGACCCCTGAGAGGGTCACGAGGTTATTACATGGTGGGTCACGAGCTGTCAGCCTCCACCCGAAGCCCTGCTTTGCCTCCAGCATATAATGGTGTCAAATATAAATTAAAAACTATTTTATGTAAGCGGGGGGGGGGGGGGGGGGGGGGGGGAATCCCAATCAGAGGCTTTGCACCAATACAAAAATTTGAGAAGCACTGCTTTTTAAACCTACCTTTTCATATGCTCTATCATGGCTCCAGCCCTCCAGCAAGTTTTACTATGAGTCTTAATACCATCTTTCTCTCTCTTCAGCAGAGCTATTTTTCTGTCTTTTTGTCATACTTTCTTTCATAGAAAAATGTTAATAGGTTTATTTCTTAACCACTAACAATAGATATAGGCTTACTACAAAGCTCCTTATCCACCTGCACTCAAATTAGAGAAAATAATTTTACAGTGTAGGCCTATCAATCCGTTTAACCATGAAATGTCAGAGGGATGCTTTGATTTTGTTTGGGACAGTAGATGTAAAATATGACAGTCACTTCATAACACATCATCATGACACATCCCCCTGGTCTGGGGAGGTGGCTGTGGTGTAGAAATGACTAGTCTGTGATTCGCATGCTCAAATTGTTTCTATTAGGTGGCAACTGTATTTCTATAGGGAGGCAGTTTATGGCCCTTACTATCTGGAAAAGCACAGAAATACCACTCTGGTGAAGCACCTCCTTTGTGTGATCCCTGGTTGGCTTTATAGCTAGCTATTGCTCGCACTCTAGCTTATGAGCTGCCTTCAGGTCTAGAAGGGTGTCAGGACCAGTGGTGAATATACAAGAGAAACTTGAGAATATAGTTCACTGACTGGTAGATTAAAAGCAAATACACTTATTTAACAGCAGACACTCGCATGTGTTTAGGTAAATCACCTCTCTTCTTTCCTTTCGTTTTCAGATATTTGCAAAGCCCCAGACTTAAATGCAGAGTTGGTTCTTAATTTAGTTTATGGCTTTATGGGAAGACATATTTTGAAGTAGTACCTAGTACAGTGCAACTATATTATTTTTACTGTGTAGTGTATTTTTGGATAGTATGCTCAAGATCATTATGTTTTATTATTACAATGAAAAATCCTATTGGAATAGGACTAACTCCCCAGGACGGGGTTACCCCTCTGAATGAGATGGTAACCTTATTTCAGCTTATCTAGCACACAGCTTAGGATGGTAGTGCCAAGTCCTGATCTCATTTAAAACTGTGCAATGCTAAAGGAAGTCACTGGGGTTACGTGGGTATTACTGAGAGCAGAATTTAGCTGCCCTTAGCATGCTCTTTCCAGCATGTTACTATAGCTAGTAAGACTTTTTGACTTAGTAAAATTAAAAGTCTCTAAAAGTTTTAATGTTAAAACTAACACTTGAAATAAGAAAGCTGTTTTATAATGAGACATTTGGGTTATTATCTTTAAAATATCTAATATCTATTTTGTTGCTACATTTTAATTAGGCTCGCTGTCCGAACACCTCAGTGCTTTGTTTATACTGTCACTGTACAGTCTTAGGTGTTCATGCCTCACCCCTCTTTCCAGGTATTTATGCTAATCACTGAAAGATTACAAAGCTCTAAAAGTAGTGGAACAAATGTATTTTTAGAGAATTGTTGGTAAGTAACTGCTGTGAATCTGTACTCTGGAATAAAACTGATTTTATCTAATTATGGTTCACACCAAAAAGTGGAGTTTAATACAATTATTTGTATCACTAAAGGGAGTCTTTTTGCAGGAAAGTAGATGAGTCAGAAAACCTTTACCACTTTTGAAATCTGTTCTGGTATAAAGAGATAAGAAGAGGGTAAACTAAAGAGAGAGTCACAGAATTAGAGCTCTGTCATCTCTGATCTTCTGCAACAGGTGTAATGATGGTCTGTCACCTCTGTCCTTTATGACAGATGTAAATAGAGGTCTAATGTCTCTGAGCATTTACCACCGGTTAAAGAGAGACTTAGCACCATAAACAATAGATGTGTAAACAGAGGCTTAGCACTGCTGACAGTTTACCACATTGAGCCTTTTGGCTCCTCTTGATGGCTCCTTGTCATAATTGTATCTACCTGCCTCACAAACATTAATTTGTCCTTGAAACACACTTGTGAGTTACGGAAATATTACTATTTCCTCTTTCTGATGGAGAAACTGGAACACAGGTTAAGTGATTTGCCTGAAATGACACAGGAAATCTATGGCGGAGCTGAAAATTGAGCCCTGATCTCCCAAGTCCCAGTTCAGTGCTTTAGCCAAAAGCCCAACATCCTTTTTTATTCATGTCTATCTACCTGGTGAAGGGCAATTGAAGGAGGACAGATCATATTGCTGCTTCAGATGGTTAACACCTCCTTTATGGAGGTCAGGTTCCTGAGTTCTTTTAAGGAAGCATTTATGTACAGCCTTTGCTCAAGAAACCCTTACTTGATGTGGACAGTCTCATGAACTATCTTTCACTTTAAGAAAAGGAGTACTAGTGGCACCTTAGAGACTAACCAATTTATTTGAGAATAAGCTTTCGTGAGCTACAGCTCACTTCATCGGAATGCATCCGATGAAGTGAGCTGTAGCTCACGAAAGCTTATGCTCAAATAAATTGGTTAGTCTCTAAGGTGCCACTAGTACTCCTTTTCTTTTTGCGAATACAGACTAACACGGCTGCTACTCTGAAACCTATCTTTCACTTTGTATCCAATCTTTCATTATTGGCTTGGTAAATATTCCATTTAAAGAGTTACTGGAAGGGTTGTGGTGAGACAGCTCTCAGTTTCTATGGGCCTTAGATTTCCTTGACTTTGTCAATCCAGTTAAAGGCCTTGGTGCAGCAGAGAGACTGCACTGGTTGCGTAGGTGAATGTTCTCATTCTCATGGTGGGTGGAGATCATTTCCACGATGATATGCTGAGATCTCTCAGTTCTTTCATAGTCAGTCATGTGGTGTTAACCTACTTGAGAACCAGGTTTAGAATGCAGCAGCCCACTTGATAAGTTATGTATTCCATTGGGAGCATATTCCACATCTGCTCTGGAATCTGCACCGGCTCATTCTTGGGATTTGCATTGGTTGCTTCTTGGTTTCTGGGTGGAGTTTTTGACTTATCTGTCCCTAAATGGTTTGGCAGCTGTCTATCTGAGAGATCATCTCTCCCCATGTGTGATGATCTTGCATCTGAAATCAGCAGAAACACTTGAGTTTTTAGCCCTGTTGGTTTCAATGGGAGACATTGGCATGACAACCTCCATATTGGGTCTTTCACATTGGAACTCACTCTTCCCTCCAGCTTTGGTTCAAAATAGCGTTTTTACTTTCAGGACATGCTGCAAAACCCATCGTTTTCGCTCAACCTTTTGGGGAAGACTCTGTGGGATGAAGGTTGGCATTTGGTATTATATTATTTACAATTACCTTATTCAGTTAATTTTATGGTGTGGTTAACATTATGCTGCTAAATCTGTGTTGATGGATTGTGCTTTTAATGATTTATCAAAGATGCCTGGAGTTGGATACAGGTATTCTTTGTATTTTGTAAATAAATCTAAAATACATGTGGATAGAGAACAGCGGAAGTTTGCATCCTTGTTGGCCCATCATCTGATGTGCAATTAGTCTCACTAACACTAGCAAATAAGTCCCTTCCCAAATAATCACAAAAGCTATTATAATTGCTTATATATAATAATACAAAAAGGTATGTGGGAGTGAATCATTACAATCCTAGTTGTGGAATTTGAGTATTAAAGCTCATTCTGTCATTGAAAAAGACTAAAAGTGCCAACACCACTTTAGTTCTATTAAATATAGACAAGAATATCAGTTCACTGAACAATGGAGTACTGTGGATCTTTCCCAATTATCCAACTGAAGTAGCAATTTAAGACTTGGCTAATAAAGACATCCAGATATGCAAATATCTGCTACCTGCTTCTACCCATGGATAACACCAAAAAACATGTGCTATCCAATGGCAAAATCACTGGAGAAGAAAGTCTTTTTTATATATATATTTTTTCTTAAGGTTTAAAATCTCCAGGGCAGTTAGAAACTCATGTTTTTCATTGAACTGTGTCTTTTTGAAATTCACAAGCTTGACATGTCATTGGCATGACGTGTCTCAGCCCGTTACACTGAAATGCCACATTACACTGTGTGACGTGACAGGCTGACAAAAAGGGACATGACGCATCAACCCGATGGGATGTCAAGCCTGAGAAATTTAAGCCATGCTGTTCACTATATTATTAAAAAAAAAAGTATCACTTTGATATTCAGTACTGTTGAATTTTATACTTTCTATAAGGCTTCATGGTTCAGGCAGGCTTTCCTTCTGCTTTAGTTTCTAAACCATGCAAATATCTGTTTCTCCCTTTGTGTAGTTTATCCTGTGAGATGGTGCACTCTTCAGTCCCCCCATAATAGCTTTGAAAGCCTTTTAAAAAATCCTGTGTACAGGCAGTCCTTGGACTTATGACACAATTGGGTCCTGAAAATTGTGTCATAAATCGAAATGTTGTAACTCGGAACAGCAATCCACTCCATTGCAGGACTAAGCATCATAAAGTTGAAACAAATTGTCGTCATAAGTTGAATCAGGGTGTCAATTCACAAATGTTGTAAGTGCTGTTCATCGAAAATCGAATGTCGTAAAGTCGAGGACTACCTGTACCTGCAGCAGTAGTGATGTGGTGATCTGGATTACCGAAGGACAATGTGCTCGCCATTTGTCGGCATTTGGTCCTGCTGCATACATGAAGAAAAACGACTCAAAGGTCACGCCATAGCATGATAGTATGTCAGAAATCAAATTCTGTTAAAGTGTCTGAAAAGTTTCTCTATTCATGTTAGACTTCTGGCAGATGAACTAGGGTAAAGTCCATTCAGGGCAGCAGTATGGAAGGACTGGTGAACTGAGAAGGATTTTAAAAAGAGCAAATAGGTTTTTCTTGTGAATAAAGGTTGTCCTCATTATTTATGTTTTCCCTTAGTAGCAACAAAAGTATTTCAATAATCTCTAAAGAGTTTAAAAACAATATACTTAATTGCTATAAGTGATTTCAGAGCTAATTAATGTGATAAATCTCTAGAGGGAAATATTCTTAGTTAATGATCAGCATAAAATGAAATATTATTTCAGCACAAATGTATGTTCTAGTTAATTTTACACTTGATGTGGAATGGTGGACATAAACATACACACACACACGTGTACACACACACACTGTTAATGTTCAAATATGCTGCATTCCATCATGTGACACCAAACAATTTGAACATAATGAAGACTGCATTTAGATGATTATAAATTTTAGCTGATGGATGTAGTAAGTTGCCATTAAAAAGGGGATATGTATCTAGTTAAAATAGGTTGTTTGTTTTAATTTTTTATGGAAAATGTTATGCCTTATTGATCTTCTACTTAAAAATATTTGTGTTTCAGAAACACAAATACATGTCTAAACCTCTGCACTGAATTTGTCTGACTATTGAGTTTCTAGCAGTTAAAACATTACAAGGATTTGAAAAAAATCATTTGGAAAAATGGAATTTGGTTTTGCTTCTTGGTTGATACCTTGTTTGCTATATGAACAGAATGAACTGTTTACTACGGCGTTATAAATAAGCTTATATAAAGGTTTACAATGCTAGTAGGTTGCAACCTTAATTATAACAGCATTTACAGCACTACTGTAATATCTAGTGGCAAACAATATCCTTTCCACTTCTTCTCTCAAAACAATATGTTTGAAATTGATAACAGAAATTAGGGATCAATGAGTACAAATTTCCGTCTTTCTTACCATTTTCCATTCTTTTGCAAATAGGCCTTCTCATGCTCTCACTGGTTTCACTTTGTATACTGAGTCTTTACACTGACTTCAGTATGCTTTGGATCAGGCCCAGAATGTGTTTCCTAATTTAAGATTTAGGGCCAGAGTCGGATAATCTTACTCACCTTGAGCAGCACTTTATTCCTAAAGTAGCCCAATAAAGTAGTACTCAATGTGAATAAGGATGTCAGAGTCAAAAGCCCATCCTGGATGAAAACAGGCGCTGTGCTATGGGTAGTGCTGAGCAACAGTCCAACTCATTGTAGAGTGGGCATATTCTCTGTGAGTTGCTGGATTGGGCATTCTGATTTTTTCCATGCACTGAGGTCTCATCCAGTGATCCCCTCCTCCTCTGCCAGCTTCTTGGAGATGGCCTCACAGAACTGGAGATCTCCCCAAATTATGGCTCTTACTGACCTAACACCAGCTGGCAACACGCTGGGGGATGGCATCCCTGTTCAATGCTGGGGAAGCACCGTAGAAATAGTACAGCAAGCAGTGTACTATGTGGGGTCTGAATGTGGAACTGATGTATATAAACTAGTAGGTGACTGCTGGTGCAGAAGAAGGGAATACGTAGATGGCAAGAAAATATGGCCCAGGAGGAATTGTGGGAAAGCACTGGAGGACTAGAAGTGCCTAAGTTCATTAGGTTACCAGCCCAAGTTAGCAGCACTTTGGGGTGAGCCTGTAGGTGCAGAGTTGCAGCTAGCCTGGTTGAAAGCACCCCAAATTCAGGTAAGAGGCTTCTGTATGTGAACAGGAGTGAGGTTAGGGACAACAGCCACCTGAGAGCCTGGGTTAACTCTGCAGTGAAGCCAGACCCACAGGGCATGGCTACACAGCAAAGAAAAACCTGTGGCTGTCCCGTGCCAGCCAATTTGGGGTTGTGGGGCTGTTTCATTGTTATGCAGACTTCTGGGCTCTCGCTGCTCCCTGAGATCTGTGACCTCCCACCTCACAAGGTCCTACAGCCCAGGCTCCAGCCTGAGCCCGGAAGTTTACACAGCAATGAAACAGCCCAAGCCCTGTGAGCCTGGGTCAGCTAGCATGGGCCAGCTGTGGGTGTCTAGTTGCTGTGTAGACATACCCACAGAGTCATCTGCTAGCAAGCCCTCAGAGCAGTGGATTTCAAAGCTGAAATGAATAGAACAGTTCACACCTATTTATTCAGGCTTTCTGCATTTGGGTCACATTTTCAAGCTTTTCTTCGCAACCAGGAGAACTGGACACACACAAATATTTTTAAATGAAAGTTGATGCTCTGACATCACATGACTTCAGAGGCTGGAGCCCTAGGCATGTGCCTGTACCTTACTCCAGATCTGATTTTCCAGTGTAGCTCAGCCTTAGAACATGCGTAATGAAGCTATTAGTGCTTTATGAACTGAACTCTTCTCTCTTGGGCTTCCTGAGTATGTTAAGCAAAGCAGAGTTCATATGGATCATATGGCTGGATTACAGTGCAGTATGGCTACTAGTACCCTTGAACTTTAATGATCTGCTGCAAAAGGCACAGACATTTGTAGAGGAGTAGGAAGGTTCTCATCTGAGATCAAGCATTGAATGAGCCAAATGTTAATTAAAATTGAAGAAATACAAATTTGGTTTGGAAGGAGACTAGAGAGAAACTCAGGGCAGCGTGCACTACAAGCTCAGTCCCTTAGATATTGAAAAGTCCTGTTTTCAGGTTGCTATCGTTGCACGAAAACTATCTCAAAATGTATTTGCTAAAGTGATCTGTTGATCATTCTTCCTGTGCTTTGACTTTTAATTTCTAGGTGAACACAAACTCCCCTCTGCTCTAAATGTAATGTTGCAGAGCTTTGCCATAACTTCCAGGAGCACAGCTAGGACCTTAAACTATGAAGCATAGTAATACTTATTTTGATTTTAGCTTTAAGAAATGGCACTTCTTCCTTGGCTAGTGATATGGGTCAATGGTACAGCAGACTTTGTTATTGCTAAATCAGCTAAAAATAGGCTGTTCAGTCTGGTAGTTTTTACCTGTCGTCCCATTACCACTGGGGTCAGATATGTTGGGCACACAACTGATATTTTGGTAGTATTTTAAAGACTCTGGTTGATGTGTACAGTAGTTGCTTTATCCTTTAGATATTTTGAGGCAAAGAACAGTTAGATATCTGATCTTTTGAGGAGCAAATACTGAAAATAAAATTTTAGTAATTTGGGTTATAGGCCCTATAGGGACTGATTTTTGGTTCTTAGCCTCCACTTAAGCTAAGGTGTGTGTGTGTGTGTACTTTACAGACTCAAATACCTGCATTCACACTGACTGTGCCATGTGGAAATCCTATCATATGCACCCACAAAGCCCATTTCTCCTAATGGATGTTGAGAGTACAAATTCTACTTGTGTATGCACAAATGTAACAATTTTTAAAGTACCAGTGTAAAAACATGTAAAGAATGGACATGCTTATGCAAAAGTGGAGGCTGGAACTGGAAATGTTCTCTGTATAGGGTAGGCCAATAAGTCCTTCCTCGTACTCTTCTCTCATACATACTTACGGAATGTAATCCATAGTAAGAAAGCCTGTCATTCACCTGCATATGCTCAAAGAGAACACTGATATTCAGAAGATACGTGGAAGGGCTCACATGGATGGAATTATGATAATCCTGCTATATGTTGCTCTAAAGGACAACATTTAATTATGTATTTCTCATTCATGTTAATGCCGTGCTTACAGGGATTTACAAGCTCTCTGGTTTTGATGATGACTGTTCAATTATGTCATACTGATTATTCAGTTGTGTTGTAGGGATCTCATAGAAAGCCTGTGTTAAAATTCTGCCATCAGACTAAGGTGGTAACTTGTAGTAAGTTCTCTGCTTCTGACAGGGTTCATTCCTTCTCTGGATACTGTTAACACATCATTGCTAGAGATGACTCATCATGATTCCTGGGTTCATAATTATACTTCAGAATAACACTTTTTCCCATTGCAGCAGATTTCTCCAGGTATCAGCTATTTTCAAAAACATTTCTTGAGCTAAGATATCCATGGACCCTTTTAAAAGGTTTTCACCTACCATGCTCCATTTCTTATCCAAGAAGTTGAACACTCTGCTATACCATAAATATTCTCAAGTGCTAATTCTGTAAAATGTACTAATACACCTTTGCTTGCCAAATGGTGTTATCCCTCTGCTTCCTTTTGACAAAGTGTTTTGTTCAAAAGGAAAAACCAAATGAATACATCTCCTCAGTCTTTCACCCTTCCTCTAGATTCACACACACAGCTTGGTACACTAGGTTAATTGCAAGCCAAAGGAGAGAATTTTTATCAGAGCTCTTTGTTTAAATATTGGTTGTACATTATTATTGTGACTCACTGTGTTGATCTACTTTTATGTATGGTGACTGCCTTTTTTCGAACGAGAGATAATTGGTCTTCTGTGCTCTTACCTTCAACTATGCATGCTTAATCAGTCATATTTCTCAAGCACAACCAACAAATGCAGACCCTGTTTTCTTTTTGCTTTTGTCACACACCCTTGTTGACAAGTGTGGTTACACTTTTTCAACTGTTGTCCACTTGACAGAGTCAAGTATAAAACCCTTGATCTTGATTCCTTTTAGATTCCATTTCCCTGGTATCTCTGTTCACTGTGGAAAAATGACTGTCCTATACAGAAAAGCCTCTTTTGGTGGAATTATCTTATTTTATAATGTGTATATATACACTTCAAATTGACCCTATAGTCTTTATTGATTGTCTAGGCTGAATAGCAGCAGGTTCTATCTTCTCAGACTGATCATGTGGGGAAAGCACTATAGTACTGCCATAAAGCAGAGATTTCCTTCAGGAAAGTTCAAAAATTGATTGTTACACAGGCTTCCCATGTGAACCTCTTTGGTGGTAATTCTCTGGAGGCAACCCTAAATACAGGCATGAGTATAGGCAGCCAACAAACTACGTTTGTGCATCAACTTTGGATGTTCAAAATAGGATTTATGGCTTTTAACGTCCTGATGACCGGTCTCCTTTGATCTTGTGAACCCATTGTTGATGCGATGAATCTTTCCTCATCAGGCTCAGAGATTAATTAACTTTCAAAATGAAAAATGGCTCCTACATCTGACTAAGAAGAACATTTGCTCCATTCATAGTTTGTTTGGTGTAACTGTAATGAAGTTTCCAATGATACTTTTCAGCCTCCAGGAAAATCTTAGAAAAAACAAAACAGTGCCACTTGAAACCAGTGATATTCATGAAATGTTGCGAGTCCATTTAGGTGAGTTGTAAGAATTGAGAAGTAAGATCCATCTTCTTCCATTTGCCAGCAGCACACACAAGTGAAAGAAATGAAAACAAGTCTTTAGTTTTCTATGTTCTTATCTTCAATGAGCTAATGTTCCTAAGGGGTCTATTCTCTCCTGAATGCATACAGCTCCCAGATGAGTAGATGTGGAATCCCTTCATTTGAGCAGGCCCTTGAATTAGCATTATTCTATTATTTAATCATAATTTTACTGAGAGACAGATGGGGAAGAAACAGTACCTACCTGATGTACATTAAATGTCTTATTAAAAACTGAAAAGGAGAACCTCAATGGTAATGAAAATATAGAGAACATTTTTGTTTGTGAAAGATTGTGTGTTCAATCAGTATATTGTAAGACTTTGGTGTAGTGTGTACTTTGAATTTTGTTGATATTATTTGGTTTACTAAGAAATGGTTGTGAGCATCTAAACTGAAAAGTGGTTGAGTAACCGTAGCTCAAGTATGAGATGCCACCAGAGATAGAAGTATATTTATTTCCTCTGGGGTCAATTGTTTTAATGCTAAATGGCATTAAATGGCATTTTGGTGTCCATTTAGTAACAATAAAACATGGTAGAAAGATGAAAATCTGTAAAACCTCATCAAAATATATATAAATACTTTCCCCATAGTCTTTCTCTTCAGCTACCATTTATGTCTACTACATTTGGTTATATAGATAATATACTGGAAAATGACTGTAACAGTATCCACATGGAGAATATATCAGAAACTACCTAGCCCACTTTTTGCACAATAAAACTAAGTTAAGATGTTTGTGGCCTTGGTTTGTTGGAACATTGCTAGGAGGATATGTTCAAGGTAAATTTTATCTCATTTTAGGTTCATATTAGCAATGAGTTTTTATACAGGACAGCATTGACCAGAAGATCAGTTACAGTGGACATACATTAACTACAGATTTCTGGGATGCTTTTTGCTTTAAGTTTCTCGATGCAATGCAAAACTTTCTAAATTTTATTTTAAAAGCCTGGAAGCAAAAAACTCAGACGATGACATTACTGTCACCTGCTTAAAACAGTATGAAGTTCTTCAAGAATCAGAATAATCTCCAGGGTTCACTGTTTTCCATGAAAGCATTTATTTCAGTCAAAATACTTCATGTTCTTCTCTACACATTTCATGAAAAAAGTAAAAACATGTCACTTTAAAAGGAAACGTTTGCTTTCTATACAAATATAGCCTACTTTTACCATAAGTGCATCACACCGTTGTGGAATCAAATCATGCTTCCTATTAGGAAGTGAAGTTCATATGAAAGCTAAGTAAACTGTGAAGTTTCTCATAAAGGATATAATTGAAACAGTTGTTGATTAGACTGCTCAACAAATGATTATTCACCATTTATTTTTAATCAATTCCTTTTTCTTTTCTGTTCTATTTTCAACAATTGACCCTTTAATTTTGCATTAATTATAACTGAAGCAAAATCTCTCACTTTTTATTTTTTTTATTTTAAATGTAACATTGTATCATTTGCCCTGTCACAGCATGGGAAAGCAATCTTGCCCATCTGCTTGTAAAAGCATGATGAATTTTTGAATATGCGAATGTAAGATCTGTTATTCGAGATGTCATGTTTTTCCCTCTGTTGTTAGCTGGGAGACAACATGGAATACCCTGATTTACCTGTGTAATCCCAGTGTGTCTCAGGTGCCAGGACTTGCTGTTGAGATCGGCATGTCTCCTGTCAGAAATGGTTGGAGTGAGACAGGGACGGCATGACCACTGGGTGCAACAAGCTACAGAGGTCAGGTTTCAAGGACAGCCAGCATGGCAGTGATGTGGCAGTGACAAGTTGTCAAGCGAGCAAATATAAAAAGTGAGTGGGGGGAGGGAGAGGAAAAAAGTCTTGTCATTTCTCAGGAAATATTCAAGCGGGTAGCACTGGACCGAATGGATTACACTCATGAGGTTTTTTTAAGAATGGTGGAGAGTCGATTGCTCACAGTGTATAGTTGCACAGAGCACTCCGTTTAATAGTTGAGGATGTTCCACAGGAGATGTTCATCCTAAATTATGAGTGCTTTCAGATTTTGAAAACATTGGAAGATATCTGAAAATCATATGCATATTTGTAATGGTCTATCAACATTAGACTTAGACAAGTGACCTTTTAGGACAAAAACCCACTTTTAAATACCTATAAGAATGACTTAAACTGCTGTAGAGTGATGTGTTTAGTGAAATTTGGAAGGAAAACTGTAATAATGATGCCAGTTCTGGATGATCATAAATAATCATAATTAACAACAGTGCTGTGTATTTTTGTTGGTTTGTTTTCAGACACTTTTCATTTTATTTTGAATTTTTTCATATTGTGTTGAATTGAAACACTTCTGTCTGTAGTTCTGTGTATTCCATAGCATACTTTATTTGTCCTTAAAACAGACCGTAGTAATATGGTGATTTCTTTCTGCTGGCAGATTTGCAGAATTCTGATACCAGGTTTGTTAACAGGAGAAACATTCCCCAGGATACAAGTTATTTCTTGGATCAAAAATATTTTTCACTAGCGCACACACGTTTATGCACACAAAAACATACACTCTGCATACATGTATAGAAACATATGTCAGTTTAACCTTGGCTAAGGCAGTCTTGTTATGAATAATTACCTCTACATCTGGAAATACATCATGACTTACAGTGAATAGCTACTGTATTTAGCTGTAGTGTCAGAAAAATAGCACACTTCCTCTGTTGAAAGAATGGCTGTGTCTGATACTGTGTAGTTATTTACCAGTCATCTATAACCAGTAACAATGAGCCTAAATATTCTTAAATTAGTAAATACGATCAAATATTTTGTTGTGGATACGTATAGCAAAATATATTAAAATATGTGCTCTCCATTTAATTTCTTCAGGGCATGGATTTAACTCGCATGAATCACAATTTAAGTTAACTTTTCATTTCTGTATATGAGAGAGCAGTCCTATATTGACAGCCAGCAAAAGGTGTAGAGAAAAATTCAGAGTTCATGCTACTTCTCCTGTCTCTTCTTGTCCATCTATCTAAATCAATTATTTTTTAATTCCTCTGCAGCTGCTCTGTTTTTTTACATTTGCCATGATTGTGGGATAGAGAGAATGGGACCAGCCTAAATCCACAAACAATAAGTCAATATTTAAAATGCATGAATAGTCTATATTCAGCCTCATGAAAAAGCCTCAGCAAAATGAAAATCTGGCTTTGAGAGGTGGGAGGAGAAATTTTACTTGAGCAAAAATGGTCTTGAGATGAAAGCAGAAAACAAGTTCAAATTAAAACAAGACTGTGAAAATACTTAATGTTTAAATACATTTATAACTCATTAAAAGTTATATAAAGCAAAGGAAACTATAGAGAATGAACTTGGAGAGTTAAGATATTAAAAAAAACCCAAAGACAAATTGTGGGCCCGAGAGCAAAGTGTGTTCATTGAATAGGGGATCTCTGAGGGGAGGAATCTTCCCCAATCCTGGCCTGCAGAGCTATCAGTATAGTTGCTACTGTAACACTTGAGCTGTAGTTGCAGCCAAATCACTATGGGCTTTGGGCGGTGGATTCTCTTAGCTGCAGACTGGCTTCCTCGCTGCCACAGAGAGAGCGATCACACAGCGCTGCTGTACATGGCAGAAGGCGCACAGAAGACATGGAGGGGCTCCCCAGACTCCCTCCCCAGTACAGTGGTTCTGCAGGTAAGATCTTCCATGTTTGAAGAGGGAAAGAGCTGGGTTTGGGATGGAGATTTCATAATTCGGATAAACCAAAGGAAACTGTGCCCCTCCAGTGAGGACAGAATTGCACAGTATTGATAATCTGACGATTGTGAAAGTGGGGTGCTCCTCTTCGTGGGAGCAAGGCACTGAGGAGTCAGAGGGGGCTTATGCAATGTTAATGGGGCTGGTCTTTAGGCTCTGTAAGGGAGAATCTCATCTTTTGCTTAAAAAAAAAAAAAAAAAAAAAAAAAAAAGGTAGGCTTCTGGCCTTTCTCCTTGCCCAGGTAGCCTTGGTAATAGGAACCTATACGAGCCAAGTGCGGAGATGCGAAAGGTGTGGGGCTGAGTTCCACTTCCGTGGAGGGAGTTTGGGATGGAAATTAAGGTCCTTTTGCTCCCCCCCCTTTTATGTAAAGTGGGTCAGTTAAGTTGGGGACATATCTCAATGAATCATTCATTAACCACCCACAAAATCCACAGGACAGGCCTGTGCATAGAGGACAGAAACTGAATACATTTGGGGAGAGGCAACTAGATCTTCTTTTTCAACCTTCCAAGAACATGCTAAGACCACCTCTGCTTGCTGAAATTTTCACACTCCCAAGTGTGTGTCCTGTAGTCACTGCTGCAAGGAGAACTCCCTTTTTGTATCCTCCACGAATGCCTCTTGTGTGTAAAGGATGCACCAAATCTACACAGCCTCTCCTCCCACCAACATCTCTAGAAGTGGGTGAGGACAAGGCCGTGCTAAGTTGATGTTATATTAAGTGGGACTCCTGTAACCTCCACTGCAGCCTGCCTCTCAGCCCACTGATCTCTCTCTGCTCTGTGTGGATCTGAAGAACTGGTTCAAGGCAGGAGTCTGGAACCCTGTTCCTCTACTCATCACACATGGGTCATCTACATCTACTCCTGATCTTCCCACCTAAGAGATCTGTTGGTCTCCTAATACTTTCCCCTCTCACCTAGGCATCATACTCCTTACTCTTGGGGACTCTACCCTTTAGTGATAGCTAACAAGCAGGTGATGGTTTCTAAATGACAAGCAACTTTCCTGCTCATTTCTGTTGCTGAACTTCACTGAATGAACTGCAGGAATTGAAATGTATCCTAGAGCTCTGTGTTCAGAGCTGCTGCATGCCACGATCATTTACAGAGGTGCAGCACAGTTACTGTTCAGTGTCTTGCTGCCTGATGTTAACCCATTCCTTGCTGCTGAGATTAGCAAATAGCTGGAAAATGTGTGTGGCCATCAGATCTTTCAATGCATCACGTAGAGCCCTCTTTCCCCTGCCCTTGCATTGCCCACTGTGTAAGGGGAGTTTCTTTTAAAAATCCTGGGGAATGTTCAATGCAGTTCTCTGCAGCTGGAGTCCCTCCCTGTCAATGGTGGTTCCTGTCTGTTTGCCTACAACCAGAGGAGGTTAATTTCACACCTGTTCATTACACAGGCAACATTCCCCCTGTCTCATTAGTAGATTCCAGAGAAGAATTTACCATATTGTTAGTCACTGTGTTCCTTAAATTAATGTGGATTTCAGTTTTCTGGAGTGCAGCTGGCAAATATAATTTCCTGACGTGTGAGGATATATATCATTTTGAGGTGGCAGTTTGCTGCAGTAGCCCGTCTTTTGGTGTACATTTCTGCAGCATTCTGCCCCTAGCTTGAGCAGGCATACTGTTAGTGATGGGAAGAAGGTCCATACCAGCTTGAGTACCTTTCCAATTCCAAAGTCTTAAATGTCTTCTGTGTCCTTGTGGTTTATCTTGTTGCCCAGTGGTCACCACACAGGTTCTGCGTGGCTTCCTGCTGAGTGCCTAGTGCCCAGAGCTCAATAGTGGTGCTGTGGCTTTGGCAACAGTGACTGTCTACCATAGCTTCATGTGATGGCTGATTTCTGCAAATCCCAGTGTCTGAGCATGTGGCAAAAGCCAGAATTCTCAAACAGCTCAGTAATAGGGATCAAATTGAATGGCTGAAACTTTACTTTGAAAATTCCCCAGAATGCCAAAGAATCCAAAATGGGTAGTTCAAGGCTCCGATATGGCAAGATATTTAAGCACATTAAATGTGTGAATATTTCTATTGATTTCAGTGGGATTACTCACTTAAGTTTAAGAATTTCATTGAATCAGGGCTCAAATTCCCTGCAGTAAACCCAGATGCCCCTTTTGAAAATCTCCTACAAGTCTATATGGCATTTGGTAAAGCCATCTTGTATCTAGTCTTGTATAACAGCCTGGGTGTATTTACAGTAGCATTGTTCACCAAGAGTGCCTTTAAAAAATGTGGGCATGTTCTATATAATATATGTTCTGACTTGGCAAGTAAATGAAAAAGACAAGCCCTTTTTATTGTCTGCACTATAGCATATTCAATAATGAGTATTACTAATAGAATAAATGAAAAATGTATTTCTTTAACACTGTCATCTCTCATTCTGACATGCATCTTGAGATGATTTGCAAATGCTCAGTTGTATAAGTGGCTTACAGTGGGAAATCAGTTAGCTTCTAATGTTATGCTGATGCATGGCCAGTTGCTTGAACCCATTAATGAACTAATCTCTGATACTCTAGTGGATGTTATTCTTGCTCTTGCATGGTATACATTGCATTTCAGCTAAAATCAACATTTCTAAAGAAAGAAGAATTTAAATGGATTATGGGTTCTTATCCTACCTTTTCCCAGTATGTGCTTTGAGAAAAATTAAAATTTTGGCAGTTCAGCTTCCAAAGCAGAACTTCTTTGTGCCTTTCCCTATACATGCTAAAGGAAGGGTACTAAATCCTATGCCTTTCTTTTGGCTGACCACTAAACTTAAACAGAACCATCCATAAACAAACAAATCTTAAATCAATGCGGCAGAGCACACTGTTATTAAATCACCATGTAATTTTTCTTTATTTCTCTTCCTATCATCACTGATTATGAAAATACTTTTGTGTAAGTACAGAGTCTCTCTGCCTTATAATCAGCCACCTCCTGCCTGATTCCTTAATTAATGACATAATTCAGTGTTCTGGACATTACAGTCACTTGCAGGGTAGTGAAATGTGATTAGAGCTGTGGGAAACATTCGTGATAAACCCCCTAGTGAAGGTTGTGCCTGTGTGGTGTTCTCTGTTCACAGAGCAAAACATGTACTCTGTCTGGAAGACTTTTATTTTTGATTAAGCAAAGCAACAAAGAACAAATACAAAAAAACCCACAAGAGGGAGAACAAAAAAGGAAATTTCCATGAGACTCAAAGTGGCGTGTATCTCACTTGGTGAGATCCTCCATCTTGCAATCCTGTCACGCATCCCTGTCCCCTACTACACAGATGGGCAGACTCTTTCTATTTAAAAATGCAGTGCACAGCACTGAGGATGATAGCTACATATGCCACACCCTGTCTGTTGAGTTTCATTAGGAACCTGAAACTTAGGTGAAGTTTCAGAGATTTATAGTTTGGAGTGGTAACCATGCCTCCGCAGTTTTGGCTGATTTTCGCTTTTGAGGTAATTGAATGATTAGGGCAGAAACTAGAATGTTCTGTATTTCAATAAAAGAGCATTTGTTCACCCACATCTTGGCAATTAACAATAGGTAGCAGGAAAAATGCGAAAGTATCCAACATTTGCATGGTGTCTAATGTATCTAAATACTGTATGTTTTCCAGAGTATGTCTGGGATTTTAGAAACATTTGTTCCGGGGTAGAGATACTGTGCTTTTTTGCAGTGGAGATACACAGTCATTTCAGTAGTTACCATGGGAATTCTGAAATCTCTGCTTTCCTGTGACTCTCCCACTTAAAATCCATTGGTGCCACCATTGCTCTGCTGATATCTCGCACCAGTGCTGAAAATTCACACAAGCTCTGGGGCTTCTTGAGTGAGAAGCAACTTCCACTGAATTACATAGCTGAATTATATGCGCTTTTACAGCAGTAGTGCCCAGGCCCTTCAAAGGGGTAGTTCAGCCCTGGCATATAATTTCAAAGGACAGAATCAGTGGGAGGAAGCCAAGGATGTGTTGTCACTGTTGGGTATGTGATGAAAATTCAGCATTTGTTAATTCTGTGACTTATTCCACTTGCTTAGCTTCTCTTCCTCTGAACAGTCAGATGAGAGAGAGAGAGAGAGAGAGAGTTCAAGCAGCTCTGATCCTTAGCCTGGGTAAATCCTCCCTCTTGCATCCCATTCTAGTCTGTCTGTTTTTCTGTCCATTCACAAATCAGTCCAAGAAACTGTGGATTTAAACTGGTACTCCCCAAATCCTAATTTGCCTTGGCCATGTAGGTCATAGTATTTACTCCCTCCCCAGGGGAATTTCGGGAAAGCTGGCTATCCAATTTCAAAAATAATTTTAAAGCAGTTTCCTGTACAAACTCTTCTTCCATCCGTTGGAAGATGCCCTCATCCATCCATCTTAAAGATGCCCTTATCAAGGAAATTGTTAAGGCACAATTACAACCTCATGGCTTCCTATATCTGGGCCTTCATATGTGCTTTGTATATTTTGAGGGCTAATGTTGAATGCATCTCTGCTTCTTAAGGAAATCCAGATCACCAAAAATGCTCTAAACATTGTGAAGGAAGGTTTCATCTCGGACTATGAGGCCTTCAGTTGTTGTCAGGAAAGCGTTATGGCAATCATGATGGTTGGCAGAAAATGTCGTTGACAAGTTGGAACTCTCTGTGATTTCAGACTCTTTGACGAAAGATTGGACTCAGCCTTGAGGAACTAATTGGAGAACAAATCATTGCTGCTTGGCACCACTGAGACCATGGTCAGTCTTCTTTTCATTCCAAAATTAATCTGCTATTCTGACTTTTTCATCTGAAAACCTCTGTTTGACATAAGCAGCCAAGCAGTTGTCTCCCCAGCTGGATCTTTCACAACTGGGCTACCTCCCAAACTTTCTGCTCCTTTCCTTAACCACAAAGGCTGTATCAGACTATTACTGTGCTTCTCATTTTCCTTTTCAGGTAGAAGGGGAAAATGCCTTTCTTCAACAATAATCAAGTGCTTTATCAGGGCAAATGGGTTCTGTACATGCTGGGAAAGAGGTTTATGTATTTCATGGAATTCTTAGACCTTTCTTCCATTTCCCTTTCTGTAAAACGGGGATAATGTGATTTTCTACCTCAAGGCTAGGCGAGGGCTAGTTCGTTAATACTTGTAGCAATGTATCAGTGGAATGTGGCAGTGGTGTTGGTGTTTCTGTTTCTTCTGGATTCCATGACATGTACTGATGATGAGCTGGGGAAATTGTTCTTTGAAAATTATAAATCAAAAAGAGTGCAGGCCCACTGGAAATATTAGCTGACATGAATGTTTTGAAGCATAAGAATTCCTGTATACTTAAATATTATACATGCTGTATGAACCCATGACACAAATGAGAAACATGACATTTCCCCTAGCGCAAACAGTACAACTTTCAGTCCCCTTCATACCTATTAAAATCTGTTTTCTTAGGTCAGCCTATGAAGGCCTTTAAAATCTGCACAACTAAAATACAGCCCCCAAGACTGTATTCAAATGGGGTTCGGTGAACTCAAAAGCTCTATGAGGCCTGGAGAGAGAGAAAGGGTTGATCAGCCTTAATTTGTGCTGCATTCCATTTACACATTGGCAAAATGGAATTTACAGTTACTTTGGGGCAATGTTCAAATTAACACTTCTTGGCATATTAATGAACTACTTTTGGCTTTTTGTGACCAGTATTTATGCAAATAGCAGCAGCAATACAGTATATCTGCTTGATGCTTTAAAATAAAAAGGCAACATTTTCATGGCTGCACAACATTAGACGGCAAAAGATTTCAAGGGGTTCATGGAGTTCATGTTAGTTTTAAACTGGTATTTACAGTTTTGCTTAGGAGTCTGTGGGCTTTGCAAGATATTTAACCTGATGCTAGCAGGTTTGTAAGTTTTTATTTTATTTTATTTTATTTTATTTTATTTTTTCACACCTTCGGAACCATTTTTGGTCTAAATGCTTAGAGGCTCTCTCAAACTTGGATGAAGAAGTGTATGATGATTCTGTGAAGTAACAGGTCATTTATTGACTTATTCTTTTACTTTTTATATATTAGTATTATGGGTGAACTGATTATAATTTTAAAAGTAAGAGTGTACGTATGATAGATCGAGAAACTATCTAATAAAAATATGTAAGGTAGCAAGAAAAGGAAAGAATAATTTTATTTGCTTAAATGACTGAAGTTAGGACTAGTGAATACCTAAACTTATTTTCTTTTAGTATAACAATTAAAATTGTCAGAGAATCCTGCAGTTATTTAAAATGACAAAATCACATACAAATTTCAGTTAGCTCACCCTTTCTAACAAGGGGCAGCTCTAAGTACAAATAACACCTCAGGACCTCACCCAGTACTTCAATCATACTTCAAACGTACAATCTTGCTGCGTCAATTAGACTCAGTTATGTTACAGTACGTTATAATTTATAAAATATAAAACTGGTTAAAATATCACAAATCAAATTAGATAGTTCTAGCATTGTGATAAAATTAAAATTCATACAAAGCAAAATGAATTGTTTTCAAGCCTGCTAAAGCCAGTATTTCTTAGTGTAGGGGTTATGAATTTTTCTGTATGACACCACCAAAAGCTGTTTATCAAGGGACTGATCCAAAGTCCGCTGAAATCAGTGGAAAGACTCCCATTGACTTCAATGGACATTACATCAGGCCCGATACAGTAGAATACAATTTTATTTTGTATAATGTATTTCATCCAAACTTTAACCCCAAAATCCTTACAAAGTTAAATTAGACAGTTACAAAGTTAGAGCCAGATTGCGACAGTAAGCTACAAGCCTGCATAGAGTAATGGGAGTTGTCTCTGGATTGAACTCCACATCTATTGTGTCTCTGGGTTTTCCTTATGGCAACCAAATCAGTTTTTCACCCTTCTTCTCAAGAATCCTATGAATGTGTACACACACAACAATGAAGAACATTTCAAAATGGTTGCCTCATCTATGTTCTCCCATCTGTGAGCTGCCATTGTCCTGGTAGATGTGATCACCAATCTTACGAAGTCATCTTTTGAATCTCTCAGAGAATCCCTGATCTAACTTTCCTAGACAATATTTCTATTGGAAATAGCTTAGTGAGAAGTCCCTTTGCAATGCAAGCCCTAACTGCTGAGCTTTCTTACACAGTGTTTTACAAGGAGATGGTGATACTGCATCCACACCCAAAATACCTACTTAAAGTAGTTCTGGACCTCCATTTCAATTAGACTGCTAATCTTCCTTATTTCTCCCTAATTTGTCTGCTTTACCAGGCAAAGCAAGGGTGTATTTAGGTAGTAAAAGGGCCATTAAACTAGCCAACTATTTAAGCATGTGTGTAATCCCACTGAAGCAAGTAATCCCACGGAAGACTTAAAATTAAGCATGTGATTAAGTGCTTTGTGGAATCCAGGCCTAAACATTCTTGCTACTCTCCAGTTTTTTGTAACTAGGGTCCCTGAAGCCTGGATAGGCCCCTTTTTTTATCTTTGTTCTTTTAGTGCTTAAAAAAAAGATTGAAAAGGAAGTCAATGAATGCAAGTATATTTCTAGATAGGCTGCTATACCTAAAATAACTCAGTTATAGGTAAGTAACTTGCTCCCGCAAAAGGTATTATCTATGGATATGAACTTGCCCACTGCCATTCCTTCTGAGAATTGGTTCATTCTACTGCTTAAGTTAAGGCCCAGGTCAGGAAAGAACTGATGTTTTCGTAAGGAGTCTGTTTATATCCCTGAAGACACACATACATAATGGTCATGCCTCAGAGCAACAAATCTTAACAAATCAATGCATCTACTCCTTGATGCCACACACTGAGGGAGTCATGTGACATAAGACTATGGATTCAAAGAACCTGCATCTGAGAATTCTGCTTACAGCAAATAAGTTTTCTGTTGATTTTTGAAACCTGTTAGTCTGGAACATTTTCCCAGATGTTGAGTTGGGCCTACTCTGATTAGTTTCTGGCATATCTTTGTCTATTAGACATCATCACAGTACTGTAAAGGAGTATTTTTGCCCATAGGAAAAGGCAGAAACTTATCCTTCATTTAACCAGAGAAGTAAAGTAAAACCTGCCCTGTGCTGAGCTATTAACTTTTTGTTTCTCTTGGTGTTTTTCTTATTTGCTACATATGGGTTTGATCTGATCTGATTCTGTGGGATTTATTCTGGTATTGACGTGAAAGATGTCCACAAAAACAGAAGAGTGTTTATTCTGCTATCAATATATGTGGTTATTTTTCATACTAAACATAGCAACCATTTATTTTCAGGTTGTTTTTTAGCCATGTTGATTTCTTTTCTATGTACTGTTTTCCCTAAAATGCCATTTCAGTCCTCTACATTGCTTGCTACTGATGGTTTGGTATTTATTGGAATGCAGAAATCCAGGTGAGAATATTGATCTGTATTGGTCTCTTTTTTCTTCACATGGTCATTTAGATTGAGCCATCTGCTTGCCTAATAGTGCAAAAGCTGAAGAAAGACACTTTCTTTTCAGCTCAGATATGAATTGTACTTTCAGATAGCAGTTATTCAATTTGCTAACCTGAAGACTGGATTACGATTCCGCAGTGTTGTATATAAAATCATGAAAAATAAATTGTCCTCCAAAAGCATTTTATCTGATGTTGGTTCCTTTGCCACTGTCCCATTGCTAATTCAAATTGTGTCATACAGTGTTTCTCTTAGCATTTACTGCTTGAACCACGGGAGTTGGGAAGGATCATTGGTATTCTACTAATTTTCTCATAATTAACATCACTGTTGGTCAAGCAAGATGTGGCAAAATACTGTATACTTGGCAAGGCAATAGGGGGTCATGGGGTAAACTCTTCATACGTCTGGGGTATTCCTAAAAACACAGATGTTAATAGTGAATAACAACTTCTTTTCCCCAGTACCCACTATCTTGAAGGTCTCTAGGTTCCTCAATAAAGATACAGTGCCCTTCACACGAGATCTGAAAGCGCTTCATAAAGGTGGATTAGCAGAACTACCCTCATTTTCCAGATGAGGAGATGGAAACATCTAGGAGGTTGTCCCATGTCAAAGACCACACAGCAACTCTGTGGAAAAAATGGATATAGAACCCAGGTGTCCTGACCACTCTTTCTTCTCCGTTAGCCATTAGAACACATTGCCAATATTTTTAAAGGGCAAGCAGAAAGGAAATAAAAAACAGAAGCCCTCTATACCTGGCCGCACTGACTAAATAATATAGCAGAAAAGTAATTAAGGTCTTGACTGTTCCTTTGGGCACGGGCCTGTTTTGGGGGAGATGAAGAGCCACACTGCCCCCTCTAGAACTTTGGGAGAACTTTTGCCTCTGCAAGGTCCAAGAGAAGTGCACCCATGGGATGGGGTGGATAGTGCAGTGAATGCTCCTCTCTCTGTGGCCGGCCCAGGCTCCTTGCCAGTTTCCCTTGCTTGTTTTGAAGTAGATAGCACCACTAGGGGAACAAACCCCACAAAGTTCTTGCGCTTAGTGGCAATGTAAAGGGAAGAAAGCCATTTGTGTTCATCCCAGGCACACCAACATAGGGGCCAATCACAGCCTGACCCTTCAAGGAAGTAAGAAGATCTTCAGCCTTTTTCAGAAAGATGCCATAGATGGAGTCTGACTTGTCTGAGAGGAATGGGAGAGAATACCAGAGTCATGCGTCCTGGCCAGAAAAGGCCCTGGCTCCTTTTTAGTATAGATTGGATGGTGGGCAGTTTGTCTTGCTGATCTTTTTGGGCCTGGAAATATGTTTCTTTATAGTTCATTGCTCCTTCCTCTGATTCCCCCATCTCTCACCACTGTTCCAACTCCTTCCATTAGTAAGTCCTGTTTCTATCTATTATGACTTTGTTCCTTTCTCCAAATGCCCTAAATATTTTTTGCTTTAATTGTGTACAGGGAAGTAATTTCTATAATATAGTTTGGAATTTGGTGCAGATGGCACTAAATTATTCCTGTACTCCTCGTCTGTGAATGTCCCTTCAGCAGACTTCTCCATAGTTTTCCTTCCCTCTTAGTCTTATTTTTGAAGCTATATAGGCCACTCTGGTTCATCTTTCCCCTTCCTTTATCCCCTAAATTGAAAACAATTTGGTAGTTCTCAAATGCACCTCTTTAAAACTCATCAATGTCTTTCCTATATATACCATACAAAATATATGTCATATCAAAGTTTAATATGATATTAATTTAGTATAGGTTAACATTTCCAGACATCTGTTTTTCCAGTAGAATAAATGAGCCAGATTCCCAGCATCTAATTTACTACTTATAACATTGGTGAATTTGGCTCAGTGACATCTTGTTTGCATATCTTAATATGTTTCAGTCTAAACTGCCTGCCATTTTCCCCCAGAAGATTGTGTAGCTAGCTTCTAGCTCCGTACCTAGGACTTTGTCTTGGGGTATATATACACTACAGAGACTACAAGGGCATAGTAACTATGTCAGTGTAACTATTGTGGCTTAGCCCTATAGTATAATTGCAGCCTACACGGACAAAAGGGGATTTCTGTTGGTGTAAGGACATTACCTCCCTGCATGAAGTTAGCTATGCCCTCTTCAGTTGACATGGCTGCTGTGTCTATGCTGGGAGTTATGCTGGCATAGCTGTATGGGTGAGGGGTGTGTTTCCTCCCCTCACCCCCCACATAACTAAGCTGATATAACTTTTCAGTGTAGATCAGGCCTTGATGTGTGTTTGCCTTTCCCCAATTTTTACTTCTTATAATTTTCTTAGCCCCAGAGCCCACTGTCTCTCAGACTGTGAGGCTCCCTTCTGATTTCTTCCACAGAGGTCCAAAAATAGCCAAGGAAAATGGATGGGAGAAGATGGCTGAGGCCACAATCCTGCAAACACTTCTGCACATGCTTAACTTTACTTTCAGAGTTGTCCCATTGAAATCAAAAGGATTATTCATGGTAGTAAATTAGGTATGTGTGGAAGTGTTTGCAGGACTGGGGCCTGAATATGGGAGAGATTAAGGAATATTGTATGTTTTCATTTACTTAGGACATGACAAAGCCAGAGGTCTCATATTGACTAATCAGTAATGAGTACGTAATCCACAATACAGTATGTAATTATAGTACTGCAGGATATTCCAGTAATTCTCAACATACTAACATTCTTTTTTATTAAAGCATCAGCAAAAATAGCCCTGTTTTTGAAATATTATTTGCTTCAAGATCATTTGTACATAAGAACGCAAAATTGACCCTTGTTGCACTCCACATTTTAGCTTGTCTACCTTAAAATATTACCTTTTGTATCATTCCTGTTTCCTATCCACAGACATTACTTTATGCAATTACAATTTGGACAATTCTTTCCT
This sequence comes from Chelonia mydas, assembly GCF_015237465.2. Classification (NCBI taxonomy): domain Eukaryota; kingdom Metazoa; phylum Chordata; order Testudines; family Cheloniidae; genus Chelonia; species Chelonia mydas. The sequence goes on along the minus strand of NC_051252.2, from coordinate 21,874,596 downwards.
GTCCCATGTTTATTAACTGTTATAGATCATTGTGATGGTGTCATGTAACAGTGATTGTGAAGTGAACTGAAGTGCTGAGAGAAATGCTTTTATTGGCATGTTTGCACTAAGCAAAGTAGTAAATAAAAATACTTTAAAAACAAATTGGCAAATTATATTCTTGGATATGAATGCACTATTTCTGTTGACTTCAGTGGAAATTGCTCATGCATATCTGAGGGCAGAATTTGGCCCATTGTGATTCTAAGAACGGTACATAGAATATAGTATTTACATTAAATATATTTCATTCTATATGGTAACTAGATTTGAGGAAGCTCACAAGTGTTTAGGCTGACTTGTTCTCTACACCATGGGTGAGGGCTTCGGTATGGGTGGGAAGAAAGAAAGAATGAATTTGGCTCAGATTATGCACTAATTTATACACATTCAGAATGTGAAAATACAAAAATCTGTAATTCCAACCCCTGAAAGGTGGAATCATTACTCACTTTTTTAAAAGGTCCACATGCCAATGCTGGCGTCTTTGGCATGTGGGCAAACAAACTATTTTTAATAGAAAATACAACTGCATTAAACTGATTTCCAACTAGTGAAATAATTCTGTGAAAAAAATCTGTAGTTTGTGTTTGCTTCAAAATGTTACAAACAAACAGGCGTTTATTATGCAGCCTTTAAAGGGGTACAGTGAATTTTTAAAAGTTAAAAGATGCAGTTTTACTGTATTTTTAAACACACATTTCTATAACGCATAGTCCACAGCCTATAGAAATATATTACAGAACTGAGGAGGCAGTTCGGTGTGACTACCATTAAATATAATTTTATAATGAAAATTTTGTCTTATGAAGGTGAAACTTTGAGATCATATTAGAATTCTAATTTTTCTATGCATAGCAATCAAATGACCTCCCCATATTGCCACATAAAGTATAGATTTAAAGTTAAATGATCCAGTCAGTCATTTAGCATTTTCTTAAAGAGTAATTTCTTCAGTAACTGTAGATGTTTACATTTGGTTCTCTTTTTTGGTATTTACATTTTGAGAATTGCAGAAAAACTGACATTCCTTTTTTTGAAACTGTTTTTTAATAGCCTTTGTTTATTTTTAATATGTGGTGTTCCAGGCTCCTGCTCTAATGATTTTTTTCACACTGCATTGATAATTAAATTCATTCATTTTCCTGGCTGCACAATTCCTTTAAATAAAAAGTTATGGGTAATAATACCTATTATGTTGAAAGTATAGAGGAGAAAAGGGCAGAACTGTAGCTTTTAGTTCAAGGAGATAACATGGATTATGCAGGTCACGGGTTAAGACAAAAACCTGCATAAAAGTTCTGAAATATTTCAGTCTTTTAAATTTCTTTAGTGGAGAGAGCAGATCTGTATAACTAGGTTTGACTTTCTGATGGCATAGTGTATAACATTCTTTCAAGAAAACAAGGGGAAGAACAAATGCAATATATTACATATTTATCCTTTTCAGGTTTTTAGTTCATAATTTCTGGTGATAAGTGTCATCAATGGTATTAAAGTGTTGGTTCCTTTTACATAATTGGAGACTTTGCATGTTGCTACCTCCCAACATATATAATGAGGCAGTAAATGTACCAAAGAGATTTAATGGCATAAAAAAGGGGCAAACAGATTTGTGAAAATGTGAAACTTTGTGATGACATAAAGGTATATGTGATCTAGAGAATCACTTTAATCTCACTATTTATTCACCTGTAGCTTCTGCAATCAGGTACCTGCTTCATAAGAATTTGAGCTTTTATGAATTTTTAATTTAATCCAAAAGCATCCTTAATTTAATTGCCAGTACACAAGAGGCTAGTATCTTTATATCTTTGAGTTTCTTGAATTATAGAGGAGAGAAAAAGTTTTATACAGATGACTAAAGTTTTATACCCATTTTATCAAATGTATGTGTTCTCGCTTGAAATCAGATGATAGGGTTAGATGTTACTTGTTTATGTCTGGATCAGAATCTAAATAACAGAATTAACTCAGTCCATTTGGTGAGTTACTCGTATACTTTTAGTGATATCATCAATGTGGAAAATAATTCACAGAAAATAATCGTACAATTAGAGCTGTGTAAAATGTTTGACTGGATCCGGTCAGAATTTGAGATGGGGCTGCAGGTTCTGGTCATACTCGTGAAGTGATGCAAGTTCAGAATATGTCAGAACTTGAACTGATGCCATCACAGCCCTAGCTCCTCCTCCAATTCTGTGCCCACCACCAATAGTCGCCATGGCTTTTGGAAGGGACAGTGGGTTGAGACTTCAGCCCTCTTGAGGCCAGGTAATGCTTTTCCCAGGGTCTTTTGAGGAACAACTTTCTTCTAATGTTCTTCCTTCTTTTCCCCTCTTTCTTTTGTTTTTATTTGTATTTCTTTTCCTGTATATTATTATTTCTTTCTTTCATCTGCTCTGATAAAACTAACCCTCCTACTCATGCATTTGCATAAGAAAAATGGAAGTGTTCTCAGTTTTCATCCTACTCCCATCTCTTTCCCTCTCGTCCCCTTTACCCACAACAAATCTCTTTAGTATTCCTGTGATTCCCAGTCTCTTTCTTCACCCCTCTCCAGGGATACTTTTCTTTATTTCACTCCCTGCTCTCCCTTTTATCCTGTACTATGGCCCTATCATCTGTTTCCACATGTACCCTCTCTGAATCTGACCCAATTAATGTAGGCCTGGAGGGGGACTGAATCTTGGAGAGCAGTGTCTCTGAAAGGGACTTGTGGGTCATGGTAGACACCCAATTTACATGAGATGCCAGTGCAGTGCTGTGGTTAAGAGGTCTAAGAATCCGTGGAAGTATAAATGGGACTATGGAATAAGAAAATAATACCTCTGTGTGAGGCTTTGGTGAGAACATTACTGGAATATTATGTCCAATTCTGGTGTACACACTTCAAAAAAATTGGAGAGGGTGCAGAAGTATGCTATAAGAATGATTTAAGGTTTGCAAAATATGCCTTCCAATGAGCTCAATCTATTTACTTTATCAAAGATAAGATTGAAAGGTGACTTTATCACAGTTCTGACAGGGTCAGGCCAGATGGCTACAGGAGAGTGATAGAAGGCAGATATATTAGCCCCAGGTTAAGCAGGTCCCTTTTCCCTGTGTAAGGTAATAGGGACAGTTCCCGAACAATTAGGAACTTGCTGAAACCAATTAAGGCAGACAGGCTAATTAGGGCACCTGGAGCCAATTAAGAAGCTGCTAGAATCAATTAAGACAGGCAGGCTAATCAGGGCACCTGGTTTAAAAAGGACCTCACTTCAGTCAGTGAGGGGTGCGCAAGGAGCTGAGAGTGAGAGGGTCTGCTGCTGGAGGACTGAGGAGTACAAACGCTATCGGGCATCAGGAGGAAGGTCTTGTGGTGAGGATACAGAAGGTGTTGGGAGGAGGCTATGGGGAAGTAGCCCAGGGAGTTGTAGCTGTCACACAGGTGTTACACGAAACACTGTAGACAGCTGTGATCCACAGAGCCCTGGGCTGGAACATGGAGTAGAGGGTGGGCCTGGGTTCCCCCCATCTTTCAACTCCCTATTGGATACAGGAGAAGTTGACCTGGACTGTGGGTCCCACCAGAGGGGAAGATCCCTGGCCTGTCCCCGACCCACTAGGTAGACAAGCAGAGACTGCAGGGATTGTTCTCCTTCCTTTTCCCTATGCTGGACAGTGATGAGGTTAGCTGAGTGAATGGCAGGTTTGAGCCACTAGCAAAAGTGGCCAAACTGAGGGCTGCCGTGAATCTCTGAGGCGAGCAAATCCACCAATAAGCACAGGACCCACCAAGGCAGAGGAGGAACTTTGTCACACAGTGTATACGTACCTGAACAGGGAGAGATTTCCTTATGGAATTATGAAACTCTTTAATCTAGTAGACAATGCCATAACAAGATTTGATGGAAGTTGAAGCTAGAAAAATTCGAACTTGCAATAGGTGCATATTTTTAACAATGGGGATAATTAACTATTGGTACAATTTACCAAGGAATGTGGTAATTTTCCATCACTTGGACATCACACTGCATTCCAATCCATCCACAGCCTTGCTTTCCAGGGATCCCTCTGACACAAAATTACACAGGTAGGAAGTTGCCCTGAAAGAAATTCATGATTAAAACAATTTTTTTCTCTCAGAAGTGGAAATGGTTTTATTCCTAGAATGTTCTCATTCCAAAGTAGTCTGGGAGTCTTTAACTTGTATTGTGTTTCAGAAGACTCAATGAGATCCTCATAATCCCTTTCCTATGTCCTCAGGATTTGTTTGGAGCTTTCAGCCTTTGGTCTGCCTACTTCTTGATAAAGACCATCTCAAGGAATTATGAGAGATTTCAGCAGTAGTTACTGACCCCAAAGTTTACCTCTGTGCATCAGAGGCCAATGCCAAGTGCCAGCTTTGCTTTGCTTGAACAGGTAAAGAGTGAGAAGCTGTGTCAGTTATCTTTTTCCTGTACTGAGGAATAGGCTTCCTGTATGTGTTCCCTCTACTGTCTAGGGTCCATTGCAAGGGGAGCCATGAGGGAGCACACATGATCTATTTAATTCATGTGCTCATAAATTATAGTACTATGATCTCCTGTCTCAACTATTTCTGCTAGACATGCCCAATCATCTATTTCAGAGAGGGAGACAAGGGTGTTACATACAGACCCTGCTTCCTTTCATTTGTTGGTGTGGATCATGAACTCCCAGTTGCTGAATCTTTGAGTTTGTCAGAAGCTGTTAGTCAAATCTGGCTGGAGTCCTATAAGCCTTCCACATGGGAGGTAAAGAGAGGACCAGACTGCAAAGTCTGGAATCAAATTAGGTTTGGATCAGCATCTACACCAGGTTGGATATGCAGTTCTTGTTTGGGCCCATTTCTAATGAAAAGCTTATTCTTTAAAAAGAGAGTCAGCCAAGGAGGACAGGGCAAAGAAGGAACTGGCCAGAGACCAGTGGAGGAATCAAAAATAAAAGAGGAAAGGCAGGGGGCAAGAGAGAATGTAATTTACTAGAATTTTATTACAGTGGCACCCAAGATGTAGTAAAATCTGATATAGTGCAGTCAGTTAATTGCAGTGAATGAGAATACATTGCAGCATCCAAACTACAACCTTAATTATAGTGAACTTCTGTTCAAAGTGAAGATATTCTGTACAAAAAAGGACTTCACTATAAGAGACTGTCATTATATTGTAATAACACATGGCGCAACCTTCGCTCCAAGTAGACTAGGAGTTCCGTTTAACTGTTCATATATTCAGGAAGCTCAAATCTCTCTGTATAGCTGCATATTGTAGCTATAAGAGTGAGAGAGCTGGAGAAAAAGAGCATAAAATATGTAATTATTTTAATTAAATTTCAATAAAATTGAATATATTTCTTTGATTTTTTTTGAATGATTGAAATTGCTCTCCGCCACATACAATACTTGCCCAGGAAACCCCCACAAATACCTCACAAGCTTGTGATAATTTATGGCACAAGGTTCACAGTTTGATTAGATATTAATAAGAGGAAAAGAAAAGAAAAACCCACAATACAAAGTTAAGCAGATGGTGGGAAATGAACATAGACTTTACAGCAAAGTGTGGTGGTAGCCGCTCAGCATAAGCCACTCTTTGGCCTGACTGGCAGATTCCCAAGGTAAAAAGACTACCTAGGCAGAGAGACATGCATTCAGATGTGGATTGCACTTGTACCAAGCCACACTTCACCTCTGTGCAGAGGGTTAGAGCAGCTGCTGGGATAGACTGCAGGGAATCTCGGCCACTGAACCTTTCAGTCCTGGCTACGCATGAATCCCACAGTTTTGAGAGGTATACGCTCCTCCCTACTTACCATCCTGGCCCAAATGGGTGAATAAATTTACCCCTCTACAAAGTTGCCATATAACATGGAGGAATGTGCAGAAACCTGAACACAATTTTGGTCTGGCCCAAACAAAAAAAGAGAAAGCAGTGGTCAGTAAACATCATAACGTATACTCCACAATTAAACACCAATACAGTCTCCTGAAGATAAGAACCAATCATTAAGTCCTGGCCCCCAAGCACATGGGAGGAAAAATCTTGCTGCAGCAGGAGAAGAGCCTTGAATGGCCCTTTGCTCCTCCCACAGCTCAAACTAAAGGGAAGGTTGGAGAGGGAGTCCTCCATCCCTCCCAGCCAGTAAGAGGGCTCTTTAGAGCCAGAGGTGTGATGTTTGGCACAGCCTGACACCAAGCTAGGCTGTGATTGCTTCGGAGAGCTGAGGCGCCTCTGGCATCCATCCAGCAAACCCAGACCAGCTAAAGTTATTTCCCTAGCTTTCTCAGTGAGAAGAAATGAGTATCAAGAAAAAATTATCCCATTGGTGGTAAAGTCACAAGGCTCCTCCATCTAATTGTGATTCCAGATGAGAGAACCCTAGTCTGTGCCAAAATGCTCTTTTCCTTGTATTTATAGTACTGGGACCCCTGTTCTAAGGATGTAGCATTTCAGTAGCTCTCGCTTTTAGCTTCACAACTTCTCAACTCTTTTCTGTGAGCAGCTCATGTCGGCAAAAAGGGCAAGCCCTTCCCCCTACAAATTAGCCTACTTAAGTGTAGAGGATATATGGAAACATTATACTTTATAGTATCTTGATTCTATTTGAGTAAGTTAAGGAATAAATATATTTACTTGCTGTAGTGATACAGTATTTAGAAACAAGAAGGCATCAAGTACCTATTATTTAAACTATCTGGTTAATAGGTTGTAAATGTATCAAAATGATTATTAAACAAAAATGTACTATCAGCATGTAGTGCATCAGTAACATCACATAGCTCATACCCAAATTTTATATTTACATATTTTTAAAATGCTAAGTAGTTGCTTAATTCATCCCCAGAAATATTGTAAGCATGATTGCCAAAAAGATAAATGTCCTTTGTCCAGAAGGAGGATCATTGTTGGTAATATGCAAAATAAAAGTCTTATCATTTTGCTTTATAATTCTAATAAATAAAATCTGTGAATACAATTGATAGCTGGATTCTCTTCAATGAATATATTTCACTTAAATTCATTGTGTTGAATAAAAAAATACAATTTCAGCTGTTTCAGAAAGGTTCAGAAATAAATGCTCTTTGCCAGTTTTGCATGATTTTGATAAAATTAGGTCAAAGGAATTCTCATTTGAAAACAGTACTTTGTCATATTATCTACAACACATGTCTAGCACATTTATAACTCTAGTATTCATCTGAGTAAAGTTCCAAATCATAATGAATGGTTTAGACAGCATTATCATCAATTTTCTACAGGTGCAGCTGTGGAAATCAGTCACTTCAATCAAAAGCCTCTGTCAGCTTCCACAGCACTGTCATTTTTTACATTTGGATATTGCTGAAATTCACAAAAAAAGACAATTCTCTGAATGTCTTTACATCTATTCTACCTTTGGGTGGTGCTTTTGAGCAGTGCTGCACTGTGGTTTCTGTGCTAAGAAATGTAACAGCATTCATATTTTTACACTTTATACTAACATAACATTTCTTTTGTGATGTTATGGAGTTAAAATTGCGCTGTGTGTTTTAACACACATTGCAATAACCTCTTAAGGCAAAAAAGTAAATTCATGCAAATAAGTTATGGAAAGTGAAGAGACTTCATTCATTGTAGGAATTGCTCCTGGAAAGCATACGTTTTCCTGTTTCAGATTCTGGATACTTGTGCTAACTAACATTTTGTGCAATTTGTCCTGTGATGTTGGCTATAATTTGAATACTAAACTTTAAAGGTGTTATAGAAGTGTATGGAGATGGCCATGCTTGGATGTGACTTGCCTTAAGCTGTTTACATTCTGTTTCAGTTTGTGTTATTTAAACAATTCTGTAAAAGCTATGATCCAGTTAACTCATGCCATTTTGCAAACATTTTAAAAATTAGGTATTAATGAAAAACTTATGGAGTCAATGGTACACTTTCTAGTTTTATAGCACATTATTTGCCACTGTCTAGGGGCCTACCATAAAACGTTGCAATTAAAATCCAGTAACATTCAATAAAAATAAAATACCAATTTCACCGAGAAATTCCTAATGTACTAAAAATGATGTTACAAATGGCTAAAATCTATGAACCTAGTGAAGTCAAGAGGCTCAGGGATTTTTATAGTCTCCGGAAGTGCAACACAAAAGAGTTACGAGTACCCTTTCCATATACCTACTGCCTGGCATTTCCCATCCTCTGTGACCCAAGAGAGCCACTTGCTGCCACCTACATCTTTTCAAGGTATACAGGTATAGGGCCAAGTCCTGAGAGGTTTGGGGTATCTCCCATAAGGTGCTGATCATACTTAGCTCCCATTAACGTGAATAGAAAAAGAACGAGTCCCTTCTTTGCTTCTGTCATGCCTGTTTTTACATTTTTTTGGTCACATACAAGTGCTAATAAGATTTACTTTTTAATTTTAGTGAAACCTATTTACCAGCCTATATAACTTTAATAAGATTTTTTTAAATGACTTATTTGAGCTACAACTGCTTTGGATTTCCTAAACTGACTTAAGTAATATGTAAGCTTGACGCTATTTAGGTAAGATCTAAAAAGCCTTATGAATTGCAAATTATTAAAACTTTGCTATACTTTTCTGTTTTAAAAGGCACTTTGTATCTATAAAAATCTACCGTTTAAGATATAATAAAATATAATTTTTCATAACTAGTTATGTCACTTTTCAGATAGCTTTGATGTAGGATTTCTTTTGGTATAAAGTTGAAACCACATCTGTGTCATCTGTACCTCCATTTATGATACCTTCCCAGAGAGAGCAATTAGGATAGCAGTTGTGGCTGGGGTTTCAGTTTATATTCGAAACTACATATACGTCTGCGAAAAAAGGTTGTGTAATTACGTACCTGTGTGTGTGTGTGTGTGTAAAGCTTTTCAAAAGGGGGAAATATGGATATTATGTATGATTAGGTTTCATAGGTTTTTTTAAGACTTCTAGAGAGCTGTGTATTTTAAGTTGGATTGTTCAGTTAAACAGTGACTGCTGCTGAATATTAGGCTATGCTTAAAGCACTTAAGTCCTGACCCCATAAACAGTCACCCCTTTTTCATTTGAGTGAGCATTTGCAGGATTGGGCTCATTCCCACATCCAAGAATTTAGTGACCAAAGTCCTATTCACTTAAATATGAGCACTAAAGCCCTAAAGCCCTATTGCATAGAGTTTCATATTAAATGAACTTGTCTGTTTCTTATCTTGTTTGTGTCATTCAGTAACGCTCCTTTGAAATCTATCTTTACTGCTTTGTTTTTACTTTATTACTACTATTCAGGTTTAATTTGAAAATAATGTCTGAGTGATTCCTCCTTTCTCCCTCTTACAATATAAGTCTTTCTTGTCTTTTTATTGCTGAAATATAAAACATTTGCTAGCTATAATTCTTAAGACTAATATATAGAATGCATAATACTAAAATATACCTGGAAGTGAAATTTAGTGTCTATAAATCAATTAAACTATTGCACAGAAAATAATTAGATGTATATGCCCAGCCCTTCCAAACATTTATTTTGTTTCCAAAATAATTGTTCATATATCAATATACTCTTCCTTTTCTGATTATCTGCAGAAAACAGAGATTTGTGTGCTAGATATTTTCACAACTGTGCCATGAATAAGAGGTTTTTTCCTGAAATAATCTAGAAGGAAGAAAATTGAAGGTGAGCGTAAAAAGTAAACAATATAGATGTTGCAGTATGTTTCATTAAGCAAGCATGCAAAGCATTTTATTAATCAGGTGATTTAGTAAAAAAATGAGTATACTACCTCTTTAAAAGTTCAATAGCATCCAGGTATGCTGGGATATTAGTAAAAGTGTTGACCAAGCAGAATGTGACTAGACAAATGTCTTCTCATTGTGTGAAGCATGAAGGCCATGATAGATGATTTCAAACAACAAAGCGCAGCCACTGAGACAAAATTAGTGTTGTTTTAATTACCAGTGTCTGTAATGTTATCTATCCATAACTGTCTTGAAATAGACTGTCAACGGAAAGAGACTTGAGCTAATATGTCCATGCGGTATTTCTTATCTTTCTTAAGTCACAACAGTGTGCTTTAAAAAAATGTTTAAAGCTTTGTTTGAAACATTTTTTTTTTTGCTATAAGTAAATGTTCCTTGTTTTAACAGAAGTGCCTTTATCTTTCTTTCTAAGAGAGGAAGCAAGCACTTCTTATTAAATGCTATTTGGAGGTCAGGGTAATGGGTAGAAAATGGAACTTGGCCTGCCATTCTTCAACTAAAGTTTATACTCTGTGAGCTGTGTTTTTTGTCAATCAGAAATAGTGTTATGACACTAATAGTAAAGAAGATTCTTTATTTTTGAAATATCCTTGAGCTGAGATAGGTTATTCTTCATATATTAGTAGGTATGTATAATGGGAAGATAAAGTATTCCTTACTTTCTGGGCTTGCAAGAGATGAAAGATAGGCTAGCTTTTGAAAATGGTCTGTATGGCACATGCTACAAATGAGCAGGGAAAGCAATCGAGCTAATAGATTACAGTAATTATCCAATCTTTGGCTAGTTTGTATTGGCAAACTATAAATACAGTACACATTAGAACAAGGTGCTTACAGAATGTACATGAAAGGTCAATGTAATTTGCAAGTTGCTAGTCATTAGAATATGCTAAAAACCATTGCTTCAGGGCTCAGATTTTAATGATGAATACATTGATTATTAAGTAGCAGAGGAAAAATGTACCAAAGCTACTGTAGTGTAATGATAGGTCGCTTTATTTTGGGAAGGAAATCAACTAAGCTTCAGAATGCATGCATTGAGAAATATAATTGCAGTGAGGAAAATTCCTCAGAGGAGCTTGGCACATATTAAAAGCAAAAACTTGAGACATGTTTGTGATAAGATTACTAATAAATCTCTGGTAAGTCTTAGACTCCTGACAATAACACAGCAACAGAGCACTTCATCTTCTCTGTGCTTTAGAATTTAAGATCGGTCACAAACAATCTAAATTACGACTGATACTAGGCAGATGCAGTGCTGCGCTGTGTTGCTCATCATAAATCTCCTGTTCCTTATATGCAAATTAAACTCCATTTTAAAAGATAATTTTTCACATGCTGATCGCCTTTATTTGTGAAATGCTAGAGATTCTTAATGTTAGGGGAACCATCTCTGGAGTTCAGTGTTACCGTTGCAGGGGGAAGGAGAAAGGGAGGGCCTGTAATTTGGAATAGTTCAAACATCAGTGGATGGGATACTTCAAATAACTTATTAAAGTTAGTCACAGCAGTAATACTGCTTATAGTTTAGTTATGGCCTTGTTTTCTTCAGCAGCTGCTTGAGCAACTTATCTTTGGCTTTAAAGGTCTGCCTTGTTTATATCAAATCCTCAAGGTTCTTTAACTCTTACAACAGGAGATCGGAATATTACCATGCTATGTTTAGAAAAAAAACATTTGTCTTAAGTACCAAACCTAAAAAACCTCCAGCTGTTTGCTATAGGGAGATTTAAAACACTTGATAGCAAGTTTATCTCCTTCTTCATATTTTGTAAACACACCCACTCACCCACCCACCCACATGTATACGGTAAATAACTGCAGCACAGGTACTATCAAAATGGCCCTTAATCTTAAAGTAAATGGTTCTTGTATTCTGAAACCTAAAAACATGTAAAAGGGGACTGTCTGCATACATGGCAGGGGAAAATGCATGTTAATAACTTCTTGGGGAAATAAACACAATCCATGCTTATGAAAAGATGTATTTAAAATACACTGCAGAATCATAACTGGATCTATTTAGAGAGAGTTAAAAGGTAAAATATGAAGACAGAAGTTTCAACTTTTATCTTAGTGTATCACTTTGTCAAAAACCACCACACACTTGGTAGGGATGACAATCTTCTTCAAAGAAGACCCAAGCTAAAATGAAACAAGTTACAAGTTCAGTACAGCTTTAGACCAGGAAGAGGGGAGGGTGGATAGAATTAAGAAGCAATTAGCAGAACATTAGTCATCTGGTGTAAATTGGTGTAGTTCCATTATCACTACTGATTTACCCCAGCTGAGAATCTGGTCTGCTTAACCTATTTTGGTCTGTGGTTAATAGCTGAGTTTTAAGTCAGCTGTGCTAAATTTTTCATATTTTACAGAAGCCAAAAGGAATTGTGATTTTAAGCCAAGATTTTGGAAGTCACAATGTGCGACAAGCAGAACGCTAGAAAACTTTACACAATACTAAAAGGAAAAAAAACATATGCTGAAATGAAAAGCTCACTGAAATCAATGAAAGTTTTGCCTGAGTAATGACTGTAGGATCATGCCCACCATATATAGTTCTTCATGCGTTCAGTTTGTGGTAAAACTTGCACATGCTCCACACAAAGTTTGAGGACGGTGATGGCTTTAAGTGTGTTCCGCCTTCCTTGGGTTTTTCATTTTCTCTCAAAACTTCTTGGTAAATTGCTCTGCTTTAGAAACAGTGGTAGTGTTGCTAAAATATAAGATTCTCCACACTCAAGCTTGTTTTTGGAAGCAAACACGGTTTATAGGGCTCACTGAGTGTTTGTTGTTGAATGTCCAGTTGAGCTGAACTTGTGGCAACAGCCAGTAAACAAAAATTCATATTCAAAAGAAAATGAGCAGGCTTTTTAGTTCCCTAGTTCCTTATCTGCCCTACTGAAACAGATACTATAGTACAATGATGTGAATTCATCAGAATGTGCATTAAGGGGCAACACTACACCAGGGTAAGGACATAAATATATTTTACAATTCTTAGCTCCCTATCATAAGAATAGTTCATGAGTGGATGTAAATTTACAACAGGTGCTTATCAAATGTGAAAATGCTTGCAAATCAGAAACAAACATTGGGACCATAAACATATTTCAAGATAGTCATGCAGAAGAATCTGTTTGGTAGTAAGCAAGGATGTTGTTCTTCTTTAGTTTCTACATGAAGTAGCTTGAGCTATTATTGCATGTAAAGAATTATAACATCTGTGAGTCAGATCACTCTATAAAATGAAAACTAAGAGGGTTCAGAAATAAATTGTAATATTTTATTGTAATATTAATTATGTAAAGCTATGTACAAATGAACAAACAGCATAATGGAAAGTACTGTAAAGAGAATATCTAGTTAATTTTGTTTTTAATTGTACTGCTTTGCTCGACACTCATGTGAAATATACTCTATTAATCTTCTACTCTAAGGATTTTAAAATATGGTTGAAAAAATATTGAACTGTGCTTGTCCTAGATAATAAAACATTCGTTGTTTCTCTAAGGAAAAAATAAGTTTTCTTCAGCACTACCAGTAATCGTTATGTAAGTTCCAGACATAACTATGATTTGTGTGTATGTCCTGATTTTCAGCATTTTACTACGCTAAAATAAAACCCCATAAAATCTTTTGAGTTTGACTGTAAGATGCACTTGTTGTACAGACAGTAATTAGCCTGTTACAGAGATATTAATTAACATGTTAGAAATGTTTTCTTTATTAATGAGAAATTCACACATTCTATTTAAATTAATTTGTATAGTTTAAAATTAATTTATTGTGGCCTTCGATGACCTCAAATCTACTAAGACAAAGCTGGAGTATTGTACTAACTGTTAAACCATTCATTAAACATTTTATGCAAATAGTGTTTGTTTATAAACAAATTAACTGCAAGGATTTTCAAAACAGGTGCTGTGTTGTGAATGCGTACTAAATGATGTGGTACTGAAAGAATTAATTAGACCTTCAGATGTAATTAGTTGCAATAATTTGCGTGATTAGCGGCTTGGTTAAGGAGTAAGACACACACATTGTAATGCATGGAAGAGTCACTGCAGTAGCTTTGTCTTTCATATGGTGAAGATGAGATTTCCCCATGTTTAGGAAATTTTTCAAAAAATTGCTGACATCGCTGGAGTTAATTGCCAAGTATCCTGTAGGGGGTAATGTTTTTTTTTTCCCCTTGGCTTGTTGCAATGCATATCCACTGGAAGCAATATAGTTTGTTTGCACCTCAATGAATTTTTAAAACAGAAAGTTGTTAACCCTAGATCTTCAAGTCCCCAGAGGAAGTGATGATACTTAATATGTTCAGGGTTAAAAGATAGAACACAATTATTATAAGCAAAATGAAACTGGACCTGCATTTCACAATCAGTTCTTTATACTCAAGTAATAATTATTCCCCCGCATTGCAGACATACTTCTCATTTTCCACCTACATATCAGCCAATGCAGTGAACAGTTAGACATAATTCCCTGCCGTTGAAGGGGCCTCAGGCTTTGGTGAACCTCAGTCTCTCCTGTTCTCGGCCTTGGGCACGTACTAGTTTAGTGTCCCGTGGGCTGCAATTCTTTGGTCTTATTTTGGGTGTTGGGTTTACTGTGTGGGTGGTGTTGGCCTGTGATATACAGGAGGTCAGATGAGATGAACTAGTGGTCCCTCTTGGCCTTCAACTCTATGACAATGTATAGTAGGAATAATCCCTTTGACACTGGTAATTGTCATCGTTGATAGATTATTTTTATGATTAGTGATACTTAAAGTTATGATGATTACATTCCTGGTTACTGTAAATCTACAGTACCTTTGTGACTAATAAGACTGCATCAAAATAGTGACTTGATTCCCAGGGACAATATAGAGGGCAGGTTTGAAGTAAAGGAGTATAGAGAATTTCTTGATCTTCGTTGTGTTGCACATTGGTTTGTGAAGGTGGATTGACAGTAAACCACAAGAAATCTGTATTATGTGGTCACTGGTGAGAGCCTCCAGTAGGCTGTGATTTTAAAAGAAAAGGCTAAAGATCTTGTGCCTTCAAACATCAAAGAAGTGTAGTAACAGGGAAATAATTCACACTTTGACATAGTTTATTGTTATGAGGGTATATTCAAAAAACTACTATAAACTGTTTGAAGCAATCACAAATGCTTATTTTGAAAGAACAGATATGGTGTCAGTCTACTGGTATAATGCAGGGGGAAGCTTCCCAGATAAAATGAAATGAGAACATATAGAGGAGGGGCAACTTTTCACTATATTAGGTCCTATGAAACCAGTGACGTGAAAGTTAACTGAGCATGAAGTGCACTGTTAGTGTAACCCACTGGTGAGTGTTCGTTAGAGTTCTCCCTCTGTGCCCAGTCCACAGGGGATTTTAGTTCATTACAGCTCCAGCTAGAGAGCCTTGGCTTTTAGATCAACTTGCAGCAGCTCATGATTTTAGCTTTGGATGGCCCTCGTTCACTCCCTGATGTGTTGTCCAAGATGACCGCAGTTACATTAACACTTCAGTGATCTCTGTTGTGGAACAAAATGCTCCCAGAGAAGGTGATTCTTAGACACACTGTCTTGTTGGAAACTAGGCCCAGGTGTAATTACCAATCTGTTTGCATATCTTTCCAGTAGTAAAGTCCCAACCAGACCTTCTCTGAGAGTCTGACATCAGCAGCAAGGCCAAGCAGGATAATCAGCATGTGGCTTTAGCTAAATGGTGTCCAAAGTCATATTCTACGTAGCTCAGTGACTGGGAAATATTAGTGATCATCTACAACATGGGAGTAAAAACCAGGTTTTGTTTTGAAAAACCAATGTGAAATTTGGTTGTTCTAGAGCGAGGACACAATAGGAAGTGCATGACTTACTTTCTGCTGCAGGGAGGCTGTTTGCAATCTTACCATCTTTGTATGAAAAGCATAGAGGGAAAATGGAATAAAATAAATATTGAAAATGACAAAACTTGAACAAAAACATCATTAACTACTGCACAGCTGCTGTGTGTCTGCTGTCTCAGGGGTTGCCTTTAATTACTAGGGATGAAGTTGGCTATCATTGGTTCCTTGGATGCCTTGCAATTGGTTTATTTTCAAAGGAGTTCTTGTTCTTTCTATATATGTTGTAATAGAATGTGCAGCTGTTAAAGTTTCAAGGAAGAAATAATTATTGTAGTCCTGGAGAGATTGAAGATCACTTGACAGAACTAACGGGATCCACTTGACTGAATGTTTTTTTTTCTTCTTTCTGTAGTCTGTTTAATTCAGTTCACTTTCATTTTAAGTGTGATGTTTGCAAAGCAGTCTTTAAAATAGGCTTTTCTGTATTGTGTTTGAATTTGAACAAAATTAACATTTGTATGTCATCAGTAGCTGCAATGCATAGCTCAAGGCAATGAAGGATGGAAAGTCAAAGAACATGGGAAGTTTGATTAAAATGAATAAGTAATGGAAGGTCTTAAAGATGGACACTTATAGCCTGCTCACTAATTTATTTGTATTCTGTTCTTGCAACAAAGGAAACTAATTTCATTCCAACTTTAGAAATCAGGTTTTAAAGATGAAAGTGCAAAATAAAATTAACTTAGATTTGGTTTAAGATATTGTAGAACAGCTGTTCTCCAACTTTCTATTCTGTGGCCCTCTTCATACCAGAGTGGCACTCAGGTACTGTCGAGATGGATATGTTAGATAAACCTTATATGAAGATATCATCTGGACCGCATTCTCACTCCCATGGCCTTAGCACCAAATCTCCCTTAGGTTTTATGTTTCTTTTACCCTTGGGGGCATGAGTGGGATGGCAGTCTGGCCTCATGCTCTTACTGGCTGCTATGCATGCCATACTATGCCTACTACAATTAAATATTACCCACTGACTATTCTAGACAGTATCTTTTTGAGTGTTTTCGGTGAAGGAACTTTCTGTTTGCTATGCATTTGTGTGTCTCCATCTCTTCACATAATACCCATCTGTTAATGTTTGTCTAATAGAGTTGCCTAAATTGCAAGGCCTTTGTCTTGAACACTCTGATACGCTTTTGTAGTGTTTGTTTCTTGGGACCTGCTCTGGCATTTTGGCATCTACACAGGTACTCATTTTTTGGTACACTGGTACTAGCCATGATATTCTTGATCCTTTTGGGTGTATCCACATGGCTCTCTCTTTGGTCCTTCAGCATCTAAGTTGCCTCTCTTTTTCTCAGGAGACCTGTGTGAATAACTGATTTTTTGGTTTAGCAGGCAAACTGAAGAATTAATTTAAAAATAAATTTACTCTCAGGTTGACCCGAATCAACAGAGACCACTAAGCAATGGTCCTCAGAGCTAGCACAGCCCGTGCTAGGGCAGACCCGGGCCGATCCACATCTGAGTTCAGTGGGGCAACTTGCTGATCAAAGTACAATCAACTTGCTGATCCCAGTACAATTACCTTTGGAGCCAAACTGCCAGGTGTTGACTCTTTGAGTTCTTGACATCTTTAGTCAGTAGCAGAGGATAAAGGGTCATAATCCCTCATCTGACTTTGCATCTGCAAATCACTTAATTAAACAACTGCATTTTGATATTTGGGTTGCATATTGTTCACAGCCACTAAACTCTTCCTGCAGAATTGTAGAGGGGAACTTAGAAGGATGTTTCATTTTTACAAAATCTGGCCCGAAACTTGAAAGTTTATTTTCAGAATCTCTTCCCCCTTGTAACCTTTTTTCAAGCTATTTACTTGTATGGTTTTTCCTTGGGTTTTTTTGGGGTGGGGCGGGGCAGGAGGGTTGAGGGAAAGGTTGGAGAAGGCTTGGTGAATATTTATTTTGGCCTATTCTTCTATAGTGTAATGGTTTTTGTATTTCAGTTCTTGCAATAGACATCCAGATTGCAAGATGGGCACCTACAGATATTTTTATAAATTTCAGGAAATAATAATTTGTGTCTTAAAATTAACCTGGGGCTTCTGAGATGGGAAAATTCTATTGCCTGTTTGTGTGGAGAAGCCAAAGCTCTAGTACAGTGATGAATGTAACATACCTACTTGAATCCATGGCTGTTTCTTTCAGCATAAATATTTAGTGCCAAAGAGACAATGCATCTAGCTAAAGGGTGGGGCATCTTAAAAATGACACTGAGCTAGTAAAATGGTTAATGCCAACACTGTTCTTCAAAAAGATCTTTAATATTAATAAAATATGAGGCTTCAGGTAAAGCTCTTATTTGAAGGATGGCATCGAGGGCACTACTTCATCATCTTTTTAGTGAAAGACAACCTTGACGGTGGGGGTACAAGGTGGAGGAATCACTTCTCAGATTTCTCTAGTGTTCTCTGATGCCTCTTTTCCAGACTTTTCCCCCTCTGCAATCCTCTCTCTCGTGGTGGTGTTTCACCTTTTGAAGGATGTTATCTCTATACATCCCTGTCTTTTACCGGTGTACTGTAGTAAATATCCCAGGACTTCACTGTACACTAAACAAATCCCAGAGAGTTGTACAACAGGTGTATATGGCTATTAATTGTAGCACATGTACAATGCTGCATTTTTTCAGTGCATTCCCTTATTAATTCTCACAATAACCTTGTGAGGTGAACATGTACTTCTTATTATTCCCATTTTACAGAGGGGAAATGTGCAGGACAGGTGTCCCCTCAAGTCCCTTCCAGACCCTGCTTCAGGTCCTTATACCGTCTTTATCTTTCCCTCCCTCCCAACCCCCTGCACTACCTAGCAGATGCCTAAGGCATTCCTTGGAGCAAACAAACAAAAGAAAAGTCCTCGCCCCTCTTTTTTCCCGTAGGGAATAGGGTAGTCTGTGGGAAAACAAAGAGAAGTAAAGGTGACCTGAAACACAGGCAGTCTTTCTGGGTCAGCCCTTTGGGCTGAGTCTAAATGGGGCTAGCTCCAGCCCCTCCTTGTGGGGTGTACTGCACACAATTGCAGAGGTGGAGTAATTATGCTGACAGGAAAAGGGTGGGGGAGGGATAGCTTAGTGGTTTGAGCATTGGCCTGCTAAACCTAGGGTTGTGAGTTCAATCCTTGAGGGGGCCATTTAGGGATCTGGGGCTGTCATAAATATAAAGGGAAGGGTAACCACCTTTCTGTATACAGAACTATAAAATCCCTCCTGGCCAGAGGCAAAACCCTTTCACCTGTAAAGGGTTAAGAAGCTAAGATAACCTCGCTGGCACCTGACCAAAATGACCAATGAGGACACAAGATACTTTCAAAGCGGGGCGGGGCGGGGGGACAAAGGCTCTGTCTGTCTATGTGATGCTTTTGCTGGGACCAGATCAGGAATGCTCTTCAGAACTCCTGTAAAAAGTTAGTAAGCAATCTAGCTAGAAATGCGTTAGATTTTCTTTTGTTTAATGGCTGGTAAAATAGCTGTGCTGAATGGAATGTATATTCCTGTTTTCGTGTCTTTTTGTAACTTAGGGTTTTGCCTAGACGGACTCTCTATGTTTTGAATCTGATTACCCTGTAAGGTATTTACCATCCTGATTTTACAGAGGTGATTCTTTTACTTTTTTCTTTAATTAAAATTCTTCTTTTAAGAACCTGATTGCTTTTTCATTGTTCTTAAGATCCAAGGGTTTGGGTCTGTGTTCACCTATGCAAATTGGTGAGGATTTTTATCAAGCCTTCCCCAGGAAAGGGGGTGTAGGGCTTGGGGGGATATTTTGGGTGGAAGACATCTCCAAGTGGGCTCTTTCCCTGTTCTTTGTTTAACACACTTGGTGGTGGCAGCATAGGGTTCAAGGACAAGGCAAAGTTTGTACCTTGAGGAAGTTTTTAACCTAAGCTGGTAAGAATAAGCTTAGGGGGTCTTTCATGCATATCCCCACATCTGTACCCTAGAGTTCAGAGTGGGGAAGGAACCTTGACAGGGGCAAAAATTGGGGATTGGTCCTGCTTTGAGTAGAGGGTTGGACTAGATGACCTCCCTTCCAACCCTGATATTTTATGATTCTATGAAAGCACTTTCCTGTTGGCATAAAATGTCTTTGCCAGATGTGCTACAGTAGCACAGCTGCATTGGTGCAGCTATGCCGATGTAGTGCCGTAGTGTAGAATTGCCCTAAGATAGATCAACCTTACTTTTTCTGTATGGACAGTGTGTGTATCTAATACACTATAAACAGTGGACCCTTCCTTTGCTGAAACATAGTTTATGAAGTAAAATGAAACTCTACGTTATTTATATGTATTGCAATGTTCAAACTGCAGTTCTGGTTATAGTGTGCTTAACTCTCAGATAAGTTGCCTGTTTAAAGAAAAGAATTTCCTGTAAGAGAAGTCCACGGTAAGTGCCAGTCTCTGTGATGCCACTTACCTGCCGTCACTGATAGTGTGTTTGCACTGAATGTGTATACATATGGCACCACCTGAAATCTACCACTGTGTCATAAATATCAGACATATACGTGCATGTTCCTGCCCTACTGGACTCTGCCATAAGAACAAGATTTCATGTTCAGAATGCTGCTGCTTTCGAACAATCATACGAATAAATTCTGCCAGTTGAAATGAGTATATGAGAAGGGCTTTAATGCCGTTTGTTCAAGTGCCTTGACAGCATTGGTCTTATAAACTCTCACATAGTGTGCAACACAGGGATCTTGTCTAGGCTAGATTTTTTTCCCCTTCTCAATTCTTGCTAATGAATTAGCATTAGAATTAGCAATGATTAGCTCCAATAGGAGTAGAACTTGTGAGACAACTAGTGAAGCCACGGTGCCAGCAGCTGCTGGTGTTTTAACCACCGTGTCATCTTGACCTGCTTTCAGTAAGGGCAGATGGTGGTGTGGTTAAAACGACAGCGGCGGTGCTGCTCTGAACTAGCCCTCTCACTGTTTCTTCTACCAGTATAGCTGCCATGGTGGGAAGTTTTATCCAAATATGGCCAGTATAGTCCTCCCCAGAATGTGAGAGATTGTTGCCTTCAGCACATTTGTGAGTGGCAGCTTTGTGTGGGCCCAAGGAAGGTTAAATACTAGATATACTAGTACTCTCTGTACTAAGTCTCCATGTTCTTGTGAGAGCAAAAAAGCACAAGATAAAAAGGGGGCGGGGCAGGGCATGGATGGGGAGTGGATATGACTGAGAAGACATGAGCTTGTGTGTGCTCCTTATAATGCAAATGAACCACTCAACCACTCCTGCACTTCTGAGGCCTTACTTCTGCTACCAGGAATAATTTGGCAGCAGTGCAGCAGCGCTCTCAGTAACACAAGGTTTCTTTGCCTCTACCTACCTGTTCTGCTCACCACTTTCTCACCTTGTACTTGGGTGCATGCATTATACTGCAGGATCAAGCCTGACAGATGATGAAGTAGCCTTACTACTGATTTGTGACCTATGGCAGATGCAAACTGCTGCTGGTGAATAGCAGTGACACAGAACCCTTCCTTCAGCTTTAAAGGTATTAGAATACAGCTGCTTTTTATATTGTTTTCAAAAATAGGGATCCTTGTTTTGTTTTACTTTGATATTGTGCACAGTATCAGGAGTTAGTTGCCTTACTATATTTGAAAATAATTGAATCATAATGACAGCTTATGTTTACACTGTGTGGGGCCTTTTATCAGAAGATCCCAAAGTGCTATGTGAACTGTGTTAATGTTATATAATGCACTGTTGGGTGAATGAGCTATGTGCATGTTATAGCAAAATAGATTTTTCACTTTCCTGGGAAGGAGAGGGATGAAGTCTAACAGCACCTGCTTATTGTCTGGCTACACCGAAAGGAGGACAGGAGACATGTGACGTGGGTTTAATCAGGCTGCAACTTTATTATTAGATGTCTGGGACTACCTGGCAGATAAAAGTGTACAGTGCAGGTAACCCCATGTTTATTCCATAATTACCTGGGGGGCTTTTACCAGCTCCCCCTCTTTTTCCATCCAGGTTCCTCCAGCAAATCCATTGCTGGGACCTTACCATCCATCCCCCCACCCCGCTTCGTAGGAGAGTGAAGGGGGCTATAATAATGGGGGTTGGCTCTCTGCCATACCAATCATAGAAACCAGCTTCATGTAAAAGGGAGGGTTAAGGCACAGGGCTGCTCCTTTTAAGCCCCTCATTCCCAGGGGATGAGTCAGCAACCACGCTGTCCCTTTTTGCAGCAGTTTTCATCTCCCCTTTTCCCCAAGCCATAAAGCACAGTTGGGAGTGCTCCTCCTGGAAAGAGCAGGCACACAGGGACAGTTTCAGTGCATCACACTGATATCTATGCATTTGGTATCCCCTCTGAAACTTCTCCCCAATGTGACTCATTCAACCCTTTGTGCCTTTTTCACCAAACATGCAGGTCTACATTCTCAAAAGTGACTGCTGGTTTTGAGTGCCTCAATTTTTGGGTTCTGACTTGACACCATAAAGGAAGACTTTTTAACAAGCAGGTCCTTTTAAGATGTCTCAAGCACCCAGATTCACAAGCTACTTTTAGCTATTGCAGTCTCCACTAAAAAACCCACAGTTACATAGTGATATCCGAGAGAATGCAGTTATTTCCCATACTCGCCTTATCAACATACTGGGGCATTGGTTCAGCCCAGATGCAGAAGGATCAGTGTGACTGAGTAATGAAAAGAGGACTCTTCCTGCAACATCAGGGTTTCCCTTGGAGATCTTCTGTCCAAGTAAGTCCTGACTAGATCCAACCATGCAAAGATAAGATCTGAAGGAAACCAAGCCGGAGGTGGTATGGCTTCGGGCTGTAGCAGTGTAAAGTACTTAAGATTACTTTTTTACTAATGTGGTTGTTTTTTATGTACATTTTTGACCTAATTTTCTACATGGAAGAGTATTTAAAAAACTATTGCTTGACAAAATAACCACAGGCTTTTCCTACATATGCCAAATAAAACCTATATTAGAACATTTTAAAATTTCTTCTATATAATTAAATTTTTGAACCGTACTTCTAGAAAGTAATATGATTAATATAAATTTGGTATTTATATGCAACCTGATTAATCCCTTTGACTACAGTGGGATTGCAAGAGGTATAAGCCAACAACACAGAATTTTGCCCACTGTAATGATAATATTCTAGTTAGGTTCTTATACCAAACTCACTGCCATGGTAACTGAGCACCTTATGTCCTAATGGAATTAATAATGCCCAATATTAAAGTGTATATATTCTGCTGATAAACATTTTATTTTTGTACCATTTTTATATTGCTATAAATATTTTGTATCTCAGAAATAAAGTGTTTGCTATGTTGAGATCATAATTTTTGTGAGCTAAATTTGCTTTGGATGATAGGCAAATCATAGGCTACAATATGTGATCAAACAGCAATATGGAAAGCTTAAATAGAATGCGCCCTAAGGACAAAGGCTGGTTAAAACTATGGGGGATAGAATAAATGGGAGTTTTAGTAAAGCTATCTCTGATTCCAACAGATAAATTATGCTCTGCCTTTTTTGTATCTCTTTGGGACTGTACTACATAAATTATGACCAAATATAATTTAGGCTATCAGCCTATATTTCTGAACATCCATCTTGTACATTTTAAGTACAAAATTACCATTTTGCAGAAGTATAAAATTGAGACAAATTTTTTTTCATCTGTGCATTTAACTTCTGCATACTTTATAGCAGCTAAAGGGTTAGAGAGGACCTCATTACTATCCAGAGGGTGATGTTAGCCAGATGACTGTATAACTGTATTAAGATCTACATAAACGTGAATAAAGTTCAAGGGACAGTGGGATGTAGAATTATATATTCTTTTATAATGGAGATGTACTGTGACTTAAAATCATAAGTCTCATGCTTTTCTGAATAAAAATAACTGTTTGTAAATCCAAACTTCTTACTGATTAAAAATTAGTTTTAAAAATTAAATTTAAAATGCCTTTTAAAATATGGTTGCAGTCAAATTGTACATGTTTTGAAATACATGAAGTCTACCAGAGTACAGGCCTTCAACACATCATATAAGTTCCCAAGTTGCATTTGATCTCCAGTGTTTGTGTGTGTGTGTGTATATGTGAATAAAACAATGATCCTAAAGAACCCTATTTGCCATCACTCAAGCACCACATACTGTGTCCCTGATTTGCGTGTAAATTGAAATGAGAAAGCTGTATAATTCATTTCTCCATTCAAATGTTGTGATGTTGGTACGATACTTGGCTTTCAAAAATTAGGATGCTTCTTATGGCTATTTCCATTTGGTTAGGGGTATGCGTATATCTTCCAGAGACGATGGAATGTGGAAAAAGGAATAAACTTCCTCTTTGAGGAACACGTTTTCATAAATTATTTTTTGATAAAGGACCACAATTTGAGGCTGACCCAAGATAGCTTTAAATAATATGCCAACTACTTACACTGCATATTACTAGAAGAGTTTTTTGATTCATACTAATGGGGAACAACCCCTCTAGGCTTCATGTAACCTTTTCCACACAATCACAACAAGAAACATTTAACATTCCGGCAGACGCACAAAATGAGTACACCTGCAAAATGCAAGGGGTCAAAATGCATGACACAGTGGGTGTTTGCATAAGGATGAGTGAAGTTGATTAGCTTAGTTTAGAATTCACATGAACATCATGGCTTTGAGAGTTCAGTTCAAACTTACATGTCGTGTGTTCACATTCTTCCCTGAAAACGGCGAGAGAGAAAAAATCAAATGTAAAAGTACAGTTAAAAATGAAGCAGAGAAGAGGTAAAAGGAAATACATACAAAGACTAAAAAGGGAAAAGGAATAAAATATAACAAAAAAAGCACATATATTTTTCTGCTACATGTATCCAATCCATTTCTGGGCGTTGCACATGTGTATAGGGATGATCATTAAGATGTGTACCTCATATCCAGTTAATGTTCCATTTAAAGCAACTAGCATTCCTCTGTAATCCTGGCTTTCCAGTACTCTCTATGGTAAGTATAAGGAATTCTGAAACAACCGCAATAGTATGAATTGCTTATTAAGATTTTAATGGCAATCACTGTAATTGGTGCGCAATTAGTTAAGTACAGCGGTTCTCAAACTGTGGGTTGGGACCCTGTTTTAATGGGGTCACCAGGACTGCTGTTAGACTTGCTGGGGCCCGGGGCCGAAGCCCGAGCCCCACCACCTGGGTCTGAAGCCAGAGGGCATCAGCCCTGGCCTAACAGGGTTCAGGCTTCAGCTTCAGCCCTGGGCAGCAGGTATCAGGTTACAGGCTCCCTGCCCAGGGCTGAAGATCTTGGGCTTTGGCTTTGCTCCCCTCCCCTGCCTGGGGCAGTGGAGCTTGGACTTTGGCCCCCCCCGACCGGGTCAGCGGGGCTCAGGTGGGCTCATGCTTTGGTCCCTCCTTGTGGGGTTGTGTAGTAATTTTTGTTGTCAGAAGGGGGTTGTGGTGCAATGAAGTTTAAGAACCTGTGGTCTAGTATATAGGGCACCTACAAATACTTGTCACCTTAGCTTTTGTAGGGAAAGGGTGTTCCCATTTCCCCCTCCCACTAGAAAAGGTGTTTAAAAAATTAAAGTGGGAGAAAGGACTTCTTTCTCAATTAATTTTTTTCACACTTCTCCAGTTTAAAAAGGTAAATAAATAAGTGTGAGTGGTTCCCCCCCATTTTTCTAACAGTTTTTTTTACTTTTTCCAACCTTTTTCAGTAGGGAATAAAGTAACAAGTGGAAGAGTGTTTCCCCTCCATTTTCTGACTCCTCCCTTTTTTTCCAGTGACCAATTACTTTAGAGATCACTTCCATGCTACATGACAACTGTGATCCCAGTTATTTATGAGCTCATCTTTTCTGGCAGCAGCTGAGATCCTTTTTCGGTTTATGTGATATATTAGAAACACCTGTAATTACACAGAACGTCTACCACAATATAGTCTCCATCAGCGGAGAAACAGTTACTTCCTATTTCTGCTACAGCTTCTACTGCTGTTTCTAGAGCTGATTATTCCTATGCTTTGAAAATTCTGACTTACAAAGGCTACCTTCTAAAAGCTCTATTTGAGGTCATGCTGTTTGGGGTTGGGATGGTGGTGGAAGAGGATGATCTAGGTTACATTATATTTTTACAAGCGCTTCTTGTAAGTAATCAATCAGAGTGTATGTTTGGGGCAAGTTTTCCTTTTAAAACATGGGCTTTTGAAACAATAATATGCATGCCTGAATCTGGACTAGGTCTGTGCTCCGATAGGGTTAACTTTTGTTTGAGTCATTACTGAGTGATTTCATGTTCTCCTGTTTAGTTCAGAGACCGTTCAGCTCAGGATGTGTAACATTTATCTGTCTAAAATTAAAAGGAAATGAAAGAGAGATTTATTAGTGCTTGTTTCTTGGAGATGGTACTCCATATTCAGATTGGTTGGTTGATTGAGGATAAAAGGCTTGCATAAGGATGTTGCATTGTACTAGTCAGCTATTACCAGAAGTGCTGCCCTGAATGCTGCTGACTTAAGGACTGATGTATTAAGGAAAGAAGATAGCCTCTCCATAGTTAAAGTTGTAACCAGCTTCCCTTATAGAGTCCTAATTTATCATCATAATTTTGGTTGGGAAAATTGTTTAGACATGAATATTACCATATTTGCTCTGAAGGTTAAGGAGAAAATTTGAAGAGAATTGGTCAAATGAATTTTGAGTTACAGGCTGAGCAGCTTGTCATTAGTTGATAGTGGTGCAAAGCTTCAGCAGTAATACTCCAGCTATCAGCCATGCTTGTAAATACTGGGTAATCTGGCCCTGCTGAAGTGAGGATATGAGGGTATGCACAGAGGCAAGAGTAGAAGGGTTGAGATCTTGATTGGAGAGGGATGGAGAAAAGGGCGGGGGAGAGTGTGTCCTTGCTTGGAACCCTTGGGCTTCCTGAAAGTTCTGGCCCCCAGATGGGTGTTATACCCCATCACACATACTGAAATGGTGAGCAATGGAGAGAAAAATTAAACCCTGGAAATTCCCAATACAAAAAACTTCATTTCAGAAACAAGTTCAGGTTCCTAACTGCTAACAAAACCAAAGGATTTAAAACAAAGAAATGAATAGTTAAGGATGTCATAAATTTTGCATTGTCCGTGTAAATATACACACATTATTCTTCTCAAGTACAAAGTAATACATATTTCATCATAACACAACAATAAAACTCTGACCCACAATAAATATTAATCTTCATCAGTAATCTCAAAATAAAAGCCTAAAAGACCTCCTGAAAAAGAAACCTAGGCTATAACACATATGGATAAGTCTCAAATGCAAATCCTTATGCATACATGACTATCATACAGTAATAGTTATATGCTTTTCCTAGTCAACTAAAGATACAACATTATTCTCAAGAAACAGGAATCATAAATAATTTCTGAATTCTACTGTCATTTGCTGAATACATTAACTGATTTTTCTTGCTTAACAGTATCACTTAAGGTAACAAAAATAATAGATTAAAAAAGCAATTGGTCAGAGTTAAGGTGGTTGTGTTGTACAAGAAAATATATATTTCATTATTTGACAAGAATAACGGTACATTTTCTTTGCTGCCGCAGTCCTCTTATGTTGTTCTGGCTCTGTAAAGGTGGTGGGAGAAGTCCCAGATAATACCCCAGTCTAAGGGGGCTGAAATGATTCTATGCTGGCCCACCTAAAAGCCACAGCTTAGGGCAGGGGCTGCATGTGGGAGGCATTGTGGCCAGAGTGTGTTGCAGTCCTGTAATTTCCCTGCTGACAGGCGATCCATTAGAGGCCATTGCCATCAGTGTCTAAATCAGAGGAGCCCAGAAATTTATTTCAGGGGCCAAGAATTCAAGAGACACAAAGATATGGGTTGAACCCCTTTCTTCAGTCCCTGTGGATTGGGAATGGCTCACGAAAGCTCACGAAAGCTTATGCTCAAATAAATTTGTTAGTCTCTAAGGTGTCACAAGTACTCCTTTTCTTTTTGCGAATACAGACTAACACGGCTGCTACTTTGAAACCAGTCATTATGTTGTTGTCCTTTGGCAAGCTTAAATAGTTGTTTAACCAAAGTTTTTATTTTGGAATATATAGAATGCATTCCTAGATGCTCAAATATAGATGTGTGAATGCTAGAGCTAAAGAGAGGTTACTAGTGGCATTTTCCTTTATTTCCTTTGCCTTTAAATTAGGTTTGAATTTCCTGAGTCAAGTTATGGTTAAAAGACGTTTCTCTTGTATTAATTCTCCGACTGGTCACCAAAAATATCTGGAGATGTTAACCAAGTGACTATTAAATTTCAGTTATTTGGGGTAAATAGAATATCTACAGCATTCTCTAGATATGGGCAAAATATCCATGCCAAACAATGTATATGTTGAATTTAGCCCTTTTCTAGTTGTGAATTGTCTGCAAACAGTTAATGAATTTCATTAATATATTTATTTGCATTTATTTAACACATAGATTTTGTGTTGTATGTGCTGTATGAATATCTCTCAGCCTATCCGGATTACATATGAACTATTTGGGAGTATTTGGTGTCCACAATTTATAATATTATTATATGATTCTCACCCAGATCATATGATACTTTTTTTTCCTGATTGGATGACTATAACATTTATAAATAGGAGGCAGACCTGAATTACTTACCGGGTCTTTGATTTTGGAAGAACTTGAGAGAAATGTGACAGAAGAGAACCCATCACAGGGAATATTAAAAGTTTTAAAATGTTTTCTTTCCAATTTTTCACTTTATTATAATTTTTACAAGTGCAGTTTTTTGCCCACAAATAATTCATTTGTATTTTTCTGCCAGCAGCTAATTTAAGTACCTTATTTCCCCCCTCCCCCCAGGTTCTTCCAATTAAGTGTAGGTGCAGAAATTCAAGGGCAAAATTATGCTTGCAAAACTGGAAATCAGGTTGCATCTTGAATACAAATCCTGCCTATAACATTTGTAACAGCTGAAATAATGGCTTCTTTAAAAATTCACTTGTTTGACCATAAACAGAAATATAAATCCAAGCCTGTTATAATTTTCCAGGTTATAAAAATACTTTCAAATATGTAAACTGGACTTATTAGCCTTTGATTTGTCTTTGAAAAATATTTGGTAGAATGTCTGTAGGCCAGATCCTCAACTTGGGTATGTCAGCCTAGCTCCATTGACATGGGTACAGCTATGACAGTTTATAGCAGCTGAGGATCTGGCCCTGTGAGTTATGTTTTGTATTGCCATTTCTGTTTAGCAGTAACATCTGTTTTTTAAGTATACCAATCACAGAGCATGTCTATAGTCATCTGACATCCTTTATTTATCCCAAAAAGAAAAGGAGTACTTGTGGCACCTTAGAGACTAACCAATTTATTTGAGCATAAGCTTTTGTGAGCTACAGCTCACTTCATCGGATGCATCGGATGCTGTAGCTCACGAAAGCTTATGCTCAAATAAATTGGTTAGTCTCTAAGGTGCTACAAGTACTCCTTTTCTTTTTGCGAATACAGACTAACACGGCTGCTACTCTGAAACCTTTATTTATCCCCTTTCTTACTTTATAAGCATCTCATCTATAAATCCATGTATTCCCCATCATTACTTAAAATTACTGATATTCTCATATAACACTATTCATTCTTTCTGCAGCATGATACAGCTTTGTAATAAAACAGATTACTGTGTGTACACAATGATTTTATAATAGGGCTTACAGTGTTATGTGGCACAAAGTAAGTAAATTACACAGTTTAAGACTTTTGCAATGTGAAGGGCAACGTGTCAAGAAGAAATAGGCTGTGTAATCCCCAAAGAGTAAACCGTCACAGTTGTGAGTTATACTCACAAGAGACTGTGAAAATGGTAGAGCATCCTAAAAATCTATATGTGTTCAACTCCTGTGTTTATTAATTGTTCCTACCTGAGTGCTTCTCTACTCATGTTCAAGATCGGTTTTTGCATACACAATGGGAAACCTGACTTCTTGTGCTGCCATGAAGGAGTCTAGTGCTTTTTGTTCTGCCATGTTACGACACCTGAGCACATGGTTTGTTGTGCTGCCAAAAGCTAGATTTAGGACTTTACTGCTTTATGTTTGAGCTGGGGAGATTGATCTAATCACTGAAGTGATGCTTAGTTTTCAGAAAAGAAAACTATAATAAATGTATCTGATGTGTTGTGAACCTCCTGGCATTAGCTTCAGAGAAATTTGGAAACCTGGATAGCCTATTTAGCTCCAAATAAGATACAGAGCACAAGGCAATGAGATGGAAAGATTACTGTAATCAGCAAAGCAGATTCAGTGAGTGGCAATACCATGTTAGTGAGCTTTTGTTTTACTTAATTTATATCCATGTTGGTGGAACAGAGAGAAGTTCTCTAATCGAAAATGAAGTAAGAAGCATTAAAACAGAGTTAAACTACTATTTTAAGAAGCAACCCATCTGAAAATTCTCAGGAGCATCATTAGATGCCTTTGGAATCTCATCTGTTTACCTACTCACACATGTATGCACACATGTTTAATATCTTTGTAGTAAAACTAAAAGCTTAAAAAAACCATGTGGCAATTTTGCCTCATGTGTCATAAAATTGTTTTAGGGCTTTCTAAAGTTGCAGTGTTAAAGAAACAAAGTATTAAAAATGGGGCACTAAGACTGGAGATTATTAAAATATCACCCCCCCCCCCACGTTTGCCTTTCTTGTTTGTTCCCTCCACAGAACAATGACCTCTCATAAGCCATTGCTTTCTTACTTTTCTAAGGGTTACTATGTTGCCTTGATTCTTCCCCTGATTATCTTGAAGCTTGTCAAGCTCGAAAGCTCTCCCCTCCCTTGCTCTTTCTTCCTAATAGACATGAAACAGTCCAGTCAATAATATTTTACTTGTCTTCCCACTGCATGTCTCTTCCTCTGATCAGTTTAGGCGGGTTTGACTGCAAAAAGTCAGAAGGGAGGTTAAGATCTGAAAGTTCAGCCAAATGTTATCAGCCACGGAGATGTTGCTAAGGGAAAGGCCTTACAGCCCTCAAGACCGGAGCCAATAATAGCTGCATATAACTGATAACATCAACAGCTGTCAAAGATCCAGGCATTTGTGGTTCGTCTGTAAACTCAAACACCTGTATTCAGTCAAGCTTTGATTGTTATCCCCTCTTTTCCTGTCATTTTGATTCGTTCCTTGAAGGTGCTGCCAGGATATTCTAAGCTGCTAGTTGATTTATAAAGTGAAAGAGCCCTTCGAAAGTTTGGCACAGTTTGAAAAATTGACTGAGGCACTCATTCATAGGGTGACAAGTTACTTTGACATCGATATTGACAGTATTCTTTTAATTATGTTTTAGGCAATGTAAGTAAGAGTTCAGATTCATGAAAGCATGGGTTAAAAGTACTTTAACAGCTTCAACATGTGTCACTTAAAAGAACATTATGTACTTGTTTAAGATTTTTTTGTGATGAATTAGATCAAAGTGACTAATAAACATTGTTCTTGAAAGCTCTTCAGAACACAGTATATACATGTCTGAGATATTTAAAAGATAGAGTTTCAAGGATCAAATTGTAAAATAAACTAAAATATCTTAAATGGACAGATGATACTCTGTTGTCCCACCACAATAAATTAATATGCAGATCAGAAAGAGCAGATTCCTTTTGATTTTTTATGACTCTCTTAGAGGAGAGTCCATGGTAAGGGATGCACCAATGGTGTTATGTTACCAATAATTTATAGAACTTTCCTAAAAGTTACATTCTACAAAACTTCAAAATGTGCAGCTTAAATCAGTCAAGGTCTGGAATATAATAGGCAATACTGAAAGCTTTGCTAACAGCCTTTAACATATAAATTAATATTTTGAATAAATGGAATGGGTGGGACTGAAGTATCACCTGACATAAATTGGCTTACCTCTGTTGACTTCATCTGGCTCAAGGTCTTTAGTGAAACTGAAGTCACTAAAAAGTATGGCTACGCTCGGGAGTTTGCTATCTGGCTACATATTACAAGCAAACAGGGCACTTTTATGTTAAAAACCCTTTTATTGCTATGTGCTCCTTTTTAACATTTCATTATTTGAAATTTGACTCCCAGATGTCCCTAGTCTGTATAGTTTGAAGATGTCCAAATGAATAGCATTTTAAAGTAATTGATTAATTATACATGTAGTTTATACTGTGCATTACATATGATATAAAAACAAAATATGCTATAGGAATATAGCCAAATGGTGGAAAATACCTTTGGACTAAAACATATTCTTTTTTAAAATTTGCAGATATGGGGCCTATTCTTAGCTCCGACTCAATCAGGCCAGTTCTCATGCCTGTAGTTTTGTAAGAGCAATCCTTTGCAGAAACAGTTAAGACTCATAGATGACTAAGAATTGGATTAAATGTCCATGTGACTTTACTGTGCCAATGGGGGTCATGGATCAGTGTTCACATCACACTCCCTGTCAGTACCTGGCCTGGGCCGGGGAAGCTAATGATGGAACCAGCGGACCAAATTTGGTGATGAATCCTGGTCTCATGCCGCCTGGTCTTGTTGCCACCTGGTCTTGTTGCACATATGCTAAGAAGACAACTGTGGCAACAATAATATGAGCTTGTCTGATTGGTACATTAATCCCAACTACATGGTTGTAAATTTTAATAGGCACCATCATGTTGCAAACCAACAGACCCATGTAGACCCTGCTCGTGCGCACTAAATGTTCCCTAGTGCACATTAATGTAGTTCTGTTTGAAATGGGACTACAGTAACACTAGGAAATTTTTGTGCATGCCAGCAGGATCCCCAGGAGCCAATTAAAGCATAATATGCTAGTGCGCACCAGAATTCACATCTGTTTAGTGTGGACTAATGCACTGTGTAGAGAAGTCCAAAGAGTGTAAAGTTGTGCTCACAATTTACAGGTGGAAACACAGAGGTCAGCTCTTAAAAAAAAAAAAAAATAAGTAGTACTACAGCAAAAATAAAACAGAAAATCCTAGTTCTCAATAATATATTTTTGTTGCTGATAACTTTTTATTATTATTTATTCACTGAGTGGCAGCTGTGTTCTTGGAGGAAAGAGATGAGGTGGAATTCCCTGGCCATGCCCCATCAGAGTCAATGAGAGTTTTGCCATTGACGTCACTAGGGCCAGGATTTCAGCCATGCTCTCTACTCTGATTAAAACCTGTGATTGAATCCTGTGTATAACTAAACAATTCTCTCTTATTCTGAATTTTAATGATATGTAACACAGTAATGTGTCCTGCCACTTTAGCTGCAAATGTAAACTGAATGATATTACCATCCGAAGATTGCCTAAATACCTTACCTCTATGTGTAGTGTCAAGTGACAGTGTCAACTCTTCAGAGCTATTTAGCGATAGGTCCATCCATCTTTTCTGTAGTAATTACCAGGTCTGTTAATGCAAGATTGCTGCTTAGCTACTGTTTCCCCTTCCATCCTCAGGGGAAAAGTCTCGAGGCAAGCCCACCCTGCTGATGCTTGGAGGTCCTGAAGCTGACCTCCCAGCAACGAGTCAGTCACTTGCAGTTTCTGGCTGCAGCAGGAGGTTGGAATACTAGTGAGTCAGAATATGAAGAATACATACTTTTTTTTACTCAGTGTCTATTCTCTTTGATATATTTTTTGAAGGCTTCCCTTTTCTGGAAAAGAATATATGATGCAATTTTTCAAAAAAGCTTCCTCAAAAGCTTCTTGCAACTGATATTTTTAAAAATAACTTTATTTTCAAGGGAGAACATAATAGGAAGTTTAAAACTTTGTATTAAACAGCAGTCCTTTTGCGATTAAGAAAGATGGTAATGAAAAGTAACACAGAAATGTAAAATATTTCAGCAGAGTATCCCACAACTTCACAAATCTCCTGTATTTAAAGCAAAAGCTGGAATTGCAAACTGACACACCATCTTTAATTCATTGTGTACTGTAGGTCTGTCTTAGCTGTCTGTCAAGTTACAGTCCACATGATAATATTTAATATTCACGCACATCAATTAAGAATTAGTTTGACTCTTTATTCTCATTATTTTAATAGTGTCTATATTTTTGTTTTTCTAAATTAGGCCTTAAAATCTTACCTTAATTTTCATTGTGTAACATCTTTTGTTTCTATTTGACAGTATTGGCAAAAATATAGAAAGACAAGCAAATGTGTAAAAGTGTTCTCATGATTATGTAAATACTTATTTAGATATTTGTAACACTATTTATTCACAAGATCATAACTTAGGTAACTATAGGCATTATTTATAATGTTTTGGATTTAGTGCTGCCTTAGACCTCTGTTCAGCACACATTAAGTATACGCACATGCTTTAAGTTAGACATGTGCTAAAGTGACTTGCTAAATCAGGGCCTTTGTTGATGCAGAAATGCTACCCCCTTGGCCTACAGGAATCCTGCTGATCAGTAGGTGGGGGAAAATGTTTTGCAGCACACTTTGTAGTTCCTCTGTAACAAATTGTGATGTCAGATAGTGCTTGATATTCCCCTTAAACCAAAGACCACATCTCATGGGACAAGAGGGAAGGTCCTTTCATGCATCAGTAACTGGTTAAAAGATAGGAAACAAAGGGTAGGAATAAATGGTTAGTTTTCAGAACGGAGAGAGGTAAATAATGGTGTCCCCCAGAGGTCCGGACTGGGACCAGTATTGTTCAGCATATTTCTAAATGATCTGGGAAAAGGGTTATACAGTGAGATGGCAAAATTTGCAGAGGATACAAAACTACTCAAGATAGTTAAGTCCAAAGCTGGCTGCAAAGAGTTACAAAGGGATCTCACAAAACTGGCTGACTGGGCAACAAAATGGCAGATGAAATTCAATGTTGATAAATGTAAAGTAATGCACATTGGAAAACATAATCCCATAATGTACATATAAAATGATGGGGTCTAAATTAGCTGTTACTACTTAAGAAAGAGATCTTGAAGTCATTGTGGGTCGTTCTCTGAAAATATCCACTCAATGTGCAGCAGCTGTCAGAATGTTGGGAACCATTAGAATAAGGCAGAAAATATATTGGCTCCATATCAATTCATGGTAGGCCTACATCTTGAACACTGCGAGGACTTGTGGTTGCCCCATTTCAAAAAAGATATAGTGGAATTGGAAAAGGTACAGAAAAGGGCAACCAAAATGATTAGAGGTATGGAACAGCTTCCGTATGAGGAGAGATTAATAAGATGGGGACTTTTCAGCTTGGAAAAGAGACAACTAAAGGGGGGATATGATAGAGGTCTATAAAATCATGATTGGTATGGAGAAAGTAAATAAGGAAGTGTTATTTACTCCTTCTCATAACATAAGAACTAGGGGTCACCAAATGAAATTAATAGGCAGCAGATTTAAAACAAACAAAATGAAGTGTTTTTTCACACAATGCACAGTCAACCTGTGGAACTGTTTGCCAGAGGATGTTGTGAAGGCCAAAGACTATAACAGGGTTCAAAAAAGAACTAGATAAATTCCTGGAGGGTAGTGTCATCAATGGCTGTAAGCCAGGATGGCCAGGGATGCAAAACCATGCTCTGAAATGCCCCTTGCCTCTGTTTGCTAGAAGCTGGGAATAGGTGGCAGGCGGTGGATTACTTGATGATTACCTGTTCTGTTCATTCCCTCTGAAGCAGCTGGCATTGGCCACTGTCAGAAGACAGAATACTGGGCTAGATGGACCTTTGGCCTGACCCAGTATGGTAGTTCTTATGTTCACTGGGGACATGGGGCCTGATCCAAAGATTGTTGAAGTCAATGAGAGTCTTTCCACTGGTTTTCTTGAGCTTTGGATCAGGTCCCAGGTGTACAAAGCAACATGTTTATCATCAATCCCTCTTAGCTTTCTCATAAACTATAGAAAGATTCCGGATGACTTTTGCTGAGAAAAGAGAGATCAAGGGGGTTCCAATCTCTCTCCTCCACCCTTTTGTGTACCAGCCCATCAGAGGATAGAATTGAACCCATTTATATCTGTAATATTCTGAGAGAGTTCAAGAAGGATTGTTGGAAGAAGCTCTTTGTGGTATGGCCCACTGCACTACATCAGTCAGTGTTGCGAAGGTATTACGCTGTTGTCCGGCTATACCAATACAAGGAAAGGAGACATTTGATATGGCTTTAATCAGGCCGCAAATTTTATTAGATGTCTGGGACTACCAGCAGATAAGTGTCAATGGAGGTAACTCCATGTTCATTCAATATCCACCCACGGGGCTGCCGCCAATCCCCCTCTTTTTCCATCTAGGTCCCCCAGCCAGTACATTGCTGTGATTTTAGCATCCCCCCCTCTCAAACGGGGGTCAAGTTGGGCTATAAGAAAAGGGGGTTGGTTCCCTACCTTACCAATCATAGGAGCCCCGAACCCCCCCCTCCCATTCTGATCCTTTAACAAACACCCCCTTTACGTCCTTTACCAAGTCCTTTATATATCTTGTCTCTGTTTCCCTTCCCTATGGAGTACCAGCACTGGACATCCGCCTCATACTTATATAATAAGTTGCAAAATCATAGCCTAACTTCCTTTCCTACTCACCATAAGAAAACCCCCACTGAACCCACTGTTGAAAAGACACCCCCCCCTACTCCACTGTGGCGCATCTGGTGGTGAGGGAAAAATTCCTTGCCAGCCCTCCTAGAAAGGAGTGGCTCGCACAATGCCCACAGCAGGTCCTGACGAAACTTGGTAATTTGCCACCTCAAGGGGAGGGAGGGTGGGCGCTGCTTCACCTGGTCTGGGGAAGAGGGACTTTTCCTGCCAGGCTTGCTCCTTTTCAACTCCACAGCCCTCCGGTCCCTGGGGCTGAGTCCGCTTTGCCATGCTTCGCCACTCCCCCTTTTGCAGCAGCTTCTAAGCCTCTTCCTTCACCCCTCCCCCCCCCCGCAAAGTGCTATTCACCCTCCCCTAGCAAGTCAGACAATGTCTCCCTTCACCCAGCTAAAAGGTGTGGTGCAGTCATTATTAGAAATAAGTATATGCAAAAGTAGTATAGGAAAATTTAGTGTATTATCAATATTCAAATCTTCAGAATTTTTTAAATGGTTTTACGATTGTGTTTTAAATGGTAACATGCTAATCTCATTATTGTGAGTAACACTGAAAATGAAAATTCTCAAATAGAGGATAGTTTCTGTGTGTTGTTTAAAATATTGTAAACAGTCTTCTGAAAGTGTCTTGTTATCATGAAGTTTCAGAAGCATAAAATAATATTCCCCTGGAGAGAGAACCAAATTTTTGTCTTCAAACTTTGAAAGAGATACCAGCACAGAAATATTAGTTTTCTTATCTTTTTACCCCCACTAGAAATTAAAGCAATTCTTTTGACATTCAGTGACAATATATCAGAGAAACTTGTAGCACTGATTTTTTACAGTTAAATTTTGGAGTGTGCAGAGACATCATCTTTTTTATCCTCTCCAGGAGAATGCAGAACAAGACTGACATACAGCAGGGATTCAGAGGCGTAGTGGAAAACCAGAAAACTGGGATTAAGATCAACAAAACAGGAGGCTAGATCACCTTTTTCTCTTTCTAGATGTTTTTTAGCCTTATGTCATTATGTCTTTTTTTGTAAATGGTATTTAATAGTGTGATGAATGGGTATATAATTTGATATGTGTTTTCTATTCAAGCCATTTTGTGACAGTTAATTTAAAAGAGAAAAGAAAAGAAAGCGAGTACTATAATTGCCAAAGATGTTCAAATTATTTTTGTTATTATTTTGTGTTATTATTCTAGTTTGCCACTTGCCTGTTGCAAGAATGATCAAAGCAATTGTGGGTCCCTCTGTTAAAACAGTGGATTGGGAACCC
Organism: Chelonia mydas; assembly: GCF_015237465.2. Taxonomy (NCBI): domain Eukaryota; kingdom Metazoa; phylum Chordata; order Testudines; family Cheloniidae; genus Chelonia; species Chelonia mydas. The sequence continues at coordinate 21,837,057 of NC_051252.2, read as the reverse complement.
AATTTTACAAACTCCAAGAGTGCGTGTGCAATTTCTTTTCCCCCATCCTATTCCCAAACACCTGTACCATGACACCTGATTGCCAGAGGTATATTGGGGGGTGGGGACGGGGGGTGGGTGGGAATAGTTAGTTTTACAACAAAGTGGGCAGTGCAGAATATGTGTTGAGAGAGTTGGCTAGTGTGCCTGTTTGTGGGTGGTGTTAGAGATAATTACAGAAACTTGTAAAATGGCTATAAAGTATATAGAAGAATCGTAGAGACTTTAACTAATCTCTTGGTTTTTGCACTCTAAAGTTTCCATAATAACTTTTTAGAAAACTTTTCAAAATTGCTTCTGGGAGGAATCTAAGCTTGACAGATTTCAGCCCCATTGGGAATTTTTCAAGGAAATTTGTAATCTAACCTTGTAATCCATTTTACCTGAAACATTGCTAGTTCAGGTATACACTATAGTAACCATGGCATTATCATCTCTTTTCAGCAAAGCATTTAAGCACATGCTTCAATCCCTCCGAAATCAAGCCATTGATCCTGCAAGCTGCTCTGTGTGGATACATTCCTATGCTTCTGTGCTGAAGCCCCTGAGGCCATGGATGGGCACAGGGATCCTTCTATAGAGAAGCTTGCAGAATCAGAGCCTTGATATGTTCAAAGTGCTATGCAAACACTAACTAGCTAATCTGTACCACCACACTCAAGATCAGGAAGTATTACTGTCGTGTTTTTCTAGATTGGGGAAACTGAGGCAGAGAATGAAAGTGACTATCCAAAGGCCACTCAGTGAGTCCCTGGCACAATTGGGATTAAATTCCATTAATTCCTTTCTCCTGATCCTGTGTTTATTTATCAAAATAAATCATAATTTATTTGGAAAGGTTTTTTGTTTTCAGTCTCTAAACAAGATGCGAATTGAATTGTGCAGAAATATTTTCACATGTGCCCATGGTTTAACATCTCTTGAGGTATATGTGCAGTATCTGTTAAATGGAAATTGTGTGGGCATCAAGGGGAGAAAAGATCTGTCATTCTGGTTTAAAAATAGAATTATTGTGTCACTGTAGTGGGGTGGCTACCCTGCTTCTAAAATAGAAGGGGTTAAAAGCAGCCCTGCAGCGGGCTGTGGGTGGGGATAGCTGATTGGGGAAGCAGCCGCAGCTGGGCCATGCCTCAATCAGGCCCCAGCTGGCCTGTATAAAAAGGATGTGAGCCAGAGGCCCAAGGAGTCTCTCTCCAGGCTGGGAGAGAGCAGGGCCTGCCTGCCTGCCTGACAGGGTACTCAGGGTGGTGCCATGCCATGCCATGCCATGCCATGCCATGCCATGCCGGGGAAGGAGCAGGCTGAGCGGGGGTGCTCCAGGCTGGCGACTCCCCAGGCTGTGGGGCCTGGTCCAAGGCCCATAGAGGTACTGGGAGGCAGAGGAAGGCAACAGGTCCGAACCCCCTTGCCTATGATGAGTGGCCTTTACACTGCAGTCTGCCCCAGGGAGCAGGGGCTTGCTGATGACTGGCAGTAGCCCAGACTGAGGCAAGGTAGGGATAGTGGGTTGGAGGTCCCCCAGGAAGGGGAGACCCAGAGGCAGAGTGTGGGGGTGCTACCAGGGGGCAGAACCTAGAGAAAGGGGCACTGGGGTCTGTGAGGGACACGGGGGGCCAGAGCTATTCAGATCACTGGCCTGCAGAGGGCGCTCTGCGCTGGAAAGAGATAATTCCCCAATGACCAGCAGGAGGCGCCGCAGGGGTGAGTCTGCTCCTTTACAGTCACCTAATTTGTTGTTGTTCTTGTTTATTACACAAGAAAAGAGAGATTAACCTTTGTCTCACAATCTTCTATTATTACAATGATTTATGTATGCAGAGCATTAACAGCAGAATGTCATCCAGCTCTCCTTCAATTTACAGACATCTGGATTTCCCTTTGTTGGGATCACAGTGGTAGATAACAAGGCAGTGCTCTTAAGAAATAAGAGTGAACACTGTCATTCACAGCTTGTTACAGCCCAGAGAAACTCTAAACCATTATCTTTGGCAAGCCAATGAACTCTTAAACTAAAGCTCTGTTTTTATCCAAATGATCCTCACTGATGAAATACATGGGGAAGAATATTATATTCATCTCAAAAATTATTCTGATTCCACAATATTCAAATGACTTTAGATGGTGGTTAAAACTAAATGTGAATCCTTCTGCAATTTTAATTCAAAGATGTCAATACTGCAATTTGCAGTGATTATGGTTAAGGGCAGTCAGGTTTGTCTCTTGCTATAAAGTAGGATATAATTTATATTTTAGAACTATTTGAAACATGTAGGGCTGTTGGATTGAAATAAAATACATTTTGACCTGTTAGTCAATTGTAATGAGAATGTTGCATTTTGCAAGTGCCTTTAATCCAGAAGACTCTCAGTGCTTTACAAACTCACTGATTGTAAAAACAATATTCATTATCCTGGAAACACTTTGCTCATCACTGAAGTGCAGCCATCTCTGGTGTGAAAAAGCAACAAATTGCAAACATCACACAACAATAGTACACAATAGCTTAGGAACGGGAAGTGAAGAACATTCTTATCCAAAAAGAAATACAATGGGAATTTTGACCGGCAGAATGTAATTATGTTAGCTCCTGGAAGACACACAAACTACCACAGCATTTTTAATGACCACAAATAGTTTTATGATTCTTCCAGGTGATAGTCTACAGCTGAATGCTCCTACCTCCATGCTGAGGAATTTGTTCAATACTGCAGCCTACCAATTCACCAGCCATACTTCTTGCAGCATCTAACTATTGTCTAAAGGTCTTCCCTACTCCTTATGAGATATGATAAGATGATATCTTATCAGTGGTGAGACATAACATAAAAATCCAGAATTATGGAACCTCAAATAGGCAGTGTAACAAGATTGGCCCTGGCCTTAGGTTTGAATTCTATGAACAGAGTGGGTTGGAATGTTCTTTTCCCCCCTCAGTCATAGAGGATCATGACTTTTGAAGGAAGGAGAGAAGGAAACCATGGTGGCCATATTAGTAGTCCTAGCATCTGACAAGGCATGAGGGGAAATAACTCGTATGTATCAACATTACCTTTCCACAAGTTGGAAGATAGACCTGGAGGAAAACAGGCTGCTCTAATGGTCTCTCCTGAAAGGTGCAGGCAGCTGCTGGAAAGTAATTCCTTGCTTTTTCTTTGTGATGGTCTTTGAACATGTCTTACTATCTTTATGGCAGGATGTAATGGAGACTAGGCAGGGGAACTTTCTGTTCACTGACCCCCACGGATGTGCCTTTTGTTTGAACAGCAACAGAGTTTATTAATGAACTAGCAGGATATAAATACAGCCAGATCTGAAAATGTCTTATTTGGAATCAGAACGTTGAAGTAGGTTTGGATGCATGGTTCAGTTTTCCTCTAAAATATAAAACAAGAGCCTTCCTATAGAGAAATCTTTGCTGAGGTCCTCCAAACTCTTTTGTTTTGTTAAACAACAATTGAAAAAGTTCCTTGGAGGCTTTGCATTTACAAAGTGTTCATTTACAGAGACAGACTTCCTGTGTGACTTGCAGTTATTTTGTTAGGGTCAATGCCTTTTCTTACTCAGGGCTTTCCACCGTTCAGCCATAAATTGAGGAAGAAAAATCCCTGGAGGCCTTTTGGTCCGTTGTCCCATTGCCTGCACTTCCTTGAAGCTAGATGCCTAAATTTGCTTAGCACATGTGAAGGAAGGGGCAGCATTAGTTTTCCTGGAATTTCTCTCGTGGGAAAAACACCCAATATTCCTGGTCCTAGTGCAACTGGTTATGGTGTGTGCTTGCTGAGGGAATTCTTTCGAAAGAGCAACAGACAGCAGTTCCCTGGGTGGATTTCAACCTGGCCAACATGTTTGTGTTTGAAGGGGAAGGAGAGTGGAAGGGAGAAAGCTCCTCTCATGCTGAAGGGTTGCTTTATTACTATAAGATTACAGAATAAATGACTTTTTCCCCTTTATAGGGGCGATTTATTTACCCATAGTAAGGAAGGGAAGAGTAGCTTACTGTCCCAAGTAAACACCAAACATGTAAAAGTCTGGCACAATGAGATATGTAGAAGGAAGGTTCTGGTCGATTAGCCACAGGCAGAGAATCAAAACAAAAGTGAATGTCACTACGATTCTGATCCACAGGCTTACAAATGTAAGTACACCAGACAAGTGGGTGGATAGAACACTTACACTATAAGTGGGTGGATAGGACACAACACGTACACTACGCAGGCTTGTTGGAGATCAATTTAAAGGCAAACAAGTAGGAGAGCTCCAACATTGTTATCTGAAATCAAGGCTCATCCTTAGGACTAGGTCCTTCCTTCCTCCTTGCCGTCTCTTAAAGAAAAACACATGAATGCAGCCTTTCTTGCTGCTGCTAAAGTGAGAGGAAGTTAATATTGCAATAAACCAGTATTCCGTACAAACTGAAACTCTCATTTGTTAGTGGCTAGGTTAGGGGCCAGATTCTCCATTGCCCTGCACCTTGTGAATTCATTTGCAGTAATGCAAAGTGAATGTCCAGCACTTTCCTTCTGATCTGGTAGTGTTTTCCCCTACTTTACATTCCATTGTACTGGTGTCAATGACCACATGATATGGGACAATGCTAAACCTGATGCAGTAGAATCGAGCTCTGGAATTTCATTTAGCCCTGAGCAAGAGCTAGTTCATAGCTGCACTACTAGAATTCTTTGAGGGGTCAACAAGCATGTGGAAAAGGGGATGCAGTGGATATAGTGTACTTAGATGTTCAGAAAGCCTTTGACAAGGTCCCTCACCAAAGGCTCTTAAGCAAAGTAAGCTGTCATGGGATAAGAGGGAAGGTCCTCTCATGGATTAGTAACTGGTTAAAAGATAGGAAACAAAGGTAGGAATAAATGGTCAATTTTCAGAATGGAGAGAGGTAAATAGTGGTGTCCCTCAGGGGTCTGTAATGAGCCCAGTCCTATTCAATATGTTCATAAATGATCTGGAAAAAGGGGTAAACAGGGAGGTGACAAAATTTGCAAATGATACAGAACTACTCAAGATAGTTAAGTCCACAGAAGACTGCGAAGAACTACAAAAGTTTCTTTCAAAAATGGGTGACTGGGCAACAAGATAGCAGATGAAATTCAGTGTTGATAAATGCAAAGTAATGCACATTAGCAAACATAATCCTAACTATACATATAAAATGATGGGGTATAAATTAGCTGTTACCACTCAAGAAATAGATCTTGGAGTCATTGTGGATAGTTCTCTAAAAACATCCACTCAATGTTCAGTGGCAGTCAAAAAAGCAAACAGAATGCTGGGAATCATTAAGAAATGGATAGATAAGACACAAAATATCATATTGCCTCTATATAAATCCATGGTAGGCCTACATCTTGAATACTGTGTGCAGATGTGGTTGCCCCATCTCAAAAATAATGTTTTTTTTTGGAGTTGGAAAAAGTTCAAAAAAGGGCAACAAAAGTGATTAGAGGTATGGAACAGCTTCTGTATGAGGAGAGATTAATAAGATGGGGACTTTCAGCTTGGAAAAGAGATGAGTAAGGGGGGATATGATAGAGGTCTATAAAATCATGACTGGTGTGGAGAAAGTAAATAAGGAAGTGTTATTTACTCCTTCTCATAACATAAGAACTAGGGGATCACCTAATGAAATTAATAGACAGCAGGTTTAAAACAAACAAAATGAAGTTTCTTCACACAATGCACAGTCAACCTGTGGAACTGTTTGCCAGAGGTTGTTGTAAAGGCCAAGACCATAACAGGGTTAAAAAAGAACTAGACAAATTCATGGAGAATAGGTCCATCAATGGCTATTAGTCAGGATGAGCAGGAATGGTGTCCCTAGTCTCTGTTTGCTAGAAGCTGGGAATGGATCACTTGATGATTACCTGTTCTGTTCATTCCCTCTGGGGCACCTGGCATTGGCCACTGTCGGAAGACATGAAACTGCTAGATGGAACTTTGGTCTGACCCACTATGGCCATTCTTATGTTTTAACTTCAGCAGGAGCTTAAGGAAAGAACTCTGTAACTTTGAGTCACAAATTCACAATTTCTATCCTCTTCCCTTTGGCCCCAGAGGAAGGTCTTTACAGGCTGCAGCTTACTTCCCTTTGGGTACTGTCTCAACCATGCTGGAAGCCAGTATGGGGAAGAAGGGGGTTGGAGTCAAACAAAGCATTGCCCACCCCTGTCTATCCCTCTCCATGCACCTGTATGTGAGAGCTGATAGTGGCTCTATGGAGCCTGCTCTTTTCCCTGTGTCTAGTCTTTTGATCTGTATAAGCCTTGTGCAGGGTGTGGGGCCTTAGGCCCCTTCCTCCCACTCCACTGCTTGGTCACGCAGGTCTAGATTACAATCTAGCTGTAAGAGTTTTTCATGCCAGCTAGAGGAACAGCTCCATTGGTTCAAATCTACACCCATCTTCATTTTCGCAGGACCACTTCTGCTTCCTAAACCTGCCTCTCATGCTTGAGCTCTATGATTTGAGGCTCAGAGTGACCATTTTGATTTGCTACAAAAATAAATGTCAGCAGGGTAACTTCTCTGTCCAAGGAAGAATATAGGTTTCAGACTTTTACTCAGCCATTAAGTTTTTAAAAAATAAAGGCCATGTACTCAAGGCAGCAGAGGGTTTTTTTGTTGTTGTTGTTATACTGTACCTCTCCTTGGTTGTACTACAAACTATATGTCTGTAAGACAAAAGTACAACTATTCACCTAATAAAGGAAGTTATCAGAAACACATTTTTCAATATTTATGATTGAAATTGTAAATTAGAATGTAAGGAAAGAGCACACATTATGCTTTTGTTTGAAATGAAATCATTGTTTAAGGACATATGCTTTGTAGGTAGTTAATATGTGCAGTTGGCTACTGTTTTTTAACACACAGTGTAATTTGTAAGCATAAGACTGTATTTAATCAAATAAACATTTTTGCTTCCATGCAAAACTTTTTTTCAAATTCATCATTATGTGCGTTAATAAATTGTAATCATACTGTGCTAAAGCCATGTGACTCTGCAAAGAAAGATTTTAAAAGTGTCAAACTTAGCTTGAAAATGTGCCCTGTCCAATATTATGTATAAAACTGAAGCTCTTTTAAAAATGGAGCTGTGTTACCATATCTGGAGGTTTATCCCCTAACAATTTTGGGGTGATATATTTTGCTTTGCACATCCCATCAAAATGTACTGTGCACCTCATCTTGTTTTTAAAGTTGTTCCAAGAAAAAAAAACCTGCCCTGAAATCTGTACCTCCAAGATAAATGATCCATGATTGTTCCAAATCCAAAATGTACATTGGCTGCACTTGCTGAAAAGTGCTGTGTTCCAGTGACATTGTGCAATTCTGGAGGTACTGGATTATGCTGGGTATTTTAATTCTAGGCCATTTCTGCTGTGTGCAGAAAACGGGGGGATTTTTTTGTGTTAGGCTGAAAATGATTTTAATGTTTACAGAATATCAACTTTAGCTATATAAATCTCAGGTATTCATAGAAATGAGTCTCAATTAGAAAAGACACTGTTGGCTCCATTCTGTATCACATGAACTCTCCACACCCCAATAAATAAATATGGGTGATTTTTAAAAAATATATAGTTATCAAGCACATAGTGAATACCTTTGTGTATCAGTCCAGCCCTATCCAGTGCAAACAAAATATGATAACTGAAGGTAAAATGAAGAGTCACATTTCAGGTAAAGAAATGTATTTTGCTTGGAGTGTACTAGAGTGAAATCAAAACTAGATGCATATGTGAAATAAAGGCTCCAACCCCCTTGTTTTCTTAGTAACATATAGGGCTGTTCCAGCCTAACATCATGTTACAGCATTAGAGTGATTCCTTTAGTAATTAATAGCATTTAGGTTCCAGCGTAGTCAGATTTGATTAAGCAAACATTAAATTTATTCAAGCTGCAAACACTTACTCTATAAGAACTATTGAGGGGAGAAAGCGTTTGGATGGACAGAGGGACGCATCTTCATTGGATTGCTAGCCACCTCAGAGTAGTTAACAGTCAGATCAATATAGCTCCTAGAGCTATAATAAAATGGCTTCGACAAGCTCATCTGTGGCTGAGAACACAGTATACACATTGATTTCCTGGCCTGATATAACCCATTTACCTATTCAGCTAGTCCGTTAAGGAAGGTGTAAGGCTACAAAGGCCCAAGGGAGCAATGATGTCTGTAAGTAGGTTAGCAAACACTTGGAAATGTCTTAATCTCCTTTTTGGTTACTACTTCAAGAAACTTAAAAAGAAAAAGATTCTACATAATGTCTTACTCTTTTGTAACTAATTTAATTTGGGCAACATACAGTTTTAGGTTCAACTTCTGTCCTGGTTTATTCTTCCACCATTCTGCTAGCTTGGAACTTTTCAACATTTGTGATCGCAATAACTATATTGACGTATTATACTGCCAACTTTGAAATGTACATGTTATAAAAATATGCCAAGTCAAAACTCAACCACTATCTGTCATCCTCCACTCATTCACTCACTCAGATTGCTTTCTTGAATCTGATAGAGAAAGAGGAGTTAGAGATGGATATTTAGATGTAGGGACAGATGAATCAACACTGCATCGACCCAAACCAAGTAATAGTTCTCTTTTTATTTATTTCTTTATCATAGGCTTTCTGCGGTCTGTGGATAGAACACAGAACTGGCAATTGGGAGACATGGTGTATAGTCCCATCTGGGCCCTGAACTTTGACCCTGATCATGCAAACAGCTCTGCCTGGGTTGGGTGAAAGAGCAAATAGAAAAAAACGCATGCTGTTTGGTAGCTGATAAATACTGACTTTGAGCCTTCTGCTCTCCTGTGTAGGCTAAAGCTGGCTCCTTTTTAAAGTGCTGTAAGATCTACGGATGAGAAAGTGCTATATAAAGCTAGGTTTTATTATTTAATTAATTAATTAGCTAGTTACATGAGGATGTAAACAGTCACATTAGTCTTTTTCCCAGCTGGGGGAAGGAATTGGTCCATTTTTATTCTTATAATTCTTCTAAATAAAATTTTAAAGAGTCAATATCCTGTCTAGTGCTGCTGTCCTCTCTCTATTGTCCCATATAGGATGTGGAAATTAAGAGCAAAAACAGATTTTATAAGATGGTGTCTCTGATTATAGAATTTGTGAAATATCTGTATTTTGACACAACTCAGTCATCGTGCCTGAACTCCTCTTTTTTTAATTATTTTTATTTTTCTCCTTCCTTTCATAGCATGTCTTATTTCCTCTCTGATTCTATATACCAGGGAGCTCCGCTGAGCGGGTGGATGCTCAATCCATTCATGAGGAAAGATATATTGAAAAAGACAGAGTGGTAAAGCTGCTGATAGGTGGTTATTAGATTCAGATAAACTGTAATCTTAAGTCATCTTATGAGCGTACTAATTACCCAACGACATTACCTACACAGAGAGCCTTTGCTTTGTTAACATGTTAGGCAAAGTCCTTTATTAACATTGCAAGAAAGGACTTCCTTTCATTAAACGGTTATGCAAAACTATAATTATACTTGCCTGTGAAAAATGGTGACGTTATGAAAGGCTTGCTTCTTGAGGGCTTTATATTTTTTTTCCCCTTGCAGATTATAATCACTCTCTTTCCATGGAGTGAGTGTGACACAGTTTAAAGTAAGAAATTTGTTTCCATCGAAGGTTTAGATTTCAGTAATCTCTTTATCTTTCTGCGAAGATAAAGGTGTTATCTGTGTTATTGTAGAATTAAAATAAAAAGCTTCTTTGTGATAACTCAGAAAGCACACTTAATTCTGAATTGAAATTTGGATGCCGTCACTTAGGAGCAAATTAGCAGTAAATGACTCAAATTATAATTGCATTTTATATCAACAGAAAATATTTTGGATGTAATAATCACCGATCATTTCAACTGATGTATTTTTAGAGGAATCTACTTTTGTCCCCCTCATCCACCTTTGTATTACCAAATTATAGTTATAATGAAGCTTACACTACACAGTTCTGCCCTTAGAGACACAGGCAAGACTCCTATTGAGTGCAGTCCAGAGGCAGAATTTAGCCTATTATGGGTTTAGATGTTCAAAGGAGCAACAGTAGGTCAATTTGTAATCCACAATATTATGACCCCCCAAACTCTGTCCATGTCCTTTGAAGGACATCATGAAGTGAGTGATGACAATCCAGCTCTGTTTTGTGTGGCCATCTCTATTACAAACCAACCACATCCTGCACGCCTGGGAATCTTCAAAGGATTCAGATGGGCAGTTGTAGTTGCCCAGTCCTGAAGTAAGGCAGCATATAGATGCACTGTATTACTGTGGTGATGATGTGTGGGCGAGTGGGATGGTATCAGAGCTGTAAGGAAGCACAACTCTTTCCTCTACACACATGGTGAATTCAAACTGTGGTGGTGACGGGATCACATCCAGCTGAGCTGTGTGAAGAAGGAAAACACTCTATTTTTGCCAGTTCATTAATGCACTTTCCGCATCCTTGACCTTGTTAATTTTGCACAATCTCTGTTTTTCACATTTTCCCCCCAAGTTAGCTATAAATCCACAGATATAGGCACCCAAAGGAAGAGGTGCAATACCAGGGGTGAGCAGGCAAAAACTGTGAGGGTCCTCCCCCAGCATCGTTTGTACAGGGTTCTGCATAGTGCAGCATAGTTTGATACTTGGGAGTGTGGATTCAGGCCAGGAGGGGGTAGCCAAGGATCTATATACTCTGTTTCTACATCCATTGGCATTATGGGAGTCTATCCTGGCTCCTGTGCCCCCATATCTTCTGCACCTTGTCTGGACAGTCTAGTACAGGAATGGGAAGCTTGCCACTTGTATTAACACCAGCATCGATTTTCCCCTGTTCAGTTGTTACCTCAGAACTGAACTGATTAGTCTGTTACCCTGTTAAATGAACTATTCGTGCCCTGTTTCTATCACCATAATCAGAATAAAATGCCGTTCTCCACATTAACATGCCCAAACTGCATGTAAAAGTAGGCTGTAAGCCAGCCTCACTATTGTAAAAGCTACATGGAACAGCACTTTGTGTCCTGGCCTGATAAAGGCCACACACAAATCTAGCAAGGAGGAAAGCTCAGAAGGGTCAGAGTTTGGATGCTTATCAGAATTGGGCCTCATGGCCTTCTATTCTCTCTCATCCCCCTCCTAACTGACAGACTTTGCAACAATCTGAAGATCACCCATATCTGGTGGTGCCGCCTTGAAAGGAAGGCCTGTTACACCCTTCTCGTATCTTTGGTGAATGGAGCTGCTCTCAATTTCAGTATTTTCATAGGATTAATGTAAGGATTTATGGAGTAATGAGTGAAGAAGGGATAGCAAACTAACTAGAAAAGCTCTACCTTTGGTGTGTAGCAGCAGACTGCATTTGACACCTTGTCATACAAATTGATAGAGGCACAGACCAACATTTTCAAAGTAGGGTGCTTGAATGTATACCTACGTCCATGTTTAGGTACCTAAATAAAAATGACTTGAAGGAATAGGTGCTGTGGATGCTCACCACATCTGAAAATCTGACCATCAGTTTCAAAATTTTGCTATAATTTTTGTCTGAAAAATGCAAAGTTTTATGTCTACTACTGACACAAGCCAGAAATACTTGTGAGATAAGAGTGCGTTTGTAGAGCTCAATGCATTTCTTGCACAAATGCAAAGCTCTCAGAAATGTGAAGTATGCTGGCAAGTAGGAGCCTGGGAGAAGCCCAGTCAGAAAGACAAAGAAGCCTTTGGCCAGTGTGATAATTGAAATTGTTTCCTGTGTATCTTTATGACATTGGTTTCAAGTTGGTGTCCATACAATTTCAGGGTACAGTTCAGGTCAGGAGGACAGCAAGCAGATGATTACCCTAAAATGTAGAGCAAGCAAATGAAATATAGCTGAAGACTATACAGGATATGATTTCCTAGAGAGAAAGTAGTGAAGTATGAAATGACAGCAGGAGAAGCCAAAAGAGAATAGGCAAGTGATGAAGAGCTAGTGGAAGTGAGGAAATATGTCTGGGTTGGCGGGTGGGAGCAGACTAGAAATATGTCATGTTGTTCATTACAGGTAGAATTGAGCATTCCAGGAAAATAATTTTAACAGAGAACATAATATTGATATGGTGAAATTTGAAAGCATAAATTGGAGACTTGCTTATGAAAGATATTAGGTCATCATGAACAGTAAGTGAAAGTGAAATCAAGAGCGCAATGGCCAGGCATTAATAATGACACAGATGAGTTATGCAAGAACTACCGTAATTGTTGTCTTGAAGCTTGGCCAGTAAAGCCTGCACCAATGAATAGAAATTAATATCTTGATGCACCATGGCACTGTTTAACAGCAGATCTCATAGAGCCATCACCTCATATAAAGGATTTCTTGTTCCTTTTACACTGTCACAATAAGTATTTAGTTTACAGACTAGAACAATCAGGCTGGATCATGTTTTTCACAACATGTGGATAAGTCTCCATTGTCAGTGGCAATAGACCACAATTTATTTCAAGTGAGTTCAAAGACCGTCTGAGACAAAATGGGATATGACACTGAACACTGATACTGTTGTGGCCTCAAGCAAATGTAGAAGTTGTACACCAAAACAGTACATTGCTAAAGGCAACTAGAATAACACAAGCACAAAGACTAATAGACTGGAAACAAAAACTAGGAATATTCCTAATAGTTTATGGAAAAGCAACTCATTCTGTACCAGGGGTGACCATGGCTGAGCTCCGGCACTATACTCCTTGGAAAAGAGATCACTACTAAAGAGAGAGAAATTGCAGAGAAAAGTAGAGATCCTTCTGAATTCATATAGAAACAGAAGAGGTATGTGGATCAAAGGACACAAGCTAAAGTTTTTGGCTTCTAGTGTCTAACTCCAACCACAAGGCTATACTGCCTTTCTAAATTGAATGATGATACAATTGTCTGTAGGGAAAAATGGATTGCATATTAGAAATAAAGTGAATGAGAAAGTGAACCTAAAATACATAAATGAGGGGAAAATGCAAAAACTGTTGTATTGGTTGAAACCAAGAAGCCATACCCTGTTGGGGTAACTTGTCTCTCAACCTTCTGATTTAGATGAAGAGTTGTCCCAGATGCTTAGAATTGTGTGCATGAGGTCAAAAGTAGCCAGTGAGATATGTTAGCTGGTCATTTCCACATGCAATTGCCAAGAGTATATGCACATGTAAGATATCTTAATGGCCATGTGTATGTTCCTTGGTGTTTGCAAAACACTATGTAGACAATGCTGCTCTTTCTATTATCATGTTGATAGGCAGGGAAAGCTCTGAGTTTTGCAAGATCTATGTGGAATAAATCATGTGGGGCCCCATGCAGTTTCCTCAATATGACCTGCTCCCAACAGCTCTCTATATTGATGCCCCCCTTTCCTCCACACTAGCTCCTGCCTGTCTGTTACCCTCATCTGGCTCAGGTTCACCTGAATGTTTTACAGACCTTTCAAGCAGAACTGTTTTAGTGTTGAGTTTGTAACATAACCCAAAACGAGGCAATTTTCCTGTGGTTTTGGGTTTCGCTGTGAACACTTTGCACAGCTCCTTGCCAGCCACTGACTTACATTGCAAATATAAGCTGTTTGACTTTTGCATGAATAGTACCCATCACATAAGCCAAGACATTCTTTTAATAAGTGAGACTAATAAATAAGGAAAAAGGAATGGAGTCAGAGGGACCAGGGCCCTGCCGTCAGTCTGACTCAGCTCAAGCAATTACCTAAGTAATGCAGCAATAAACAAAAAGAAATCAAATGGATTCTTCACTTCAGAAGAAAAAAAATGTTTTGTTTCTTTCAGCCTTGACTGCTAAGGCCACAACCACACACAGAGCTAGGGCAGGAATCGCACCTCACACTTCATAGAGCAAGTCTTATATACTGGCTGTGAAATAAAACATCTTACTTTAAAATAAGAGAAAAGGAGTCTGAAAATTAATAACCAGGAAAATACATTTTCTTTATTTCTTCTTCTTTTCTTTTTTAAAAAAGAACAACATAGAAAACATAAAAGCAATGGCTGTGCAGCAAAAACAGTGTAATAAGCAATTGTATAGGTAACAAAAGCCGAAACCCCGAAATATAGTAGAACGGTGAACTTTAGCATGTATGAGCCCAATGTGGGGACAAGGCTGGCATGTTAATTCTTGTCATAGTAATTTAGGTGTAGTGGAGGCTTAAAGTAGTTATCATGGACACTGATCAAAACTCCAATTCAGCAAGTCCTGTAAACATGTGCTTAATATTAAGTATATGAATAGCATCATTGACTTAGTGGGACTATTCATGCTTAAATTAGGCACATGCTTAATGACCTTGCTGAAACAGCAATAGCATTGTCCCTGTCTCACACACAAATTAGAGGGGAAACAGTCTTGTAGACTGTGTAGATATGAAGCAAATACAATTTTTATTTTTTAACTAATAGTTTCGCTTTTCTGGTATGACAGTAAAAATGTGCACCCTCTGTATCAAAGTAGGGTGGCGAACCATATATTTAAAGCAAAGAAATATAAATTGTCTACTCTGAGAACTTGATGGGTACATTGTGTGGAATATAGTTTATTAATAACTGTCTTCCTGCCCGTGACATAACTTTGTTGAAAGAAGCAAATCCAGTTGTGGTTACACAGTCCCTTTTCTCTTCTAACTCCATCACACAGTCATGGACCTGCTGTACATGAGACAACCTAATAAAGGTAATGATAGAAGGTGAACACCCTAGAGATTTGCAGTAAATATTAGAAGTGGAACACGCTACGTTATCTGGAGGCCACCATGGAATAATCCATGGAAAAGTTCTCTTTAAAAGGTTTAATTAGGGATGTTTGTGTAGTTCTTATTAAACCAGCTTCTAGGTAACTGTAGGGAGAGAAAGCTTTCCACACTCATAGAGATGTCATGCTGCACTTCATTGCATTATTATGGGGCTGCCGGAAAACTCTGAGCTGCTATTAGAATAGAAAACATGTAATACATTATTTGGTTTGAAACCATAAATGTGATTTTTGTTTGTCATGCTTTGCTCTGCACGGTCTCAAGATACTTCGCTGTTTAAGTCAAATTTCAGATCCTTATGGCATGCTGTAGAAATGTTACAGTTGTTTTTTTCCTTATCTACATAAACAACATAACTTTGTCAGAAAATTGAAAATGTGCACTTTGTCCCATCAGCTAAAATGGGCTGTCAGATAATGCTTTCTTTTCTCTGTTGCATCAGATGAATGATGTAAATGGTTTTTGGCTTTGGAGTTTTTTGCAAGGCACTAGAGTAAATGATCAGAGTAGTAACATTTTTAACCTTATCTATCATACTGAAACATTTTTTCTGCCTCCAATAAAACATGTCAGAGTCGATTAAGGGCATTCTTCAATGAGGTATAATTCACAGATTTTAGTAGCGAATCCAAGAGCACTGAAGTATTAAAGAGGCTGTGAATACTTAATTACGGATATGTTGCCATCCTACCTTTTACTGAATTCCCTTAACACTTTGGTGCTCTGTATCTGAAAATGCTCTTTTTCCTCTGATGGTGAAGTAAAAGGAAAAGCCAGGTACAATGGCAGAGCATATGTCACATTGTATCTAGTGACAGTGCAGTGAAAGATACTGCTGTTCTAGTATATTCAGCCGTGCTTATCTGGTACATGAGTGCACATTACTTTCCATGGGCTTGGATCACTTTGGACAGTATCATTAAATGCCACGTCATTACCTGTTATGGAGTAGTGCTTTTGCTTGAAGTGCCTCCTGGGATACATGCAACAGTGGAAAGAATGATGGGTAAAGATGGAACCAGCATTAAATTTTCAATGGAAACACTATTGACTTTGACTTTTCAGAAGCCTTATCTGTTAGATGGTGTTTGTCACAGAACCTGTAAAGCTGTGGATGTTCGTCAGTTGAAAGTTGCAGTCAGTTGAACGATATGGACAGGTGAAGGCTCCAGAGGGATCAGCTGGGCTAGCATTGAGCTGGAGGGGTAAATTGAAGGTTTATTTATCCAATTCACTGTCAAGGTCAGCTTGCTGGAGAGCTGTCCTATGTGTGCTTACAAAATGCCAAAATCCTGGCAAATTGTCTGAAAGAGCTTCCAAATCACTGACCTTTGTGCAACTCACATCAACATGCCAACGTCTTTTAACAGTATCCTTAGAGTGCATTAAATGGTTTGTAAAATCAAGCTTTTAATGCCAACAGAAGTAACTTTTTATTTTCAGCAATAAGGACAAAATAAAAAGCTCGTGATAATAAAAAGAAGCATACAGAATAGTTAAGCTGTTCTTTCTTGTGAAAAATATGATTTTTAACTTGTTGCTTTTCAGAGCATATTTTAGGGAGGTTGTTATCTCCCCCTCCTCCATTTAAAATATCTGAACTCAAGCGAGAGAGATAGAAACAGATTTTAGTTGTTCAGTTTTCTTTATTTTTTTAATCTGTTTTCTTCTGCCGTTCAGCTGTCTTCCTGGTAGTTAGTGGCAGTTTTCTGTGTCTCTCAATTAAAAATTTTGTCTTCAGCTTTGTCTTTACTGCTTCAGGTAAGTCACTTGAGATCACAAGCTAAACAGAGTTTGATATGTGCTTTTCATTAGTTTTATGAGGGGACAATGTATACCTTCAAACGAGCGGCACTGCTGTGGCCCCACAGTATGCCAACATTTTTATGGCTGACTTAGAACAACGCTTCCTCAGCTCTCGTCCCCTAATGCCCCTACTCTACTTGCGCTACATTGATGACATCTTCATCATCTGGACCCACGGAAAAGAAGCCCTTGAGAAATTCCACCATGATTTCAACAATTTCCATCCCATCATCAACCTCAGCCTGGACCAGTCCACACGAGATCCACTTCCTGGACACTACGGTGTTAATAAGCAATGGTCACATAAACACCACCCTATACTGGAAACCTACTGACCACTATTCCTACCTACATGCCACCAGCTTTCACCCAGATCACACCACATGATCCATTGTCTACAGTCAAGCTCTACGATACAACCGCATTTGCTCCAACCCCTCAGACAGAGACAAACACCTACAAGATCTCTATCAAGCATTCTTATGACTACACTACCCACCTGCTGAAGTGAAGAAACAGACTGACAGAGCCAGAAGAGTACCCAGAAGTCACCTACTACAGGACAGGCCCAACAAAGAAAATAACAGAACGTCACTAGCCATCACCTTCAGCCCCCAACTAAAACCTCTACAACCTATGCGGAAGGACGACCCATCATTCTCTCAGATCTTGGGAGACAGTCCAGTCCTTGCTTACAGACAGCCCCCCAACCTGAAGCAAATACTCGCCAGCAACCACATACCACACAACAGAACCACTAACCCAGTAACCTATCCTTGCAACAAAGCCCAAAGTGGAAAATGCAGTGAGGATGTTTTATATACACAGACCATGAAAAAATGGGTGTTTATCACTTCAAAAGGTTTTCTCTCCCCCCCACCCCACTCTCCTGCTGGTAATAGCTTATTTAAAGTGATCACTCTCCTTACAGTGTGTATAATAATCAAGGTGGGCCATTTCCAGCACACATCCAGGGTTTAACAAGAACGTCTGAGGAATTTGGGGCGGGTAGGAAAAAACAAGGGGAAATCCACATATCTATTCAGGGGACACCATCATAGGGCCTAATCACATCAGCCACACTATCAGAGGCTGGTTCACCTGCACATCTACCAATGTGATATATGCCATCATGTGCCAGCAATGCCCCTCTGCCATGTACATTGGTCAAACTGGACAGTCTCTCTGTAAAAGAATAAATGGACACAAATCAGATGTCAAGAATTATAACCAGTTGGAGAACACTTCAATCTCTCTGGTCACTCGATTACAGACCTAAAAGTTGCAATATTACAACAAAAAGACTTCAAAATCAGACTCCAACGAGAGACTGCTGAATTGGAATTAATTTGCAAACTGGCTACAATTAACTTAGGCTTGAATAGAGACTGGGAGTGGATGGGTCATTACACAAAGTAAAACTATTTCCCCATGTTTATTTCCCCCCCCCCGACTGTTCCTCAGACCTTCTTGTCAACTGCTGGAAATGGCCCCCTTGATTACCACTACAAAAGGTTCCCGCCCTCCCTCCTTCCCCCCCCCCCCCCCCCCCCCCCCCCCCCCGCTCTCCTGCTGGTATTAGCTCGTCTTAAGTGATCTCTCTCCTTACAGTGTGCATGATCACACCAATTGTTTCATGTTCTCTGTGTATATAAATCTCCCCACTGTATTTTCCACTGAATCCATCCGATGAAGTGAGCTGTAGCTCACGAAACCTTATGCTCAAATAAATTTGTTAGTCTCTAAGGTACCACAAGTACTCCTTTTCTGTGGATACAGACTAACACTGCTGCTACTCTGAAACCTGAGGGGATTTTGTATCTAATTTCAGGGTGTGCAAAGTTATGTTATCATTGCTGCGATTCTTACACCAGGGCCTGAGTTAGGGACAGATTAGGCTTGTTAGTTGTGATAATGAAACAGCTCTACTGGAACTCTTCGTAACAAATCTTCCCTCCCCCCCGCCCCAATTTCTAAAAAAATCTCTTTTCCCATATCTAGGAATCCCTTCATTTCATGAGGCCCCATCTTCTTTACACTACACCTTGAATACTAAATAGTTCTTTTTGTATGTGTTGGATCTCTACATTATACCTGTAAGCACATAGGTTCCAATCTGATGATAAAAGGTGTTAGTTTCAGGGTCCATGTGCCTATCAGTTTAAAGGCCGTTTAACATCCCCTCTCTTATTTTTAAATTTGACTAATGCAGGGTTAATAAATCGCTATGGACCTTTAACTGAAACTGTCTGAAATGGCACTGTTATAAATTCAAACTGAATGGGATCTTTTCAGCCTCTCATTTTCATGGGTCCTGCTCCTATTGAGGTCAATGAGAATTTTGCCATTGATGTCAAATGGTGCACTGACATGTCTTATGGTAGCTTAGTATCTTAACTGCTTAATAAAAAGATGAAGCTGGGCATTATGTATAGCTTCCATGGGCTGGGGTTTTTATTTTGGAGGAAGGTGTTTCCCAAGCAGGTGGGATTTTCTACTTTTTCTGTACTGTGGCTTCTATCTTTTTGAATCTTTCAATGCAATTCTTGTTTCCTGAATCAAGCAGCAGAACTTGGCTTTGAAGACCAGCATCATGATTGTTAATAATATCTAACTCTTGTATAGGATTTTTCATCAGTAGATCTAAAATGCTTTACAAAGGAGCTCAGTGTAATTATCCCTGTTTTATTGCTGGGAAATTCAAGGACAAAGAGGTGAAGTGACTTTCCCAAAGTCACCCAGCAGGCCAGTGGCAGAGTTGGGAATAGAATCCATGTCTCCTGAGTCACAGGCCAGGGCTCTATCCAGTAGGTAAAACTACCTCCTATGAGTGCCATTCCATAGCGTGGCATGTCTGGGTTGTGGAATTGATGGCTAGGAATGGATGGGAGCAAAAATAAGATCCAGGCCTTTTGTGAGAAACCGCATCTGAAATGCTTTTAATGTTTAAAACTAAAGGGATAATTCTCTGGCCTTTCTTTCAACTCTAAACGGATTTCCTACCTGCATTGAAATGTATTTGGGTGTCTCAACAAATCTGGTTACTTAGCGCTGTGTAAATATATGTGGTTGCTCATGCCCTTTTGTGTATTATTAAAAAGGGCAAAGTAAAATGATGTTGGAGCCTTCAAAGTCTCTTGTTATCTATTGCACAAATGTACTTTTTAGCATATATGGTAATTTTGAATGCACATTATTCCTACTGGAGATTTATGGCTATTGTGTAAATCATTATTCAGGAATTTTTTGAGCCATTATAGACTATCATGTGAGTCTTTTGTAGTTCACAGATCACTGACTTGACAGAATGTTGTTGTTATTTAATATTTATGTTATAGTATTGCCCAGGCTCCCCAAACAGAATTGATGCCCTGTTATGCTAGGTATTGTACAAACATAGATGTAGATATGGTCCATGTCTCAAAGAGCTTAGAGCTGTTGTAGTTGTGGGGGCTAGAGGTCATTTGAAATCAAGTTAAACACAGTCTTAATAAACTTCTGAAAAGTTTTATGAGATGTTGACTTTAATGTAGGAAAGCTCAAGTCAAGACAGTGACTGTGGATTCCAATGGTGTAGCAAACTAGATTATTAGCAGCTGCCCATTCAGACAGCAAGAAGTCAAAAACACTTTACAATACAATGCATAAAGGCACATGTCACATTACATAATCAATTAGACATTGGTTTATGGTGAAATAGAAGTATCTTTAGCTACAAAGTTAGTAGATTTAAGCAACCAAAGGCTTTGTATTACCCAAGTAACATACTAGATAAGCTGTTCCAGCAATCACCTCTTTCAGTATGAGGGTTACCTTTTCTTCTTCAAACTGCAAGAATTCAGATTACAGTTTTGGAGTCTAGATGTTCCACCAAAGAAATCATGGACATTAATACTAAATGTTATCCACGGCAATTGCTGTGGTTGAAGATGCAAGTGTGGGTATTTTGTGTTGGGTTGTTCTTAGCCTCTCCAGATGCTCTTCACTGGCAGGCAGCAAAGGGAGGCAGAAAGAAAACACAAGACTGCCATGTTTTCTTCTCCTTCTCTACTTGGGTCTCTCCTCTCTGCCTGGTCTGGTCTTTAGGTACTGAGTTGACCGGCTTCCCCTTTGAATTTCTTCACTGAAACTAGCAGGAATCAATGGACAACTCCTGCATGTAAGGGAAAAATCCTCTAAATGTGTGGAAAAATCTCTCTCTAACCCTAGTGTCATCCTGCTTCTCAACAGCATACTGAGTTACAAGCTCTCAGCCTTTGCTAAACAGATTAGGAGGGGAATTTTCCTAGTTCCCAAACTATTTTATTTATCAATTATTTTAATTTGTACTAAACTATCAAAAGAGTGGCCATCCCAGGCTCTTGGTTCCCTTACAACTTATTTAAAGTGTAAAATTATATAAACATATTCCTTCAATTATTCTGATGACACGATACCCTGGCAGCAACAGCAAACATTTAAATATAACACAATTCCCTCCCAGTCCAGGCCCTCATAAATTCTCCTTACTACCTAAAAGCAGGGGAGAAGGGATGGGCCTTAAGTGATCCTGAAAAAGTGAAGTCTGGGAGTGAACTCAAGTGGTGAGGGCATCCTGAGCACAACTCCTTTGCAGCCCCCTTTCCTTTATGAGAACTGCTTCCACTGGTCTCAAGTAATTTGCCAGCTTTGTCGCTCATTGTTGTAGGCTATCTGGATCTGCAAGCATCAGACTTAGGTTGCAGACACAGGTTGCAAATCCATTTGCTGGCCACGTGAGACTGCCATAGTGCGTAGCTTCAGGCAGCCAAGGTGGTGTGTCTGCTTCTCCTGCAGGCCAGGGAGGAGCCTGGGTTGGGCTTGGGATATAGAATTGCCACCTTTTGAGGTACGAAAAACCACACGGACATCCAGGATGATTCTAGCCCATAAAATGAGACAGCTACCTCAAAAAAGGGATGATCCTGGGAAAACCTGGACAGGTGGCAATCCTACTGGGGGGAAGAGGCAGTTATGATGCAGAAGGAGTGAGCAGTGATTGAGGTGCACTGATGGTGGAACCTACAGCTGTTCTACTTTGCTCTGGCTGCCCATGGCCTCCAAAGGAGCCATCCCATCACCCTGAGAGCACAGCGCCACTCCAGCCACGCACTCTTTATTTTCCAGGCAAGACTGCTATGATGGCTTCTAGGTGATGTAAAAACTGCTAGGCCATCCCTGTGCTGCCTAGGGATTCCCCACTCCAGGGATATCTTCAGGCTGCTGGACCAGGGCAAAGCAATTACACTATAGGTGTGGATTCCGCCCTTAAATGTTTTCTCTGACGACAGAGGCAAAGCACCCATTGATTTTAATGTTGCAGAATCTGCCTTTAAAACAATGAGTTATTGTCTATCATTTAAGAAAATATCCCTGATACAACTCTGTTTTCAAACAGCAGATAATTGATGAAATAGAGGCTAACACACTATGCTCACATTGAGGACTTCTGTACTGTTCAGTAACCAGGAGCATTTTGTTTCCTACTGCACCAGTTGTTTCATCTTTGAATGTTGAAAATGATTTTGAGCATCTTGGCGTGTGATAATGAAGGAGTGTACCCCTTGCTCCTTTTGCTTGAGAGTCTTCAGGGGTTTCAATAACATATGATGTAAGCACAATAGCTTTTAGAACATAAGAGGCAGCAGTAATAGGGGCCATCATGAACATGCTGAGGTATCTGTCCTAATAAAGTACTATAAAATTAATCTGTACTTATGCAGTAGTTGCTGATGGAGGCTGCTACCTTGCCAAGCAATTCAGTGTAGAATGTTCAGTCTATATTGGGACTTGTGCAGTTCATTCCTATGGTCAAATGAAAGACTCTCCCTTGACTAGATGACAGCATTTTGAACAGCTGTTCTGCGATACTGAGAATGTACGTAACAAGAGAGAAATACATATTTGAAAGTAGGATCTTTGTGCTAAATCATAAACATATATGACGAAAGGTCAAGAATCTTGGTTTCTCTGGTGGAACTCTTGTTCAGATATTGTTCTCACGATCCCTATTTAGATTTAATAGGTAGTTTAATCTATTAAATCTAAATAGGAATCTTGAGAACAATATCTGAATAAGAGTTCCCCCAGAGAAACCAAGATTCTTTGACCATTTGTCATTTTGCAGCAGCAAAGCCTAAAGGAAATTACTAAAGAATTGTGCCGTGTATGGAGACTGAATTCATATTTGCTATTAAGAACCAATCACTGAAGGAGTAATGTAAATGAATACTTAAAACCAGTTTACAAAATCTGCTGCAGATATTTGCATTCAGTCTTTAGTATCAGTAGAGAAATATTTTTTAAAGTAATCACTGATATCATTAGTAATGAATATGTTGTATTATGTAATTATCCAAATGTAATAACATGCACTAAAAGAGGTGAACTAACATAAGTTTTGAAATGTTGGACTATCTAAAAGTGGGTAACACAAGGAAACCCCCCTCATCTCCCCGAGATATCAATAGCATAATGCCTACATATTATAAAGGGCATTGAAATGCCACTTGATGTTCTCAACAATTATTTTAATGTTGGTATTAAATCTTATGACTTGCTGAACCAGTAGTGGTTTTCTTTCCATGCCACTGGATGACATTCTCATGTGATGCAGTTCTTTGTTTAATAAAGAATTTAAATATTACAATAATATTGCCCAAACTGGAGAGAAACAACCTAATTTGTTAGTGCTTAACAATATGTTACTCAAAGGAAACTTGTTGGATTGGTTATGGAATATGGAGTTTTTCATCTCTGGGACCTAGAAACAGGCAACTTATTCATTTGCCTGTTGCATCTACAAAATCCCACAATTGTTCATGCAAAATAGGCAAGTGTATGTGCATATCTGCCCTGAACAGGGGTCAGCTATGTGTCCATGGCAAAAATTTGGAGGTCCGTGGTAATTTTCCAAAAAATTGAATGACTGAATGACATAACCCCCCTCCCCATGTCAGTCACTAAGTATGGTAATTTTGTCAAGTGTCCATCGCGCAACATGGTGGTGCTGACCCCTGGTCCTGAAATGTATGGTTACATGTTTGGCATATGAAAATATGAGTTTTTGATGGTACATAAGTGTAATGCAGTTTTATGGGTGCGCTCATTTCCTCATTCTTTGAAAAATTTGGTCCTAGGTCACTAGTTAGAATCTGGCTCAGGTTTGTAGGACCAGAAATGTGACAGAATTGTTAACATCTGATGATTGATGGGGCTATGAGTGGTAGACTGGTTGTCTTGATCCAGTTTTACTGGGCACTTGTATTCATCACAAAACCCATTATTACAGTTAGCACCAATTTTCATCTATGTTGAGATGATAATAACTGTCCTGTTAGACTAATTTGTATTATGGAGAACTGGATGGGAGAAATCCAGACACAAAGATGCAGAGATAAGTAGGATGTAAGTTAGGAGATATTTCATGAGATATCAAATGACAAATATCTACATGCTTTGAGAATTTATATATATTTTATGACAGTCTCAGAAGAGAATATTATAACTTTATGCTCAACCTTGATGCTGTCAAGGCAAAGCTTAACAGGTTCCTCTCTAAACTTTAATTGTGCTGTATTTATTGTGCACAAAAATATTAAATAAATCATATCCTGTGATCACAGAATAGTGATGTAGAAATAGTTTAAATTTGCAGAAATAAATTAAAGTTCAACTTTATCTCAGGACATCAACCTGCTCACTTTTGGTAGCATAGGGTCTGATTGCTGTTTTGAAATGCCCATTCTTGAAAACTGATTGGCAGATCTGGGGAGAAACACTGAACAATGCTGTGTAAATTAAACACGTTTTTCTTGACATTGATCTACATATTTACCACAAACATTCAGATAACTTCTAAATTAGGCATTTGATTAGGTCCACTGCTGTGGTACTATATAGATTCAGCTCTCTTCTGCACTTGCTATTGTTCCAAATTTTACTGCGCCCTTTATTCTTATGTTAACTCTGTTGCTGTAAGTAAGATAGTCATGTGTGTTACTTTATACTAATAAATCACTGAGGACCTCTAAAAATGTAAGAATACTAACTAAAGAGGATATATATTTTTGGCTTATTTATGGAAACATTTTCCATTTGCACTTTGAGGCCCCTTCAAATTTTGTACACACACATGTGTTGCATATTATTAAAATAACTAGTTAATTGGAGAAACAAGGAGAAATGAAAAGTAAGAAGCTGACAATGAAAGACACGTGCCAGTCACAATTTTGACCACGCTATATGTTGAAGACCTCCTCCCCATTTGGGTTTGTTTGTTTACTTACTTACTTTTTTTAGATAGTCTTGCTCCAAGAAAGTTACAATGTGTAACTCTAGGATTGCAGAGGTATAGTTCTTAATAAAGCTTCAGAAAGAAATAACAGATAAGTGAAATGTTATTTCACAAAGTCTGCTACATTGTGTGGGATATTTCTGCTTGACAGAAGTGTTTATCTAATATATCCACGCTGTGTATAGTGAAAGAAAAGGGAGTAGTAGGCCTTTATCAAAACTATTCTAATGGAAAGACATATGTTGTATCCCAGATCTAAGGCTTCTTTGTTGCAAACTTATGGAGAACCATCATACCTTTAATCTCTAACTAAGACACAATAGCCTATAGTCTGTTAGAAAATGAGCACCTGAATGTATGGAACATGGACTTAGCCTTTTTGAATCAAGCAACCTGAACTGAATGAAAAAAGGGGAGGAGAGAATGAAAGGGTGTTAGTAAAACAGGCTGCATTAATCTTCATGATCAGAGGTATATGAAAAATGTTTATCATTCTGCAACATTCAATATATTTTTTGGGGGGTAAGATGGAAGAAATGCTAATCAAATTTACAATATGTAAGATTCTGGGCTATATAAGGATACGTTATTGTTACCTCTGTGTGGCTGGTATTAAATCTATCCACTTCTGTGGTCTAGAAAGCTTCATCTCATAAAATGATGGTCCAATACTTTTGGAGACAAGATATTCTATCTACAGTGTATGTCAGAAATAGTGACATAAGACAGAAACTCTCATAATACTAGACGTGAACCAAAAGGAATGTGTCTTGTTAACAACTTAGAAGAGATTCAATTCTCAGTGTAACTGCTTTCCTAGCAGCTGCATGGTAGAGAGGATGAAAATAACAAAATATAACCACAATGTAGTTTTCCTGATGAAGTAATAGTTTATAATGATAGTCTGCTCAAAATTAATTTTTACTTGGGCTGAGCAAAAACCTAAATGGTTTGATTCACACCAATTTCTGGCAAATAAACTGCTGAGTTCACCCCACATGGTTTTGTAGCTCTCAGTGTTGCTTCTATCCTCCCTCCCCACAGCTGTTGGCCTCCCCTTTGCCTGGTGCCCTTCCCACTCCCCATCTCCAGGGAATGGCCAGCTGGCTCCATCCTCCTTCATGTTGCACTAAAGTTAAATCTATTCAGTGACAGATTATCTCTGACTTCCTGCACATTGGAAACAGGGCCTTATGTTCCAAATGGTTCTTTCCAGGGCATGAGGTCCTACCATGAATATCCAAAATCGTGTCACTGAAAACCCCTCACTTTTTTTAGGAAAAGGATAAAAATCCCTATTCCATGTTTTCTGCTATGAATAGGGCCCAACCCTACACTAAGCTTTCTAGCACTGCTGCAGGAGTGTGCTGGAACCTGAACTTTGAGGGATAAGAAATTAGCTGAGTTTCTATGAGTCAATCCCGGCCCTCGCTAGTGAGACTGCCAGCAAATATTCTGTGACATGATTTTTCCCTGCCATTTTTTCATTTATTTTTAATATTTTTATCCTATAAGATACGAACAGATGGAAAGTCTCTGAGTCCAGGAAAGGAAGGATTTGTAATTAACTGTTTTTGGTGAGAGCTTTTAAAATATGGGTGAATGAAAAGTGCTTTTCATGGTCCATTTGAGAGCCAGAAGGGAGAGAGAGATGAGATTGTGTGCACGCTTTTATAAAAAAAATATTACTTGTAAATATCTAAGTCTTTTCAGGGAGCTTGAGGGAAGTGGTCAAGAGCCCAGTTATGGTCAGTGGAGTCTCTGGGCAGATTCTCTCCTGTCCTGGTTATGGATCAGCTCTGAAGAGCAGCTTCTGGTTGTTCTAGGTTATGCCACTGATAAAGGGTCCTTAATGAACTCTCTGGCTGTCGAGGATAGCTGTAGTACTGCACTCCTTTCTGTTCCCTTCCATTCCCCTCCCATTTCTTCCTTCCTCCAACACACCTATGTTGGGGGGTGCAGACAGGTGCTTATGTCAGGTTGTGGCTATGACAGCTTTTTGCCAATAGGAAGTTCCTCTACACTAGGGCAATACCTTGCTGGCTATTTGTTCCCAGACTGTGGTGCAAAGAATCCAGATCTCATTTAAGATAGTTGATCGTCTTTAGTGCTTCACCAATCATACAGTTTCACAAGCACAACGGGAGGAACGTTACTGAGTCCTTGACAGAAGTATTTTAAATCACTATAACAAGGTGGCCATTCCGGGATCCACACAATCTTATTATCAGTCCTCCCAACAAAGAGGAGTGTGGTGGGGCTCTGAAGATAAAAGGACGAACAAAGAGAGAAGACAGTCCTCTTGCTCGCACACATGCACTCTGTGTGGGGAAGCTGTCAACTCCTGAGAAAAAGAGGTCTGGTTAATATCTCTAGTCGGGGTGTCTGCAAGTCTTAAGTTTATCTTTTATCTTTCTGTATAACAAAAGCTTTCCAATAGCATAAACAACATCTACTAGATCATTTCAGAAATCCAGTTACTGTATAATCCCACTTTGTCATGTTTCCTCAGCTCTATGATTTTTGCCTCATAAAAATGTTAATAAATTCTATCATTATAATTGTCTTTGATGGCATATTTAAGGGTATGTCTTCTTGGAATGTCTCTTGGAGAGATGATACTCTAAAGACAATGTGTCTGATATGGTTAGAGCTCTCTGACCTCATTAGCCTGGCAGAGCATTTGAGAGAGATCCAGAATATAGTAAAACCCTTGTCTCCTTCCAAGACTGGCTGTAGTTTGTACAAATGGGATGTAACCTTGGATGTTTGTTAGAGTCAAAAGTGGGAAAGCACTGAACAGGCCTGGCAAAGGGAGAAGTTTGTCATGGGTGCCATTTTTGATTACTGTTTTAGTGATGTGGAGATCTGTCCAGTCAGAGCTTGAGATAAGAGCCTCCAATTTGTTTCCCATAAACTTCCCAAGAGTCCTCACCTGGTACAACACTGGGTTGGATTTGAATTGCTGATCCTATAGGTGAGAGGCTCCACGAGTTGCGAAAACTGCTTTGCAGAGAGATGATTACTGACCTCAGATACCTGTGGAGGGGCAATGTAGTATCTACATCTGCTTTGATTGATTTTATATTTTGTATATACGTTATATTCAAGAGAAGAAGAGTTATTGTGTCCTAAGGATACTCTTAGCAATAATGCCTGGAAAAAGTTGCTATAGTATATAGCTCTTGGCATGCTGGTGACCCAATACTGCTTGCATGTGTTTCAATTTAAGTAACTGATGATCAAGAATTGTTGAATTGAAAAAGAATAAACAAACAACTGGAAGGAAGATATATGAAATTACTGTGTTCCTGAGAAAGAATGATCCAAATAAGAGTTAACCAGCATACTGTGTACGTTTTGATTATCCTTTGCCCATCCCTTCTCTCTATTTAAACCCTTTCTTTCTCTGGTAGGCTGCTTATAGACATTGACCACAACTGTGCCTACTATTCCTGATGTCTTTGCCATAATCCAGGTCCTGGTATATGAACTTATTAGCTAAAAAGTTGCTCTAAACATTCTTTTCTCATTTATGCATTCTGAGTTTAAACCTACAGCGAGAGAAGAAAGTGAACAAAAAAAGTAATTTAAGGCAAAATAGTCTAATAACAATAATACTTAAAAAGCATACAGTAGGATTGATCTGTTTCTTGGGGAGTGACATCTGCCAAATGGATCAATAAGTTTATGTTCTGCATTCACCTTTTCTCTGAGCTATATGAAATAAATTATTGTTCAAAAAGCTGCCCTATTTTTTAAAAGATGATCTAACTGGTAATGAAGACCAGTATGTATCAATCTCATTTTGAATCCAAATTCTATACATTTGACTTTGAACTTCAAGACATACTTTTAATAGTGTAAGAGAGAGCATGCTAAGCAATTTAAATGTTAAGAAATTTCAAGTATTTTTGGCTTAAGTTTTGCTTAACTTTGGCCCTCAAGATGAAATGATGTGATCATTTAAAACATTTATCTAGAGCTTTGAAAAAGAAAAAAAGTTAGAAAAGCAATTTTTTTAGTATTTGAAGGCAATTATATCTTTATTGACCCTCTGCTTTCACCACCCTTCCTCCATGTCAAGTACTTGCTTATTATTATCAACATGACATCTCCTTTCTTTGAAAGGTTGTCCGTCACACTTTGAATCACTTCTCTCCATGGTTACATTTTCTAATCAGTTCACATGATTGAGCTTACATCAAGTAATGCTTTACTTAATTCCTTTCTGTTTGTATGGTATGATTCTTGGAGGGACTCTCGTCAAAATTTTGGAGGGCCCTGTCAGTTTGAAAAGAACATGACCTTTAAATTGTATCAGTATGTTTGCTGGTGCATAAGGGAAAGGAAAAGGTTCATAGTGATGGAAAACCACTATAAAAATGAAAAGTAATTCACTCAGAGGCAACATGCATAGGAATTTAATTTGTTTATACTTAACTGGTAAAATAAGGGGAGAATAAGGATGACATGTTCTTTGAATCAACTGTAGGTGATCCAAACACTTGTATCTTTACCTTTGGTCCAGAACATATTATCTATTGATTTTGCTTTCCAATCTTTGTAGTAATAGGTAAAGCAATGTTACTTCATTAATATAATTTGGGTTAAAGGTTTATCTGCCTCTGTGCGATGGTCAACCTTTTCACTGGTTACACTTACTTTTACTGTGTACATGGGCATGCTATAAATACCTAGATAGAGTGATTAATGATGGTAATTCATGTAAAGTGTGTTATTGATGAGCAATGTAACAAGGTTAGGATACTTTTTGTAATCAAATTTATGAAGAAGAAGAAATATCCTGAACATGAGGAAACCCATCTCGTTGGCTAGTTGGTTATTTATGATAGGCATCATAACAAAGACACAAACCAATAGGGTTTAATAGTGCTGGAACTTTAGTCCATAAACACAATCTGAAACCAATCAAATTCCCTGCAGTAATTGATCCAGGGATATGACTTTCCCTAAAGTCCCAATACAAAGAAGATAGGCTATTCTTAGCCTTATCTCTCGTCATCCAAAGGGGCCCTTTTGTCTGTTCCTGAAATCAATGTAGCATGCTCACTAAATTGTATGTGGGAACCAGCCTCATCTATCCCAGACCCTGTCCTCTGGTATTGGGTATCAGTATTGCCCCAGAGTGTAGCAGCTCCACTTGTTGTGACAATAATAAAAATGTCATGGTTTTTGTAGTGGGACTTTACGTAAGGTCATATCACTGGATCAACTACTACAGGGAATTTGATAGATTTCAGATTGTGTTTATATGACTAGAGTTCCAGCACTATTAAACCCTATTGGTTTGTATTGTATTGCCTATCCTCAATAATACCAAAGATGGTGCTTTGGGGTTGCTGGGGAAAAAAACAAACACATCAGACTGACTAGATCAATCTACAGTCTGGGAAGATTCCTTTCTGACCCCAAATTAGCATTCAACTGATTCAAAGCACATTGGGCACCCAGTCAAGCAGCACACCAATAATGCCCACGAAACCAAGTGGAGAGGGCCTGGTGGAATGGTTTGGAGAGCCCGTATGCCTTCCTTTAGAGGGAAATGTGGAAAAGGAGCAGAGGAATTATAACACATGCTTGAGTTCTGCTCTTCTCCTTTACTGTTCTCCCTCTGCAAAACTAGGACCCCAGGGCCCAACCCCTGCCTGACTTAGACAGGCTGCAGTGGTATCTGCTTCCTGCTAGCCCAATCAAATTCTCATCCTTGTAGGCAAGGTGGGCATTTTTAAAGCTCTCCAACTCACCATGCTTATGAAACTAAGTCAATATCCTTAAAAGCACCATACTGCAGGCTCAATTTTTTCTCTGTCAGTGTGTCTGCCACTTTTAGCAAAAAACATAACTAGGGTCAATTTCAGGCTCAGGTGTACACATCCAGGCAGTGTCTCTCTAAAGGCAAATAATTTGTGTGGTTCTGGGTCTTCATGCTGGAAAAAAAATTGTCATCTCTAAATATGTATATTTATCAGATCTTCATGGCCTCCATGGTTAAAATAATGAAGTCTCTAAAAGCAACTGTGGATGGACCTTGAGTTGATTTTAGCAGTTTATGTTTTCCAGCTCTCAGGTGTGGGAATTTTTATCTTTGAGGGATTGGAGCAAGACACATGGTATAGTTGTATGTATACATCTAATAGCTACATCAGATTTCCATATAGAAAAATGAGGCATTCAGACTGCAAATGGATGTTCGATACTGCAGAGAGTGATGAGTTGTTGTGTATTATAGGAGTTTATATGTAATATTAGGTATGGACACTTCATGCAAAACTTTCATGTTAATATTTTATTGCATTTAATATTTCATAATCTGTTCATTTAACTCTTATTAACTCAAATGTAACTTAACATTATTTGCTAATATAAGATTAAAATGTTAGTTTCTGGGTGCTGTGTTCGTGAGAACGCAGCACAATGGAAGCCACATTTGGTACCCTGTACAATGTGTCTCCATTTTATAAATACAGGCCATACACTTTCATTCTAGCATGTCATTGGCTGAGGCTTGAATTTCAGTGGCATGTATTCTAAATTCCACAATGTTATTCAACCCATCCTTGCGGTGATAGCAACCCTAAAATGTTGGAGGATTCAGTTTTGTAATATCTGGACTGCATGTAGTACCAAGAATAATCACTGAACCCCTGATCTTTCATAACATAGAAAATTGTGCTTCAGAAAGTAAAAATGTTTCCAAACATTGTGGTTTGTTGGTAACAAAATAAATAGGGAGCCTGTCGTGTTTGGGAGCCAAAATTAAGCACATTGCAAGAAACAAGTGTTCACGTCAGACCAAAGGTCCAGTATCCTGTCTTTAGACAATGGCCAATGCCAGGTGCCCCAGAGGGAATGAACAGATCATGTAATCATAACTGATTCATCCCTGCCCATCCTGGCTTTTCGTCATTGGTACACCTATCCTCCATGAACTTATCTAGTTCTTTTTTGAACCTTGTTA